>NW_017617690.1:753409-1490909 GCF_001879475.1 Ipomoea nil | reverse complement strand
AATTTCGATAGGTTTATAAAGTTTAAATATGGAGAAAAAACGGAGTTTAAATAGAGAGAAAACATTAAAAGTTGTCAGAAAGAAAATTTTGAAATCTTGGGGTTGATGGTTGGATTTCAACTATTTATATTTGAGAAGGAAAAGTCTACAAAAGTTTACAAAAGTCCTAAAATTAAAAAGTCTACAAAAGTTCATAACTTTTTGAATACCACATGACTTTTAAAGACTCTTTAAGAGTCTTGATCGAATACCACATGACTTTTAAAGACTCTTTAAAAGTCTTGATTGAATACCGCCTGACTTTTAAAGACTCTCTAAAAGTTTGAATTGAATACCTCCAAACTTTTAAAGTTCATAAAAGTCTTTAAAACTCTACGAAAGTCATGATTGAATACACCCCCCTTAAAATTCTCACCATCATAATTAACCAATCACAAATTCAAAATGAAGATTGAAGAAGACAAGAAAATGTCCATGTTTGGTAACATAGTTAGCTTATCAGCCAATTTTGACTTATTTAACAACTATTAATTATTTGACTTGGTTAAACAATCAATATGAGTGTTTGATTAATTAGTTTTTTGTAACAATTTATTGTTCTAAAATGTAAAAATTCAAAAAACTGCTCAAAGTAGCTTTTTCAATTAATTTTTTAAAAAAATCATTTTGCATGTAATAAGCTATTAGCTAATAGCTAATTTACCAAATACTTTTCTACAATTAATTAATTTTATCAACTAGTCAAACCCTAACTCAGTTAGCTAACACTATTTACCAAATACCCCAGAGACTTTTCATCTCAGACGAAGTGGCGGTGATTTCTTTAGTAATTTGTAAAAGAATAAAGAAAATCGTTGACTTAATACTCAAAATATGATGAGGCAGCAGGTGATGAATATAGATACTCTAATCCGAACCCATTATGAGAAAAAGGAGAAGAAAGGAGGGGATACGGCAGATCCAATTAAAGTAAAAAACTTTGATTGAAAAATAGACCATAATTTGTCGTTACTAAATATTCTTCAAAGTAATCTCCACTTTAGCTTCAATTCTTGCATTCGTCAATTATATTGTATTCCTCGCAAAGAAGAAAAAGTGTATGTCGTGATTCACGTTATTGTTTAGGGACGTTTCGTCATCATTGATCGAGCTTATTTTATAGAATAGAACAAAAGAGTCATTCTAAATTTAAAAAAAAAAATTATTTATGTATAATATTTAATTTTAATCATATTTAAGCAAATCATTAAATAATTTTCAAGAATTTTTTTTTTTTATATTTTAAGTCTTCTTCTCTCATTTATGATTTATCCGTATTTTCCTTTTTATTTTTACATTTTCTTTTGCACTATATAAAAACTTTATCCTAAGTCACTTTTATATCAATTTTTTTTTTTAATATTTTCTTCCAAAAAAACTTTACAAAATATGTCACATTGATCTAATTTCTCCCATCATTTTTTTCTTCAAACTATAATTTTATTAAGGATATTTTTCTTATTAAAAAAATATTAGAGCATTCGTGCTAATGTCATATCACATTGGGATAGAATTAAAAGTAGAGGTGTTATAACTTATAAGGGTAGACTTGGCTAACTCACCTCACCATTCCCCTTAATTTTTAGACTGAACAAACATTAAGGATACGTTTTGAAATAGTAAAATGACTTTTAGAAAATGAGTCATTTTTCACAAAATATTTTCCTTTTCGGTGTTTAACTGCACAACGAAAAATTATCTTTTTGTGTTTAGTTCATTTTACGAAAAATGAGCAAGAAAATGAACAGAATTGTATACTTCAACATTTTAATTCAATGTTATTGCAAAAAAAAAATGTAGAAACCAGTCGGCTAGATTGATTTTCCAGAAGTTTCCGGCCAGGAAACCATTTTAGATGTCAGATCTGAAAAAATACCCATAAAAAAATATTTTACTATCCGGAGAAATTCTGTCTGGCGCAGTCGAAAAAATAAATTTGGAAAAAATACATCCTGGACTCCTTTTTGCTTTAAATTTGGCTATCCTACACTTATATAACTTGATATCAAAAAAACGTTTGGGTTGAAAACATGTTCCAGTAATCACAGAAAATTCCGCTAAGTTCATGGCAGTATGCTGTCCAGAGAAATTCTGTCTGACGCGGTTTAAGGGAAAATTTTGATAAAATTACTTCTAGGCATTGAATTGATATGAAAAATTTTGTGTATGTTCTAGACTTGCTGAACTTCATATCTGGAAAATATTGTATCAAAATTCGTTACCAAATACTCCCAAAAAATTTCATAATCTAGGTCAAAATTTTCAAAATTTTTAGCCAGTTCTAGTGTCTTTTATATATATATATATATATATATATATATATATATATATATATATATATATATATATATATATATATATATATATATATATATAATCTAACTATAACCTAATAAGTAATAACCATAATCCTAGTTTAATGTTTTAAAATTTTAGACTATGACCTTTATAATTATTGTTATGTATTATGTAATGTCTAATGTTTGATGAACTATATCTTATGTTAGCTATGTAACAAGTTATTTTAATTATTTTTAGAGTGTGTACAAATGGTAAAAATCAACAAAGTATCAAACTAACAACTTAAGAGTTCAAAAAAAAAAAAAAAAAAAAGGTGACTGGGGCCCGTCTAGCCCGCGAGCCATGGGCGGGGCTGGCTTCTTGGCCCGGGGACTTTGCCTATAGCCCACGGGGGTTTAGCCCGCCCCGCCCCGCCCCGCCATCCCGTACTGGCAGCTCTAGACGTGAGAAGGGTTGAGCTGTTGAGGCGAGAAGAGGGCAGGTAGGTTAGAAAATGACTTCCTGAAAAAAAAGGGAAGTCATTTTTCCCTAAAACATACTTATTTTCCTTTGACTAAGGCATCATTTTTCATTGATTTCATTTTCCCCCTCTTGCCAAACACTGAAAACTCAGAAAACATTTTTCAGAAGTCATTTTTCGAGTTTCCAAACGCACCCTAAATTTTAAATCATGTTAGGCCAAACTAAAGAATAAAAAACAAGATCCAGCATGGCCCATAGCCCTTTTTTTTTTTTTTTTTTTTTTTTAAATGTAGTAAATAAGAATTATATATTTCAATATAAACTATTGTTTATGTAGTTACACATTTTCAATAATAATAATAAATCTTCATTGAAACAATAGTGAATAAATTATTTTACAAATTATAAATACTTAGAAGTTTCCTTTTGCATTTAAGTTTATATTTATTTGTCAGGCACCTTCTACTCAAATGGCATGTATGTAGTGACCACTCCCATGTGAGAGGTCATGAGATCGAGCTTCAGTGGAGGCGTTGTTGACTCTTTGTAATTCATTAGGTTGAAAAAGTATGTTTGAACAGATACTACTCTATAATAGAGTCAATAACATTCAAAAAAAAATTTATATTTATTTTATTGCACCCATTGCACAATTAAATTAATGCCCAACATGAAAATTAAAATAAGTAATACTTAGTACAGTTTTTAAATATTAAATAATTAATATAAAATAAAAATTATTATTTTCAATATAATCAAAATGAATATTCTCAACTTGTAATAAATGTAGTTGTAAATATGAGTATTGTAGTAAATAGTATATAATTGAGAATAAAAATGATGTTCTAACAATTTTCATATTAAAATAAATTAAGTTTTCTTAATGCGATATTGATGAGTAAGTAAAACTTAACTTTTTTTTTGTGTGTGTGTGTGTGTGTGTGTGTGTGTGTGTGTGTGTGTGTGTGTGTGTGTGTGTGTGTGTTAAAAGTGACATGATTATAATATGCTTACTGATTGATGGATATATTGGACCCGGAACGAACCGACCCAGAGAGACGGACCCGAGAAGCCCCTCGGCCCAGTCAAGTGGGCCGTGGCCGAGTCGGCCCAAGGCATCTCGGCCTTGGGCCGAGTCCGGCCACGGGTGGGCTCGGTACACCCGAGCCCACCACCATGGACTCGGCCACTGCCCGGCCGGTCCGTGGTGGACTCGGCAACTCGGCCCTGCTGAGTCGGCTGGACTCGGCTAGGCCGAGCTCGGCAGCTCGGCCATGCCGAGTTGGCCCGCCTTGGACCCGATCCCGGGGGGGCGCGGTCAAGGCGGGCCGATCCAACTAACCCCGATTCTAAGGGTACGGTTGGGGAGTTTGAGCTGGTATAAAAGGACTCCCTCTTGTCCTAACAAAGGACCAGATCATTACACAACACAATAGATTCCTAAATTGCTATCTTCTAGCCTTATTGTCCTAATCAAGCCTTGTAATAGCTTATTAGCGATAATTAATACAATATACGGTCCTTGCGACCTACGGTCCCCGCGACCTTATTATATCTCTGTGTCACATTATTTATTTCGTACGTATACTTATCCGGGTTTAATAATTCGGGCTACCCCCGGGGAATTAAATCCATCATTGGTGCTCTCGTTGAGAGCTGCTGTACAAGCTTGAGCGCTCTCCCCATTATCATTCATCCACAGCGATGACGAGACGAGATCCAACTCTCGCCACACCAACGGTTCCCGCGGCACCCAGCTCGTCGCAAACGGGAACGGCCCCAACAGGACCCCCAGCGTCCAACCGGCCGCCTCCAACAGGTCGGGAGGAGACCTGAGGGCCCAGCTCACCAACCACCGCAGCAGTGGTGCACCACCCCTCGTGGCTCCCGCTGCTACGGCTCTCGCTACCGCTCCAACTCGCGCCCTCATCCAGGACGGGGTGGCGGTCTTCGAACAAGCCTCCACGGCACTGGCCCGTGTTGCGGCGGGCCTCCGGGCAGAGGAACAAGCCGACCTAGGCGCCACCCAAGGGGGCGTGCCGCCGAGCGCCATACCGCTTCCACCTCTCTCCCGGGGGCGCAGCGGGGCGAGCGCCGTGCCACCTCCGGCACGGGCCACACAAAGAGAAGTCAACTCCCCCCGCCCGACGGACAGACGAGGAGGAGGGAGCTCCCGCCGAGACCGTCAGCACGGTGATGATAGAAGGGCCCCAACCCAAACCAGGCCCGCCCTGGAACGGTGGGCGAGCGCGTGTCGGCACGGGACAGGTTGGGTCCGAGGCCGGCCGCCAATGACCCACCAGCGGCCGAATCGTGCTCCCGCAGGCCGCCACGACAAGCGGCGGGCACTCGGAGGTCGCCAAGTCGCGGACCCCGAGCTCGACCGTAACAGGAGGCGGGTTCGCGTAGATCCCCAGACCGTGAGACCCGAGCTCCCCTGCGACGCGGACAGCCCGCCCGGGTGGAGCGAATAGGTGAGACAAATGGCCGAGTCCCGAGCTCCAACCGGGACGAGGTCGAGCAGCTACGGAGAAGGATGGACGAGCTCCAGAAGAAGTTCGATGAAAGGGACGGGTCCTCAGTGTCCAACGACATACTGTCCACCCCGTTCGTGAGTTCTATCATGGAGGAACCCCTGCCCAAGGACTTCCGTTTCCCCACCGTCAAAGTGTACTCGGGAACCACAGACCCGCGGTCGCACCTCACCAGGTACAGGGCCGCCATGATGATTACCGAGGCTACCGACGCCATCCTATGCAGGGGGATTCTTTGCCACTCTGGACGGACAGGCACATGACTGGTTTGGGTCCCTCCCAGGAGGATCCATCTCTACTTTTAAGGACCTAACCAAGCAGTTCCTGTCCCACTTCGCCACCAGCATACCAAGGAAGAAGCAGATCGCCGACCTGTGCGACCTGAAACAGAAGAGCTCGGAGTCATTAGCCGAGTATCTCAATAAGTGGAAGAAGGAAGTCATGGGAGTCGCCAACTTCGATGGTAAGTCGGCTATACCAATTTTCAGGAACAATGTGAGGTCGGATGCTTTCCACCAGGATCTCATCCAGTACCCCCCAAAGAACTATGCCGACCTGATGGACATGGCGGCCAGATATGCTGACGCCGAAGCTGCCGAGAAGAGAAAAAGGGAGCAGGAAGAAGGGAGAGGTCGGAAGGACAAGGCCCCCCAGGAGGAACGCGGCAGGGCATCTCGGCAGCATCGTCGCGACTACGCCGAGGGGCCCAGGCTGAACCCCACACGTTTCCTTACCCCGCTGACGCACCCCGTGAGTGTCATCCTAGCCCACGCGGAGGACCAGGGGATCGTCGAGTTCCCAAAGGAGGAGTGCATGAAGATCTCGGCGAAGGGTGACCCCAAGAAGTACTGCCGTTTCCATCGCCAAAAGGGTCATGACACGGACGAGTGCATCCTCCTGAAGACGCAAATTGAGGAGCTCATCCAGATGGGTTACCAGGGCCACTTCATTAAACGGCCCAGCCAACCCCAAGGCCAGGGCCGGGACAATGTATGGAAGAAAGGGAGTGGTGGCTCCGCGCCACCCAACCCGGCACCCCGCAAGAGAGAGCACGGCCAAAGCTCTGAAGAGGACGACAAGACGACAGAAGACTCCCAGCCCCCAAAGAAGCTGTCCATTTATGTCATTTTTGGAGGACCCGAGGGTGGCGACACCCAAGCCGAACGGAAGAAATGGGCGAGGAGTCTATACGTCGGGGAGGTGACACAAGCCCCACGGGAGAAGAAGCTACAGAGGGAATCCATCACCTTCACCGATGACGACCTGCCGGATGGTCCCCTACCACACCGAGATGCCCTGGTGATCAAGTTGGACGTCAACAACGTAGTAGTGCACCGAGTGCTCGTAGACACGGGCAGCTCGGTAAATGTCATGTACTACGACACGTTCGTCCAACTCGGCCTCCCAAGAGACCAGCTGGAGCAGGTTAGGACCCCCCTATCCGGGTTCACGGGGGACTCGATCGAGACAGAGGGGTCGATCAGCCTGGACGTGGAGATAGGCACCTCACCTCACCTCAAGAAGTGGAGGGTCGAATTCGTGGTTGTAAAATTCAGCTGCGCCCACAACATGATACTTGGCCGACCCGCCCTGGAGGACCTCAAGTGCGTGATTTCCATGGAGCACCTGTGTCTCAAATTCCCAACACCGAACGGGGTCGGGGCTGCCCGGGGGGACCAGAGGGTGAGTCGTAGCTGTTACCTACGGGCGTGCCGCCAGATGGGCAAGAAGGACCTCCGGGTCCACATCATAGCCGAGAAGGCCTTACGAGACGAGACGGGTCGGCCTCGGGCCGAGCCCATAGTCGAGTCGGAGGAAGTCGTCCTGGATCTCAACCGACCCGACCGGGTCGTAAAGGTTGGGGTCGGCCTCCCGGATGAGCTCCGAGCTCGCATCATCGACACGATCCGAAGTTACAAGGAGATCTTCGCATGGGGCCCCGAAGACATGCCGGGCCTCAGCCGCGAGGTGATCACACATAAGCTGGCTGTGGACCTCTCGGTCAAGCCAGTCCAACAGCGGAAGAGGTACCTCTCCACAGACAGGAGGGAGTTCGTGAAAAAAGAGGTCGACACCCTCTTGGAGATAGGTCACATCAGAGAGGTCATATACCCCACCTGGTTGGCTAATGTGGTCCTCGCCCCGAAGCCGCCCACCTGGAGGATGTGCGTGGACTACACCGACCTCAACAAGGCCTGCCCCATGGACCCCTTCCCGCTTCCCAACATCGACTAGCTGGTGGACGAGACAGCAGGGTGTGCCCTCATGAGTTTCCTTGACGCATTCAGGGGGTACCACCAGATCTTTATGGAGGAAGCTGATGAGGAGAAGACGGTTTTCACCACTCCAGAAGGGGTCTACTGTTACAAGGTCATGGCCTTCGGGTTGAAGAACTCGGGTGCCACCTACACCCGGATGGTAGCCAAGGTGTTCAAACAAGTCCTCGGTCGCAACCTACAAGCTTACGTAGACGACATGATAGTGAAGAGCACCAAAGCCAACCTGCACACGGACGACCTAGTTGAGGTATTTTCAATTATGCAACGTTTCAATCTGCGTTTTAACCCCAATAAGTGCACCTTCGGGGTCCACGGGGGGAAGTTCTTGGGGTACATGGTTTCCAAGAAGGGCATAGAGCCCAACCCGGACAAGGTAAAAGCTATCCTGGACATGGAGCCCCCACGGTGTCTCCGGGAAGTCCAGCGCCTCAATGGGCGACTAGCGGCCCTCGGTCGTTTCCTCTCGAGGTCGGCCGAGAGATCTCTGCCATTCTTTGGAGTACTCAAGAAGACCAAGGGGTTCGAGTGGTCTCCGGAGTGCCAAAAGGCTTTCGAGGATCTCAAGACATATCTGATGTCGCTCCCCCCACTAGCCAAACCCGTCAAGGGGGAGGTCTTGTACTTGTACCTCCATCTCCCAGGCCGTGGTCAGCTCTGTGCTGGTCCGGGACGATGACGGGGTCCAACGGCCCGTGTACTACACGAGCCGAGCTCTACGGGGAGCGGAGATCAGGTACACGCCCGTCGAGAAAGCCATATTTGCGGTAGACATCACCACAAAGAAGCTCGGCCATTATTTTCAGGCCCACCCCGTTCACGTCCTTACCAACCAACCCCTAGATGCGGTGTTGAGGGCCTCGGGGTCGGCCAGCAGGTTGGTCAAGTGAGCCATGCGGCTTAGCCAGTACGACATACAATTTCGGACCCGCCCAGCCATCAAGGGGCAGGCACTAGCCGACTTCATAGTCGAGTGCACTGCCTGGGAAGCCACCGAGCAGGCCCGAGATGAAGACGAGGAGTGGTGGAATCTGTCCACAGACGGAGCTTCGGGACCAAAAGGCTGCGGAGGTGGGGTCATCCTCATCACACCCGAGAGGTTCAGAGCCTACTACGCCCTCCGTTTTGCCTTCAAGCTGTCCAACAACGAAGCCGAGTACGAGGCGCTCCTCGGAGGGCTCTGACTAGCACTAAACAAGAGGGTCGAGAAGCTCAAGATCCGATGTGACTCCAGGCTAGTAGTGGGCCAAGTCACAGGAGAGTTCGAGGCAAGTGACGAGAGGATGAGGAGGTACCGGGATGTGGTGCTCCAGCTCTTAGGCCAGCTAATAAACTATGAAGTCCTACAGGTACCCCGAGTCCAAACACGGATGCCGACATGTTGTCCAAGCTCAGCCAGGGGGCCCCGGAGCACATCTCAAAAATTGCACGAGTCGAAGACTTCGAGAGGTCGAGTCTGGAATTCTACCCAGTCCTACCCATACAGAGCCGACCCCCCTGTTGGTTGGACCACCTCAAGGAGTACAAACAGACAGGTACGCTACCTCCTGATGAGGTTGATGCCAAGCTGGTGAAGTGGCGTGCCCCCACACATGTCATCATGGGGGACACGCTCTATAAGAGGTCGTACAACGGCGCCCTACTCCGCTGTTTGTACCAGGATGAAGCCAGGTCGGTCATGGAAGAAATCCACGAAGGGACCTGCTCCGCCCACCAGGGCGCCTTCACCATGGCCCGTCGAGCCATCTTGCAGGGGTACTTTTGGCTGAGAATGGCCAAAGAGTGTGCCGACTACGTAAGGAGTTGCGAGACATGCCAGCACTTTCAGGTCGGCCCCGGCCGACCCGCCACGAACTACACCCCGATCAGCTCGGTCATCCCCTTCTCCAGGTGGGGGATGGACATAGTAGGGGCCCTGCCTATGGGGTCGGTCAAAAGAAAGTACCTCATAGTGGCTATCGACTACTTTACCAAATGGGTAGAGGCGAAGCCGCTGGCAAGCATCACAAGTACCCGGTGCAAACAGTTTGTCTACCAACACATTCTATGTCGATTTGGGGTCCCTATACAACTCATCACTGACAACGGGCGCCAATTCGATGGGCAAGAGTTCGAGGCATTTTGCGCCGAGTGGCGCATCAACCATAGCCGACTCACCGTTTGCTATCCACAAGCCAATGGGCAAGTGGAGAACGCCAACCGCACCATAGTAAACGGTTTGAAGAAAAAACTTGAATCCGCAGGAGGAGCTCGATGCCATCCTATGGGCCTACCGCACCACCCCCAGAAGGGCCACCGGGGAGACACCGTTTTCGTTAGCTTACGGCTTTGAAGCCCGAGCCCCCGCGGAGGCGGTCATACCTTCCCGGCGAGAAGAAGAATATGACCCCGACACCAACGAAGAACGCCATAGCGCCGACCTCCACATGATAGATGATAGAAGAGAGGCAGCTTCTATCCGAGCTGAAAACTACCAGCGGCAAACCAAGTCCTACCACGACAAACGAGTGCAACCCCGTTATTTCCAAGTAGGGGACTATGTACTCCGGAGGAGAGAGGCAAGCCAACCCCAAGCCGGAGGGAAGTTCGCGGCAAACTGGGAGGGCCCCTACATTGTGGCTGCGGTGGTCCGTCCCGGCAGCTACAAACTCAAGAACCTCAAAGGGAAGGAGGTACCTAGAGTTTGGAACTCGGAGCATTTATTGAGATATTACCACTAAACCACCACAAACCAACTCGACCATACGGAGTTAGCGACATCTCCATTAATGTTTTGCAAATAATGTCATAGGAGGCGGCAGGCCCCCTCCGTTGCTATGAACAGAATAAAGTTATGTAATAAGAAACACCTTTTCTTGTTTACCTATTGCACAGGAAGGCGGTTTTGTACCCGGCCTCCCCAAGCATATCCCTAAGGGGGCACGAGGTCCGACCTCGCGTACCAGCCCCGACGGAGGAGCCCCAGGGTCGAGTCCAGCAAGGACTCGACTATCGCGGCTAACATACCCCACGGGGGCACGAGGTCCGACCTCGCGTACCAACCCCGACGGAGGAGCCCCAGGGTCTAGTTCAGCAAGGACTCGACTATCGCGGCTAACATACCCTAAGGGGGCACGAGGTCCGACCTCGCGTACCAACCCCGACGGAGGAGCCCCAGGGTCTAGTTCAGCAAGGACTCGACTATCGCGGCTGACATACCCTAAGGGGGCACGAGGTCCGACCTCGCGTACCGACCCCGACGGAGGAGCCCCACGGCCTAATGTTCAAAGAACTCGGTTCGAATGGCCAGGGCCATGGACCAGCGACTCGGCCAAGGCCGAGTCGTGGCAGCTCGGCCACTCGGCCACTAGGCTGTGGCCAAGTCCCATATCGGCCCCGAGCCCCGGGTCTAGGCCCAGGCCTACCAAGGTGTTCTCTCTTTTTTGTGGAAGCGTAAAGACAAACAGGAGGCGTTCTAACAAATTTCAAAACACAAAGGAGTCCATACAAGATAGAGAATGCAATACCAAATCAAGCAGATACGAAGTTCATATGGACAAAAAGTTCAATCAAAATGTGCAAGCTCCACATGAAGCCAAAACAAACATAAGTTTTTGGCTCTAAGTGCCACAAAAAGAAATCAGTCTCGGCTCTAAGGGCCACAAAAGTAAGCAACTCCGATCTAGCCATTCAAGTCAGGGGCATCACGGGCAACCTCGGGAGCAGCCACCCCCTCAACATAAGCACCCAAGCTGGCATGGACGGTCTCCGTGGAGGGAGAAACGGAACCCGCAAGAGGGGCCTGGCTCACGAGCAAAGCATCCAACCTCCCCAATGCATCCACGCAACTAGCAGCCACACCTCCATCAACGTGGGTAGAAGCACCCGCCCCAGCAGAAGAAGTCCCACCACCACCAACAACACGGGCCGGAGTACCCGCCCCAGCAGAAGAACCGGCTGTAGAGCCCTCGGGCAAGGGAAGGTAACCGGGCAAGCCCCTCGCCACGGGGTCAAAAGTAGGGTCCTGTCGCATCAAGACCGCATAGATGTCCTGCTGCATCGTGTACAACCCCACATCGTTAGCAGCCATCCCCTCGTCCTCAAGGCGAATCCGCCCCTCCTCCGAAGCAAGCCACTCGTCTATGAGCTCTTGCCGCCGGCCCCGGGCATACGACATAGCATAAGAGGAAGAGTTGACCAAAAATTCAAAATTTAGAAAGGTGCATTGGGAAAAGGGAAAAGAGGATGGGAAGTAGATTTGATGGGAATAAAAAGGGGGATTCTCAAGATTTTATAGGGATGGAGTGGCATTTTGAGTGGGATTCTACTATATCTGAGGAGGATTTTTCGGAGGAAAATTCTATCCGCAACAAGAATTTTACCCGGACGAGGTCGGCCAATTTTCAACTCGGGACAAACGCGCAGGAGTCGGCTCGCAAGGTGTCTACTCTCTATCGTTGTCGACTTATCACAACGAAGAGAGTGGGGGACTCGTGATGGATATATTGGACCCGGAACGAATCGACCCTGAGAGACGGACCCGAGAAGCCCCTCGGCCCAGTCAAGTGGACCGTGGCCGAGTCGGCCAAGGCATCTCGGCCTTGGGCCGAGTCCGGCCACGGGTGGGCTCGGTACACCCGAGCCCACCACCATGGACTCGGCCACTGCCCGGCCGGTCCGTGGTGGACTCGGCAACTCGGCCCTGCCGAGTCGGCTGGACTCGGCTAGGCCGAGCTCGGCAGCTCGGCCATGCCGAGTTGGCCCGCCTTGGACCCGGTCCCGGGGGGGCGCGGTCAAGGCGGGCCGATCCAACTAACCCCGATTCTAGGGGTACGGTTGGGGAGTTTGAGCTGGTATAAAAGGACTCCCTCTTGTCCTAACAAAGGACCAGATCATTACACAACACAATAGATTCCTAAATTGCTATCTTCTAGCCTTATTGTCCTAATCAAGCCTTGTAATAGCTTATTAGCGATAATTAATACAATATACGGTCCCTGCGACCTACGGTCCCCGCGACCTTATTATATCTCTGTGTCACATTATTTATTTCGTACGTATACTTATCCGGGTTTAATAATTCGGGCTACCCCCGGGGAATTAAATCCATCACTGATATTGTCAAATAGTAAATAAAGAGTTATACAATTGAGTTATAACATATGAATTCATAAGTTTTTTGTTGTGCATATGATTGAGACTTCATCAATTGTTTCGTTATATGTAAACTATTCATCTTGTAAGCTCTAATTGATATTTTGAAATATTATTCTTTTTCATATAAGATTGATTAGATAGTAAAAAATTTTATTTAATTTTTAAAAATAGAGAGAAATTTTGTCTCATACATAGTATATCAGCTTATAATAAAATGTATATTTTAATTAAATCAGTATTAATTTGGAATAGTAAATTAAAATTTGTGTTACAATAAACTAGTATTTGCGCCCGTGCGATGCACGGAATGAATTTGTTGTAATATATTAAGAATATATGAATTGATATATAATTATTTAAATTAGAACATCAAATATTATATAATGCAATTAAAGATATGATTTGAATTGTTTATATATTTTGATGTTATCATTGCTTGAATTTGTGCAAATAATTGCTCAAATTAATAGCTAATGTCTAGATGTACGCATGCGGTCCTATAATTTTAAAGATTTTATTTATCATTGTTTATTATTTTCATAAATTAGGCAAATGTGCTTGTTCTCTAACAACTCAGTTATAGAAATGAATTGTTATCCTTATTCATTTGTATGAAAGTAAGATATATATTTTTGTCTAGATATATAACAATATTTTCATTTAAAAAAAATTAATATCACCAATTATATTTACACATTATTGAAACCTCTTTATAGACGACATTGGTATTGACAACACAATCTTGTTCATCTTCGTCTAGAGCTAACATCTTCTCCATCAGGACTGGTTACTTGGGTGAAAATATATAATGGTAGAATATCACTCAATTAGTTATCCTTTTATATTTTCAGTCAATTCGTAATATCATATTCATTTTCAGCCAATTATTCTTTTTTATTTTCAGTCAATTAGTCAATTAGAATATCAAATGCAGTGATATTTTTACCTAACTTTCGTTCTATTTTTAATTGTTGATGTTGATATTATTATTGAAATATTTCCATTTCATTTTTAATTTACCTTTACTACTGTTTAAAATATGCATTTACTATTGATAATGTAGAATATTATTATTAGAATATTTTCCTCCAATTTTTATTTTTCATTCCATTTTTAATTAAAATGCAATGATCTGACCATTTTTTTAGTCAATTATAGACAATGTTGCAAAACACGGTAGGCGCTCGCTAGGCGGCAAGGGGGCGCCTAGCGCCTAGGGCGCCGCCGATTTTTTTATTCTTTTTTTTTTTTTTAATTAAAAATAAAATTTAAATTTAATTTTTTTTAAAATTTAGTAAGAAAACATAAGGTTTCCATAGTTATTTCTTAGAAACTATTTACGAAAGTAGTTGTAAAAGTGTTCAAAAGATTGTTTAAACCATCTAAATACATAAAAAAACTAAAATTAAGAGCTAAAGAAGTATTTTTTTTGAGAAATTAGTGGACCAAACCGCCAACCAAACCGCCTTTGGCGGTTTGCGGTGTATAGATGTCGAAAAAATACGCGATTTGAAAAAAAAATTGTCCAAAACGGACAACCGAGTCAAAAGTTATGACTTCCCGAACTTTTCACAATTTAAAACGCAAAAAAAAAAAAAAAAAAAAAAAAAAAAAAAAAAAATTATAAACGCCGGTTCGACGCCGGTTCAGCCGGAGGAGGCCGATTCCGGGATTCTTCGCGGCGGCGACCGGGCGCCTAGCGCCTAGGCGCAATTTTTGCAACCATGATTATATATCATTTTTTATTTACACTCAATTATTAATATTCATTTACTTTTATATTTTCAGTTAATTAGTAATATTAGATTCATTTTCAGTCAATTATTCTTTTTTTATTTCTAATCAATTAGTTAATTAGAATATAGATGCAGTGATATTTTTACATAATTTTCGTTCCATTTTAATTTTATAATATTAGAATAGAATTTTAACGCAGAATTTTTTACGAATAAAAAGTAGAAATCAATATATTTTATTAGGGAGATTTTTTTGGAATTGGGCGGGGAGTTAAAATTGTAGGATTTTGTTTATATATATATAGTATAGATAGTATAGATGTATAGATAGATATATAGATTACAATAGGAATTATATTACAGTATTTTATAATATTAGAATAGAATTTTAACCCAGAATTTTTGTACGAATAGGAGAGTAGAAATCAATATATTTTATTAGAAAGGGAGATTTTTTAGGAATTGGGCGGGAAGTTAAAATTGCAGGATTTTATCTTTATATATAGTATTGATAGTATATATGTATAGATTGATATATAGATTACAATAGGAATTATATTACAGTATTTTATAATATTAGAATAGAATTTTAACTCAGAATTTTTGTACGAATAGGAAAGTAGAAATCGATATATTTTATTAGGAAGAGAGATTTTTTAGGAATTGGGCGAGAAGTTAAAATTGCAGGATTTTGTTTTTATATATAGTATAGATGTATAGATAGATATATAGATTACAATAGGAATTATATCACAGTATTTTATAATATTAGAATAGAATTTTAACGCAAAATTTTTGTACGAATAGGAAAGTAGAAATCAATATATTTTATTATGATGGGAGATTTTTTAGGAATTGGGCGGGAAGTTAAAATTGCAGGATTTTGTTTTTATATATAGTATAGATGTATAGATAGATATATAGATTACAATAGGAATTATATTACAGTATTTTATAATATTAGAATAGAATTTTAACCCAGAATTTTTGTACGAATAGGAAAGTAGAAATCAATATATTTTATTAGGAAGGGAGATTTTTTAGGAATTGGGCGGAAAGTTAAAATTGCAGGATTTTGTTTTTATATATAGTATAGATAGAAGTATAGATGTATAGATAGATAGATTACAATAGGAATTATATTAGAGAATATTATAATATTAGAATAGAATTTTATCCCAGAATTTTTGTACGAATAGGAAAGTAGAAATCAATATATTTTATTAGGAAGGGAGATTTTTTAGGAATTGGGTGAAAAGTTAAAATTCAAGGATTTTGTTTTTATATATAGTATAGATGTATAGATAGATATATAGATTACAATAGGAATTATATTACAGTATTTTATAATATTAGAATAGAATTTTAACGAAGAATTTTTGTACAAATAGGAAAGTAGAAATCAATATATTTTATTAGGTACGGAGATTTTTTAAGAATTGGGCGGGAAGTTAAAATTGCAGGATTTTGTTTTTATATATAGTATAGATAGTATAGATGTATAGATTGATATATAGATTACAACAGGAATTATATTACAGTATTTTATAATATTAAAATAGAATTTTAACCCAGAATTTTTGTACGAATAGAAAAGTAGAAATCGATATATTTTATTAGGAAGAGAGATTTTTTAGGAATTGGGCGGAAGTTAAAATTGCAGGATTTTATTTTTATATATAGTATAGAGTACAGATGTATAGATAGATATATACATTACAATAGGAATTATATTACAGTATTTTATAATATTATAATAGAATTTTAACGCAAAATTTTTGTACGAATAGGAAAGTAGAAATCAATATATTTTATGGAAAGTAGAAATCAATATATTTTATTAGGAAGGTAGATTTTTTAAGAATTGGGCGGAAAGTTAAAATTGCAGGATTTTGTTTTTATATATAGTATAGATAGTATAGATGTATAGATAGATATATAGATTACAATAGGAATTATATTACAGTATTTTATAATATTAGAATAGAATTTTAACCCAGAATTTTTGTACGAATAGGAAAGTAGAAATCAATATCTTTTATTAGGAAGGGAGATTTTTTAGGAATTGGGCGGGTAGTTAAAATTGCAGGATTTTGTTTTTATATATAGTATAGATAGAAGTATAGATGTATAGATAGATAGATAGATAGATTACAATAGGAATTATATTAGAGAATATTATAATATTAGAATAGAATTTTATCCCAGAATTTTTGTACGAATTGGAAAGTAGAAATCAATATATTTTATTAGGAAGGGAGATTTTTTAGGAATTGGGTGAAAAGTTAAAATTGCAGGATTTTGCTTTTATATATAGTATAGATGTATAGATAGATATATAGATTACAATAGGAATTATATTACAGTATTTTATAATATTAGAATAGAATTTTAACGCAGAATTTTTGTACAAATAGGAAAGTAGAAATCAATATATTTTATTAGGTATGGAGATTTTTTAAGAATTGGGCAGGAAGTTAAAATTGCAGGATTTTGTTTTTATATATAGTATAGATAGAAGTATAGATGTATAGATAGATAGATAGATAGATTACAATAGGAATTATATTAGAGAATATTATAATATTAGAATAGAATTTTATCCCAGAATTTTTGTACGAATAGGAAAGTAGAAATCAATATATTTTATTAGGAAGGGAGATTTTTTAGGAATTGGGTGAAAAGTTAAAATTGCAGGATTTTGCTTTTATATATAGTATAGATGTATAGATAGATATATAGATTACAATAGGAATTATATTACAGTATTTTATAATATTAGAATAGAATTTTAACGCAGAATTTTTGTACAAATAGGAAAGTAGAAATCAATATATTTTATTAGGTATGGAGATTTTTTAAGAATTGGGCAGGAAGTTAAAATTGCAGGATTTTGTTTTTATATATAGTATAGATAGAAGTATAGATGTATAGATAGATAGATAGATTACAATAGGAATTATATTAGAGAATATTATAATATTAGAATAGAATTTTATCCCAGAATTTTTGTACGAATAGGAAAGTAGAAATCAATATATTTTATTAGGAAGGGAGATTTTTTAGGAATTGGGTGAAAAGTTAAAATTGCAGGATTTTGCTTTTATATATAGTATAGATGTATAGATAGATATATAGATTACAATAGGAATTATATTACAGTATTTTATAATATTATAATAGAATTTTAACGCAAAATTTTTGTACGAATAGGAAAGTAGAAATCAATATATTTAATGGAAAGTAGAAATCAATATATTTTATTAGGAAGGGAGATTTTTTAGGAATTGGGCGGAAAGTTAAAATTGCAGGATTTTGTTTTTATATATAGTATAGATTATTACCACTTATATTATTATTATATTATTATTATTATTATTTTCTTTTCAAGTACTGTTAGTATATAATGGTCGTGAGGCACAATAATAATATAACCATAATTAAATATTCTTGTATTGTATTCCGGAGTTAATGCCATTTTTGGTCCTAGACTTATTGAAGCATTGACACTTTTCATCCTCCATAATAAAAATTGCCACTTAGTAGACACTGTTATTGGTTGTTGGACAGTTTTGATCCTCCGTCAATGAAGTCGTTTGTTGACCGTGAATTAGATGGGCTTTTCTGTCTTTTTATGTCTTATTCTTCTAATCTTGTTTAGACCAGCGCTGCTGTGACTCCTGTGAGGCGAGATGGCAAGACTTGGCGGCTAAGTAGTAACCGTCGGTAGTGAGTAGCAGCGAGGTTCTTCTCCGACGAGTTGTGGGTACGGCGGCGAGCATACGAGGCAGTAACTCCTTCCAGCGACGGACCAGTAAGGCAGATCTGCCGGTGCGGTGCAGCAACAGATCCGGCGAGGTTGGGGCCTTCACCGGTGGTTTTTGGTTCCGGCGAAGCAGAGAGGGCAGCAGGTCGGCGAACCCTCCTATGGTAAATAGCAGTTGTAGTTGTAGATGGCGTGATGTAGAATTTGCACCTGTAAGTCCTCCCTTCCATATTGACCACAAATATCCTTCCCATCTCTCTCTCTCTCTCTGACCACAACTACTTGGTGCACAACCTCAAAAACTCTGTTATTTTACCTGAAATTCATTGAAGTTTCAAGCTGAAAATGTGGAATCCGCCGCTCCCCAAAAATCGCATTGTCTGAGGTGTTGGAATGGCCGGTGTTGACTTCCTGGCTGCTGTAGCTTCATTCCCCAACCCGGATGATATAATTCGGAGCACCAGCTTTGAGGTTCAAGGAGGTGGTAACACTAACAATGCTTTGATAAACCCGGATGATAAAATTCGTCTTGGTCTTAATCCAAGGATCATATCTAAGGTTGCTGATGACTCGCATGGCGAAAGAATACTTGATGAGCTTGAAAGGGATGGTGTTGATACATCTTTTATGTTGGTGTCTAAAGGAGGAAACTCACCATTCACATATGTCATTGTTGACAACCAAAAAAAAAAAAAAAAAAAAAAAAAAAACTCGCACGTGCATTTTCACTCCAGGATATCCACCCATGATATCTGAGGGTCTACATACCCAAATCAAAATTGTCTTCAGCGCTTGGAGTAAATATTGTCTACTTAGATGGAAGGCTGCATGAGACTGCTTTGATTGTAGTGCAGGAGGCAAAGAGTAGGGGCATACCTATTATAGTTGATGCAGAAAGGTTAAGGGAGGGGTTGAGTGATATTCCTGACTTTGCTAGTTATGTTGTATGCTCGACAAAATTTCCACAGGCATGGACTAACACCCTTTCTATTCCAACTGCACATGTTTCTATTATCTTGAGATTGATGTCAAATGTAAAATTCGTGATTGTTAGTTGGGTGAAGATGGTTTCTTAATGTTAGAAAGGACTGAAGCGGATAACCTCAGTTTGAAGAAATGGATGTAGCAGTGACCAATGGATGGAGAAATACAAGGATTAGAACATAAAAAGACAGAAAAACCCTTCTAATTCACGGTCAACAAACGGCGTCATTGACGGAGGATCAACACTGTCCAACGATCAATAACAGTGGCTACTAAGTGGCTATTTTTATTATGGAGGATGAAAAGTGTCAATGCCCCAATAAGTCTAGGACCAAAAATGTATTAACTCTTGTATTCCGTGAGTCACAATAATAATATAACAATAATTAAATATTGTTCAATTCTATATTCTTCTAGGATTTCTATTACCATCATTAATTATTCCCAAATTTACCATAATTAAATAATTTGACCAATTATAAAGAAAGATTATTAAATAATGCACGGGACAATTGTTTAATTAAAAATTTTTAAAATTCATTAATAAAACATAAGGTTCTCATAGTTTTTTCTTAGAAACTCTTTAATAAAGAATTTATTTTTTTTTAGAAATTGGTGGGCCAAACCGCCTACGGCAGTTTGCGGTGGATAGATCTCGAAAAAATACGCGATTTCAAAAAAAACATTTGTCTAAAACGGAAAACGGAGTCAAAAGTTAAAATTTTTTAAAATTCATTAATAAAACATAAGGTTCTCATAGTTTTTTCTTAGAAACTCTTTAATAAAGAATTTTTTTTTTTTAGAAATTGGTGGGCCAAACCGCCTACGGCAGTTTGCGGTGGATAGATCTCGAAAAAATACGCGATTTCAAAAAAAAAAATTTGTCTAAAACGGAAAACGGAGTCAAAAGTTATGCCTTGCCGAACTTTTGACACTTTACAACTTAGTGTCAAAAGTCAAAAGTTATTAGGACGAGATATTTTTTAGGAATTGGGCGGGAAGTTAAAATTTCAGGATTTTATTTTTATATATAGTATAGATTGTATTATAGTATTTTATAATAATATGATAATAGAATTTTAACGCAGAATTATTGTACGAATGGGAAAGTAGAAATCAATATATTTTATTAGGAGAAGAGATTTTTTAGGAATTGGACTGGAAGTTAAAATTTCAGGATTTTGTTTTTATATATAGTATAGATTATATTACAGTATTTTATAATAATATGAGAATAGAATTTTAACGCAGAATTATTGTACGAATGGGAAAGTAGAAATCAATATATAATATATAAGGAGGAGAGATTTTTTAGGAATTGGGCGGGAAGTTAAAATTTCAGGATTTTGTTTTTATATATAGTATAGATTGTATTACAGTATTTTATAATAATATGAGAATAGAATTTTAATGCAGAATTATTGTACGAATGTGAAAGTAGAAATCAATATATTTTATTAGGAATAGAGATTTTTTAGGAATTGGGCGGGAAGTTAAAATTTCAGGATTTTGTTTTTATATATAGTATAGATTGTATTACAGTATTTTATAATAATATGAGAATAGAATTTTAGCCCGCATGGGTAGCTCAACTGGTCATAGAGGTGAAACTTTGGAAGAATGACCAGGGGGGCTCCTTGTGCGCAGTGAGCACCGGTCTAGCCTTTGTGATTAATGTTCAGTTGAGTCACCATGATTTTCAACCTCCTACCGCTCTGTCGGGCCGGGGTGTGGGGGGCCCTTAGGTTTGGGGTTCAGCCTTTAGGAAGAATGAGAATAGAATTTTAACGCAGAATTATAGTACGAATGGGAAAGTAGAAATCAATATATTTTATTAGGATGAGAGATTTTTTAGAAATTGGGCAGGAAGTTAAAATTTCAGGATTTTGTTTTTATATATAGTATAGATTGTATTACAATATTTTATAATAATATTTGAATAGAATTTTAGCCCGCATGGGTAGCTCAACTGGTAATAGAGGTGAAACTTTGGAATAATGACCAGGGATTAAGTCTCACCAGCGGCAGTGTGGGAGCAACCTCTCAAAGTGAGGGGGGGCTCCTTGTGCGCAGTGAGCACCGGTCTAGCCTCTATGGTTCATGTTCAGTTGAGTCACCATGATTTACATCTTCCCAAAATGCTCTGTCGGGCCGGGGTGTGGGGGCCCCTTTGGGTTGGGGTTCAGCCTTTTGAAATAATGAGAATAGAATTTTAACGCAGAATTATTGTACGAATGGGATAGTAGAAATCAATATATTTATTAGGAGGAGAGATTTTTTAGGAATTGGGCGGGAAGTTAAAATTTCAGGATTTTATTTTTATATATAGTATAGATTGTATTACAGTATTTTATAATAATATGAGAATAGAATTTTAACGCAGAATTATTGTAAGAATGGGAAAGTATAAATCAATATATTTTATTAGGAGGAGAGATTTTTTAGGAATTGGGCGGGAAGTTAAAATTTCAGGATTTTGTTTTTATATATAGTATAGATTGTATTACAGTATTTTATAATAATATGAGAATAGAATTTTAACGCAGAATTATTGTACGAATGGGAAAGTAGAAATCAATATATAATATATAAGGATGAGAGATTTTTTAGGAATTGGGCGGGAAGTTAAAATTTTAGGATTTTGTTTTTATATATAGTATAGATTGTATTACAGTATTTTATAATAATATGAGAATAGAATTTTAACGCAGAATTATTGTACAAATGGGAAAGTAGAAATCAATATATTTTATTAGGAGGAGAGATTTTTTAGGAATTGGGCGGGAAGTTAAAATTTTAGGATTTTGTTTTTATATATAGTATAGATAAAGTTTGATTTAAGTAAAGAGAAGACAACAATGCATTATTAGAAGAATTATAGTGTGTGTGAGGGGGGTTCCTTGTGCGCAGTGAGCACCGGTCTAGCCTCTGTGGTTCACGTTCAGTTGAGTTATCATGATTAACATCCTCCCAAAATGCTCTGTCGGGTCGGAGTGTGGGGAGCCCTTAGGGTTGGGGTTCAGCCTTTGGAAGAAGAATTATAGTGTGTGTATGTATGTATGTATGTATAGTTGAAAGGAACCAGTCAAATTATGTAAATATTATTATGTTTTAATTCTTACGACAAATAATTAAAGAGTTGAAAAATGGAATATAAAAAATTGACACGAATTATATTTTGTGTACACTAATTTAGTTGTTATAATAAAAAGATTAAAACAAAATGCCCAACATCATCATCGTTGTTGTTGTTGTTATTAAAAGTCAAAAAATATTTTGCAATGAGTAAGTTAATAATAATAAGGGAAAATTGTAAAAAATGTCCCTCTATAATAAGGCATTTTTTACAATTTTCCCTAATAATAAATAGTTTACGGAATTTTTCGTTATTAAAGTTATTCTTGTTATAACCTTACCAACATGGACTCTTATAATATTTAGTAGATAGTAGATTATAACTTATACATTGAATTTAAAAAGTATTTATTGACATATTTTTAATATAGTTAATTAACTATATTAATAAAACCATAATATAAAAAGTATAAAAAATCAAATAATAGAGAACAATTTAATGAATAAATTAACCTTTGGCGTGCTCATATACATACAAATAGTTTAATGATTAATTGCTCACATGGGCTTAAGTCAATAGTTCAATAGACCGTATTTGGAAGAAGAGATCAATGTTTGAATTTCGGTGGTCCCAGTGAAGATTATGTCCAAAGTGGACAGATCCCTCCTTCCAAATGCCCATTGAGTCACCCTGATCCTTGGGATTAGGGATGGATTCAACCTTTCGAAGAAGAATAAGTTTAATAAAAACATTGTTTTTATTATATATATATATATATATATATATATATATATATATAATCTGCGAAATACTTTGTGCTCAGATGGCGGCATGACGCTTCTATGACTCCCTTTAAGAAAATGTATGAAAACAATAGTCAAATGCAAAGTTAATTTCCTAATTTCTGTTTAATCTTTAATGAAGGGCTTTTATGTTGGTTTGATCTTCCATGAAGGGTTCTTATGTCGGTTTGATCCTTAATGAAAAGCTTTTGTGTCAACTTAACGTTTAGTGAAAGACCTTTATGAATACTTAATCTTCAATATATATATATATATATATATATATATATATATATATATATATATATATATATTAGTGATTAATCTTTTTTTTTTAAACATCTAGTTTATTACACAATATTAAAGACTATTTTGTATTTTATTTAATTATAAAACTAATATCTAATTTTCTAATATAATTAAATCATATGTATAAAATGCATAAAATGAATATCCACAAGATAATATGAATAGTTGAATTAGACGTAATAATGATAACTTAGAAATTAATTTTCTCTAAGCAATTATGCTTTATTAAAAATTGTTATGCTTTGTGATTTTATATATATTAGATTAGATTTGATTTAATGTTGATATAGATAATTGGTAGATAATTAATTTGTTACATTTCTATTATTTTTCATTTGAATGCTACTGACTCTATTACATTTTAGTATCTGTTCAAACATACTTTCTCAATCTAATGAAGTACAAAGAGTCAACAATGTCTCCACTGAGGCTCAATCTCATGACCTCCCACATAAGAAAGGTCAGTACATGCTATCTGAGTACAAGATGTTTGGCTAGATTTCTATTTAATTATGTTTAAATAATTAATAGATAATAAAATTTAAATAATTAGACGTGGATGATATTATGCGATAATTTTAAAGATTAAACTTGTTAAAATTTTGTTTGCCATTCATTATGTCTCGTTTTACATATCTTGTTTAGTATTTATGGGTCAATACAACTCTTCTTTATTTAACTAGAGGAGATCGAAAAGGCTCAAAATCCAACTAGAGGAGATCGAAAAGGCTTGAAATCAAGCCCGAGCTCGCGTGCGCCGGCACCTGCGCGCACGAATGTCGTCCGGAAATTGGCTGGCCTTGCGGGCATAAGTTATGCCAAACTTCGGTATCATTTTCCAACTGGTATAGTCACTTGGTTGCCGGAACCGAACCGAGAGGTTGTGGTGCACCGAGAGCACAACTCTCGTGCATTCTGTGACCACGAGAGTGGTGCACTCTCGGGTTGCACCACAGTGAGCACGAGAGATGTGCTCTCGTGTGAACCTGCACCCCAACGGTCTGAAACCCGAAAGTTCAGCCTGTTGTACAGATTAAACTCATCTGTTACGGAATTAATACTGTTTTAATTCCAATTTTAAATCTGAGTTTAATCCTACTTAGTGGGTGACCGTTACAGGTGTTATACAATTGGTTTAATACCAATTAAAGGCCATGTTGAATGCTATCCCTTCCAACAGCCCTATATAAAGAGAGGTAGAGCAGTAGTATTTTTACACATTGAGAAACAAAAGGAATTCCAGTAGCTTTTCATCTCAAAACTCTGCTTCTACTCTCTTCTTTTAGCCAACCAATGTTCTAAGCTTTGCTTTGTTTGCCGGGTTCCTTGTTTAGGTGCTTAAACAAGGAATCGAAGCACGTTTTATCCTGGGAAACCTAGGCTACAACGCTCCTAGCACTTGTGGGAGGTAGCAAATAAGGTTTTAAGGAAAAGAACTTCGTGTTCGAACTCGTGCTAAACCTATACCCAAACACTCAACCTTTTCCTTCCCAATTCTTTCTGTTTTCCCATATAATATTACAGGGCGTTTGGTTGGAGGGATTTTAAATTCCCTTCCCACTTAATTCCCATCTAATTCCAAAGGCCATTAAATTCCGTAGTTTGGTTGGAGGGAATTGCAATTCCATGGAATTGCAATTCCCTCATTTTCATGGAATTAAAATCTCATGTCCCCCCCTGGTATTTTAATTCCTGGGAAAAAAAGATAGTGATGAGTCAAAATTACCCCTTCCTTTTTTAACCTAAAATTAATGTCTAACAACAATAATGGACATTTTTGACTTTATACTACTTATTCCCTTTCAATTCCCATGTATACCAAACATTGGAATTGAAATT
The DNA here is from genome assembly GCF_001879475.1 of Ipomoea nil. Taxonomy (NCBI): domain Eukaryota; kingdom Viridiplantae; phylum Streptophyta; class Magnoliopsida; order Solanales; family Convolvulaceae; genus Ipomoea; species Ipomoea nil. Next base: position 1,465,669 of record NW_017617690.1, on the reverse strand, counting down.
CCCAGTAATTCTATTCCTGTCAACCAAACACTGGAATTTAAATTCCCACTTTATTCCCAGTAATTCAACTCCCATGGAATTACAATTCCTTTCCCACATAATTCCCCCCTCCAACCAAACGCCCTGTTAATCTTTCCGTATGATTATTAATTTTTTGGGGATTTTACAACCATATTACCCAACATAAATAAACAAGTTAGATCCTCTAACCTCCAGCCATAGCTTAGAACCTTGATCGCGTAGACTCGTGGTCTGACGAACGGGAGTTCCTTGGGCTGCTGTGAAATCACCGTAGACTGATTGTGTTTCTCTCACTTCTCTCAGTGACTCTAGATGGTGTATGATACGTCAACTGAGCAGTGGGAGGACTTGGGAGTCTAAATACCTACATCCCATCAATGTAGGCAACTAATTACCTAATGCTGACTAAGTTCTAATACTTATTCATCCTATTGATTTGCACCACATATTTACTTAATAATAATAATAATAATAATAATAATAATAATAATAATAATAATAATAATAATAATAATAATAATAATAATAATAATATTATTATTATTATTATTATTATTATTATTATTATTATTATTATTATTATTATTATTATTATTATTATTATTATTATTATTATAACCTTAATAACAATAATAATAACATAAGGAAAACGTTACATTCTCCCACTTGGTGCAAATACGGAACCCAAAAAACAGGATCACACCAACCATAATGATATGTCCTCCTTAGCGGTAGTAATACCCATTATGGTCAAATGAAAATTGCCTTCGAGTACTTAGTTAATCAAACTTAATGAAACAAACCATATGTTCATTTCAAGTCCACTGAAGAAAACTGAAGTGCAAAAGAATTTCATTATCTGAACTGAATGTATATACAAATTTACAAAATGGACGAAAGTCCCATTTTCTGAATCAGATCCTTGAATTTAAATGGAGGCATGCCTTTAGTCAAGGGATCTGCTAGCATCAACTCAGTATTAATGTGTTCAATGAATACAACTTTATTCTTGACACGCTCCCTAGTGGCTAAGAACTTGATGTCAATGTGTTTACTTCGACTCCCACATTTGTCGTTCTTAGCTATGAAGATTGCAACTAAGTTGTCACAGTAAAATTTCAATGGCTTAGATACAGTATCCACAATTTTAAGCACGAAGATGAAATTCTTGAGCCACACACCTTGCGGAGTGGCCTCGAAACAGGACACGAACCCGGATTCCATGGTAGAAGTAGTTATTAAGGATTGTTTAACACTCGAAATAGCCCCACCAGCCAATATGCAGACATACCCGGAAGTTGATCTCCGAGAATCAACACAGCCAGCGAAGTCCGCATCAGAATAACCAACAACATCCAGGATGTCTGTCTGCCTAAAACCCAACTTGAAGTCTTTGGTACCTTTAAGATACCTCAGAACTCTCTTCACAGCTCCCCAGTGGTCCATTCCTGGATTATGCAAGTACCGCACTAACATACCGACGGCAAAGGCAATGTCGGGCCTTGTGCAAACTTGAATATAGCCAAGACATCCAACCGCTTCAGCATATGGAATATCCTTCATACGCTCCTTCTCCAAGTCATTCTTAGGACATTGGTCCAAACTAAACTTATCCCCTTTTGCAATGGGTGCAACATTCGGTGAACAATTTTGCATCCAAAATCTTTCCAAAACTTTGTTAATATAGGTTTCCTGTGATAGAACCAGTATGCCCCGGGACCTATCCCTATGAATCTTTATGCCAATGACATAAGATGCTTCACCCATATCTTTCATATCAAAATTTTTGGAAAAGAACTGTTTCACGTCGCGAAGCATCCCCACCTCATTAGTGGCGAGTAAGATATCATCCACATATAAAACAAGGTAACAGATTTTACTCCCACTAACTTTCTGGTATATACAAGGATCTAAGGGACTTTCAACAAAACCAAATGATGAAATGACCCCGTCAAACTTAATATACCACTGACAGGGAAGCTTGTTTTAAACCGTATATGGACTTCCTAAGCCTACACACCAAATCCTCACCACCTCTAGAAGAGAAACCTTTAGGTTGTTCAATATAAACTTCCTCTTCTAGATCACCATTTAGGAACGCGGTTTTCACATCCATTTGTTGCAACTCAAGGTTAAAGTGTGCAACTAAAGCCAGAATGATTCGAAGAGAATCTTTCTTTGATACAGGAGAAAAGGTCTCCTTGTAATCAATTCCTTCTTTTTGAGTAAATCCCTTAACAACGAGTCTGGACTTGTACCTCTCAATGTTACCTAATGAGTCTCTTTTGGTTTTAAATACCCATTTACAGCCAATCGGCTTGGCCCCATTAGGTAACTCAACAAGGTTCCAAACTCCATTACTCTTCATGGAATTCATTTCATCTTTCATGGCTTCTAACCACAAATCGGACTGTGCATAATTCGTAGCTTGTGAAAACGTTACGAGATCATTTTCGACTCCAATGTCAGATTCTTGTAGATACGATACATAATAGCTAGGAACTGCTGAACGCCTCACCCGAGTAGACCGTCTTAATGTTGGAACACCAGTACCTTGTGAAGGTTGTGGCGCAAATACCTCTTCAGGAATTGGATGTAGTTCTTGAATTGGTTCAATTTCGGTCTGTGTGGGTTCAGGATCTTGCTGAAAATCCTGAATTGGTTCAACCATTGGCTCGAAGTCTAGTTCAGGAGGTTGCTGTAAGTCCTGAACTTGTTCTTCCAATGGTTGAGTTTCAACAGCTTGTGGAATCTCAATAATGGGTTGCACAACCGCAGGCGGGACTGAAGGCCCGTTGCGTATAAGTACAACTCCGTTAGATTACGTAGAAGCGCAAGAGTCAACATGATCAAACAAAGGAACTAAGTCCTTAAATCGATCTCTCCCACTGATCAAGTCATCTTCAAGAAACTTAACATTTCTTGATTCAACTATCTTAGCAGTATGTTTTGGACAATAAAACCTATAACCCTTAGAAGACTGTGCATATCCAATAAAGAAAGCACTAATTGTAACACCCCGTGTTACGGCCTTTAAACCCGAATTAATTATTTAATTAATTCCATTAATAATAATTAAAAAGGATTTAATTTGATTAGAAATCTCTTTAACTAATTAATGTGGTCCACCACGGATCGTGGACCCTTGTCTACACTAGAGTCATAAGCCCATTAGAAATAAAAAAAAAAAGTCAACATTTTACTAATCAGATCCTAATTAGGAATCCTAGGCCTACACATCTATTAGGAATAAAGAAAGTTACATTTACTATTCAGATTATGATTAGGATTCTCTTTAATTAATTAATATGGTCCACCATGGACCATGGACCCTTATCCCTAAAACAAGTCCTTAGTCCTATAAGGAATAGAATTAGTAAACCCATACCATTCAGACCCTAATTAGGAGTCCTAAATATATATATATATATATATATATATATATATATATATATATATATATATATATATATATATATATATATATATATATATATATATATATATATAAGGATATAGTAGGCACCTAGAAGTCACACCACAATAGATATCACCACACAAGAATTCCCAAGGGACTCCCCACTACCAAGCCTAGGGAGATCAAAACAGATGGAAATCTTAGGGAAGAACCTTAATAGCCAAGGGATGATTAATTAAGGCTAAAAGGTAACCCATGTCTCAACAAAACCTATTTTCTTCGCTATAATCTCCTCCCTTGGCCTCCCTCTATATTCTTGTGTCTCGATTGAATTCTTCTATGATAATTATGTTATGTTCTTGATGATTGATAAGATGATTTATATGCTTTCTTGATAATCTTGACGATCTTGATGTTAAAAGGAAATTCTTGATTATGATGTGATGATTCTTGACGAATCTTGATATTTTCTTGATGTTAAAAATAAAATATGTTCTTGATGATTTGGGTGGGATTAGAGCCCTAGGTAGGATTGGGAATTTGTATTGTGACGTTCTTAATTTATATTTGGGTGGGAATTCGCATGATCGGGTGTTGTTTATATATAGGATAAGTCCTACATGATTCTTGCTTTTGATCCATTAATTGCTTATGTGATGTCGTTATTTGCGTTTAAAAGTGTCTAAGCATGGTTTCGGGTTCCACAAAGGATCCCGGGACGAAATTGTGACGAATGAGTCAGTGGGGGTTAGGTGGGGGGGGGGGGAACCCACCACCTGCCCGCTGCCCAAAAGGGCACTGCCCGGCAGCCGGCCGCCCGCCGGCTACCCGCTGCCCGGAACAGTGCCCACCGGCGGGCAGCCGGCGGGTGACCCCCACCCACCGGCTACCCGCTGGTCCATACCCCACTCCGGGTCCCCGGCTTCCCCGTTTGATGTTCCCTGTTCCCCATGGTGTCCCAACGGACCCCGTTTGTCGTGCCTGAGTCTAGTTTGGAATCTCGGGTACCATTCGTAGGTTAAACGAGTCTTAGGAATTGCATGCTAGTTGAATTGGTAACCCGTGGACCTAGGTGGAAGTTATATGAGCCCCTAGGAATTATTCTTAGTATGTGAATGATCACAAGTAAGCTTAATTGTATGTCTCCCCCTCCCTATGTGAATTATGTGTCATTACGTGCTATTGTGTGTTACGTGATGCATGACCCCAACTTGGTTAAGATCAATTGGGCTATACGGGCAGTTGAATGGGTTGAGAACCATCCCAACTGTTAACCAGGCCGGTTAAGATCGGTCAGGGATATTGATATAATATAGGACTGAGGTCCACTATACGGGCAGTTGAATGGGCTGATAACCATCCCAACTGTTAACCAGGCTGGTAGAGACCGGTCAGGTATATAAAGATTATGTATAGGACTGAAGGTCCACATGGGCCTCGGTGATAGGACCCACCGACCTGGACGCGCCAGGCGGTGTGTAGGGCCAACAAGCCGAGGAAGGCTGTAGTCCACCGACCTGAGTAATCAGGCGGTGTGTAGGGCTACGGCTGGCTGCGATCCACCGAGTGGTGGGACATCGGTATGTAGGACCGTAGTCTCCGAGGATCTTTGCCCACCGACTGAGTTTAGCTCAGCGGTGTGTCGGGCTTGATCCGCTACGGCCCGCCGATTGTGCGCATCAACGGTGTGTAGGGTCGTAAGTCCCCCTTGTAAAGGGGATCACGGTCCACCGACTGGGCGCGTCAGCGGTGTGTCGAATCGTGGTCTGACGTTGAGTTCGTCAGCGGTTCTCAAAGGGTTGGTTGCGATCAACTCCCCTCGTACCGCGGTACTGATGTAGGGTGCTGCGGGGCCGTGTTAATGCTATAAGCATTAACCCTCATGTTCGGAGCATGCGATTGGTCCCGTGGTGCCATCAATGATTATGTGATATGAATGATACTTGAATGATGATGTGTTTGAATTGAAAAGTAATCTGTGACCTTAGATGTGTATTCCTTATGATGTTATCTCTACTTAACTGTTTATCATTGACTAAGGTGTTTGTCCCTATTTGCTGAGTTTATTCTTGGTTTTAAAGCTAGAATCTGCTAAGTATATATCTTCTTGCTTCAAAATGATTTTCGTATATCTATATATATATATATATATATATATATATATATATATATATATACCTATATCGTATTTCAACGCGTTGGAGTGGGTTACCAGCATCGCTCGCTGAACAGATATATTTGGCTTTCAGGCACAGATGAGTAGATCCCAGAGCGCGCTAGAGATCCGAGGCGTAGAGTAGCTAGTTTCCCTTTCGGCCTGCGTGCCATGCTTATGTATTGACATTATTTGAGGATTTTAGTTAGTTAGCCTGTGCACCTGAGTTCTCTAGCTCAGGTGTGGCATAGCACCCCGTACTCTTATGTTTGATTTCGAGATTTAATGAGGATTTACCTTTATTATATAAGTTTTAAAAGTTTCAAAATTTCGGGGTGTTACATTAATAGTCCTCAGGTCAAGTTTCTTTTCATGTGGGTTATAAATCCTCACCTCAGACGGGCATCCCCAAACACGCATATGATGCAAAACTCGGTTTTCAACCTTTGAAAAGCTCAAAAGGTGTCTTGGGGACAGCCTTGGTCCGAACCCGGTTCAATATATACGTTGCCGTCTTGAGAGCGTCGGCCCACAATGATTTTGGAAGTGTGGAGGTTCATAGCATACTCCGCACCATGTCCAAAAGAGTCCGATTCCTTCTTTCAGCAACACCATTTTGATCAGGGGAACCCGGCATAGTGTATTTGGCAACAATCCCATGCTCTTGAAGGAATTTAGCAAACGGACCCAAAGCTTGTCCATTTTCTGTGTATCTACCATAATATTCACCACCTCTGTCTGACCTAACTATTTGTATTTTCTTCTTGCATTGGTTTTCAACTTCAGCCTTAAATGTTTTAAAGGCATCCAATGCTTCATACTTATGATGAAGTAAATACACATAGGTAAATCTAGAGAAGTTATCTATAAAGGTAATGAAATATTTCTGACCCTGCATATCCATATCTGGACAGCATATGTCAGTATGAATTATCTTTAACAATGTTGAACTTCTATTGGCACCTTTCTTTGACTTGTTAGTCTACTTGCCTTTAATGCAGTCTACACAAGTCTCAAAGTCAGTATAGTCTAGAGTAGAAAGTACCCCATCCTTTACCAACCTTTTAATGCGCTCAAGGGAGATGTGTCCCAATCTCCGATGACACAACATTGAAGATTTATCGTTAATACTACACCGTTTGGTGCCAGTTTGAACATGTAAGGAATCATAACTTTTATCGTTTTGTAAGTGAAGACGATAAAGACCACCAGACAGTGTACCATTTCCAATACAAGTAGAATTATTAAATAATTTAAAATACTTGTCTGAAAAATTAAAACTGAATCCCAACGGTACAAGTCTTGAAATGGAAACCAAATTTCGTGAAAAAGTTGGTACATAAAATGTCCTCTCTAATTCCAAAACAAAGCCACTATCTAAAATCAGCCTGCAAGTCCCTACAGTTTCAACCGGCGAGCCCATCTTATTTCCGGAGAAGATGTTTCGCTCATTTGACATCGGTTGTCTCAGATTTCGCATATCCTGTAAAGAATTTGCAATGTGGATTGTTGATCCAGAATCAATCCACCAAGTGTTAGCATTAACGTTTGACATATTGGATTCAAAACAGACAAAGGAAGAGATCATACCTTTCTCAGACATCCACTTCTTAAACTTTGCACAGTCCTTCTTCATATGCCCCTTCTTCTTACAGAAGAAGCATTTCTGTGCCTTCTTAATGTCAGTTTGAGGGGATACTTTTGCTTTCCCTTTAGCTGAAGTCGGACGCTTTCCAGATCTCCCTTTAGGCTTGGCTGTTGCAAGCATGGCACTCTCCCCCCTTTACTCCTGAAGTAGTCTCCCTTCTTCTTGCACACACTTATTGATTAGGTCATTAACAGACTATTTCTTGTCATGTGTGTTATAAGCAATTTTGAAGGTGCTAATACTCAAAAGGGAGAGTATTCAGTGCAAAGTGCACCACAAATGAGTCTGGAAGTTTAATCTCCAACTTGTCAAGTTGAGCTGCAATATCACTGAGTTGCATGATGTGACTGCGCACACCATCAGCAGGAGAAAAACGAAGGGAGGTGAACTTCATTATTAAGGTGCTTGCTAGGGATTTGTCTGAAGTTTCAAACTTCTCATCAATGGCCTCAATACAATCTTGAACTTTTGTAAGTTTATCAACCGTGCGACGAATATCACTCGGAAGCCGAGACTTAATGAACAATATGCATAGGCGATTGGATCGTTCCCATTTAGCCCAAAGTTCAATGGCTTTTTGAGTGCTTGTCGCGGTGATTGTCGGGGGCTCTGTATGGTTGATAGCATAGTCCATTTCGAGCCAGCCAAAATAGATGAGGAGGGCATCTTTCCATTCTTTATGATTATTAGGAGTAAGCATTGGAACATTAATGTGCGAGACAGTTGGGGTAGTTGCTAAAAGAAAATTATGAGTTTGTTAGTTTTGATTTTCAACGCACAAAAGAACTGAAGTGCATATTTTACCAATGTAAACTTATGCAAAAGATAAATTCAAATGTCATAAAAATTGCCTGTGGGCTAAATTTTTATACATAATGAATTTACCAAAACTGAATGGTGAAAAATGGAATGGGTACAGTTTGGGTTTTTCCACCCTTAATAACAAAACTACCAAAACTATATGCCGATACATAATCCCTGTGGGCAAATTATGATCTTAGTCTGGCATTTCATCCTAATCAATCCTACAAATACAACAAAATTGTCTGTGAGCTAAATTTTGCCATATCATAGAGAATTAATTACAAGGATATTGCCAACTCTTTATGTGAGTTAATCTAAATACAATTTAAGCAATTAAAGATGCTGTGACTACTCTTTAATTACAAAATTGTAATCACTTGGCAAAGGGTAATTTAAAGCCTAGCAAAAAAATTAAACCAAAACATGATAGACAATCTTTAGGTATACTCCCAGGAAAGTTGGTCGAGACGAAGCTCGGTTAAATACCAACTCCTTAGACAGAGTAGCATCGCAAGGGGACTAGTAGCAACAAGGCTTTTAAGCCAGGGCCAAAGAACTAGTATTCCTCCCCAGGAAACTTCCCTAAGTCATGTGTTCTCATATTTGAAGTAAAATTGTTTGAAAGATCTATAAGATGGTTATACACCTATGGATAAGGCTTTAAATTTGGGTAAACTAGAACTTTGATGTACTTTATGTGCTTTATAGCTTTAGAAAGGCACGAGCAGAGCAATAACTGAATGAGTAAAATAATGTGCTAAATCTATCCTTAAAAGGCACTAAATTCACCTAAAAGGCACTATAACATGCATAATAGGCATATAATTCAGACCTAAAAAGGCACTAAATTCATACTTAAAGACATGTTTTTCTAACATATGCATAATTATAACAATCAAATACTTAGTGCAATAAAACAGTAAAAAAAACATGCTCAGATTATGCATATTATAACTCATGCTCCACAATTAAATTGTAACACTTAAGACAATTTAAACTAAAATTCAATATTAAATTAAAATTCAAACAAATTGAAACTTAATAATTTGTTCAAAAGAATTATAATTTAATATCAACTTTAGACAAAAAAAAAAAAAAAAAAAATCAATTGGATAAAACCCATAAGAAGAAGCCAAATATGATGAATTAAAAAAAAATTCAAGAAGCCCAATGAACTTAAGAATAAACATGCCCAGAACTCAATTTTTTTTAATAAAGCCCTGGCCGAATTGGGCCAGACCCGGCCCATAACTTAATAGATCATCATCTTCTTCAACCAGCAGACCTAGCAGTTACGTGCGCAGCAGCCATGTAACACCCCCTCAAAACAGGCTAATCAAAACCTTAACACATGCAGATAACACAACTAAACAACAAACACAGCGGAATACTAAAAGATAACTGGCTAAATAAAAATTCAAGTCATGGGATGTTATGCCACGTTCACCAACAAAGATGAACGCTACGGCAGAATCTGCATTGTTTACAACTATCCAAAAGATCTCAACAGTCTACAACTAGGTAGGCACACAGGCCATAAACCAACGGGAGAGCTATGCTAACAGGCACTAGACTGCGCACTCGCTTAGACATCACCTGAAAGAACACAATAAAACATGGGACGACGCCCGGTCAGAGAATAAAGCTGGTAACCCACCAATACATGTGAAATAACATACATAAGTAAGATATAAGTTGTAAAGCCATTTTCGAAACGGAATACATAAGTATATACGTCAAAAGCAAGATCGATAGTCAACACAAGGCTCAACACTCTCAACAAGGATACAGGAACACATCCCAAAACCACAAAGGATAACCACAACACAAAAGATAACGACAAGACCAATGGCATCACATGCCCTTGTGACTACACACGTCACAAGAAAGAGATTCATAACCACGGCTACACAAGCCCTCGTGACATCACCCATCACGAGTTGATATGCCTTCCTTATGCCCGGTTCCAACCTTATGGCTACCCCAACCTTGTATCTTCTTTCCAACCATTACCTCCAGGACCCCTGTACTTCTTAGTCCAACCTTTTCCCTCCTGGGACCGTCGTCCCCCACCAACGACTACCAACGAGACCACCAATTTCATAGTACACGAGCGTACCGTACACACACACGGCAACACATGCCACCCAAGAATCACGTGAACCTTACACAAAGGTCACAACTCCATAATCACGTCACGGCCACCACGAGGACCGCTGCAATACCTTGGTGACTAGTGTCCCATACCACTAATCGTGCAATCCAGGTAAAGCCACACACACATCACACCATGATAGGAATCAATCAACGGATCACAACGAAGATATGAAACCATACTAAATCAAAGAATGGGTCACAGCCCAACAACAACAAGGATGAATAACACAAGTTATCATCAACCATTAAGAAGGTACAAACAACACACACGCTAGCATTTAAACACCGAACTAGCATGCTTATCAAACGGGTAAACGAAAGGTAGTTCCGAAGAACACACAAGACTCATCATGGTTCAACGAAACACAATGTTGAACACTTAGCACGATTCACGACACCAAAACCTACATGGAATCCTACCATATAGTTCTAGACATACGAAACATCAAAAAGACACTCAAATAGTTCCACAAAAGAACATCGGGAAGTCAAAAGACCAAATACCGAGTCAAAAGAATCATGGGGAACAAATCCCCAAACAACACTACTTGTGTACCCGCGGGTGGGCCCACGGGTAGGCACCTACCCGTGGTCCTGCCCGCAGGTACAGGCCTACTCCGCCATTGTACCCCGCGGGTGGGCCTCTTACCCGCCGTTCCGCCCGCGGGTACCATCTGTACCACAAAACAACACTTCGCGGATTTTTCTTCTCCAACTCAAATTCAAGTCCAAAAACATGCCAAATCTCACCAAACACAACAAAATGACTTGAATCAAAGAAAATGCCAAGCAATGGCACAAAAGAACCCTAAACACAAGCTCTAGATATGCATTTTCACAAGATCATGCATCAACACTCACATTTCATAGCAAAACACATGTAGAATCCAAGAAATCACATATAGGTAAGCAAAATAGGTTTTGTAGAGCATGGGTTACCTCTTGTAGACTAAAGACTTCACTTTACACCTCAATAAGCTCCTCACAAGGCTCACTTTCCAAACCCACTTCAAGAACAAACCAAAAGATCATAAAGATCCTATCTTTAAGAAAAGACACCTTAGATAAAACCAAAAACACAAGATGAACTCAGATCTTACCCTCCTAGATGCCCAAATATAGGAAAGGTTGAATCTTGGAAGCAACTCTTGAAATCTTGGCAAGGTTCCAACTTGGCTTGGAAGAAAAGCTACTCACCTTTTAGAGAGAGAGTGGAGCTAGATTTTTAGAAAGTGTAGGGATAGAATGAAGATGGTCTACTAGGTTAGGTTACAATACTAACACCATGTGAAAGGTCAAGAATACCCTTAACATTAGAAAATGTAAGGGACAAGGGAACTCCTTACAAAGCTCAAGGTACAACTTTGACTTTGGGGTTGACTAGTCAATTATTAGTCCCCAAGTATCGAATTTTCAGGATTTTAGAAATTAATTCACTAATCGAAATAGGATTAATTACTTAATTAATCCGTTAATTGAATTTGGATTTTGGGGTGTCACAAGCCATGAGCAGATGAAGCAGCGAACGGTCGAACCATTCGCGAACCAGACGTGTAGCAGCGAGGGCCGCCGAGCAGTCCCAACTCCGCCACCACCGCCGAGCTGCCATGCACCGTCCTCTGCCGTTGTGAAACGTCCGGCCATCGCCTGAAGGAGGAGACAGCAACGGCGTCACCACCGGGAAAAACCCGGTTCCGCCACCACCGCCTTCCTCTTCGCGAACAGTCAGCCGAAAACCACCCGTCATCACCGCAAAAAAAATAAATAAATAAATAAATAAAAAGAGAGAGAGAGAGAGAGGAGAACGACGGAGATTTTTTTTTTTTATCAAAAAAAAAAAAAAAAAAAAACCGACGCCTTTCCTCCCTCAATAATGGTCTACCGGTAAGCTAAAATTCGGCGAACCAAAGAATTGGATATGAAACAGTGCAGGTAGCAGTACGTAAAAATCCAATTGCAAAAGATTTTTTTTTTTATTCTTAATGCGGAAAATTTACACAAATAATTTCCAGTAGCCCAATAGATATGATTGCTATTACATACAAATCCTAAATTATACAAGAATGTATATCATATGTAAAACAAACTGTAGATTATGCAATAAATCAAAAAGCTAGGCAGAGATTAAAAAATGGCACTGATACCAAATGTAAGCACATAATCCACGTAGAGAACACTTTATACGTGGCAATAAATAAACAAGTTAGATCCTCTAACCTCCAGCCATAGCTTAGAACCTTGATCGCCTGGACTCGTGGTCTGACGAACGGGAGTTCCTCGGGCTGCTGTGAAATCACCGTAGACTGATTGTGTTTCTCTCACTTCTCTCAGTGACTCTAGATGGTGTATGATACGTCAACTGAGCAGTGGGAGGACTTGGGAGTCTAAATACCTACATCCCATCAATGTAGGCAACTAATTACCTAATGCTGACTAAGTTCTAATACTTATTCAGCCTATTGATTTGCACCACATATTTACTTAATATTATTATTATTATTATTATTATTATTATTATTATTATTATAATAACCTTAATAACAATAATAATATAAGGAAAATGTTACAATTACCTGATGGCAACGTGCTACTTTCATGTGATTTGGGGTGGATTGCATGGCTATCAAATATCAATGTTAATTGCGCTTTAAAAAAAAAAAAAAAAAGTTTACATGATGTGTAATTGCATTTTCGGATTCTGTTCGATAGTCAATTTGACCCTTATTATTATATTTTTATTTATTTACTTACATATTTGTATTAATGGAATTTAAAATTTTGAATAAATTATAAACATAACATAAATAATAATCTCAACTAAACATGGTAATATTACATCGCCATAAACCCATAACTCCAACTAAACACCAAAAATAATTTTATATTCCCGTAATCTCATGTTACCTCTCCGACGATAATCCTATTATCTAAGATAATTTCACAATCTACAAACTAAATATCCCGTTAATAATTATATTTTTATTTCTATATGTTTTCCTCGTGTTTCATATGTTCCATTTTCACGCATCTTGTTTCTTTGTTTATATGCCACCAAGACTTAGATCTTCATTTTTGTTTTTACTTGTAACATTATAGGGTACGATATTATTGAAATTTTAGGATAATCTATGAAAATGATAGTGATGAATTTTTCGAATATACCAAAATGAGAGAGTAGAAAAGTAAACAAGAGAGCAAATTAGTAATATCCACGTTCATTGAATGGAAATAATTTGACATGATATATATACCTCATGGTTTTAATGTGGACATGCAAGTGGTTATTGATCACTTCCTCCATTTTCTTTCAAGTTGAACGATAGATACGAATATATATATATATATATATATATATATATATATATATATATATATATATATATATATATATATATATATATATATGGACGCACTCAGGTGCGAATAAGTGCCCAGGAAGGAAATGCGAACGAATCAGCGCACGACACGTGTCCAGATCTAATAACTTAAAAAAAACGCGGTGGCATTTTCGTAAATAATTGAACATCGAAGTGCAAGTAAAATCTCTTTTAAGTGCACATATTTTCACCTATAAGTGCATGTAATTTTGCCTTGTTAGCATTCACTTTCCGCAACCATTCATGCACCTGGGTGTGCTTATAACTATATATTCAACTATTTATAACTATAGGTGCAACTACTTATAACTATAGGTGCACCTACTTTCACCTATAAGTGCATGTAATCTTGCCTTGTTAACATTCATTGATCTGAGTTCAGCGGGTAGTAATACTCCTGAAAACCACTCGCAAACATTCATACACCTAGATGCAACTATTTATACCTATGTGTGCAACTACTTAGAACTATAGGTGCAACTACTTAGAACTATAAGTGCAACTAAGTATTGATGCTCAGTGTAAATTTTTACTTGCACCTATAATACATTTTACATGCACTTGTAATACATTTTACTTGCACTTCGATGTTCAATTATTTACGAAAATGCCACCGCATTTTTTTAAAAAATCAGTGTTTCTCATCCATTAGATTTAGACACGTGGACGAACAGAATCCATTCCTATTTCGCGCCTGGGCGAGCCGTTCGCACCCGAGTGCAAGTCTATATATATATATATATATATATATATATATATATATATATATATATATATATATATATATATATATATATACACACACACACACACACACACACACACACACACACACACACACATATATATATATATATATGTGTGTGTGTGTGTGTGTGTGTGTGTGTGTGTGTGTGTGTGTGTGTGTGTATATATATATAGGCGAGTTTAGGTGCGGCGGTGTCTTACGGTGCGGCGATGCGGCATCACCAATAGTTCAACAAATATACACCATCAACATTAGAAAATACACTACAGAAAACAGAGATTATGTACGCATCACTAAACACACACCATTAGGTGTGAGTAAAAACACCATACAGTGTTCGGAAATACACCATTGGGGGTGGTGAGTTATATGGTGTATTTTTTTGGGTCTGTTGTGTATTTTTTGATGTTTTATTGTATTTCATTATGGTGTGTTTCCTTACACTATTGGTGCATACTATTAACACTGTTGGTGTATTCTGAAATTCCGCCGCACCGCCGCACGGGAAGACCCCACCGCATTTAAAATTTTTCATATATATATATATATATATATAGCTCCGGATCCCATGAGGTCACCTAGATGGATGAGATCATGAGATCTAATCTCATCCATTAAATCATTACAAATAGAAGGGTGAGATTTAAAGAGATTTGCAATGCAATTAAGGTGGTAATTTATTCATAAGGGTGAATTAGTAATACAATATTCTTGTTATTTTTGGTTACAAATAATTTGGAATATATTCCATTTGAATAGTTATTATATATTAATGGTAATATAAATTACAAATATTGGGGAGAGCTGTACTACAGCAACCGTGAGCAGAAACCCAGTGGTCTAGAAATATTTTGCGGCAGCACGGAATCAGGTATGTGCAACGGAATTAGTCATGTGATTGATAATGATATTAGGTGTATGCACTTGTTGTCGTTAGGGGGTGCATTATGTGGCTTTGGTCTGTGCATTTGTTTAAGATTGTTTAAAGATTGCAATCGTATGGCTGTTTGTTGAATTCGTATTACATAATATAGGTACAGCGTGCGTTGTTCATAGCTTCCTATGCCCCGCGAGGGGTGTTTTGACATCTAACGGTAGTGGTTGTTTACATGGAAGATTGTGCGAAACGTTGTTATAGCTTTGTATTAGTGAACTTATAAAATATGAACGTGGTTAATTTGTGTAGTTTTCCTCTACCACCTCACTGGTTTGATGGTGGTTGACGAAAGCAAGAATGAAGTTAAACCTGTGCAAATTATTTGTTATGTTGGTATACGCAATGGCTATGTCTATGGCGTGCGTGTGATAGTTAGGGTATGTGCAGATGACGAAGTATGAGAACTGAGTGCATGCGTATTTGATATTTCTGAGAAGGACATGAAAACTCAGACGTGATGTATACCTGTAGTTTTCTTCAATCGCCTAATTGGTTGATGAGAAAATTATATTTTTGGTCCTGTGACTATTGTGGTCTTGTTAATTTGAGTACTTGACTTTAAAAACTATCAATTTAATCCCGTGACTATGCAATTTTTAACACATTTGGTCCTTCCGGCCAAATCGCCGGCCAAATGTTGCCGGAAAAACGTAAACCTTTTTAAATTTTTTTATTCTTGGGGGCAAAACAGCCATTTTACATTAAAAAATAAAATAAAATTTGTTTGCTTCCTTCTTCTTCGCGTATGAGCGACGGTTTCGCCGGACTCCGCGGACTACCTCACTGCCTCCACCGAACTACGTCACTACAACATAGTCATTTCAAATCATTTTCTTCCCCATCCTTCACGGTGGAATTGAGCGAGACCACCTAGACAGCTTGAAGGACGAGACATGCAACGACATCACCGGAGAATCCAGCTCGCATCCTCCAACTCTCAACGCCGGCGACATCCTGCAGCAGCAGGGGAAGAGCGCCGAAAGGCTATCAACTATTGTCGGAGTCGCCATCGTCGAACTGAGAAGCCAAGTTCGTCGTAGTTCTAGTACGCGTTCTCGCCATCGTCGCCGAAAGGCCATCAACTGCCCAGTCATCGTCATTGTATCAACTGGTAAGCGAAGAAGGAAGCAAATAACTGTTGCTTTTGTTTTAAATGTAAAATGACTGTTTTGCCCCCAAGAATAAAAAATTTAAAAGGTTTAAGTTTTTCCGGCAACATTTGGCCGGCGATTTGCCCGGAAGGACCAAATGTGTTAAAAATTGCATAGTTACGGGACTAGATTGATAGTTTTTAAAGTCAAGTACTCAAATTAACAAGACCACAATAGTCACATGACCAAAAGTGTAATTTTCTCTTGGTTGATTGTTAGGAGAACTGTGCAAGTTATCTGTTAAGCCTGTGCAAGTTAACTGTTAAGCGTGTGCAAAGTTGACTGTTTAGTGTGTGCAAGTTATAATACTCCTAAGCGAGTACAAATATTGTTTGTTAGCTTCAATACTAATGAATCTCCCAATTTCATCATAAAAAATTCAACATAACTGCTACCATCTGTATAATTTCATAACACTATTATGAATTTTTTTTCATATCAAAATGAAAGACTTAAGATAGAGATATATCAAAATTGCACACATCATCCAAAGTGCAATGCATAGAGCGAAAAATAGTTGAATTCCAACAAAACCAAACCAAATGTATTTTTCAACAGGGATATATGAAGGAGAGCATAAGGAAATTATTAAAACAGGCATATAACCTATACATACAGCCACATACATAATATTATTCCCCAATCATATACAGAAACTTTCCAAGTTCCTAAATACCATATTTTTCCATACAAAGTGCAATGCACAGAGCAACTTACTTCCCTCCCCCCCCCCCCCCCCCCCCCCCGCGGGACCCTAAACACAAACCCAAAACCACCACCCCCACCGCCGAAACATGCAATGCACACAGTGAAAACAATTGATTATTAACAAATCCAAAAAAAAAATTAAAAAATATATTAATAACGAAATCCAACCTATAACCCACCAAAATAATATAACATGGAAATGTGCTAACAAGTGTGCGAATTAATTCCTATTACAATTCTACACACACAGAAATAGTGCAATGCACACAGCGAGTACAAATATTGTTTGTTTGCTTCAATACTAATGAATCTTCTAATTTCATCATAAAAAATTCAACATAACTGTTACAAACTGTATAATTTCAAAACAGTATTATGAATATTTTTCCATATCAAAATGAAAGACTTAAGATAGAGATATATCAAACTCGCACACACCATCCTAAGTACAATGCACAGAGCGAAAAATAGTTTAATTCCAACAAAATCAAACCAAATGTATTTTTCAACAGGGACATATGAAAGGAGAGCATAAGGAAATTATTAAAAAAAAAAAGTCTTTTAACCTATACATACAGCCATATACATAATATTATTCCCCATTCATACACAAAAACTTTCCAGGCTCCTAAATACCATATTTTTTCAAACAAACTGCAATGCACAGAGCAACTTACTGCCCCCCCCCCCCCCCCCCCCCTCCCCCCGCTGAACCTAATCACAGGCACAAAAGCACCACCCTCAACGCCGAAACATGCAATGCACCCACCAACCCCGTGCAACCCTAAACACATCACACCTACATCGCAATATCTATACTTACCAGAACAATTGCTGAAACTCTACTCCAAACACTTCTCCAATTTGAACAAATTACGCTGTCATGCAAAGAAATCCAACCCCGGGAAATGCAATTTCCGAATGAACAAAAAAAAAAAAAAAAAAAAAAAAAAAAAAAAAAAAAAACAAGAAGGCATCACCGCGGAAAAAGCCCCGAAAGAACCCTAATACCCCACCACCAACATCCACCAGTACTATCTGCACAGCAACACCCCCCCCCCCCCCCCGCCTATCCCCCCATCCAGGACAACATGCAACACCGTACCATTACACAACCCACACACACGAAAAATAGTAAAGCAACACCACGACACACGCAAATACCTAGATTGGAGCCGGAAGACACCCCCCTCTGACGCTTCGACTGCCGGTTTGAAGCACCCGCCATGACGAACGTTGTGACTGGTGAGGAAAGAAGACCGGCGTCGAACACTGGGGACAGGAGACCAACAGGAGAAGACACGCGCAGCAGAGAAGCCCGGAAGACGCGCTAAAGCCCTAATTGGAGAAGAACAGTCAACCGGGAAGGAGAAGAATGCGAAGAGACGGCGTGGTAAGTCTTGAAATCATAACATCGGATACAACCATAAATAACAACGCACAAGCCCATAAAATCTGCTAAATAATTAATATAACAAAATAAAGACATTAGCAAAAAGACAACAAAGCCCCTACCTGTACAATAAACCAAGCGCACGTGTTCATATTATAGAATCCATCTAGAACGTTCAAATCAACCAATAGACATACAAGATTGAGCCTCACGACCTCACCTGCCAAAGGTAACCTCACCGAATTCAAAATATATATATATATATATATATATATATATATATATATATATATATATATATATATATATGTGTGTGTGTGTGTGTGTGTGTGTGTGTGTGTGTGTGTGTGTGTGTGTGTGTGTGTGTGTGTTTTATTATTTTTCTCAAAAATTAGAACTTTAAAAATTCTTTTTTTAAGTAGTAAATAAAATAAAAAGCAAGAATTTTATAGTGGTTCAAAGGTGATGTAATCTTTTTACTCCACTACACTCCTATCTCCATGAAGAATTCACTATATCAATCATCCGATATAATATAAGATTTAGTGTTATGATCACAAAACCAGCACTAATCGTAATTCTTCACAGTACAACTCTAAGTTTAGTGTCTTGATCACCATGCCAACAGTAATATTCAAATCTCTCATATACAGTGTCTTGATCACAAATCCAACACTTGGATTTCACAAATATTTGTTACTTTCAAATTAGACTTAGTACTTTGATCACAAAGCTAGTACTAATGTTATGATTTTCACAATCTTCTTAATTGTTACTCTCCTCTATCTACACTCAGCAGAGATATGTGATACAAAAAAAAATAATTTTTCTTTTTTCTCCAACTCTTAAGGACTTCAAAAAAGATTAGTCTCTTTTCTACTAGATATTTTTCTATGATGAATAACTTTTTTGAACTTGAAGATTTTGTATTGCGTTTGCTTGCTTCTCGTCAATCTTTCTTATGCTTTCATGTTTTTCATCTTCAAGTCTTAATGCCTTTATATAGATGATCAAATATATCTGTTGGAGTGAGAGAGTTTTGATTTTGAATTTTTTGTTGTTGTAGTCTGATATGATGTATTGAAATTTTGATCTTCACTTTTGGCTGTTTGCAGTAGATTAATCTGACAAGTTGAAATTTTTTCCGTGCTACTTGGTCTGTTGTGAGCATATAATATATATAAACATAAATGTGCAATTCAACTATCAGCTTAGACTTTTAGTTGAGATGGATCACATGCTTCAATTTGGTATCAGAGTCATATCAAAGGTCATGGGTATGTGGTGTGTCATGAATGTTAATTAACGTGAAGAGTGGCCTAGATTATAGCAGTGCATGGAGCATTAGTTTCTTGATTATTAGCTTTCCTTCAGTATAAATAGTTGTTTTTTCAAGCATTTTAATCATCAAGTGAATAAACATTTATTCCCATTTCTCTCTCTCTCTCTCTCTTCTCAATTATATATAAACACATAGATATATTATATTTAATATATCTTACATTTGGTATCAGAGTCATGTCAAATGTTATGAGTTCGAATCTCCACGTCACCCGGTGAAAAAAAAAACTACGGTCCACGTGTTGCTTAGAGCCCATAAAAAGTAATCGGCCCGCACACGTGAGGGGGCGTGTGAGCATATATAATATATATAAACATAAATGTGCAATCCAACTATCCGCTTATGCTTTTAGTTGAGATGGATCACATGCTTCATCTGTGAATCAGGCTTTATTGACTTTGTAAAACCTTTTCATATTTGACATGTATCATTCTTTAAACTTGCATAGAAATTTGAATTTTAATGCAATAATGATTTTGGTGTGTAGTGATCATCTTCTGACTTCTGCAATTTCTATTCTTCAATTTGTACTTCAATTTTTGCCTTTGATTTAATCTTTAAATTTGATCTTCAATTCAATTGATCTCTAACTTGAGCTCTTATTTAATCTCCTATATATTGATCTCAATCGTGTAATCTCTTCTCTTAATTATGCTCCGATCCAATTTGATCTCTTCTTTAATTGTGCTCCAATTTGATCTCTTCTTTAATTGTGCTCCAATTTGTCATTTTGCTTTTCAATTTTGCTCCATTAAGCTGTGACCCCTCAAATCCAGGTTTGAACTATAGTGTGGGGACATTGACTTTTTATATTTCAGTAGATTGAAAAAATATGTATGAACAGATAGTACATTATAATAGAATCAATAGTATTTAAAAAAAAAAAAAAAAAAAAAAAAAAAAAGTCAGATTACAACTTTACTTCTTATCTTACATAAATATAAACTCTACTCCTTCTTCTCCAACTCTACTCCATCTTCTTCTCCATTAAATCTTTGAATTAGGTGCTGCTACCCAAAATTTTATCTTCCAACTTGTGCCATAAAAATACTTTTCTACACGACACTAAGACACTTTCACAATGAAATTTTGGGGATTTAATTTTTTAAAATAAAATACACTTTGACTAATCAAAATCTAATTACAAATATTCCTAACAGAAGTATACAACATTTAATGTGCAATGTATGCCTTTATTGAAACACAAAAGATAAACAAAACCAGGGGCATATATAACTTGGATTAACACACATAATGATTTTAGATATAGTTTTATTATCAATAGAAAAAGTAAAGAAAGAAAAAAAAAATTGGGTGCTACTGATTTGTTAGTGTGTATGTCGTCGTTTATGCCAAGTCATTGTATGTTGTTCTTGTCTTTGTCTTTGTCTTTGGATTTGTATGGGCAACCTGTACTATTGTGTGTGCACTTACGTATTGTGTGAGGTTTTAAAGGAGTGCACTTGTGTTGGTTTATTTGGATTCAAATTGTGAACTCATTAATTTGGAAAGAAATAAATTAAAGAAAAGAAAAAGAAGATATACACGTACGGATGGAGGAGTAATAATCAGACTTTCCTTTCTTCACAAATGCAAGGTGCATGCACGACAATGGACTAATTTGCTCTTTTAGTTTATAATTTTTGTGTAATTATGCTCCTTATTACATGGGATATATACATAGGAGAAATGCCTCTATATATATATATATATATATATATATATATATATATATAGAGGTTCCTTTGCGGTTGACCTTCTTAGGTGTGGTTGTGCGGTTGCTAAGGTGCGCAATTTTCTTTTTTAAGGTGTGTGGTTTTCCTTCTTTAGATGCGTGGTTTGTGTGCTTAAAGTGCGTCAATGTTGAAACTTAAGGTGCGTCAACCTAAAGCATAAGATGCGTGATTTTCCATCTTAAGGTTCGTGATTTGTATGCTTAAGGTGCGTCAGCTGTGTGAAACTAGGTGCACCATTTTAAAAACTTAGAAGCGTGGTTTGTGTACTTAAGGTGCGTCGGCCTAAAACTTTAGGTACACATGGTTTGTGTTCTTAAGGTTCTTTGTTTGTGTGCTTAAGGTGTGTGGTTTGTGTACTTAAGGTCCGTGGTTTGTGTACTTAAGGTGCGTCAACCGCACAACTGCAGGGGAAGCATCTCCGCACCAGAACTCATCCATATATATATATATATATATATGGGTTCCCGTGCGGTTGTCCGGTTGTGCGGTTGCTAAGGTACGTGATTTTTCTTCTTAAAGTGCGTGATTTGTGTGTTTAAGATGCGTTAGTGTTGAAACTTAAGGTGCGTGGTTTTCCTTCTTAAGGTGCATGATTTGTATGCTTAAGGTGCATCAGTTGTGTAAAACTTAAGGTGCGCTATTTTAAAACCTTAGGTGCGTGGTTTGTGTTTTTAAGGTGCGTGATTTGTGTACTTAAGGCGCGCCATTTTAATACTTGAGGTGCGTCAACCGCACGGGAACCCATCTCCGCACCAGAAGACGACACACACACACACACACACACACACACACACACACACACACATATATATATATATATATATATATATATATATATATATATATATATATATATATATATATTTATATTTATTTATTTATTTATTTATTTATTTATTTATTTATAACCATCAGTGTTCGGTAGAAAATCGATTGCTGTTGGACTTAGGCAGTTATATATTTGAAAAAGTTTCAAACATTTCTTTGTCATGATTGGCAGATTTTTTTTTTTTTTTTTTTGACAATCATGGTTAATTTTGACTTCATAATGCATAGAATTTATGTTCATAATTCATAGAATTCATGTTAATAATACACATACATATAAACACGATATAATGAACATGAATTCTATACATTATGAACATGAATTCTGTGTATTATATTAAGTGTATGTGTCCTCAGCTATATAATTTGCAGAATTCATGTTCATCATGCACAGAATTTATGTTCATTATATTATGTTAGTTTATGTGTATGTATATTATGAGCATGAATTCTGTGTATTGAACCAAGGTCCACAGTACCGATATAACGATTGACATTTTATATACTATGGAGTATTATTTTTTGAAAACTATTTCACAATAATTATAATTTTAATTTTAATTTTATTCATAAATGTTAATATTAAACACTTATTTTTGCACATCACGCATAGAAAAATTAATTAATATATGTGCATAAATCTTTTTTTCTAAAAAAATATGAATTAATTTTACAAATTGAATTGCTCACAATCATTTTTTTCCTCTTGCTAAATATACTGAATATATGTTCTTTTTTTTTTTTTTTGATGAGAATCATATTTAATAATTGAATATTCAAATAGTAGTACCAAAGCTAGGCTATTATAATTGGACTCTCATTTTGTTCTTTTTTTTTAATTAAAAACATTTTTGTACAGGAAAACACTAAAAAGGATGGCAAGTTTGAAATTTCTATTCAAAATTCTATGTCTACATACAATATACTTTCAATAGTACTCTATTGCAAAAAGACTTCTTCCCTGTAACGGAAACTTCAATTTTAGTACTGAAAATAAAAAGAACTGACAACTAACATGTGATTCAAGTTTTCTTCAAAAAATTAAAAAATAAAAAATTTGTGGTTCAAGTTGAGCCAAAGAGAAGCTATTTCTTGGCTCAAGGAGCTTAGTCTTGAATCTTGATCATGTGGTACTTTAGTACGTTAATTTATTAGTGTTTCTTTGATTTACGGCACTTGCATATCCACATATATATATGTATAATGTATCAAAATGAAAAAGTACGTTCTCTTATTAGTGTTTCTTTAATTTACGGCACTTGCATGTCCACACACATATATGTATAATGTATTAGAATGAAAAATTACGTTCACTTATTAGTGTTTCTTTGATTTATAACACTTACACAGTTGCACGCCCACACATATATATGTATAATGTATCAGAATGAAAAAGTACGTTCACTTAGTAGTGTTTCTTTGATTTACGGCACTTGCACACCCACACCTATATATATATATATATATATATATATATATATATATATATATATATATATATATATATATATATATATATATAATGTATCAGAATGAAAAATTACGTTCACTTATTAGTGTTTCTTTGATTTACAGCACTTGCACAGTTGCGCGCGCGCGCACGTGCACACACACACACACACACACATATATTTCTTTGATTTACGGCACTTGCACGCGCACACACACATATATATGTCTAATGAAATCATAATGTAAAAATACGTTCACTTATTAGTGTTTCTTTGATTTACGGCATTTGTACGCGTGCACACATATACATGTATAATGTATCAGAATAAAAAAGTACGTTCAATTATTAGTGTTTCTTTATTTACTGCGCGCGCACACACACACACACACACACACACACACACACACACACACACACACACACACACACACACACACACACACACACACACACACACACACATATATATATATATATATATATATATATATATATATATATATGTATGTATAATGTATCAGAATGGAAAATTACGTTCACTTATTAGTATTTCTTTGATTTACCGCACTTGCACACGCACACACATATATGTTGGAAAAAATTAGCTTAAATGGCATAAATTGGCATGTTAAGTGGCTATTTTGTGGTACGATTATCTGTGGGGTCCACTTTCGATTTGGGTCGAGTCAAAGTGGATTCGGATTCTTCATAGTGAGACGAAGAGATTGATATATTGTACGCTCAAAATGCATAATGGGTGAATGAGATACTGATTCTCAAAGTATACCCATTTGAGTTGGAAAAAATGAAAGGAAAAAGTGAAGCTTTTGTCCCACATTGGTTTTGGAAGTGGATTTGCACCACTATTTATACAAGAGCTCTTTTAAGACTTATTGAATTGTATGCATAGAGGCTCTTTTTCTTGCGCAAATGTATGAATGTCGTCAAGGTCAAAATTGGACACTGAACAGTGAACCGTGTACGCCAACGCCAACGGTCAGGAACAATGAAGATAAATTTGAATTTAATTTTCACTTAGTGAGCTGTTGTTTCAGGTGTTAGAAATTTGGTTTAATACCAATTTAATTGCCAGCTATTGAATGG
Source organism: Ipomoea nil (assembly GCF_001879475.1). NCBI lineage: Eukaryota > Viridiplantae > Streptophyta > Magnoliopsida > Solanales > Convolvulaceae > Ipomoea > Ipomoea nil. The sequence goes on along the minus strand of NW_017617690.1, from coordinate 1,440,689 downwards.
TATTCATTCCAACAGCACTATATAAGAGAGGGTGAAGATTAACTGCATCCGTTACGGAATTAATATTGCGTTAGTTCCAATTTTGAATTCTGAATTTAATTTTCACTTAGTGAGCTGCTATTTCAGGTATTAGAAATTTGGTTTAATACCAATTTAATTGCCAGCTATTGAATGCTATTCATTCCAATAGCTCTATATAAGAGAGGGTAGAGCCAACAGCATTTTACAACAACAAGAAATCAGAATTTCCAACTCCAAAATCTCTACTTCTACTCCTTTCTATAAGCCAATTAAGGACTCTAAGTCCACGAGTGGCTACGTGTTTACACTAGCAGGTGCAACCGTTGTATATAAATCCTCTAAACAAACCGTGATTGCTAGATCCACGATGGAATCTGAGCTGATAGCCTTGGCAAATGTTGTGAAGAGGTTGAATGGCTACACCATTTTCTAGAGGATATTCCTAAATGAGAAAGACATGTATCTCCAATATGTATACATTGTAATAGTCAAGCCACAATTGGGAGAGTACAGAGTCATATGTATAATGGTAAGTCTAGACACGTGCGTCATAGACATAATACCATTAGACAACTCCTCACAACTGGTGTTATCTCGATTGACCACATAAAGTCAAAAGACAATATAGCTGATCCGCTAACCAAAGGTTTATGTAGAGAAGTTGAGACGAGGAATGGGTCTAAAGCCCTTGGTATAAAGTTCTATAGTGGGTACCCAACCTAGCTGGCACCTAGGTTCAATGGGACAACTAAATTATGGAACGGAGAGTGTCACTGTGGGGGGTCTCGGATTCCTTTCCACTCCTCGTTAAAACAGTGACTCCCACACGAGGTTTGCATGTTGATGCTTTAGTGATTCAAATATCGGCTGACATGTGTGAGTATGCGGGATACTCGGAAAAGAATCACCTATGTGAAAGAGAAGTGAGGGTCGCTTCAAAGGAGAATTGATGGGCACAATTTTTTAGAAACTCTTGCAGAACCAGGAAAGGTGACCCACAACCTAAACGGACATATTCATGAGAACAGAGCATGGTTGAGAGGTTCCTGTGTGAGATATGTCATCGTCTACACAAACGGCAGTCGGTTCAACGACATCGGGTTCTACCGTACAACCAGTAGAGTAAATGTATCTTCACGAGGGAAGGTTCAAAGGGTGTGACCCCTACCTATCCTATGCAGGGATCAACCATTTAACACTGTTTTTCTGATTTCAAAATACCCTAAAAATCAATTTTTCATTCATGTGGGGGCTGGGGTTGTTGGGAAAAAAAATAGCTTAAAATGACATGTTAAGTGGCTATTTTGTGGTACAATTATCTGTGGGGTCCACTTCAGATTTGGGTCGGGTCAAAGTGGATTCAGGTTCTTCGTAGTGAGACGAAGAGATTGATATATTGTACGCTCAAAACGGATAATGGATGAATGAAATATGATTCTCAAAGTAGACCCATTTGAGTTGGAAAAATGAAGGGAAAAAGTGAAGCTTTTTTCCCACATTGATTTTGGAAGTGGATTTGCACCACTATTTATACAAGAGCTTTTTTAAAATTTATTGAATTGTATAGCATAAAGGTTCTCGCAAAAGGATTGCAAATTAAAATCGTGTGCGCTGGAGAATTAATTTTAAGTAAAATAAAATCCCACAACTCCTCCCTTACCTTCCGCCCTGACCCGAGACGAAAACGTTAACACTTACATTGTGCTTTATCTCATACACTCACAAAATGTGTAAAACTGTTAAAAATATAATAACATGTATATTATGTTTAATTACTTTCTTATACACTCACAAATCTTTTTCAACTTTACATTTTTTATTTATACATAATGTACAAATTATTTATATTATCATTTATAATTTTTTTTCATAATAGTTATAATATCATTTAATTTTACATTTCATTTGATTATATAATTTCATTATCTTTATAATTTATTTTAATCACACATTGTGCATATTTACAACTAGTAATTGTTACAGTTGAAAATGTGACAGTTTATTTGAATAATAAAGAAAAAAGGATCAAATAGATCCCTCAACTAACAACATTTAAGGTTTTACACTTTAAATTTTAATTAAATTCTTGAACTCAATATAACCATAGAACTAATTAAGTCCATTATATAAGTAATTAAAAGGTTACCAATAAAAATAACGATCACATGACAATTTTTTATTTTTTTTGTTTACATGTCATTTTATAATGTTATTAATAATCTTTATATGTCATATATGCTACTTTCTTCTTTTTCCACGGCTACCTTTGTTTTTTTTTTTTTTTCTTTTAAAAAATATTCTTGACATGAGGGTCGCCTTGTTTCTTCCCGGATCATCGATGTATTAAATGGGCGGGTTTGGACCGGCCCAGCTCATCCCGTTATTGGTCCGTTTATTTTTTAGACCGAGTCAATTTGGTTCGATTATATTTTGGACTGAACATGGCCCGGTCCGAAAAATAAAAATTAAAGTCTTACTGCGTGCATAGCCCAAAAAATTAAAAATACAAAATATTAAAAATTATATATCAAATCATTTAAAGTATGTTTTTTTTTTCTAAATTAGCTTTACAAGTTCACATATATATTTTCAACTATTTAACTTAAGAATTATTACAAAAATTTAAAAAATCAATATTAATCATGAATGCTGCATTGTTGCACTATATAAATGTTACTGTTATAATAAATACTTACATTTTTGAAAATTATATGGTGCTAAATACTTACATATTTTACTTAAATGCTAATGTTTGTTGAATTATATAAATAATAGATAGATTATAAAGTAATAGAGAGTTAGAGACAAGAGTCCTTACTAATGTTAATTATGGGTTAATGAAGTAACTCTGTTACAATGTAGTATCTGTTCATATCTGCTTAAAGTATCTATTCATATCTGCTTTCTTAACCTACTGAAACACAAAAAGTTAATACGCTCTCAATAAGTCTTAAACTCATAACCTCTTATTTGAAAAAGTCACTTCATATCACTAAACCACAAGGTCATTGACTAATTGTGTTAATGTATATTATTAGTATTTTATCTTTGAAAAAATTGTATTGGCCAACGGGTCGGATCGGGCCAGCTCGATCGTGGACCAAAAATTAAAGTCCGACCCTATCCATAGTATAAAACGTGTTAACTTTAGTTCGCCCTTTATAGCAAATGGATCCAATCAGGTCAGTCCAAATGGATTGAATTTGAATTGGACTTCGGACTAACCCGTCTATTTGACACCCCTACCTGATAGGGAGGGGACAAAGATGAAGATATGGTGGCGGTGGCAGTGGCAGTGACAGTGAAAGCTGTTGTAATGTGTAGTTTAAATATAAAGAAGATGAATAGATTGGGAAATTAGTTTAGTGTTTGCTTTTTGAATAATTATAGTTTGCTTTTTATTTTTAATAAACATACTCCGTATATCATAGTTAAGTCTATTTTATGTACATGTAAGAGGTCATGTCAGATTTTACCCGTTCATACGAATTAATGGATCCAGATACAAAGGATCTTATAAACTACTATTCCGATAATAATTATATTGGATTTATGTATATGTAAGAGGTCCCCAACCCGTTCGTACGGATTAATGGGCCCATGATCTTAACTATTTTGTTTTAATAATTATCAATTGAAATACGGTAGACCATGGTCTAAAAATGCGGCAAATTATGTTGCGCATCCGTGTATATTATGTATGGTGCACACAGATGCAAAAACGACATTGTTTTGATTAAAATGCGCGTCTAATTTATATATAAAAAAAAATCAGTTTCGATTCCCGTCAACAATATTATATTGTGCATAATTTCTGAATGTATAGTTATGAAATTATGGATGTATAGTTATGCAATTCTGGATTTATAGTTATGAAATTATGGATGTATAGTTATGTAATTCTGAAATATATAGTTATGCAATTCTGGATTTATAGTTATGAAGTTATGGATGTGTAGTTATGCAATTTTGGATGTATAGTAATGAAGTTATAGATGTGTAGTTATGCAATTCTGGATGTATAGTTATGCAATTCTGGTTGTATAGTTATGAAATTTTGGATGTGTAGTTATACAATTCTGATTTATTTTTTTTAAGTCGACGTCAAAACGACGTTTTTGCATCCATGGTGCACACGGATGCACAACATAACGACTCTTAAAAATACTGTTGTTTCTTTTTAAGTAAAAATAAATTACGACCGTTATTAATAATCATGTATTTATGATGTGCTCAAAATAAAATAAAACAACAATTTATCTAAAATATAACTAAATAACATGAATCACATATTGAGTGTATATTGTCAAAACTTAATCCATACGAGAGGATTGAAGATATGAAGTTTTGGACTCTTGACCTCTTATAAAGGATGATAGTGCACAACTACTCACATCAACAAAGTTGGTTATAATTGAATGGCATATTTAACATTTTTCCAATGACAAATTACAATAGCTTTTAATGGTAGTAAGTCAATCACCATTCACCAGCCTATTCCATTCCATTAATGGTGATCAACTATAAGAACAACCCCAATAGCAAACTTTTCAAGTGGTTTTTGGAACAGTAAAAATTCAATGGGCTGATTTTTAACAAATGTTTTGTTGTGTTTGTTTTTGTTTTTGTTTTTGTTTTTTTCATGTTCCGTTTCTTTCTTTTTCCTTGTTGTCTTGACAAAAACCACCAAAAATTTTCTGAAAGGTCGCAGGTTTTTACTTTGTTCGTCCAAACAACAGCTACATCAACCATTAATACAGTCCTGACTTTTAGGGTCCTTTCACGTTGTTTGGGCTCTCCGCCCTCCGATCCGTCCAATCAGCTAACACGAAAAGGCACCGTTCGACAAAGTTGACCCATTGGCCATTACATACTGAGGGAGCATTAAACAACATCGTACATTCGTACCTAGCTAGTTCCGATCCAATGGCTGTTGAGTGTTCCGTTCTAGTTTGTTTAGTTAGTTAAAGGTTGGATCATTCCAAGTAAATGAGGTTGAAAATCAACTTGGATGTGGCCAGTGGCCCTATGGAGTATGGACACTGGCAATCTTGCATAAAACCTGTGATGCATAAAAACTCTCAAAATTAAGATACACATGTTTGGTAAAATAATTAATTTATCAGTCAATTTTGGCTTATTTAATCAGTATTAATTGTTTGATTTAGTTTAAAAATTAATATAAGTGTTCGGTTAATTAGTTTTTTTTGTAACTCTAAAATGCTGCTCATAATAACTTTTTCAATTAAATTTTTGAGAAAACAACTTTTTCAATTAACTTTTTTATAAAAGAAATTATATCAAACAACTAACAACTAATTTACCAAACACATTTTTACAATCAGCTAATGTTATCAACTAGTTATACCTCTAATCAACTCAATCAGCTAACAACTATCAATTAACAGTTATTTACCAAACAGTGCCATAATCAACCAAGAAGAGTCGTAGAGGTGAAAATTTGTTAAACGAGTCTCACCAGTAGCAGTGTGTAAAAAAAATTAGCTTTTGTTGATCAGTTGATTCACCATAATTTAGAGTTAATTTCGACATAAGTCCCTTGTCTTTCGTTGCAATTCTAAATTTAGCACAGACTATCGTTTTTGTCATTTAACACCCAGACTATCATATTTTGGATACTTTTGGTCCTTTTGATAACTTTTTTGATAAAATCCTATTTTAGGTAAGGGTATTTTGTCTCTTGAATTTTATTTTTATCTTCCTAATAAGTTAATTCCAGTAAAGGGTCCTTGTCTTTGATGGCATTTCCAAATTTAGTCTTAAACAATCGTTTTCGCTATTTAACACCGCAAACTATCATATTTTGTACATTTTAATCTTTTCTATGAATTTTTCCGGTGAAACCCTATTTTAGGAAAAAGGTATTTTCCTTTATTTTTGATCATTAATCTCATATTTCACCGCTTGTATCCTTTTTTTTTATGTACTTCGTTTTTATATATTTTGTTAAATACTTATAGACAAATTTTATATTATTAAACATAAATTATTTCATTTGAAAGATCTCATCAAGACGATTAAAACAAGACTAATATTGAGTATGGATTAATTAAAAATTAAGCTACATAAAAAATAATTTTAACAATAATGTTATTATGGAATACAAATATTATTTGAATAACAATTATATTTTATATTAAAATAATTAAAGTGTTAATATAAAGTTTTAATTTATGAGAATATAAATTATTCTCGTGTAAAAATAAAATTTGGTGCAAATAGGTTAAAAATGAACAAAATTTGGTGTAAGAATATATTGAGAATATTTTTTCTGGTGTAAAATTTGGTGTTTTTGATTAGAGATGGTCTAAGTTCCTAAACAGTAAAAATTGAACCCTAAACCAAAAAAAAAAAAAAAAAATTAAACCATAAATTTCAAAAAGTGAACCCTATATGCAATGAATTTCCATATTAGGTGCAATTAATTATATCGTTATGTACTTTAATTACTAACATTCTTTTATATATATATATATATATATATATATATATATATATATATGAACTCTAAAGTGAACTTTAAAAAAAAAAAAAAAAAAAAAGTACTAAGCCCAAAACCAAACCCAAAAAAAAAAAAAAATTATATAGGTAATTCTAGGGGATTTTCTTGTTTTTGTGATAATTTCACATTTAGTCTTAAATTATCGTTTTTGTCATTTAACACTATATACTAAATCGACTATCATATTTTGGACACTTTGAATCTTTATGATGACTTTTTCGGTAAAATTCTAATTTAAGCAATGGTATTTTCGTCTTTCAATTTTTTAAATTATTTTCTCAATGAGTTAATTCTAGCGGAGGTTTATTGTCTTTGGTGGCAATTTTAAATTTAGTCACAAACAATCAATTTTGTCATTTAATGACCTAGACTATCATGTATTTTTTTTTTTTTTACACTTTTGGTCCTTCTAATGATTTTTTTTTTTTTTTAGGTAAAACCTTTTTTGGCAAAGACATTTTCGTCTCTTCAACTTTTTTTTTTTATCTCCTTCACTCAGCTCTTGTCTTCATCTCCTTCAACCAAGATTGCAAAAATTGCTAGGCGTTCCTCGGACACTTGGGAAGCGCCTAGGCGTCCGTTTAAAAAAAAAATTAAATTCAAAAGATTTTTTTTAAAAATATATATTTAATACTTGATAATTATAACTTATTTAATACTTTAATAGTTAGTACTAAAATATTTAAAAGGCATAGGTTTGAGCGAAATAACCTATTTAAAAATACACTAAAAAATAGCTAATCGGTAGCCTAAACATCTGCCTAGACCGCCTACGGCTGCCTAGAACGGCGATTTCGTCGAAATTCTAGGCGGCCAGCCACTTCCTAGCGCCTAGGCGCGATTTTTGCAACATTGCCTTCAACAATACCTCAAATTGTCCTTCATAATGGCGATACCGAGTACGTGAAGACCTCTAGGTGTAGGAGAATCTTTTTGCAACGTAGTTAGAAAGCTCAGGATGTCACCACCTGGATGGCATCAGTCTGACCACTATTGTTTTAATTCTTGATCATGTGAATCATATACTATAGTCATCTACTTGGAGATGTTAAATGGTAAAAACAATTGTCTAGGACTAAATTTGAAAATGTCATCAAAGACAAATGACCTCCGCTCGAATTAACTCATTACAAAAATAAAAATAAATAAAGAGATAAAAATACTCTTGCCAAAAATAGTGTTTCGCCAGAAAAGTCATCACTCGAAAGGACTAAATGTGCCAAAATATGATAGTCTGGGTGTTAAATTACAAAATCAATGGTTAAACCTACCGGATGGATATATTATAATCGGAGCAAACCAACCCGAGAAAACCGAGCGAGAAGGTGTGGAGCAGACCCGGGGCCCCTGAGGTTGAGCCCCGTGCTCACCCCAATGCGCCTCGGTCAGAAAAGGGCTCGGCCAAAAGGAGGTCGGCCGGTCAAGCGGAAGATCGACTCGGGGCTCGGACCCCGAGCGCGGTCAACACGGAGATTTAACTGACTCGCCATTTTAGGGGGTGGTTAGGGGGTATGGCTTGTATAAATACCTCTCATTTTGTCCTATTAAGACATCTTCATCACTATTGTCCTAATCGATTAGTGTAACAGCATTGTGTTACCTTGTAATAACTCGATAACGTTCCTTTAATACAATATTTGGTCCCCGCGATCCTGCAACACTCGTTTTTGCCTTTACACTATCCCTTTTATTTATCGGGTTTAATTTATTGATTCGAACTATCTCGGTTAATTAAATCCATCACTTCCCAATATATGTGTGAGTGAGAACATGAAAGCAAAATTTTCTTTTCGTCGTTTTCCATTCCAAGAAACAAAATTAAATTTCATAAGTCGATGACTTTTTCTATTTTTCATAACATGATCTCATTCTAAAACACAAACAAATAGTAAAATAAAGAGTTAATTCTCAAAATGGTCCATAGATTATGGCATTTTCTCAAATTGGTCTATTGACTTTTAATTTTTTTAAAGTGGTCTTCCGACTTTTAAATTTTAAGTTAAAATGGTCCTTCGTTAGCTTTGGCGTTAAGTTGGTGTTAAAATGAATGGAAAAACTGGAAATTTAGGTTTTGCACTCCAATTTAAAGCAATCTGTGATTCTTTTTAGCAATCTGCGCACATATTTCTTCAAATTAGGTTTTTGATCTCCCAAATTTGCAAGGATAATTAAACTAGAATGCCAGAAATCTTTGCCTTGGGAAGTTTGTGCATGAAGTTGAAGATGAACTTTTTTGGCCTTTGATTATCCCACATTTTGATTGTAGATTAGAAGAGTAAAAACCTAATTTGAAGAAATATGTTCGCAGACTGCTGAAAGGAATCACATATTGCTTTAAATTGGAGTGCAAAATCTAAATTTCCAATTTTACCCTTCATTTTAACACCAACTTAACTCCAAAGCTAATGGAGGACCATTTTGACTTAAAATTCAAAAGTTAGAGGACTACTTTAAAAAAACTAAAAATTAAGAGATCAATTTGAGAAAATGTCATAGTTAGAAAACCATTTTAAAAATTATCTCTAAAATAAATAAGATAATTAGATTTGAACTCAATACTTCAATAGTAATGGTTGAAACCTGCGAACCAAGCGGTCCCCGATTGTGTACTGGAAGAGGTTATGTCAACAAAATTTTACCCAGAATTAACCTTTTCTTACCCCCCTCCCCCCCCCCCCCCCCCCCTTTTTTTTCTATATACTTTTTGACAATAGTACAATGTAATATCTATCTATACATATTTTCTCACAACCTAAAATTTGAACTTATGATCAAATTTTAGGTTGTGAGAAAAGGTTATGTCAACAAAATTTTACCCAGAATTAACCTTTTCTTACCCCCCCCCCCCCCCCCCCCCCCCCCCCCCCCTTTTTTTTTCTATATACTTTTTGACAATATTACAATGTAATATCTATCTATACATATTTTCTCACAACCTAAAATTTGAACCTATGATCTCTCATTTGAGAGAGTCAAAGTTATACCACTCGACCCTAAGGTCTTTGTTCCTAAAGAAAATATTGAATTTTGTTTTATTACGATGTCATATTATTATTATTATAAGAGTTAATTCCAAGAATGGTCCATTGACTAGATTATTGGCATTTGTCAATTTTTATCCTTTGACTTTCAATTGGACCATAAATGGTCTTTTGACTATTGATTTTTATCAATTTTTGTTCTCAATTTCAATATGACCATGAATGGTCCATTTATCCTTAAATTTAATGTTTAATAAAATGATATTTAATTAAAAGACTAAATTTAAAAAAATAAATAGTCAAGAGACCAATTCTAGTTAAATTGAAAGGCAAAGACGATAAAGTCATAAAGATTAGTAGTCAAGAAATCATTTATGATCCAATTAAAAATTGAAGAATAAAAATTAGTAAATAACAATAATCAAGATACCATTTTTGGAATTAACTCTTATTATAAAAGTATATATTCAACTTTTTAAAATGGGAACTCAATAAATTTGGCTTAATTTAAAACTAACACGTCACGTAAGTTCCAAATCAGCAGAACATTAACGTCTGAACATCCTAAAAGGTTACGTTTAATATGTGAACAGTTTGAACGGAGACTGGGAGAGTAATATCCCATTATCACGTGGCCCGTCTTACGTAACAGTGACGGAGCCCACCCGAGTTTCCTCGAACCCTCGGGCGAGTCAACACAGGTCCATTTCAGTTTTAATATAATCGCCGAGTTGAAAGTTATCGCGGCCGTGTGTAACCATTTTTAACGAAGTTTCTAAGAGGGGACCATTTGTTTATTTAAACACAATAATCATTCATCTCTGTAATCTAGTACTCTAATGGGAGGGCAGATTCGTCATTTCACCCCCACCTCCTCGTGTTGCACGTTTTCCTCACTCTACTCGTGCCCTGCCCGTATAAATTCCCACTCCTTTTGAAAGTGTTTTCTCCCAACTCCCAAATCCCAACTCTTAAGCCATAGAGAGAGAGAGAGGACAGGCCGATAGGCCGATACTTTGAATTTAATATATACGATTCAAGTTTTTTGAGTTTACAGTTCCGACCAGACATTATATTTTAGTTTTTAGCGCTTACAGTTCCGATCAGACATCATATTTTAGTACGAGGAGTGTGAGTGAGTGAGCGAGTTCGATATGGTGCGTACGCCGTGTTGCGACAAGAGCGGGTTCAAGAAGGGGACATGGACACCCGAGGAAGACAGGAAACTAGCGGCTTATGTTACCAGATATGGGTGCTGGAATTGGAGACAGCTTCCTAAGTTTGCTGGTAATTCAACCTGGAAAAAACCTTAATTAACGCTAACAATTATTGGGGATTTTCTTTGTTTTGTTTTTGGGTTTGGGGTTAATTTAAATTGTTTTTGTTTGGGGTTTTTGTAGGATTGGCGAGGTGTGGGAAGAGCTGCAGATTGAGATGGATGAATTACTTGAGACCCAATATTAAAAGAGGGAACTATACCAAAGAAGAAGACGAAACCATCGTGAGGATGCATGAACAATTAGGCAATAAGTAAGTTCTTATACCCTAAAAAATTCTACTATATTTACTCCCAAATGTTACTTCCTTAATGGCGTGCAAACCCTGATGTGGGCCGCTGTAAGGATGTTTAGGGCAAAATTTTAAATATTGGAGTAAAAATTAAGAGTATAGAATGTGAGTGCAGAAACTGGCATTCCCATTTTTGTCACAAAAAAGCTAGGGAATTTGTTAGCTTTTGGCATCAATTTACATTTGGATCTCTTATTTTGGTTGCAGATGGTCAGCCATTGCAGCACACTTGCCAGGAAGAACTGACAATGAGATAAAAAACCACTGGCATACTTCACTCAAGAAGAACTCAAGAAAACCATCATCCTCTTCTCCCACTCAAAACCCCCAACCAAAGAAGAGATCCTCGTCGTCTACCCGAACCAAAAGACAGGACCGGGCAAACTCATCTGAAAACCCCATAATCTCGACTCATGAAATCTTAGAAAGTTCTCAGTGGTCTCCACAACCTTCATCCAGCGAGACTTCTTCTTCTTCTTCTTCTTCTTCCACCACCACTACTACTACCACCAAAAGCGATGGAATTATCCATGACGACCAAACCGTACAAGGTGAATTTGGTCACATGGAATGCGACGAAAGTTTTTGGAGTGAGCCGTTCATAATGGACAACTTTTGGTCCAATAATGAATTAGTTGTGCCTTCAATCGACTTCGGACTTTTGTCTCCACCTTCTCCTTTTAGAGACTATGATTTCTTGGGCTCATTTGATCATTTTCCCGAAGGATTCAATAATTTGAATTGGTGAGAAATTAAACATGTCGAAATTATATATATAGATATTTACCTTGTGTCATGGTAAATAATCTTGTGTCGACAGTGATCCAAGACACTATATACTAGGTTGTTTTAGACACTATATACTAGGTTGTTTTAGAGTGATCTTACAAAAAATAAAAATTAAAAAATAGAGGTGATCTTGTAATTGCAACTGTAATTTGAAGGGCATAACTTTAATTATAATAAGTATGATTAGCCTTTCATTCCTCTAAGAGCCCAGTGAATTTGTGCACACTCAAAGTGGGTCTGGTTATTTCACTCCAGCAATCTCCTTTTTTTTTTTTTTTTTTTTTTTGAAGCTGAAATTGGGTTTTTACCATCATAATTCTTATGGTGAAATTCTTGGTTTCCCATTCTAAAAAAAAAAAATTAAATTATTCGCCATCATTGTATTTACTTATTTACTTATTGACGTTCACATTTTGACGTAATAATAGAATTCTTCGGTTGGTCTTGTATCGGGAAACTATTTTTCTAACAAAATATAATTTATTATTTTTTTTTATAAATCAATAAGTATAACGTACATTTTCTCAGTTCAAAATATTATATTTTTGTTAAAATGTATTACATATTTGAGAGTTGTTTCACTTCAATGCTCTTAAACAAGTTTTTGTAAATATTCTTTAGTCATTCAACGTTCATATAAATTTATTAACCTCATCATGAGTTTTTATTTTATTTTATTTTTTATTTTTTTAATTTTTTTAATCTACCCTGTAACTTAATACTCCGTAACTAGATAGTGTTATAACAAGAGATAAAAATAGAGTGGTAAATATGGGAGGTAAATAATAATTACATTTTTAAAAGGTAATTAATTAAATAAATATTGATACGTGTTTATCATTAATTAAATTTGTGATAACGATGTGAAGAAAATTGTTAAATCGGAAGTTGATTTTTGGATGGGCTTTATAGTTGATGACAATAATCAACTTCACAAGGACACAATCACAATCATTATTGTGTGGAACATACTATTAAATAATGTACATCCAGTACGCAAAAAATATATTTTTAGTATATTAAAAATGTACATTATATTCAAGAAAAAACGTTATTTGAGTACTGAAAATACATTATTTTGTATAATGTATATTCAGTACACGAATAATGTACTTTAAGTCTATTAAAAATATAATTTTTGTTATGATATACACAATAATTTATCGCAATGACAAGTTTGAGCATCCACATTAGTGAATTGTTCACAATTTTTGAGACAAAAATTGCCAACTTAGAAGAGAAAGAGAACGCGTGAGTTCCTTAGAGCATCTATAGTAGAGCATAATTTCAAGTTATTGGTATAGTAAATATTCATTCCCAAGTTAATAGCTGATGTGGTAGTGAGTTATTTGAAAAATAATCTGCCTGCAAAGGGTGGGTTTAATGTTAGAAAGAGGTCCACCGTACCCTAATGTGCATATAGCTGTAAAACGTACTATGACGTACTACTCCAATTTTCTCTCTATCCAGTATGCATGTTTCACTATTTTTTATTAAAATTATAAATTTATAAATAAAATAATAAAGAAATAGTTAAAATATAGTGGGTTAAATGGTGGGTTCACAAAAAATTGAGAAAAAATTTAAAACTGATGTGGAGAAGGTTTTTTTGTGATTGAGTGAGATACTGGAGGATGAGATGGATGCAGGAGACCACAAATAACTGAGAAATAACCCCAACTGATATTGATGCTCTTATGTTAATTTGGAGTTTTTATCAGTTGGTGGGGGCTAGCTGATGAAAGAAACAATTGCAACGCCAGCTGCATGAAGAACAAGTTGCGCCCATCCTGGCGCGTGTTAATTACCTAACTTGTTTTTTTTTTTTTTTTTTTTTTTTTTTTTTTTTTTTTTTAATTCAGCTTCTGTTTTGTTTTTTTTTTCTCCATTTTCTATTTCCTCTTATTTCATCTTTCCTAATCACACTTACAAAAACTCTTCAAAAACCTCACTATTGAAGATGCCCTTAGATAAGATTCTCTCTGACATCAAACAACTAGTATTTTTTTTTTAATGCTACTGACTCTATTACAATATAGTATTTGTTATCAAACAGCTAGTATAATTGGATATAATTATTGAAAAGTTCAAAATTTTTTCTATCAATAAATTTTTAGTCTTTTACCTAATGAATTGTTTTGACGTGAAATCGAGGAAGAAAAATAGTTGTACTACATAGATGACACACTTAACATGCTTTGGCGTTTAAGGAACACATAATCTTATACAAGTAAACATCAAAAGTTTTCATTTAGTATACGTAAATATGAAGACTTTGTTTGTTTCAATTCCGACATTATACCAATAGTGAAAATGACAAATGAGTGTACAGTTGGACTGGATCGGATGTGATGACCGTTGATTCGTTGGTTTTGCCTACTCAAATGCTGTCCACCCATTTTTGGAAAAATAAAAATAAAAATGCTATCCAAACATTTTTGAAAAAATAAAAATAAAAATGCTATCCACCCATTTTCATCAAAATGCAATCCTAATTGAAATTGTCACAATAATTAAGTAGGTACAATAATTTCCTTGAATATTTGGATATTGGGGTGTTTTGTAAATAGTTGTTAGTTGATTGTGGTTAGTGAGTTTGACTAGTTAATAACATTAGCTAATTATAGAAAGATGTTTGGTAAAGTAGTTGTTAGCTGATAGCTGATTTCGTACAAAATGTCTTTCTCAAAAAGCTAATCGAAAAGCATCTTTGAGCAGTTTTTTGAATTTTTGTATTTTAGAACAATAAACTGTTACAAAAAGTTAATAAATCAGCTCATATTGGTTGTTTAATTAAGTTAAACAGCTAATAGTGGTCAAACAAACCAAAATTGACTGATAAGCTAACTATTTTTGTAAGACTTTCCCGTATAATATATATTATATATTATGGGTCTTACTTATGTGGTGCAAGTGGACTAGGCCCATTAAGTAATTGGTAGGGTTGGACCTTTAGGTTTAAGTCTTATATCCACCAATGTGCCTATATAAAGCTTGTATTGATGGGATACAAGATACATGAATATTATATGGTACGCATACTACTCAGAAAATACCAGTACACCATCTAGGGTTCTGAGTCAAGTATGAGACAAAACGGCTAACCCTATTCTGCAGATCTACCGTTCAAGAGGCAACACAACATGATATCAACCATGGCTGGAGATCTACAGTGCTTCCGCTTCCGCTGCTACGAGTTAAGTTTATCGTAGATTATGCTTTGTATATTTAAATCTCACATTTGGTATCAGAGCCTTTATCAATCTCTGTCTGGTTGATTGTTTTGCCTAAAAACAATATTTATTTTTCATATACATCAAGATTTTGTATATGATTTTTGGACTGCTGAATTTTTTTTTGCCTTAAGCATGATTTTAATTTCTTCTGAATTCTGAAATTATATGTTGTGATTTTTGTGAACCCACCGCCATCGAATTTTGGCCCGAGGAATACGGTACGAGATAACAAATTGCGGAGCCGTCCGCTGGCAAAGGAATTCATTGGAAATCAGTCATTAGATGTGGCGTTTTCTCCTTCATTTTCCCTGCATCAGCCATTAATTCCTTGCTTCGGAATTCTTCATTTCGATTCATTATTGTTGTGGTTTCTGGTGACGTTGGAAGAATACAACGAAGGAGTACTGCCGGGTACATTTAAGTGCAAATGCAATCATTATTATTTTTTTACCATATATTTATTTACCATATTTAGTTGCCTTATATAATAATTATATTATATTATTTTGGCAAATGGTAAAAATATGGTAATTGCTTGTTTTTTGGATGATGCCCTTTAGTTTTCTTAATTTTGGCATTGAATTCATAATTAAATTATCATTCAATTATGAGAAAATATTAAGATTTAAAGTTTCTATGTGAATCTTAATTTAATATTAAAGTGTATATTAAATTGCCTGAAGTATTGCAATTTGTTTAGGATATTCATGAGTTAATATATATTAATATGTAAAAATCCAAGCATGCTATGTGTATTCATAAATTATTTTATTATAATTGTACATTCATAAAAGCATGCATTAAAGTTGGATTAAAATATTATCAACTCATAGTCTCTATATTAAATGTCATTCAATTTTTAGGATCCTTAGGTCAATATTTGACATTATGGTCTGTTAAGACAGCTTGTTTGGTTTCTCATTTAATTCTGAGCATATTTTTGTCCTATTTCTGACTTAGGGCTTTAAAACCTATTTTGAACAAGTTTTTTGGGACCTATCTTGGGTCATTAAGTTTGGATCCCACCATTTTTTATTGATATTTTAATAATAATTATAGCTATTTTATTTTGACTTATAACATGTTTATTATGGTAATAATATTGATTATTATGCATAACATGTTCACTAAGTCTTAATTATTACTAACTACCATATCATGTTAATGGTATTCTTGGTTGGTAATAATATTAATTATTAAGTTTGGATATATTTCAGTACTAGACCATTTTATATCCATGTCACAACTCACTTGGACCATTGAGTTTATGAGTCTAATTTGAGTGATTAAGTGCTATAATTATTATATTAGGTCTATTTATGAGCCATTAAGAATTTAAGGATTATAATTGTTATTTTGGCCATTAAGAATTATAACTATTGTTTAAGTTGATTATATATATTTTAATCTATCAAATAGTTTTCAGGGCCTTAATAATAATATTAATTCCTTTAATGATATAGTAAGCAATATAGTTGGTATATTGCCTTTACAATGGTAATTTGATTATTACCATAATTTCAGTCTCCCTGAAAGACATTATAGCCTTGGTTAATTATTATGTGGTAATATGAGATTGACATTCAGTATCCCCTTAATTATGGTTTTGCGGTTTTGCCATTTATTAAGTTACTAGTTTTTCTACGCGCTTTGCGCGAATAAGATAATGCCCAATGGTTATTTTTAAATAAGTATTTCAAAGTATATCAATGCAAATTATATAGAAGATGTTCATAGTAAATAAATGTTGAATTTGTTTATTTAAATCGGTAATTTAAAGTATATAAATGCAAGATAATATATTAGAGATTGATTATATATAACTGTAACAAAAATAAATGTTTGCAAGTTTGTAATAACGCTAATCTAAGTACTAAGTCTAAAATCGATAGTCTAAATAAATACTATTTTTTGTTTAAAATTTTCTAATTCTCTTTTAAATAGCATTGTTATTGTTTTCATCTTCAGTACATATTTTATTATTATTATTATTATTTTGTTATTGGTATTGTGTCATGTGCAATTGGGTTATTGGTGGTATCATAGAGGGATTCATCATGCAATGAGATTATGGTGTAGAAAGTTTTAGATTTGCCTTATTGTGTATATATGACTGGAATCTTAATTGTGTTATGAACTCCTCTTTATCTTACAAGCACATGTTGATATTATTTTTTGTTGTAGCTACTAATTTATTTTTTAATTTAATTAATAAGAGCAATAAAATGGGCAAATTATGCTGTGGAACCGTGTCCACCTTGCAAGGTGGACACGGTTCCAAAACTGTTCATAATTATGAATATATAGTTTAAAGATTATGAACATATAGTTCTATAATTATGAACATAGAGTTGTGAACATAATTGTGAACATATAGTTCTGTAATTATGAATAGAGGATGATAATAAATAATTCAAAATATAAGGTTACAATAGATATTGTTATAATAATATAGTAAAAATTAACTTACAAATTTCTTTAGAAGTTTTCATGCATTGATAAAAGCATAATTGAAATATTAAATTTTGTTCAATAATCAAAAGAATATTAATTAAACAAAAAAAATCGGAACTTAAATTTAATTATTTTTTAATGAAAGAAAATCAAATGACTTCCAAGTTCCTGATTTATAATCATTGAATGCTATGTATTTAGTCGGACTAATTATTTGACCAAAGTTTATGTTAAATTTTATATTATATTTTTAATACATTTTAACATATTCTTAGTATATGTTTAACAATTATGCTAATTCTAATTAGGATATGATGATGTTCGAGCCTAAGACCTTTCTTATAGAAATTAATAAGTAAGTTAAGAATAGTAAATAGTTAACGGAATATTCCGTTAATAAAGTTTATACTAACGAAATTTAAGGTTATTTAAGGGAAGAAAATAATATAATAAAGGGTAAATAAGAAAAATCATTAAAAATACTAAAATCAAAATAATATAAACCATTCATTTTAAGAAACAATTAGTACCGACATTTTTTTTTTTATTCCAGTTAAGGGCTTAACATTATTCGCTCTTATTAGAATTGATATTTGGCATTATTAATTACTATTATTAAGTTTAGGGGCTAATCTCGTTTATTACCTTTCATAGTAATTATTATTTCTTGGTAATCTATTATGTTTGGAAAGATTACCTATTTAGTGTTTATTATTACGTGACGTTGCATTGAGGTTACTGACGATGAAGATGGGAGAATTATAGCACTATGGGAGATGCAATTTGCATCATTAAGGTTAGTCATTAAGTTTTATCATTATTCATTTTTGGTAATTAGTGCTATAGTTATAGTTTGACTGCTATAATTTTGAAATTGCCACATTTTATTTCTTTAAGAAAAATGAAAACATTAAAGAAGGTATATTACCATACTTTGGTTGTTATTACCAAATATTAATGGTGATTATAAGGTTATTTATTACCATTAATATTTTAATGATAACAATATTATTATGGTTTATTTATGAATCCTGATTTGTTTCCAATTATGTTTATGTGGCAATGCTTCAGATAAGCAATTTTTTTTTTTCTAAGGCAACTGACTATTGCCATTACTGTACATTTATTCCATAATTCATTCAGTCTTTGAATTATGATTAATGTTTTTGCCCATATTTGATTAGGTATGAATAAATTAATATTTGGTGTAATTTCATACTATTTAGATTGTTTTATGCATTTGATCATATTAATTAAGTGCATAATATTAAGTTTAATTATGCAATTAGGTTTTGTGAGATTTTGAATTACAAATGACAGCATATCATTTTGGTTTGATATTGTTAGAATTTGTAAATTCAGTTATTTCTCATAAATTTGATCTTTATGCATTAAAACATTTTGTCATGAGTTTACAGTTTAAAATTTCAAAATTATTGAAATCTCATATTGTAAATTGCTTTAAACTATGCAATTTGTTTGAAATATATGAGTTTAATGTTTAATTTTATGCATGCTTGTCCTAAGCATAATATTTTGTTTTAAATTATGCAAATTTTTTTTTTTTTTTATTATGCCTTTAGCAATGCATAAATTTAGGATGGAATTATATTAGTTCCTATTTAAGTTGGACTAATGCATAAACTTTAATTGCGGTAGTGCCTGAATTTAAGCACGTTTAGTCCGTTAACTTAATTCATCAATTTAAAGCCTTAACCATAGGTGAATCTACAATCTTTAGATCTTCCAAACGATTTTACTTCAAACATGAGAACACATAACTTAGGGAAGTTTCTTGGGGAGGAATACTAGTTCTATGGCCCTGGCTTAAAAGCCTTGTTGATACTAGTCCCCTTGCGACGCTACTCTGTCTAAGGAGTTAGTATTTAACCGAGCTTCGTCTCGACCAACTTTCCTGGGAGTATACCTAATAATTGTCTATCATGTGTTGGTTTAATTTGTTTGTTAGGCTTTAAATTCTCCTTTTGCCAAGTGATTACAATTTTAGATTAATTAAAGAGCAGCCACATGCAGCATCTTTAATTTACTAAAAATTGACTATGGTTTAAATTACATAAAGATTGGCAATGATAATTGTCTAGTGATCTTATAATTTTAATGAGTTGGGGAGTAGCCACATCATCCTTAATTAGTTAAAATTATATATTAAGCAGTTTATCTTGATCCCATACAATTTTGGACATATCATTTGTGATTAATTGTATGTAATATGATGGAATTTAGCCCACAGGCAATTTCGTTATATTTGTATAGTTAATCAGGATGAAATATTGGACTACGGTCATAATTTAGCCCACAGGCAATTATGTATCGGAATGTGGTTTAGTAGTTTTATCAGTGATGATAGAAATAAATTAATTTTATTTGTAAATAATTCTCATCTCTATCATAAAGTTTAATTTTATGATGTAAATCTTTAGATCATATTTCTTAATTTACCCACAGGGATTAAGGAAATGAACATGATTTCTTAAGTTTTTATCATAATAGTTGTAATGAATCTTATTGAGTAAAACTTTAGCCTACATGCAAGTTCTATGTCACTTGATTCTTCAACTTATTTGATAATTGTTTCATCATAAAATTTCAGTTGGATCTAATTGAGTAAAACTTTAGCCCACAGGCAAGTTTTATGTCACTAGTTTCTTCTGTCTATTTAGTAATTCAGATAAAATATTATCATAAGGGTTTAGTTGGATTTAATAGAATTAAAACTTTAGCCCACAGGCAAGTTTTATGTCAATAAATCCTTTAACCCATTAGGTAATAATTTTATCACAATTTCTTAGAATTTATAAATTTAGTTCAATTATAATTCTAAGTTTCATGGTTTGCATTAGCAAAACATGTATTCAGTCACTTCCCAAAATTTAGCCGCCTTTATTAATTGCTTCACGAACTTACTTGGTTATTTGGATCAACTATAGTAAGTTATGTGATGTGATATACCTCTTTTGGATTCCAAGACTAAAATGTACCTTTTGAGCCAAATTCTAACTTGGTTTTGGAAGGTGTGTTTTATTATTTTAATATGTCCAACTAATGGTGGGAAATTAATATCTTCATTATTTAGTTAGACTTTAATTGGAACCAAAAATTCATTATTTAGTATGTCCAACTAATGGTGGGGAATTATGTCTTCATTTGTTAGTTGGTCAAATCAATTACGAGTACATATATCATTAATTTTGCTAAAGAATATCTTAATCAGTGGGAGTGATCATTTAGAAAAAGATCATTAAGATACTCCATTAAAGATTTTGGATTTAATTCGCTTCATACATCCCATATTGGATTGTATGTCAAACAATAAGTCCAAAAGATTCCACGAGTATTAATCATGTATTTGTTCATATAAATTCATATTGATTGTGCAACATATTTATGAAGATGTTGTAACAATATTAAAGAGTTTATTAGAACAAAACATATAACTTGTGGTGCACTTTTAAGTAATAAATTCTTCAGCATTTAATAGTATTTAGTTTCTTCAAAATTGATCCTGGGCCATTTTAGTTTGTAAGGCTCAAGACAATTTTGAGAAACATAAAAGTAATACTCATAATGTTCAGTTCATTTTGAAGTGGACCTTAAGATTATTTGGGAAGTTATGGTGTATGTTTAAGATTCCAAATTTATGTACTTAGAGTTTTGGTTTATTGTCTAAGTTATTGGAATGCTTCTGTGACTTGACTATCTTTTGGCTATTTTGATGAGTGGGAGTGACAGACGTGTCAACTCCAAGCTCTTAGCCGTTAGAGGTAGTACTTATCTTAACTTATAAAGAAGTTATGGAATATATAGTTAGCATTATGCTAATTAAGAGATCTCTACTTAAGGCATGCTTTTAAGGATATTAGAGATCATACAGTGTACTCTTTTGTACAATTTGGATGCTTTTCTCTCTTAAGTTGCGCATATACATTTTATTTTGAGAAACATCCCTTAAGGTACCAAGAATAAACATTGGGTTTGTTCATAAAGGATTCAAGTTGGGGAATCAAATATGCATGTGATCATAGGAGATATTACTCACTTATTCAGTAGAGGACATATTACTATGATTCGTGTGTTTTGTTCTTTAATGCGAATTGTGCTATTACTTGCACCAAGTGGGAGACTGTAAGACTTTCCCGTATAATATATATTATATATTATGGGTCTTACTTATGTAGTGCAAGTGGATTAGGCCCATTAAGTAATTGGTTGGGTTGGACCTTTAGGTTTAAGTCTTATATCCACCAATGTGCCTATATAAAGCTTGTATTGATGTGATACAAGATACATGAATATTATATGGTACTCATACTGCTCAGAAAATACCAGTACACCATCTAGGGTTCTGAGTTAAGTATGAGACAAAACGGCTAACTCTATTCTGCAGATCTACCGTTCAAGAGGCAACACAACATGATATCAACCATGGCTGGAGATCTATAGTGCTTCCGCTTCCGCTGCTACGAGTTAAGTTTATCGTAGATTATGCTTTGTATATTTAAATCTCACAATTTTACCACACAAGTCTTTTATCTTTATGGTTTTTTTTTTTTTTTTTTTTTTTTTTGGTACTTTGAAGTGAAATAAGACAAAAATAAAATAACAAGCTCTCATGCATGGGCAGGGAATATAAGGTTGTATATTGCTAAATACTATAAGATAGGGTATGGTACATTGGAATGTTGCAATAATTTAATTTGAATTGATTTATTCTATTCAATTAACCTTTTTGGAATTAAGGGAGGGGTCCTTTCGAAAACAACTCTAATACTATATAATAGTGTTTTTTTTTTTTTAAATTTAATTTATTTTATTTTTTGGCGGTGGACGCTCATTTTATCAGCCTGAAGCACATGTAAGATCTCGTCAGGTGTTGTATGGAGAACAATTTCATGAAAAAAAAAAAATATTTATAACATACTTTAGTAGCATCTTAAAATAATTCAAGAATTAGCAGCACCTAATGATATGCATTCAAGTCAGACATCATTTCTGATATTGTAAAAAATGTCTAAAATGATGTCAATAATTAGAAAAAGATTAAAACAATTCCGACGTTGTAGAATGTTGGAAAGAGGGAAATTTTTTCCAATGTCATGATATTTTAAAAAATTTTAAATTTAGCGTCGGTTCAGAAATGCAGAATTTTAATTTTTCTTGGAAAATTAGTTCTGAAAAATATTTTTAATTTTTTTTTTAATTTGATTGAAAGTTTGAAAACAGCTTCTTTTTTTTTTTTTTGGTTGAAAATCAGAAAAGTGATTTTTTTTTTAATATTTGGTTTATTTTTTAAAAACATGAACATAAATCTATTACAAATTTGTTTTTTTTTTTTACAAAATATTAATTATTTTAGTGATGATAATAACGATTATTTATATTAAATTAAAATTCATAATATTTATATCACCCGTTGATGTTGAAAAGTACACCAAAGAAGTGATTTACACTACTGGAAATTATGAAATTTCCGACCACTGAAAATGATCTTAAATTAAGTTGATACCAAAAAGTCCAAAAAGTGGTCGGAAATAGCAAAAAAGGTTTTTCCGGATACCAAAAGTGGTCGGAACAAGACTTTCGACTTGATTTAAGATCACTTTCAGGTGATCGGAAATTCCATAATTTCCAGTAGTGTTATAACAATATTTAATCACTTTTCAACATATAATATTGTAAGATTACATGAATATTTAAACAATTTAATCTTATTTTTGTATAAATAAATTACTCTAGAAAATAAGCGTGTTCAATAATTGAGAGATATTTAGCAATTGACAAAGTTTGGTAGAGTATACTATGGATCATGATCTATATTGTAAGAAAACTACTATTTCTACTCTCAAACTCGACTTTTAACTTTTACTCACTTTTATAAAATTTTGATATTGACATTTTTCTTGAAATTCACAGGTTGGAGATAACTTATCATTCTTTGCCATACTATTGAGTAATGTGTGTACAACTCATATCTAATCTAATCTAAAAACATAATAAGTCTCAATCAAAGTTATATCCTTCATTTATGTCCATATTTTTAATGCTAATCATTTTGTACATTGTGCTTTTAGAGTTGTATTATACAATTTTTTGGACAAAAATACCCTTACCGTTATAACTTTCGTTATCTTTTCCGTTACTTACCATGCACATGAATCTACCATATCTTTTCTTATATTCTTTAATTATAACAATATTTGTAAAACATTATATATTCATTATATATTAGATTAATATAATAAATAAATTTTATTTCACTTTGATTTTAATTAGTAAAAATTTGTTAGTTATTTTTAAAAATATAAATATTGAGCATATGTTTTTGCGCATCGCGCATAGAAAAGACTAGTTGTA
This sequence comes from Ipomoea nil, assembly GCF_001879475.1. NCBI lineage: Eukaryota > Viridiplantae > Streptophyta > Magnoliopsida > Solanales > Convolvulaceae > Ipomoea > Ipomoea nil. The sequence goes on along the minus strand of NW_017617690.1, from coordinate 1,416,744 downwards.
ATAATGTGTGTCAGTGAAGTACATATAGTACAACTCATATTGTAATAATGTGTGTCAGTGATAAATGTTTATTTTTAATATATTGAAAATATTTTTTTAATGTATTGAATATGCATTTCTAAGTAATATACGTAAAAATAAATTTTAAAAAAATAAATATTCAGTATACTAAAATTGAAATTATATGAGGTAGTACACGTTACAATATGGATCAAACTGACATATGATTTGCGACTGAAGATATTTTCTATGCATATAAACCCAAATGATTTTTAACAATTCTTTTAATAGAGTACAATGTTTTGTTCTGTTTTTAAAATACAAACCTGAAAGGCTGAAACCACGCACGTATCTTTCATTCGACTCAGAACAATAACATTCATGCTCCCTCATAGTATTACAACTATGGTTTTTTCTTCCGATGTTTCACCGTCACAATTCTTGATATTTTTCATTAACATAATTTTGGTACAAACTACTTTGTGGAGAAATTCTAGATGTGCACTTATAGCTAGATAATATACATATAGGTAACAAATTAAATGATAACCCGAGCCTAGCTAGGTGCAAATGTGCAAAGATGATACATCTTACAAAGGAACTTCCAAACATTTGTTTGGATTTTATGGGTGTACCTGCTTTGATTATAGAACACCTTGTTTGATTCTACAAAAGTTTTTAAAGAATTGAGCATGTACGATTCTCATTTAAAGTGGTCTCACTTCTCTCTCACATATGTGATTTATTTCCGGATGATCCCGTATACTACTCTACTTATGTCAATTGATAATTAGAACCATTAAAGCATTCAGACATGCTAACCTTGTGCGGAAGTCACTGTTTCAACAAGGAGTGAATAGAAGTTTAAGACTCTCATAATGGTCACACTTTTATATATATATATATATATATATATAGTAGGGTTCCAATGAGAACACTTGCTTAGGTGAGAACGTGAGAACAAATTGTGTGCATCCATCTGATTAGATTAAGTGTGTGCGAACACAAATTAAATGTGTGCAAGCGCACTTAATCGCGTTTGCACACACTTAATCTAATCTAGACTATTAAAAAATATTAAATGGATACACACGATTTGTTCTCACGTTCACACCTAAGCAAGTGTTCTCATATGATCCTATATATATATATATATATATATATATATATATATATATATATATATATATATATATATATATATATATGGTCAGGTTCCTGTGAGACGGGTCTTCCCGTGCGGTCAGTGCGGCATACACCATTAGGTATGCATAAATGCACCATACGATGTTCGAGAATATAGCAGAATGAAATGCCAAAAAATGCACCACACAAAAAAAATATACACCACACATAATGGTGTATTTTCGAACACTGTGTGGTGCATTTATACATACCTAATGGTGTATGCCGCACGGGAAGACCTGTTCTCACAGGAACCTGACTATATATATATATATATATATATATATATATATATATATATATATATATATATATATATATATATATATATATATATATATATATATATATATATGGGAAATTGTAATTTTTGTCCCTCCATAATATGTCAATTATCAATGTCATTCCTAAATTATTAGTGGTCACTACTACAAATAACACTTTTAACGTCGATTTTTGACCTTTTTAACGTCGATTTTCTGTCGACGTCGATATTGTAGCCGTAGTAAATAACCGACATGTTGTCCGTTAAAAAGAAACTGACGTCGTATTTTTCTTTTTAATTTTGAAATTAACATACAACGTCGGTTTTCTATAATATTTCTTTCCAGATTTCATAATATTATTTTTTTAATGAATGTGTTACGACGTCGGGTATAACGCAAATCGACGTCGTATATTTTTTAAATTTTTTATTTATTTTTAAAGACATATAAAATCGTTTTTTTTTTAAAAAACGACATTATATGGCTTTTTTAAAAAATTAAGGTCGGTTTTGTAGAAAACAGATGTTATATCTCCGACGTTGTATGGGATTTCTGTAGTAGTGGGTGTAAGTGTTGCTCCTCAATTTTCAAAATGGTACATATATTGCTACTCATGTACCGTACGAGATGGACAATATATGTATCATTTTGAAAATTGAGAGACAACATTTACAATACGGGAGCCAGGAGGGCATATATGTACTGTTTTGAAAATTGAGGGGCAACTTTATTAATGGATGAGATGGGATCTCATAATCTCACCTGATTGGGGTGGGCTCTCTGGATTCAAAATCTATATATACATTTGATTTGTTGACCTGGACATGTGGACGGCGCTGAATGGTTCTTATTTTCTCTCCAGAGCGACCGTTCACATGAGAGCGTGCCCCTATATATATATATATATATATATATATATATATATATATATATATATATATATATATATATGTATATATATATATAAACAAATCTTGTTCATATGAAAAAGGGATCCAAATTAAAATGTTTATTTTGATTGAAATCTCTCAGGGCGTAGCTTGACTGAACCGGTTGTTGAGGTACGACAAGTCTGTTATGATCACACATCACTGCTACAGAAATAGGGATGTCAATGGGTCGGGTGTGGGTCGGGGAGGGCTACATCCATCACCTGACCCAACTTATATTTTCTCCACCCTCCCCCACCTCCAACTCGCATCGGGTGGACTTTTTCAAAACCCACCCCACCCCCACTGGGTGCGGGTGGCCACTACGGATACCCACCACTTATCATCTTATTATTTTTTTCAAAAAATAATAACTTAATTACACATAATAAAATAATAAAATTCATTAGTGATATTAAAACATAAAATAATAGAAATATTTAAATATAATAACTAAATTCATTGGCGGATCCAGTATGGGGGCAGCTGCCCCCACTCACCCCACCCCATATATAATCTTTGTATGTATATATGTATATATATATATAGTACAAGATTTATTATAAGTACAGGAAAATAGACAATGGTTAACAAAAAGGCACTAGACCAGTTGATAAAGGATGCCTTTCATAATGATGATAAAAAGCATGGTTTCGAATCATGGCTTCAACACACGCTAAGATTTTTCTTTTACGGATATTAAGTGCAAAATTTCAACACAGCTTTTTGGTTTCAATATTATTATTACTTAATTAATAGTATAAAATATTAATAATGAGTTATTATATAAAACCTTCTTTTTATTATTATTAATAATGAGATGAGATGTGTGATTTACAATGTGTTTTTTATTTGAATTATTTTATTAAGTTAATTATATTTCATATTAATGAGTCTATTATATAAATTTTGTGTGTTATTAATAATAATGAGATGCGTAATTTATAATGTGTTTTTTATTTAAATTATTTTATCAAGTTAATTATGTTTCATATTTTGTTATGAATATTTTTATAAATTTTTGATGTGTTTTATTTTCCGTTCATATCTAACAATATTTATAGCTATACTAAGTGTTTCATTTTTTTTTTCAAACTATCTGTTTTATTTTAATGTTTCGCCCCACTGGAGAAAATTCCTGGATCCGCCACTGACTAAATTGTTAATTTTTAAAAATAAACTTAATAGTTTAGATATCAAAATGGTAAAAAGATACACGAAGTTATATAAACTTTTATAAATAACTACATACTAATACTTATTTTACTATTATATATATATATATATATATATATATATATATATATATATATATATATATATATATATATATATATATATATATATAGACATGGTGGGTCGGGTGGGGTTCTAGGCGGATTTTGTACATAGAACCCGAATCCAACCCGACCCGCTGCGGGTTTACTTTTAAGACCCACCCCTGATTCACCACCCACCATCACCCAAAAAAATCCGATCCATGCGGGGTGGATTCGGGTGGATATCCGCGGGGCGGATTTAAATTACCATCCCTATACAGAAATGATATACTACGTCGCTTAATAGAAGACGGTATTTAAAATAACCGCCTTCTATTATATTTTGTTATACTACGACACATAATAGACGGTGATTTTCTAAATAACTTGTTCTCTATCTTCTCTCTTCTTTTTCTTTTTTTTTTTTTTTTTTTTTTTTTTTTCACTTTTCAACTTTCCATTTCATGGCGCCGCCTATAATTTGTTCTCTAGCTTCTGTTTTTTTTTTTTTTTTTTTTTTTTTTTTTTTTTTTTTTTTTTTTTTTTTTTTTTTTTGGGAGGGGGTTATCTTGGATTAATTTCCCATTTCTTGGTGCCCCCTCTAGCCTTTTAATGAATTCTATACTTTTTTGTTTTATTTATGTTATCTTGGATTTGATCATTTGAAAACTGACTTATTTCTAAAGTTAAAACTACCAGAAGATTAATATAAATATTGCATTAATGAATGACAAAATATGCAAATGCACACTACATTATATTGATGTGTTTTAAATACAGTTTTCAAAATTTATCTGTTCCATAAATGTATAAATTAAGGCAAGATTAATTATGAAGTAAAATTTTATCTCAAATAATCTATATGGTATGAATGAGATGACATGGGTCTTTTGTACCATAACCAAAAATCTTAAGTTTAAGTCCTTGCCATTTGAAGTCTTATTTCGTACGAACATAAATAATCTCAATGTGCAAAGTTCTAATATAATATGATTAGAAAAATTTGTGGTCAAATGAATTTTTTTAATCTCAAATAAAAATTTGAAATGTTAATTAAATCACACATGTATAGTTAGAGCATCTCTGTTAGTGGAGTTTGCTCAGTTTTTGATGAGGTTTTTGATGAAGTGAATGATAGAAAAGGAGAAAGAATGTATTGGATTTTCCTACAAGTTTTTTATTATTTTTTATTTTTTTACTTTTTTTGTGGGTATCCAGTAGAGAGAAAAATTCAGAGAAAAAGCATAAATGTGTGCGTTTCGTGCTCATATAGCGCCCAATCAGCGCGTTAATGCCATGTTTGGTTCATGTAATAGGTCAGGAATGGAATAACATTCCTTAAAATAGACATATCCATCTTTTGGTTGGATCATTTTATTATGGGAATAACATGCCTAGGAATGAGCTATTACCTTCGCAAGGGGAATAGTCATTCCTAGGGGGGCCTTGGTATTAGCTATTCTCATGCCCTTGGGAATAGCTTTTATATCACAAATACCAAAAATACCCTTTGCACATTATATAATATTTATATTTAGGGAAAATGGCACTTTTTCCCACTGAGTTATATACTTATAGCACTTTTTCCCCCTCAATTATTTAGGTAAGCACATTAGCCCCTTCAATTATTCTAAAAGTGGTTGTTTTCCCCCTAATATATTAAATTGACATTTATACCCTTAAAATAAACATTTTATTTATTTTACTTCTCCAACAAATTATTGCGTATACGTAGGGATTACTACGATTCGGTTCGAACTGAATCGGACACTATAGCAATCGAATTAAAAGTTTCCGGTTATGATTCAAATCTAGAACCCAATATTTGGCTTTCAATTTATTAAAATTATGAATCAAAAAAATTGGATCCTGAATCGTGAACTGGCGGTTCCGGACCCGATTCGCGATTTTGAACCGTTTTTATTTTAAAATTTTATTTTTATTTTAAAAATAGTCTAAATTCAACAATAAATGTATTTTATTTTTTCAGTTCGGAACATGAACCGTCCGTTCCGGGATTTTAATAAACTCTAAATATCGAGTTTCGATTCTAAATTGTAATTGGAATATTTCGGTTTGGTTGCTATAGTGTTTATTTGGTTTGAACCAAATTATGGTCATAATTTGTTGGAGAAGAAAAATAAATAAAATATTTATTTTAAGGGTAAATATGTCCATTTAACATATTAGGGGGAAAAGCAGCCACTTGAATAATTGAGGGGGGAAAAGTGCTATAAGTATATAACTCAGGGGGAAAAAGGGGGAAAAAGTGCCATTTTCCCTTTATATTTATTTAATAAGTATAATATATTATATAAATGTATATACTTAATTAATTATAATTTTTATCCATCAATCTATATATATATATATATATATATATATATATATATATATATATATATATATATATATATGTATGTATGTATGTATATGTATATAAATATAAATTTAACTGTATAAAACTCCTTAATTATGGAGCCTTGGCTCCTAAATTAAGTAGCCTGCCCATCTACATGCCTAGCGGATGGACATTACAAGCTTGCCTAGCGGATGAACATTGCAATTGAAATTATGGAGCCTTGAGCCTCCTTTTATAGGAGACTCAAGGCTCCATTCCTTACATCTCCAACCGATGTGGGATAAGTGGAAAGTAAATATAAATATAAATATGTATTTGTATAATAATAATAATAATAATAATAATAATAATAATAATAATAATAATAATAATAATAATAATAATAATAATAATTATTATTATTATTATTATTATTATTATTATTATTATTATTATTATTATTATTATTATTCTCTTTCACACACTGGTATCGGGTTGCTCCCCTGGGTGGGAGGTGATAGGTTCAAACTTCAGTTGAGGTAAATAGTATGTATATATGTATATATGTATAACATTCAGTATATCATATTCATTATTAATATTATTATTTTGTATAAGGGTATTTATGTCTTTAAAACCTATTCCATTTATATTCTTTTAACCAAACACTGGAATACAATTACTAAAGTCTATTCCTTCAGCCAACCAAACAACAGAATACAATTTCTATTCTGTTCCTTACCTATTACATTCCCTGTGGAATAGCATTCTTATTCCCTCCAAATTCATTCGGTGAACCAAACATGCTGTAAATGCTTTGTTTTTTTTTCCCCCTTTTTGTGTCAGATCAACTTCTTATTTTTTCTTCATCTCTCATTCTCTTATCTTTTAATTGACACCTCAAAAACCTGCAAATAAAAAAAAAAAAAAATACTCCTATTGAGAATGCTCGCGACAATTTGAAGAAGACATACATGAAAAGCACACAATGGACAAGTTTTGGCGTTTTAGGGGAAAATTTTTTCTTCAGCAGTAAAGTTGCATAATGTATTGGTTACTGTAATTTTGACGGCTTCCACTCTGTCACTTCAAAAAACAGTGATAGTAAGGCTGTCCTTATCCCTGCAAACATCTCCCACTCTCAAAAATGGGTCCCACTTTCACATCATCCCATTTGCAAATCATCTACTATTCAAACTACATCCCTGCAAATCTCTCTCACTTTAAAAAATAGATACCACTTTCATTTTATATTATATATATAATAATAAAATAATAAAAAAATAAAGAAAAGGACAAATGCAACGACAGCCTTGCAATACCAAAGTACAACAAAGGCTGACATTGTTGTCCTTTGCAAACTTGCTAGAAATGCAAGTTTGCAATACAGTTGGCGTTAAAAAAAAAGGAAAACAATATTATTTATTCCATGTCATCATCCATGTCATTTAGCAAATGTGATATTTGCAGGGTTGGGGACAGCCTAAGTAATCTGCAGATGGATGTTGAATCTTCTTCCTTATGCATACGATCTAACTCCCTCTGCTCATTTGTATTTATATACCAAAAAAAAAAAAAAAAAAACAAAAATAAAACAAAAGAGAAATAAATCATCCCAATCCAAACTGAGATTGTTGTACAAGTACAACAGAGACCACTTAAAATGAGGTTAATATTGGTGTAAGGATGGATAACCAGGATGTCATCACTCACACACACACATACACACACACACACACACACACACACACACACACACACACACATATATATATATATATATATATATATATATATATATATATATATATATATATATAATAAGTCTCCACCAAAGTTATATCCCTCATTTATGTCTATGTTTTTAATGCTAATCATTTTGTACATTATGCTTTTAGAGTTGTACTATATAATTTTTTGGACAAAAATACCTCTACCATTATAACTTCCGTTATCTTTTTCATTATTGTTAACATGCAAATGCATCCACCATATATTTTCTTATATTCTTTAATGATAATAATATTTGTAGACAAAAATACCTCTACCGTTATAACTTCCGTTATCTTTTCATTATTGTTAACATGCAAATGCATCCACCATATATTTTCTTATATTCTTTAATGATAATAATATTTGTAGACATTATATATTGGATTATTATAATAAATAAATTTGATTTCATATCTTTTAATTAGTAGGGATTTGTTAATTATTTTAAAAGATATAAATATTGGGTATATGTTTTTGCGCATCGCGCATAGAAAAGACTAGTATATATATATATATATATATATATATATATATATATATATATATATATATATATATATATATATATATATATATATATATATATATATATACACGAGGAAAACTAGCAATCACTACTTGAGAATGCGCGGTGGGTTAATAACATCAATTTGGAAAAATCAATACCGTTTTGGAGAAAAATAGCACCATTTACGGAAAACAACAACATATACCCAATTAGGGAAAATTGTAATTTATGTTACTCACAAATATGTCAATTATCAATATCACCCATGAACTACTAGTGGTGTAAATGGTGCCCCTTAATTTTTAAAACGCGACATATATTGTCCATCCCCTAATAGGAAGAATGAGAAACATTCTTGTCGTTGGAAGGACAACAAACAAAGAAATAAAAATGGAGGAAAAAAAAAAGCGTGGTTTTTGAATAGGGAAAACAACGAGTAACCAGATTTGCACCACTAATAATTTAGCGGAGGAACAATATATGTTACTTTTAAAAATTGAGGGACAACATTTACACCACTAATAATTCAGGAGTGACATTATTGATAATTAACATATTTGTGATGAACATAAATTACAATTTTCCCTGTCCAAATACATAGCCTATGTTTGGTAGAGCTTATAACTTATTTTAAACTACAAAGAATCTATAAGCTCTATTTGAGTAAAACATGGGAGATTAAATATGAGTAGTTTATTTTGAAATGCTATCCAAGTAAGGTTTCAAAATAAGCTCCTTGCTTTATTTTTAAATTTTGTTATCTTTATTAATTTACAAAAATGACAACATCTCCCTTCATTAATCAAAATTCTAATATCTTAGTTTATCTTTTAATGTCTTTTTACACTTATTAGCTAATTCAACAATAAATTTTACCAAACACTTTAATTTCAGTTAGTTAGTTTATTAGCAACTAACTTTTCAACGTTCAGCTAACTTTTTAGCTAGACACGCCAAACAGAGCCATAAAAATAAAAAATGCAATGACAATTTTTATAGACATGCAAAAGTATTTTTGCTCATCAATTTGGGGAAAACCTGCATTGCTTTGGTCTAGATATGTATAATAGATTAATAGATTGAAAAGGCTAAAGCTAAGACATCCGATTACCATTCAATCTCAACTCATCCCACAAAAACCTACGCAACTAGACAATGTGGTGAGTAAGAATGTCATTGATGTCGTTGCCGGTATTGCAAGAGAGGTCGATGCAGATGCTACTGTTGACATTGAGGCTACTGCCAATGACCCAACTATTTGACAAAAGTTGATGCTCAATTAGCTCAACAAATAGCCTATGAAGCTATACCTGAAGCCATGTATACTGGTGAGGATAGTACTATTGTGACACCCCGAAAATCCAATTCTTAAATAGAATTAATTATCTAATTAATTCTAAACCTCCTTGTGAATTTTTCTTCCAATTTCTTAATTGTACAGTCGGAGGACTTAAATTGACCAATTCCTTGTTCAATTGGTTTAGTCAATAAAAAAGACCTAGAGTTTTATAGGTTGTACATAGCCTTTTGAGGTCTTCCTAGCCTTTTTGAGAAAGTAAGGGTATTTTAGCCTTTTCACCCTTGCTTGGCATTCAAGATTCACCCTAGCAAGACTACACTTCATTTCCTACCTTGACAAGGAAAACACTAGACACTCTACCTTCTCTCTAGGAAGGCTAGCTTTCTCTCCAAGCCAAGTAAAATCCACCTCCATCCTTGCAAGAAAACTCTCCAAGATTCCACCTTTCCTCCATCAAAGCACTAGGAAGGGTAAGATCTTAGCTTAGTTGGTGTTTTTGAGTAGCTTTGCCTAGTCTTTATCTAAGTTGTGGTTTTTCTTTGTGCGCTTGGTTGTGTTGAGAAGATTTGGTTGAGGAGGAACTTCAAGGAGAAGTCTAGGGACTAGAAAGGAAGTGTATCTTGGTCTACAAAGGTAACTCATGCTTTACAAAACCTATTTCGAACTTGCTATGATGATTCTTGGTACTCTATTTGATGTTCTTGATGTCCTTATGAGATTTGATGCATAATCTTGTGTTTATGCATGTTAGAGCTTGTATCTAGGGTTCTTAAATGCTATCTTTTGAGTTATTCATGTGTTCAAGTCATTTCCTTATTTAATGTGAGGTTTTGGATATTTTGGACTTGAGCATGGCCTTGTTGATGTTTTTCCCCGAAGGGAATTTTGTGCTGGGTATGGTGTACCCGCGGGCGGAACAGCGGGTGGCTGTCCACTTGCCATTCCACCCACGGGTGGTAGTAGTGGTACCGGCGAGGGGTGCCGTGGGTGGAGGCCCATCCGTGGTTCCACCCGCTGGTACATGTTAAGGGGGTGTGGCTGGTGGTTGTCCACCCACCGTTCCGCCCACTGGTACATGGTGTTTTGGCCTCCGTTTTGTTAAATTGTTGTACACTTGTGTGTCTCCTTTGATGTTTCGTACGTCTAGAACGGTGTCCTAAGTATCCGTGATAGGATTATGAGTCTTGAATCGTGCTTATGGTCCAACATTGTGATTCATTGGATTAATGTGAAGTCGTTGAGGTTCGGTTGAACCGTTATGTTTCTCCTTTTGATGTACATGTTAGTTCTAATGTTGTTGATGCTAGTATGTGTTGTTTGTTCATTCCTAATGAGGATTGACAACTTGTGTTGCCAATCATGGTAGTCTTTGGATTAAAGTCTATCGTTGACGTATCGTTGCCTTGTTGGTCTATTCATGCCTTTCATTGAAATCTATCAGTTGTATTCCTTGATATGATTTTGTACATGTGATGTACCCGTTTATTGATACTTGATTGGGCTATTGATGATCCTCAATCCTCCATGATGAGGACTATGTAATGTTATATGATTGGTGGACAATAATGAAAGGAGATAGACTTTCACATGATTAATACTATTCTATATGACTATTGACACTACAAGTGTCCCCGTTTGGCGGTTAAAGCTGGCGGATGCAGGCGGGGGGCAGATCGCTCCGGAGGAATAAGGTTGGACTCGGTGTACAGGGTGGCACTAGGAGGTAAAGGTTGGAACTGTAATAAGGTTGGCCTGGAGAGAATGGTTGGAACAGGGCATAAGGTTGGAACTTGGTACTCATCTTTGAATGTGATTCTTATTTCTCATGGTTCATGAGAGTGACTTATGATTGTCTCTTGATTGATTATCGTTTGATATATCTTGTTGTTGAGCATGTTGCTTTTGTCGTTCTTGTTGATTATTGAGTAATCTGTTGGGATTGGTCTTTGATTGAGAGTGACTTTGTGGTGAGCCTTATGTTGTTCCTTCCTCATTTTTAAAGGATTATATATTGTATTCCAAAGTCTCAAATGTTTTTCTCTATATCTATATTATATGTTACTCAACGCGTAATGGTGGGTTACCAGCTTTATTCGCTGACGGGTGCTATCCCTTATGTTTTACAGGTTTTGAGTAGATCGAGAGAGCGCTAGATGAGGACCGAGATAGCGTAGCTTATCGTTCTATAGTTCTAGTTTTATGGCATGTGAGCCTAGACTTTTGAATTGTTGCCCAATGATGATTGTTGGTTTAGATTCGATCTAGCCTGTGCATCTGTAGATAGATAGATGTGGCATGACATCCTCGTATTTTGATATTAGCTTCTGCTGAGTTTTATCTAATGGTTAGATTTATCTTCATGATTTAAGTTTTAAATTTTTGTTAAAATCAGGGTGTTACAACTATATCTGCAGATGAAGACTTGCTGGCCGAATTGATCAGAGTAACTATTTGGCAGAAGTGGTGCATGTCTAATCGAGATGTCAGCGCATGCAGCCAGAAGAAAAATTTTCTCTTAAATGGTTAGGAACCACATCATTCCATTAGCCACTCTGATTGACGAGATAATCCATATATACTTAAAGAAAGTAGCTGAGAGGGAAGCTGGCAATAGGAAGGCCAAGCTAACTAAAGACGAAGTGAAAACACCATCTCAAAGGCATGAAAAGGCGTTCACTAAATAGATGAGAATGTCTCAAGCATTCTCTTGATTTGAAGTCGAGTTTGTTGATCAAAACCCCCAGACTGGACCAAGTCATCGAGTTTTGAGTCCTTCAAAGAGTCCAGTTCGAGAGGTTGGAGAAGATACAAACCAAGATGTTGCTGCCCATATGGTCGAGAGAGAAACACCTTCAGATGTTGCCGAGGCTGAAGTACTAGTTTGTGTTCCGGAACCTCTAGCCGAGGAAACAACAACATTTGAAGTCGAAGAGTTAACTCTAGGAGTTAAAGTTTCTGTACAACAAATGGTGGATGACATGTTAGCCCGAGTGGTAGAAGCAGCTGGAGCAACGACTGTTCAATTTGACCCTGCTCGAAAGGTTGTAGAACTGAGCAGTGGAGCTGCTGCGGACCTTCCGAGAAGTTCTCTAACTACTCGAGAGGCTGAGGAACCTAGTGGTGAACTCTCTCGAGGAGTAGAAGTTCGTGTCAGCTCACCTCACATGACAACCATTCGAGATGATGAAAAACTGAATTGTGAGGATGATCAACCAGCCACTCATGAGCCTGTACATCTCAACGCACCAGATGTACATTGCCTTTGGTGATGAAGGGATTATTCCCGAATTAGCTTCTAGCTCATCCAGCTCTGGTGGAAACTGGGAAGTACCACCTGGTATGAGCTCTGATAATATTTTCTCTATAGGTATTGAATAGGAAAGGACACCTCATCTTTCTCCAAGATTATTGGAAGGCATCTCAAGCATGGTATAAATCCTAAAATCCATGGCCAAGGACCAGAAGTCACTTTTCAAAAAGGTGAAAAAGGCAGTGAAGAAGTCAAGAAAGGAAAACGTTGAGACCAAGGTCAATGTGGTCAATGAAGTTGTTGCAACGAGGAAATTCACTTTCTCTAATAGTCATCCAGCCGAATCATCAGAAGGTGCTGATGATGAATTCAAGGATTCGGTTGTGGAATCAATGACTTACACGGAGATGATGATGGAAAAAATGAGCAAAATGCTTGAAGATGACCTTTGAGGTCTACATCAAATTTATGGTGACCAAAGACAAATCATAACTATTCAATGCTCCATCAAGAATGACACTGAGGAACTCAAGGATGATATGCGCGTTGATGGAATTAATTAAACCGAGGGTCTGGATTAATTAACCCGAATGAATAAATAAATGTAACAAGTATTGGATTAAAACGATAATAGGAGTACGGACATAGTCACAGGGACTGATATTGTATTAATTGACTATGAATGCTATTACAGAGGTATGAAACGTGAACGTGTAATAACAAGACAAGAAAGTGTTTAGGACACAAGATAGAACCTGCCCTTAACAAGCTAGGCTATTTATGCAAAGGAAATTCCAACCAATTACTGCTAAATTCTGCTAAATTCGTGGAGGGCCACGAGACTAAGTCAAGGTCCATCATTCTGGGCTCGTAGGTAAGCTCCGGGCTTGAGACTCTTATTGGGCTACTCGGGTTATACATTCCCGGACCCGGGTCTCTATTATTATTGGGTCATTTCCAATATATCCTTCATTAGTCTCCCACTCTCTAAGTTGCGAGAAGTCAACAACGAGAGAGAGTAAACATTTGGCCCAATCGAAGCGGCTTCGAGGCTCCATGCTTGGATGAATGCTTAAGCTTCAACTTGAATGAAAATATTTTGCTTATTCCGAACACCTTTAAAACTTTTAGCCTTGCACTTAAATCCGTGATCCGAGTTCTCTCCGTTCGAGAGCGGACTGTCTGGACGACGCAAGGTTGTTTATTAGATTCTTGCTCACGTGATTTTTTTTTTTTTTTTTACGTAGTATGTAGTTAATTGGCCAAAGGTACTCTTGGTCCAAAATCTCTTCCGTTGGGGTTGGTACGCGAGGTCGGACCTCGTGCCCCCTTAGGGTGATAGCCCTTCGACCCAAGTCATTTGACACCGGGCCGTTAGGCTCTTCCGTCGGGGTTGGTACGCGAGGTCGGACCTCGTGCCCCCTTAGGGTGGTAGCCCGTCGACCCGAGTCATTTGACACCGGGCCGTTAGGCTCTTCCGTCGGGGTTGGTACGCGAGATCAGGCCTCGTGCCCTGTTAGGGTAGTGTTAACATTTCCGTGTTCGAGCCGAGGGCTTGACTACAAAAAGGTTCTTCCGTCGGGTAGCTAGCGGGTACGGATCCCGTGCTGGCCCTTAGGGAATGCATTGTGCGAGCAATATATATATATATATATATATATATATATATATATATATATATATATATATATATATATATATATATATATATATTTACTGTTGCAATCAGAATTGGCTCGTCGATCGTAACTCGGACTAATTTCGCATCGTTGGACGGACCAACGTATATGTAATAAGTCAATAATAGGTTCCTCCATCATTTGGTGAGCATGGACGGACCCGGTTCCACCACTAGTGAATGCCAAGGTCGGGGCCGGTACGCACGGCCACGACCACGGATAGGATTGGTTATCACACTTATTAGTGCTACTAAGCAAGGTTGGACCTCGCAGTAATAATAATAAAACAATAATAACAGTATTAATATTAATTAATATTAATAATATTAATAATAATAATAGCAAAGGAAGTTAACAAACCATGCTTTTCCACGGCACAAGCTTATTCAATTCCTCTGGATTCTCCATCTTTTTATGATTTTGAAACCGATTTTAGAGTAGCTTAGCGTAGCTCGTTCCACATTGTTGCCATGGGAATTTCCATTGCCGTTATTGGTTGCGAAATATCTGCTGAGCTTAAAGGATTGCCATCGGCCTTGCTATTCAGGTTTTGTTTTCTGTAGCACTGCAATTTTCTAATATTGTATTGCAGACCATTGAAGTGTTGTAGTCCAATGACTAGAGGTATTGCAAGTACTCTATTCCTCTCATATTGTAAACCTAGATTGGGACTATCCGCGCTGCAGAGATTCGCGACGCTGTCACCGTAGTCAAAAGTATTTCTGATATTCGTCGCTGAAGGGTCAGCTTGTGTCATATTTCCAGGCCGTCATGCCTAGCACCGCACCTGCATCCTGTGTTTAACCACCATGGATGAGACATCCCCCTCTCCCTCGTATAATTATTGAGGGGAAAAAGCATCCTGCCAAGGTGATCAAACACCTTGAGTCGTTCTATGGAAACTGATTTATTATAGATTGATAACTCCTGGCCACACTGTGAAAACAGTCTCCGATTTGCGGAGGTGTACGCCGGCGGCGCAGGTAATATGAATATTTCAGCAGTGGGAGCCTGGGTGGAGTTGATATATACCATCAATCTTTTTATCATCCTCAATATATATCAACAATGGCCGCGAGTATCATAGTGGGAAAAATAACGTAAAAAGCTTGTATGATGAAATCACTCCCACTCCATGGATCCATTTGACAATGTAGCCTTGAGAGGCACTGCTGAGACAACACACTATCTTCCCACCTTCAGTTTTTAATTTATACTTCAATTCTTCAAATAATCACAGACACTATAATTTCCTGGGCATGATGTGTCATTATCTTGTGCAAGAAGACCACTGACCAATGGATACATTTTCTCCCCAGTTCGAATGTGTTGATAGAGACTCCACAAAGCATTTCTCCATTTCCCTGCTTAACGTCATTAAAATCCCATCCTCTTCAAAATCTTCTCCTGCTATTCTTTGCCTCCACCTTCACTAATATGATTTATCATCTGTACAACATCTTTGCTTCCATTTCAGGGATGTTTTTATCATCACAAAGATTTATATGTGGGAATGCCTACTAAGCAGACACACGGTGGAAACGCCCTCAAGACAACAACCCAAATTTTGAAATGGATCATTCTGCCTCCACCTAGGAAATTGCAGAGAATGTGGGTGTTTCAGCAATGCATGCAAATGCAGTTGATGACAAACAACACAGTTGTATGGTACGACACCATAAAGCTTGGTCCCTCCGCACTCAGGCACGATCTCGGATGGTGCAGAAAAGCTCCTAACGGTGCAGGACAATATTGCATGGTGATAGCACAGAGAACAGTCAAAGCCGGCGAACCCCAGAATCGCAATCTTGAACCCTGCCGCTATCACCCTCGGGGCTGTTTCCGATCGCCGACACCAGGCCGGATCTGGACTGAAGTGGCAAAATCATCATCCATAGCTGTGTTTTGGTTACGTGGAAAGCCTACGAGGACGACCGATCGCAGCCAATCGAAGAACCCATGGCCAAATCTGAGGCCTTTTGCTCTCACGCCACAAACCCGGACTGAGATCATCCGTGCGGTTGGGATTTGCAATGTCGTCGCAGTAGTAGAACCCATCCGCGATGATCCTTCAACGAAGATCTATCGAAAAACTTATGTGTTGGGATTCCATGTCGTCGTGACCAGCACTAGTTTTGTGGTTGCAGGGATGCAGATCTTCAGCTAGTATTATTATCACACGCACGGTGGTCTTCAGATCGGATTCCGATTTGTCCGTGCCGTGCTATTTCGATGTTCGATCAGGGGTTATCGATACACGCTCCATGCGCACTTGACGCAACAGTTCTACAGAGAATGCGTGATCATCCGCACGTCAGACTTCATATTCAACGACATCGCGATCCTGTTTGAGAGTAGCGGAATCTTGATTCGCCAAGAAGGGTCTCCCGCATCAAAAGAACACTATCACGCGCATTATTGGAAATACCTGGCAGAACCGATTAGATTCTCCATCAATTTTCAATATCTCAGCGGAGCCAGAGGTGATGGCTTCCGGAGACTCCATCGCGTCGTATCTTGAATTGGGCGGTCATGGAACTTTTATTACTCCCACACGATTGCCATATAATTGTACATGAGCAATGCAATTAGCTCGAAGTGCTATGGAATTGCATTGGATATTTGGATCTTGCCATTGTTTGAAGGTTGGTTTTGTAGGAAATGTCGATTAAGGAGAGCACACTTGAGCTTGTACAGCCGCTCTCAACAAAATCACTAATGATGGAATTAATTAAACCGGGGGTCCGGATTAATTAACCCGAATGAATAAATAAATGTAACAAGTATTGGATTAAAACGATAATAGGAGTACGAATATAGTCGCAGGGACTGATATTGTATTAATTGACTATGTAACGCTATTACAGAGGTATGAAACGTGAACGTGTAGAACAAGACAAGAAAGTGTTTAGGACACAAGATAGAACCTGCCCTTAACAAGACAATTACTAGGCTATTTATGCAAAGGAAATTCCAACCAATTACTGCTAAATTCTGCTAAATTTGTGGAGGGCCACGAGACTAAGTCAAGGTCTATCATTCTGGGCCCGTAGGTAAGCTCCGGGCTTGAGACTCTTATTGGGCTGCTCGGGTTATACATTCCCGGACCCGAGTCTCTATTATTATTAGTTCATTTCCAATATATCCATCACGCATAATCCATCAAAGCCTCGGTGATCTTCATGCCGAAGTTGACATCTCCAACCATGGCATTTCCTCCATCCGTTGTTACGACGCTGATGATGATGATGCCAAAAAGAGGGGAAAAGGAAACAGTAGCCAATGATTATTAGGTTAAAGCTCCATTGGTCAAAGCTCCAGCATAGGACGAAGAGTTAAGACTACCATTACCCCGAGTGGTGAAGTAATACTTTTAGTGCCGTATCAAGAAGGAAGTTTCCTAAATTATACTCCCTCAGTCCCGTAATGGTTGTCTTGTTTTCTTTTTGCACGAAATTTAAGGGAGCAAAGTAAAAGTTGTTTGTTTTCCAGTTTTGCCCCTTTTTATTTTCTCTCACCAACCACGTACTCAAGAACCCACTAGAACACTGCACACTATACACTTCTTCTCTCTCTTTGTTTCTATTTCTCTGGTTCTAGTTCTCTCTCCAGATAAGAATTCTAAAATTCTCTAGTTTTCACTCCAAATAAGAATTCTAAAATTCTTTCTTCCACGAAAATTTTGAGATCAACATCTCCATACTCATAGGAGAAGATATTGAAGATCTGTATCACCTAATTTCGTAGAAATTTCAACACATGAATAATGAGGCGAGACGAAATGCGAAAATGCAAATCTTCGTGAATCCTTTTATTTCATTGAAGATATTGAAATCTGCATCGCCAAACTTCTACTTTCATTTCATTTTGAATCCTTTATATAATTTGAGACCTTGATGGATATCTATGTTTGGTAGAATAATTGTTTTGGATTAGCTTTTGCAACTCTTTGGTTTTGATGAAACTGGAGTATGGTCAGCGCCGTGGATTTCTGCAACAGCCGCATCATCTATCACCGGGATCTCAAGCAGGAAAATCTACTCCTCAACGAACACGGCAACTTGAAATTTTTAGATTTTGGACTGTCCACTTTGCCGGAACAACTCCGGAACGATGGTTTGGTCTATACCCAGTATGGGACGCCGGCGTACATGGCGCCGGAGGTGTTGAGATGGAAAGGTTACGGCGGCGCCGGAGGTGTTGGATGGAAAGGGTACGGCGGCGCCTGGAAGTATGGATAAATTCGAAAAACAGAATAATAAATTGGGATATTGTAAAATCTCATAGGGGTAAATTGGGAAAAAGAGAATAATAATAATGATGTTCAATTTTAGAAAGTGGACAATATTTTGGGACAGACTAAAATAGAAAGTAAGACAGATAAAATGGGACGGAGGGAGTAATAAAAATCAAACTTTTCAAATTTAATTATGTGTGTTATCATTTTTGTCACTCAATTGTTTGTGGAGTGGCTTTTTTGTCCATGAATTCTGTAGGGGTTGGATTTTTTTTTTTTTTTTTTTAGGGTCATTTCACAAATATTTAAGGGATAAAAAATCTACTATGTAGACAATTTAGTGACAAAAAGTAACAATGATATAACCAAAGGATGAAAAATATTATTTTCCTATAGTTCATGAACGAAAAATATCATTTATCTTGATCATATTTTATTACATTAACTAATATGAGAAATTCAAAGTCCATGAATTATTGAAAAATTACACTTTTCATTCCTCAATTATATTTTTCATCACTTTTCATCTTTCAAATGTTTGCAATGTGGTTTTCTTTGTCCATGAATTTTGTTAGTATTGCGTTATAAAAGTCACTTCACATATAATTGCGGGATGCAAAATGTTATTCTTTTATAGTTCAGGATGAAAAATGCCATTTTTCGTAAGTAAAATTATAATTAAATATATATGATTTATGATAATGATAATACAATTATGAATATTAAAAATTTTCAACAACTAACAAATATATAATGCACTTATATAGATTTGTGCACCGAAACCGTGTTAATGACTAGATTGGATAGGATATCTAAGTAGTAGTCATCTTGTTGTTAAATCTACAACAATTGTGTATTTCAGAACACTGGACAATTAAAATATCACTCTTTATATATAATGTGTAATATATTTTTCTTTTTCCATTTAAATAATTAAATGTAATAAAGTTTTGACTTATGTAAAGTTATTTTAAACATGCATGAGTGAAATTCGAATGGTAGATATGACAATTAACAACATTCATATGAAAGTACATTGGTGACGAATTGTCCTTTTTAATTATTTTTTTTAACCACTCAAAAAGTAGATGATAATTTTAAACTTTTAAACTTTTTTTTTTTACCACTTTATACGCAATAGAAAACTTTTGGCAGTTAATTGAAAATTTTTATATTTGGTGGACAACTTTTTAAAAGTTTATTTATTCATTACTTCTTTTATATATAGAAAAAAAAAAGAAGAATATTTTTAAATTTAGCATTGATAAATTATTTTATTTATTTACTTATTTATTTTGCATTAATTTAATTGCAAATGCATATATATATATATATATATATATATATATATATATATATATATATATATATATATATATATATATATATATATATGACGATGTGTCCTTAGGTGCGGCGGTGCGGCGGAATTTTATAATACACCAACAGTGTTAACAACATGCACCAACAATGTAAAGGAAACACACCACAATGAAATGCAAAACAATACCAAAAAATACACAACAGACCCAAAAAATACACCATATAACTCACCACACCCCAATGGTGTATTTCCGAACACTGTATGGTGTTTTTTACTCACACCTAATGGTGCGTTTTTGGTGATGCGTACCTAATTTGTGTGTGTTTTTGCGGTGCATTTCCTAACGTTGATGGTGTATATTTGTTGAACTATTGGTGACGCCACACTGCCGCACCTAACGACATCGCCACACTTGAACCTTACTATATATATATATATATATATATATATATATATATATATATATATATATATATGTATGTATGTATGTATGTATGTATGTATGTATGTATGTATGTATGTATATGAATGAGTTCTAGTGCGGAGATGCTCCCATGTGAAAATTGGGTAGATCTGAGCCGTTGATCAAATTTAGATCAACGACTCAAAAAACACGCGTCCTCAAATGCATCCATCTTCTTCATGTTTACTCCAAAAGATAACAACTCTACTATTTGTTATTATACTGCTATCATATTTTTTTTTTTAGAAAAACAACGCACCTTCAGAAGAAAAACAATGCACCTTAAGAAGGAAAACTACGCACCTAAAGCTTTAGACCGACGCACTTTAAGAAGGAAAACAATGTACCTTAAGAAGGAAAACCACGCACCTAAAGCTTTAGGACGACACACCTTAAGTTTCAACAACTGACGCACCTTAATAATGAAAATCACACACCTTAAGAAGGAAAACCATGCATTTAAGTTTTTAACAACTGACACACCTTAAGCACGCAGTACAAAAATCATGCACTTTAAGAAGGAAAACCATGCACCTTAAAGTTGACCTAGATGAAAAAGGACCAAATTACTACCGAATTTTTAAATCATTGTTAATCCTGGACATTGATTTAGGCAAGATCAATTGCTCTCATCTCACTGCACCTCCGCACCTTGGCGCACCATCCGCATTTGAACCTAATTATATATATATATATATATATATATATATATATATATAAAGGTTCCCGTGCGGTTGTGCGGTTGATTAATGTGCCTAAGATTTGTAATTAATATGCGTGAATGTGTAAAATGCAGCAGAAAATATGGATGTCAGCTTCTTCCCCATCCCCAGTAGCCATTGCCTTCTCCCTGATGATGATGATGCGGAGGCGGCTATGGTGGTTAAGAATTATGGGAATAATACAACAGAAATCCACACTTAGTTGGTGTGCAAATTTTGCCGTGCGTGTGTCATCTATATAAACATTTAACTGCACTGAAGGTAGCTGATAATCCAAAATCCATGGCCAAATTGAAGGAAGAAGTAACAAGAAGCTTGGGCGTTAATGTGCGTGAGTTTTCTGTTCTGTTTCCTTCTGAGCTCGTAATTCTGAAATACTCACGCACATGAAGCACAAATCTCACGCACATTAAACACAATACTCTGGCACATTAAGTACAAAACTCACGCATATTAACATGACGCACATTAAGTACAAATCTTAGGCACATTTAGTACAAATCTCACGCACATTAAGTATAAACCTCACGCCCCGCACGGGAAGCAACAAATGCACCTGATCCCTTCCCTCTATATATATATATATATATATATATATATATATATATATATATATATATATATATATATATATATATATATATATATATATATATATATATATATATATATATATATATATATATATATATATATATATACCCTCAAGCGTCAAGTCGGTCCCCCGCGGTATAGAGCTCTGCATTTTTATCCGAGCGAACCTATGTGACTATCCACAGGAGCAATGAAACCAGCTGCCAACCCAAACCACCCTCATGCGTTGGACAGATCCCCTCCGGTACAGATCTCTGCATTTTTATTCAGGGGAACCGTTAATAGTCCGCCACATGAGCAATGGTGCTCACCTCCACCCACCCTTGGAACCCAGGCCACCCCCGTACATATAGAGCTCTGCAATTTATCGCAGAGGGCTTCAACGGTCCAAAGTCCCAAGCGATGGCTCCCTAACCACGGGTGTCAACATATATACCACCCTTAAGCATCAGGCCAGCTCCCTCGGTATAGCGTACTGTATTTTAACCCAGAGAGCCCATATATATATATATATATATATTTCAAACACATCGGAAAAGCAGGCAACAGTCTAGATCGCGTACAACATGCTATCTTTTGACAACCACACCCTCTCAATCCATATGATGTTTGTAATTTAATTTCCACCTCTGGGAAGACTTTTGTGAAGACAAGTTCTGGTCTAAAATTGTTCAGTTTTCTGGCTGGTGGGACACCATCAACTTGTTACCTCTCATTACAATGCCAAGAATTCAATGTAGCTACGGCTTGTCCCCCGATGAACTTATCATATCCCATAATTAGATATTTTTTTGAATGCCCATAATTAGATATATTACCTGATGAATATCAGATGCACTATTGCATATATGATTGTGTTTTTGTTTATTCACTACTTTTGGAAAAAGATTGTGTGTGTTTAAGATCAATATATTTTAAGATTGTGTGAAGGTCTCCCCAGGTAAAAAATGGGCACAAATCTTAAATCCATTCAGATCTAATGTTCTTCAAAAACAAAAAAAAAAATCGAATTAATAAAAATGGTGCAGTTGAAAGCACAAAAACATGTACTTGAAGGCACAAAAATATGCATTTGAAAACAAAAATTCTGCACTCGAAGGTAAATTGATATGCAATTTATGGTACCAAAAAAGAGAAGTTATCCAACTTAAGTGTTATTAAAATTAAACAATTACCCATACAATCGTTTGTAAATCTCACAAATTTCATTAGAAATTAGTTATAGATTATTAAAAAGAAGACAAAACATATGATAAACACTCACCCATAATTGTGCACTTGGAGGCACATAAATATGCACTTGAAGGACAAAAATCTGCACTCGAAGGTATAAATATGTTTAATCGAATTGAAGCAATTTATGGTAGCAAAAGTAAAGTTATTCAACTTAAGTGTTATTGATACAATTACCCATACAAATCGTTTATAAATATCACAAATTTCATTAGAAATTTAATTACAGATTATTGAAAAGAATGCAAAACATATAATAAACATTGACCAATAAATATGCAATTTAATGCACAAGAATATGCACTTGAAGGCCAAATGTTTGTATTCAAAGGGAAGACTAAATACTAAGACCAGTGTTGCAAAAATCGCGTCTAGGCGGCCGAACCCCGGATTTTTTAAATAAAAAAATAAAATAAAAATAAAAATAAAAATAAAAAATCAGCCGCCTAGAGGGCGCGTAGCGTCTTTTTCAACACTGACTGAGATAGAACTTGTGCACTCAAAAAAGAAAAATATGCACTCGAAGAAGGAAAAATGTGCACTTGAAGAAGGAAAAAATATGCACTCAAAGAAAAATAACATCTAAACTTACCTACTCAAAATTACAACAATGTCACCGCGTATTTTTTAATTATTCTTTATTTTGAATTGTTGATTGTATTAGAGATCTATAGTTGAGATTTAACTCTATTTTTAACCTAAAGTATTCCTTTGCATTTATCCTTAAATACGTAATATATTATTATATATGAAATTTTTTGAAGGTTGAGATAACTTGTTCTTTTGATAGATCTAAAAGGTCAAAAAATTACGAATTGCATATGTCTGATCTCTAGCAATCCCCAATGCACATCTTTTCATTAGAATTAAAAATATGATTTGTGATATTTATTCCTAATTTTATGTGTGGTCTTTGAATTTTTAACTTTTTATTTAATATTAATTGCGGCATTTATGACCTGTTATGTGCAGTAATAATTATTTAAATTATTAATTAATTGATGTCACATATGTTTTGTAATTTAATTATGAAAAATATTTGAAAAGAAATTTTTTTTTATATGAATTACTATCTCTTTTTTTTTTTTAAATGTTACCGGCTCCTATTACAATGTATGTAGTATCTGTTCATATACTCAACCTGCCTCTACTGATGCTCAAACTCACAACCTTTCAACTGGAAGTTCAACTCGGGTACCATTAAACCACATAGTCTTGGTATATGAATTACTATCTAGTTATTGTAGTTTACAAGTTTCAATTGTGTGTCTGTTCAAATTAAAATACTTATAGTTGATCTAATTGAAATAAAAAGTATTTATGAATATCATTTTAATTAATAGAAATGATATGTAATTTTTGCAATTATTTTATTAAATTAAGTATGTTTCATACTTTATCATAAATATTTTTATCTTATTTAGAAAATTTTAATATTTTCCCAAACTAACCATATCTTTTACTCTGACATGATTGTCTTATATGTTAAAAAGTGTAAAAATTTGTGTGAGATCGTCGTCACAGGGGTCCTTGTTCGTGAGACAAGTCGAATTGGGTCGGATTGAGATGAAATTTAATACTTATACAGAAAATGTAATACTAATCTGAAATAATGTATTTATTATTTATATGAAAAAAATGTCATACTTATGCAAAAAAAAAAAAAAAATGTAATACTTTTACATTCTAATTCAAAAATATTACAATTTTCATCAAAAGTATTACATTTTTTTCTTATAAATAACAAATAATTTTTGTTGTTATTAGTTTTATATTTTTCAATATAAGTATTATATTTCAATATTAACCCAACTCAATTCACGGATAAGGATCCGTGAGAGTGAGCTTTGAAAAAAAATTGTATACCATTCAACCTAATCAAATAATTGCCTGATAAAACAAAAAATTAAGACCCAGGTTATGAAAGACAACTATATTACATTGTCATGTCTAAGTCTTGAGTCGTTTTCAAAAAAATAAATAAATAAATAAATAATAATAACAATAATAAAGAAAAGGAAGACACCTTTCTTGGTTGTCGTTGTAATGTATTTATAATTTTATTTTATATAGATAAAAGTTTGGACGGAAGAAATTCTCTTACAAATTATGGAGTAATATTTCTTGTCTCCCTCACTTTTTATACTTTTTCCTTTTATTAGTTTCTTGAAAGTGGGACAATCTAAGATTATAAGATCTTAATTATATTATTTTATAATATAAATATACTGTTAAAAAATTTATTAAAAAAACCATTATAAAACTCTATTATAGGCGGCTAGGCCAGTCAATGATGTTTACAGTCAAATTCTACGCATGACGTCAGCTTGGTAACACACAGAGGCTGACGTCAGAACACCTTGCGACTCGTTTAATGTTATCTTTCTCCAATTATATATTTTTATTATATTTAATATATATATATATATATATATATATATATATATATATATATATATATATATATATAGAAGAGCGCTCATATGCGGCGGGGTCTTACGGTGCGGCGGTGCGATCAAATTCCAGAATACACTAGCAGTGTTAACAATATGCACCAACAGTGTAATAAAAACACACCCCAATGAAATGTAATAAAACATCACAAAATACACCACAGACTCAAAAAAACACACCATATAACTCACCACCCCCAATGGTGTATTTCCGAACAGTGTATGGTGTTTTTACTAACACCTAATGGTGTGTGTTTGGTGATGCAGGGCTCTGTTTACTCTGTTTTGTGTGGTGTATTTCCTAACGTTGATGGTGCATATTTGGTGAACTATTGGTGTTGCCGCACCGTAAGAAATAACCGCACCGTAAGACACTGCCGCACCTGAACCCGCCTATATATATATATATATATATATATATATATATATATATATATATATATATATATATATATATATATATATATATATATATATATATATATATATATATATATATATATATATATATATATATATATATATATGTGTGGATCTGATGAGAATGGTTGATCCAAAAAGTAGGCATTACTGGTTGAACCATGACCAACACAATTATGTAGATCATAAATTAAAAGTATATTATTTATGTATATTATTTGAAAAAAAAAAAAAGAAAGTAAATTATTAGTATATTGTCAAATAATGTATATTTAATATACAAATAATGTACTTTTAATATATTAAAAATGTACCATATATTCAGAAAAAAGTACATTATTTGAGTATTAAAAATACATTACTTTATATAATGTATATTCAGTACACAAATAATATACGTTATTATATTAAAAATGTATTTTTTATGGTCCACACAGCACTGTGTAGACCATGATCCACATAATAATTTGTCAATGCATTAAGACGAGTCTCAAAATAATGGCGCAATCCATACAGTTGTATGGACCACTCTCCAAAACAACTTCGTTGAATTTTATAAGTTAGAATAATGTACTTTATGTGTTAGAATATGTGTATTAGAATAATGTATATTATGTGTTAGAATAATGAAACTTCTGGGATAAGATAATGTACTTTATGAGTTAGAATAATGTACATGATACTTTAAATAATGTATATTATAAGTTATTAAAATGTATGTTACAATGGGTCACGTAAAAAAATTTGTGTGAAACGACAACGTGTACCGTGACACGGTCCATGCAATAGCAATACCATAATCAACTTTAATTTTTTGTAATTGTAAGATTAGATTGGATCTTGCATGATAGACAATTTGCGCAAATTATGATGCACACGGTTGCAAAAATGACGTTGTTTTGACTAAAAACGCGCGTCCCACTTAAAAAAAAAAGGTTCGATTCCCGACAATAGCATTTTTTTTGTGCATAATTTGAATTATATATCCACAAATTCATAACTATATATCCACAGTGAATGAATAACACAAAATCCAGAATGAATGAACTAAATATTCATAAATTCATAACTATATATCCACAAATTCATAACTATATATCCACAATAATACTGTTGAGGAGAATCAAAACTGAATTTTTTTTAAATGGAACGCGCGTTTTTAGTCAAAACGACGTCTTTTTGCAACCGTGTGCACCATGATTGGACAGCATAACTACTGGACAATTTGACTAATGTATTCGTTGGGCCTAAAACTGTGTGCGGACCATGTGGGAGTTGGAATTGAGACTAGGGGCCCATATCATTTACTGGGCCAGGCCAGAAGAAACTTGGTCTCAAGTCTGATTTTACTTGGGATGATAATTTATGGCAAATTATGTTGTGCATCCGTGTACATCATGCATGGTGCAAACAGATGCAAAAACGGTGTCATTTTACTTAAATAAAAAAATTATTTTCGATTGCCGTTAATTACGTAAACATTTGTTCATAATTTTATAATTTCACATTCTGAATTTATAGTTATGAAATTATGGATGTGTAGTTATGCAATTCTGGATTTATAGTTATGAAGTAATGGATGTGTAATTATGCATGCAATTCTGAATGTATAGTTATGAAGTTATAATTTCACATTCTGCAATGCATAGTTATGAAGTTACGGATGTGTAGTTATGCAATTCTGAATGTATAGTTATGAAGTTATGGATGCAATTTTGAATGTACAGTTATGAAGTTATGGATGTGTAGTTATGCATGCAATTTTGAATGTATAGTTATGAAGTTATGGATGTGTAGTTATGCAATTCTGGATTTATAGTTATGAAGTTATTGATGTGTAATTATGCAATTCTGGATGTATTATGAAGTTATGGATGTGTAGTTATGCAATTCTGAATTTTTTTTTTTAAGTCGGACGTCAAAACGACGTCGTTTTTGCAACCGTGTGCACCATGCATGGTACACACGGTTGCACAGCATAACGCTCCATAATTTATGGCAAATTATTTGTATGGACCACGATTTAAAATGACGTCGTAGAATTTTATAAGTTAGAATAATATACATTATGAGTTAGAATAATGTACTTTAAGTGTTAGAATAATGTATTTTATGTATTAGAATAATGTACATTATGTATTAAAATAATGAAACTACTAGAGTAAGATAATGTATTTTATGAGTTAGCATAATGTACATTATGCTTTAGAATAATGTACATTATGAGTTATAAGAATATTTGTTGCAGTGGGTTGCGTGAAAAAAAAAAAATATTTACACGAAACGACGTCGTTTTTGGACCGTGGTCTACACAGCTGTGTGAACCACAGACCACGCAATAACTATTGATAATAATTCCTAGAATATTTCTAAATCAAGAGCCCAATTCTTTGAACTAGCCCATATATTTATTCTAAGACATTTACTTCCTTGTATTATGAACTTTTCCTTATTCTTGTATATGTATAATTGTTATATAAAGAACCAAGCTCATTGTTTATTAAATCCTTATACCCTTATCTATACATATATGTATATCTATATTGTATTATATAATGAAGGCTCAACCCTTAGCTTATCCAGACAAATCTCTCTTCCCTATTTCTCGTTCACGCCATTTCCATCTTCTCTCCTTCAAGAAATTGATTTTCATTTCCTCTTCAATATTCAAAGCAAGATTCCTCCTTTATGGTATTTCAAGTTGGGATATGGTAAGATCCTAACTCCTACTTCATCTTCCTTCTCTATTTCACTATCTTTATAAATCTTTCTTCTCTTTCCTATGGTGGGTTTTGGGGGTTTTAAAATGATCAAGGTGAGGAAGGCATGCTAGAGTAAGCTTGTGGAGTTTTGGTTGGATAGTTAGCTTAAGAGGTAACCCTATGTCAAAGAAAACCTACTTTCACTCTTATATATGTATTGTTGATGTTCTTGACATTCCCTAAGCATGTTCTTGTTGTTTATTCATGAAATGTCTCTTGTATTCTTGAGGTTTTCCTTGTGTTTTGATGTGTCATTCTTTTACTCTTAGATTCTTGTTGATGTTGGTGTATTTTGTTTGAAAATATGATGTTATTCTGTCTGATCTTGCATTCTGTGTCGAAGTCTGAGAGCTACTGTTTTTGCTACGTTTTTTACCTAACGGGAGGGACTCACGGGGCCTGCACGCCCGTGGTCCACCCCCGCTAGGGTATTGAGGGGGAGATTTGTAACACCCCTTGTTACGGCCTCTAATCCCGGATTAATTATTTAATTGATTTCGTTAAATAATAATTAGAAATGATTTAATTTGGTTAGGATTTCCTTTAATTAATTGATGTGGCCCACCGTGGTTCATGGACCCTATCCTTAAACCAAATCCTTAATCCTATAAGAAATAGGATAAGTGGACCCTTACTATTCAGACCCTAGATGGGACTTCTAAATCTATATATAGGGACTTAGGAAGCATTTAGAAACCCTACCACAGTTAATTCTACCACACAAGATATTCCCAGAGAGAAACCTACAGAGGAATTCCCCTGCCATCAAACGTAGGAGAATCCACGGAAAGAAGATCTTAGAGAAAGAACCTTAGTAGCCAAGGATATTGATTAAGGCTAAGAGGTAACCCATGTCTCGACAAAACCTATTTTCCTTGCTATATCTTATTCATTGGCTTCTTTGATATATGATTCTGTGCTTGAGTCTTGATAGAGCTTTGCCTAGGGTTTATATTGTGTTTATGTGATAATCTTGGTGTTTATGTGATAATCTTGATGCTTATGTGATAATCTTGACGTTCTTGATATTATGACTAATTATATGAACGATCTTGTATTTTGATTATGTCTAGAGCCCTAGGGTTATAACGTGGATTTCGTATTATGATGTTCTTGGTATATTTGGGTGGGATTTTGCATGATCGGGTGTTGAGTCTAGCCTAGGACTTGTGTTTAGGGCCTTGCATATAGATTTCTCGATGTTCTTGTGATTCCAGATGTCCCTGGATCATTATGTGATTTACGTTAAGTCTTGGCATGTTTAGGAATCGTGTTAGGGTATATTTGGTGTAATTCTAGGCTTAATTTCGTTAATTGAATACGTGGTGTTGTCGTTATGTGTTTGGGCATGGTTTCGGGTTCCACGAGAGATCCCGGAACCAAAGTTGCCTATGTATCAGTGGGGGGTAGGTGAGGGGGACTGACCACCCGCCACCTACTCGCTCCCGCTTTACTGTTCCAGCGGGCAGCCGGCGGGCGGTGGTCTGCCTGCCGGCCACCCGCTGGAATAGTAGCCCGCCGCCGGCGGGTGGTCCTCCACCCGCCACCTACCCGCTAGAATCTCGGCGTGGTTCGTGATGTTTTCCCCCGTTTGTTGTTTCCTCGTGTCCCGTTGTACCCCGTTTGTCGTGTATGAGTCTCGTTTGGTGTTTTAGGCATCGTTCTAGGATCTTATGTGTGGTACGTGTCATTATTGTTGTGTCTTGCTTGTTATGTGATTATGTGTTAATTGATTGGATGATGATGAGTATTGTGGTCATTGGGCAATGGCCAGTGTGGCTGATGATGATAATGATGATGATGAGATTGTGATTGGTGGAAAATAAACTGTTGGCGGTTGGCACCACTTGTGCCCGGTCATTGTACTAAAGGTACAGGCCATAGCGGTGACTGTGCTAAAGGCACACACCCACCTTAGACTTGCTTGCCGTTGAGCATGGGTCAGGTTATAAGTGCTGCGGTGTCATGTTAGAGCTATATGCGCTAACCCCTTGATATTGGCACTAGAGGTGCAGATTATTGAATGGCACGGCGGCACCATCTTGATATGTTGGTGGTTAAAAAGTGGTTTGTCGGTGGGGGCATGTAGTTGCCTGGAGGCATAAGGGGTGGTGATATAAGGGTGGCCTGGAGGTATAGGTTGGAATTGATATAAGGACGGAGGGGAGCTACAAGGTTGGGACTTGGTATAAGGTTGGAGGATGAATTGTGTGCTTTGTTGACTACTTGCTAATTGATTGTATTGAATGTCTTAGTTGCCTCTACTTGTTATTGCATGCTTATCTGCCTGTTATGTCTTGCATTGCATGGTTAGGGTGTCTATTAGTTCTTATGATTATTCTATGATATTGAGTCGGTTAATATGCCCTGAGTCTTGATCTTGGATTTAAACTAGAGTCTCGTAAGTATATATGTATTCCAGTTTCAAAATGAGTTTCTTATATCTACCTATATTGTACTCAACGCGTTGGAGTAGGTTACCAGCATTATTCGCTGATGGTTGTTATACCGAATGTTTTTCAGGTGATGAGCTTTAGCTTCGGAGCGCGCTAGTCAGAGTCTTGGGCTTAGTTCAGTTAGTCGTAGCTCAGTAACGGGCTTGTGGGCCTTGGGATTGTATTGAATACTAATTCGAGGATTTCTTATGTTCGATTAGTTTAGCC
Source organism: Ipomoea nil (assembly GCF_001879475.1). NCBI lineage: Eukaryota > Viridiplantae > Streptophyta > Magnoliopsida > Solanales > Convolvulaceae > Ipomoea > Ipomoea nil. The sequence continues at coordinate 1,385,383 of NW_017617690.1, read as the reverse complement.
TGTGCACCTAGGTTCTCAAACCTAGGTGTGGCATAGCACCTCGACTCTTATGGATAGTATTATGCACTAATTGGGAATTAAATCAATGGATTCATCTTTATTTTATGAGTTTTAAATATCTCAAAATTAGGGGTGTTACAAGATTGGCGGGGACGGAGGACCCGCCAATCCCCACCGTTGTTCTAGCGGTAGTGAACAGCGGGTCCTCTGACCCCGTCTTCCAGTCCCACCAGTTCATTTATATTTCCGTTCCAGTGTGTTTATTTTGCCTCCAGTGCATTGTTGGTCAATTTTTGGTACAAGTTGAATCTACTGTGATGTCTTGTGAATCCTTTGCTTCAGTTTTAGACTATTGTTCATCCTTGAATCCTACTCTCTTGATATCTACAACATTTGTATTGAAACCCATATCTTGAATCCTTTGTTTATTCTTGAGGGTATTTGATATCTGTTGCCATTGTGATCACTTCGTTGTATCCAGTTTGAATCCTTGGAAATCCTTACCTTGATATGAGCTTGAATCATTGCCATTTATCTATTCTTATATCTCTCTTTCTTTTGGAATCCGTTTGACTTGCGAGCATGCCTTTGTTGATATATATTCCTTGTTGATGTTGTTTTGCTGGTTATGGATAGTGTGGGGATTTATTTATATGATCTTGGCGGGCCTCTGGCTCTGTTTGCAATGGGTCCTGTTGGTGTGGGAAGCCCTGGACAGGTCGGTAGTGTGGAAAGCCTCAATCAACCATTGTGATTTGATCCGGTAGTGTGGAAAGCTCATTGATTTGTGGGCAACCTGGTAGAAACGTATCCTGGATTGTCGGATCTAGGTCTACTTATTGGGGTCTAGAGATCCCAATAGGGGTGTATACACTTAAGGATCTAAAGTTGTCTCCATTGGTTACTCGTGATATTGATGCTGGATGGAAGTCCTCCACACTTTTTCCATGTGATACTTAGTTGTTGTGATTACCTCGATTATGCATTGCTATGATATTTTCATTGTTGATATGAGACTTGGTATTGTATACCTATTCATGCTACTATGCATTGAACTGGAAAGTATATTGATTATATGATTTGGCATGTCTCCCTTCCTCTCTATATCTATGATGATGAGTTCTGTTGAATGAGCCTTTATTCATGAGAACTCTTGCCTTACGCTGTTATCATCTCTCGTTATACTGTTCCTTTAACCCTGAACTAATTGAGTAGTATTGTTGTGGTCTCTCTTTTGGATTGATCTTGAATCTACTTCCTTGATTGAGTATGAGTTTCTTGGGATCCTTCTATTGAATTGTTTCGCTGATATATATATATATATATATATATATATATATATATATATATATATATATATATGTGTGTGTGTGTGTGTGTGTGTGTGTGTGTGTGTGTGTGTGTGTGTGCACGCGCGCGCGTGTATATATATATATACACACACACACACACACACACACGCACGTCAGTTGGAAAATCTATGTTGAATATCAAAAGTATATGTATGTAGTTTTACATGTTGGAGTGGAATTTACTTAGCATTCTCTCGCTAATGTTTTCGAAATATGTTTTAAGGTATGGGATAGAGATGTTTTCCAAGAGCGCTACCTAGTCTTGATGGTGTAGTTCTACCCTTTATCTTAGATAGATCTTGTGATGAATTTTTATAGTTGGATTATGTCTGGACTCGATGTAATAACCTTATGGATTTTATGAAGTTGTTGGAGTTAGTTTCGCCTTAGCATTTGGATTTAGAATAACTTAAGTGTGGCATAACACTCCATGTTGTTGGTTTAGAATTGGGGTTGCTACAACACAGGTCCAATACGACGTCGTTCTGCAATTCGGGAGTAACAGTGCCGTTAGTGGCACCGTTTTTCCTGCACCAATCAAATTTTTAAAAGAAATTGTCAAATGAATTCAAGGACATCAAAAATTGTGAATATACTGTTACGTAACTGTGAGAATAGTATTTTGCAGTTGTGAATATAGAGTTCAAGAATTATGAATATAGATTGAGTTAATACCCAAAATCGTTCTCGACTATAGTTGTTTTTCTCAATTTCGTCCTAAACGACTTTGGTGACCTAATATCGTCCCAGACTTTTGTGTTTCGCTCAATTTAGTCCCAGACTTTTGTATTTTTGCTCAATTTAGTCCTTCATTTGTTATTTTGTTCATTTGGTGTTAAATAAATAGACAATTCAGTAATTTTAATATTGACATCTCTTTACTCATAGACATGTGAACTGCGAAATCTTTTTTTTTTTACGAATTACTCCTAGAATTACTCCTAAAACTGCGAATATCAAATTTGATTTGCAGGTCCGGGAGTAATTCTGGGTGTAATTCGTACAAGAAAGAGGAATTTCGCACTTCACAAGACGAAAGTAAAGAGAGATCAATATTGACATTATTGAATTGTCCCTTTATTTAACACCAATTTGACGGAATAACAAATGGAGGACGAAATTGAGCGAAACACAAAAGTCTGGGACGATATTAGGTCACCAAAGTCGTTTAGGACGAAATTGAGAAAAACCACTATAGTCGAGGACGATTTTGGGTATTAACTCAATATAGATTTCTAGAGTTCAAAAATCATGAATATAGAGTTATGTAATTGTGAATATAAAGTTCAATAATTGTGAATATGAAGTTCAAAATTTATGAACAGAGAGTTCTATAATTATGAACATAGAGTTCAGTAATTATGAACATAAAATTATATAATTATGAACATAGAATTTGGGAAAGAAATTGCCGAATATGAAGACAAACGCCGTTAACGGCGAAAGAAAGCAACTTTTTTTTAATTGACACGACGCCGTTTTAGAACCATGTCCACCTTTTGTTCATAATTATAAAACTTTATGTTCATATTTTTTGAACTTCATATTCACAATTATTGAACTCTATATTCACAATTACAGAATTCTATGTTCATAATTATAGAACTATATGTTCATAACTCTATATTCATAATTATAGAACTCTATGTTCATAATTTTTGAATTCCATATTCATAATTATGAACAATTTTAGAACGGTGTCCACATTTGCAAGGTGGACACGGTTCCACAGCATAATTTGCCAACATCAGTTGTTATACCATGGACCAGGGTCCATCTTGCAAGGTGGAGACTGGTCTTAATTAAGTGACGTATAAATTGTACTCTGTATATTTTTAGTATTAGAATTAAGAACTTCTAGAATATAAATTGTGTTTTTAAGTCAAAACACATAATAGCTGTGAATACAATACATGGTTATCAAATTCTAATATGTTAATATTGTTTGACTACAGTATTTGAAAGGAGTTTGTGAATACAAAGTAAGGTAATCAATTACATATATGTTAACATTGTGTTCGTAGTATACAAATTGTGAACATTTAGTATGTAAATTGTGAACATTTGGACCTGAGTCCAACTTGATCCACAAAATAATTTGCGAGACCCCGGAGGTCCATTTTATTGGATAAGTCTTGACCCAAGGGAGCGAAGAAGGAAGCATAGAGCAAAATGTTAAAGGATTTAATTTGCTATCAAAAGGTATCAGACCCACGACTTTAAGCATAACAACACAAATTCTAGACCATCAACCTACCACACACCATATATATTAGTCTATTAGAAGGTAGGATGTTCTATTTACCCCTGTGAAGATCGATGGCATCAAGGTAGCAGGGGCACATGTATAGCTAGGAATGAAAGAAATCTGGTGTCGTACATTTGTCAAGCATCTGGAGGGACTCTACACAATAAATAGGCACACTTTCCTCCCTTAAAAATCATTCATTGAACCATAACATCCCTCTTGATCCATTAACTTGTGGTCCTAACCTTTAACCCATACATCAAGGTTTGATTCCTAGCAGTAGCATGCATTATTATTTCTAGTCCTCTATTTTGGACTTTTAGCTTGTATTATTTATTTGGACCGCCGTTTTAGGTCGATATCTCGAGCTTTGTATGCACTCTTTTGGGCTTAGAGTCCCAAGCAATAATAATATTATTTTCTAGCCCCATTTTGTACGGAAAATTATTCTGTGGACCCGGGACCAAAAATACACAATTTATATACTGAATGTTCACAATTTTTATATACGAAGTGTTCACAATTTACATACTGAATGTTCATAATTTTATATACTAAATGTTCACAATTTACATACTGAATGTTCACAATTTGAATTGTGAACATTCAGTATATAAATTATGGCATGGACCCGGGTCCATGTCATAATTTTTTATTTTGTACCTCTATACCTAATTATACTTGATTTATGGTAGACTTGGTTCCAACAAAACCATCACCACCTATGTGAAATATAACTTGAACTTACATTATATTCATATATTTGGGAAATATTTTCCAGTAAACATATTGCTTAGAAAATGTAGCAATAAACTTACACTCATATGTTCGTGATATAACTTAAATAGTATTTTTAACTTTACTTAAGAAATTCAGGTTCACCTCGATCACGTTGATTATGGCTGCGAATATATATATATAGACAATAACATTAACCTAACATAGATAGTGAAACAAAAATAATAAGACAATGAAAATAGAAAAGAAGTATATATAATTATGTTATTCCAACTCTTATTGTTCCCATTTTTTATATAATTCCAAATAAAATTATATATAACTCTTTGACTAGATGACTTGCTAGTTAAGTATTTGGTCAATGGCTAGAGAGACTAATCACATGTTTTTCTTGGTAATTGTTCAAAGTCCAATTGCAACCTACACTCTCAATTTCATTTTATTAGTCATACTTTAATATATTTTTAAAAAAATTCTCAATTATTATTCATTTTTTATATTTGGAGAACCCGGAATTCAGCTGTCTGGAAGGGATCAATGATGCAGCCTACCCAGTTGGTCAGAGCAGCCACCGTAACACTGCAGGCGTACAACACTGCTCATGTTGGCCGAACCAACCCGACACCGGCGACGGACCACGTGAATGGTCCAGGAGGGGGTGGTCTACGATGTTATGTGGACGCGGGTTTCCGGCACGACACGGGCGAGGCTACTTACGGTATGGTAATTATAGCGCCAGATGGCTCGTTTGTGGCAGCAAGGAATGGCAAGTTACCAGTTTGTTTTTCACCACTTATGGCGGAGGCTCAGGCATACAAGGAGGCTTTGTCCTGGCTACTTGAACGGGACACCACATCAGTAAGTTTACTCACGGATTGCATGGAATTGGCAGCGATATTCAGGCACCATCATACGCCGATACATTCGTACGTTGGGGTCACAGTTGACCAGTGCAGGACGTTTATGTCGTTTTTTTAATCGTATTACTTTGGATTATATTTCTAGGCAGGTTAATTTACATGCGCATACTTTAGCTACGTTAGCATTTACTCAGGATCAAGCTATGTACTGGGATGCTATCCCACCTGACACTATTTCGGCTTTGATTCATTAATACAATCGCAAGATTGACCTTCAAAAAAAAAAAATTATTATTCATTTTTAAATTCAAACACTATTAACACTTTGTCCTTGTTTGGTAAAATAGTTAGTCTATCAATCAATTTTAACTTATTTGACCATTATTAGTTGTTTGTCTTGGTTAAACAATTAATATAAGTATTTGATTAATTAGCTTTTTTGTAACAACTTATTCTCTTAAAATACTAAAATTCAAAAAGCTGCTCAAAGTAGCATTTTCGATTAGCATTATAAGAAAGTCATTTTGCATGTAATAAGTTAACAGCTAACAGCTAATTTATCGAACACTTTTCTACAATCAACTAATGTTATAAACTATTTAAACCTGCTAACTCAATCAGCTAACAGCTATTTACAGAACACCTCCTTTATTTTTTTTTCCATAGAAATATTACCAAACAAATAGAATATCAGGAAATGTAAAACTAGACAATTTTTAAATAAAGGGAGTAATAAAAAGAAAATAACATAGGCATGACCATAGGATTACATAACCATTAATGGGAACAAAATAAGTTGTAATATAATTATAAATTTAACATGAAATTGACAGGAGAAATTTAAAATGAATTTTACCTATATAGAAAATTATAATATAGTTTCTTGGGAGCAAGAAAGTGCCGACCAGAACATGTATGTAGACAGCAATGTGGTTTATAAATTAATTAATCCCAAATTGAATTTACATGGAATTTATCTTGAGTAGTCCCGCAGGTCTTTCTTTTTCCTTCCAATCTTATTATTTTTCTTATAATAATTTACTCATCTGATCTCTTGTAAAATGATATGGAAGTTAAGGTTAGCACAAATAATACCTGCAGGCCAGGGCAGCCAAAACATGTATATCATTTGCCAACTTATTTGTTTTGAATTGTCAATTCAATCAAACATATTATTCTATCATATTTAAAATATTTATTAGATTTGAGAGTATAAATAGATCAAGGCTAAGTAATAAATTTAAGATGAACTCCTCATCTTTCAAGTTACTTTTTGAAATGATTCCTCGACTATACTAAATTTAGTACTAACTAAATTTGTAGATTCATCTAATAATTAAAATTCTTAATTGCGAAATTATTACATATCTTTGTTAAATAATCGTTGATTTCAAGGGCAATTAAGTCATTTTTGTACCCGCACGGGTTTAGTTCAATAGTTCATTAGGCAGTATTTGGAAGAAGAGATCGAGGTTCGAACCCCGGCGACACTAGTGTGAGGATTATGTCCAAAGTGGACAGATCCCTTGTGTGCTCCGGCATTTGGTCATGTCTATTGAGCCATTGTCGTGATTTATATCCTCCCAAATATTATGTCGAGTTGGACTGTAGGGACCCTTGGGATTGCCGGAGAGGAATTAAGTAATTTTTGTGCTTCTCCCTCCATGAACTTTGGGATATTTTCCTTCTTTTTTTTTTTTTTTTTTTTTTTTTTTTTTTTTTTTTTTTTAAGTTTGACATGACATGAATAATTGAATCTGGATTCATCTTGCCCTTGTCTAGAGGCATTTTTTATTTTTAAAATATTTTCAATGAAGACTATCATGGCAACTTTAACTTGAATATCCTTAAAAGTTATCAGAAAAAATTTGAAAAACATAAAAATTATTTCTGTACCATCAGATTCGATGGTCAATTAACGTGTAGACTGAAATACATAAGAAATTCATAGTTAAAGACTTTAATTTATAAAGAAACATAAAAAGTCAAGAGCCAAAATGGTATGATCAATATATTTCAAAAATTAAATCTTAACTTTATTCCTACATAATCTTTTATAGATATTATTCCACATGGTATATAACTATATATTTGATAGGTCATTAATCCATTCAAAACTCGGGAGCTCTTTTTCCTCTTTGGCTCCTTCCATATAACTCTTTAACAATATATTAAACTTAATTCATGGTACGATTCTTCTTCTTTTCTTTTCTTTTTTTTTTTCTTTTTTTTTTTATTAACAAGTATATATATATCTATCTACAAACCTGATAAGAGCCAATGAAGTTAAACCCCTAAGGGGAACTAAAAAAAAATGTTGATGTAATTGTTTGTTGAAATGAATGGTTTATATTCTTTTGATATTAGTATTTTTTATTATCATTATTTTTGCTATTTTACTGTCTATTGTATCGTTTATTTTTCCTAAATAGCCATGCATTATGTTAGTTAAACTTTAGTAATGAAATATTTCATTAACTATTTATTATTGTTAACTTGCTCATTGATTTTTATAAGGAAGGTCTTAGGTTCGAACTGTATCTCAATTAACATAATTGTAAAACATATACTATGAATATGTTAGAGTGCCGCGTATAAAAAAAATACAAAATAAAATTTAACATGAATTTTGGTCAATTAATTAGAATCACGCATTGGTCATTGATGAAACGGTACACCTAATTTATAGTATATATTCAACATAGATGAGAAAATATGTATACTATGAATATGTTAGAGTGCCGCGTATTATAAAAATACAAAATAAAATTTAATATGAATTTTGGTCAATTAATTAGAATCACGCATTGGTTATTGATGAAACGGTACACCTAATTTATAGTATAGCATTTTGTTTTGTTTTTGAAGGTACATTACGCCAAGACACTAAAATTGCAGTGAAGCACACCACAGGTTATAGTTATACATTATTGAAATATTGCATTGACATACACCATGATATACCGAATGATACTTTGATAAATTCTAAAACACTAATTTAATAATAGACGGCATTGGACTATTCTTGCAGTGTGGTAACTAGTATATATCTAAAAACATAATAAGTGTGAATGAAAGTTATACCCTTGATTTATGTCCGTTTTTTCCGTTAAGTTTTTTTTTTTTGTACATTATGCTATAAAGGTTGTACATTAAAATATTTTGGACAAACATACCCCTATCGTTATAGCTTCCGTTATCTTTTCCACTATTGTTACCATGCACATGCATCCACCATATATTTTCGGTTAAAGTATCTACGAGGTCCCTGTACTATAATGTTTTGTTCAATTTAGTCCTTATATTTTAATTTTGTTCAATTTAGTCCCTGTACTTTCAAAAGTGGTGCAATTAAGGACAATAGTTAACAATGTTAGGTTATGTGGCGTTGATGATATTTATATTCCTACTCATATATTACTTTATAAATATTTAAAATTTATTATTTTTACCACCAATATATTAAATTAGTACGTCCAAAATAAATAATTACAACCATGTTCGTAATGAGATTTGGACAATTGTCCTTAATTTTACCACTTTTTAAACTAGAGGGACTAAATTGAACAGAATAAAGGTACAAGGACTAAATTGAACAAAAGACAATAGTACAGGGACTCCATAGGTATTTTGACCTATATTTTCTTATCTTTTTCATTAGGAATAAGGGTCAAATAGGCCATCGAACTGCACACGATAAAACAATTAGGCCATTGAACTTAAAAAACCAACAATTGGGTCCCTAAACTAATCAATTTCAAACAATTCTTCCAATTTGAAGGTTTCCAACAGGTCAACAGGTCATCCTTCCAAATTAATTATTTTTTAAAATTTAAATTTTAAAAATTAATTATTTTTTAAAATTTAAATTTTAAAAATTAATTATTTAAATTTAAAAAAAAAAAAAAAAAAAAAAAAAAAAAAAAAACTGGTTCCAGCCGGAGACAGTCGTCTCCGGCTGGATTCCAGTTTTTTTTTTAATTTAATTTAAAAATAATTATTTTTAAAATTTATTTTTTAAAAAAATAATTAATTTGGGAGATGACATGTTGGAAACCTTCAAATTGGAAAAATTGTTTGAAATTGATTAGTTTAGGGACCTAATTGTTGGTTTTTTAGGTTCAATGGCCTAATTGTTTTATCGTGTGCAGTTCGATGGCCTATTTGACCCTTATTCCTTTTCATTAATAATAATGTATACACATTAAATATTAGAGTTATATGTTAATTATTACATAAATATAAATATCAAATTTATAAAAATGATTTACATTATTATTATTATTTAGAATAATTTAAATATCTAAAATTTAAATTAATTTAAAATTTTAATATGATGTATTAATATTGGGCTGTGCATCACGCATAAAAAATACTAGTATATAATCTAAAAACATAATAAGCTTCAATCCAGGTTATACCCCTGGTTTATGTCCATGTATTCCGTTAATTTTTTTTGTACCTTGTGCTATAAAAGCTGTACTACATAATTTTTTGGACAAAAATATCCCTGCTGTTATAACTTCTGTTATCTTTCCACATTATTATTACCATGTACATGCATACACAATATTTTTTCTTACATCCTTCAATGGTAAGTTTGAATTCATTTAGGTTTTAATTAAAATGTTACCATAGTTATATTTAGTAAATTATCATTTCTATAATTCTTACCTCAATAATATTAATATGAATTATACAATTATATATATATATATATATATATATATATATATATATATATATATATATATATATATATATATATATATATATATATATATATATATATATATATATTTTGGATCCGGTGAGGTTAGCATTGGCAGGTGAGGTGGTGAGGCTCAATCTTGTACATTTATTTTCATATTTTGACGTCTCAGATTTAATGTGGTATATTGCCTTGTGCGCTGGTTTTTTTGTACATGTAGGGTCATTAATGTCTTTTTCTTTGTATCTTTATTAGGCAGTATTAATATATATAGACCTGATTAATATATATATATATATATAGACACACACACTATTATTTAAAAAAAATTAATATAACTAAACTTTTAATATTTAATTTTAATATTGGGTATATATTTTTTGCGCATCGCGCATATAAAATACTAGTATATATATAATATAAAAGTGGATAACATTCCGTACGAATCAAATCCAACATAATAAGCCTAGCTCTTAAATTTCTAAGCAACCTAGGAGGAAATTTTCGGAGAAGTACTAGGAAAAGAGCCAGAAGTTGAGAAGAAGTCTCTATACTATGAGTCAACTCTCAACTATATATATGTGTGTATGTATGCCTTGTGTTGTCACCTTCTCATCCATAAAGTCTGATTTTCCAAAAATTGCTTGACTGATATATCATTTCAAGAAAAGGCAAAAATGGTGAGAACTCCCTCTGTTGACCAAAATGGAAAGAGGAAAGGTGGATGGAGTAAAGAAGAAGATGATATGTTGAGAGCTCATGTTCTCAAGCATGGCCACCAGAACTGGCGACAACTCCCTAACCTTGCTGGTACGTTTTAAAAGTTGTCCATTTTTGTTTTTTGGTTGTTCCTCGATCGACATTATTTCTCTTTTTGTTTTGACCCTCATTTTTACCTAGTGATTGGTACAAATTACAAATGTTCAGGGCTATTGAGATGTGGGAAGAGTTGCAGATTAAGATGGGTGAATTACTTGAAGCCGGGTATCAAAAGAGGTAACTTCACCAAGGATGAGGATCAAGTCATACTTAATCTCCACAAACAACTCGGGAACAAGTAAGTAGACCCTTCAGTCTTACAGTTACATTGACAGTTTGCTTACTGGTCGCGATAACGCACTTGTTATCACTGTTGGAAATCCAACCACCTGAAAGTGATCTTAAATTAAGTCGAAAGTCTTGTTCCGACCACTTTTATATTAATCCAGGTGGTCGGCCATTGCTGCAAGGTTGCCGGGAAGATCAGACAACGAAATTAAGAATCATTGGCACACTTGTCTCAAGAAATTCGACAACGTTGGAGTTATGGAATCGTCAAAAACACGGTCGCCGTCGCATGCAGATGATGATGCCCAAAGTGTTCAATCATCCGATAAGTCGCAACAACATTTGGCACCATTTGGTCTCCTGCAGGCTGCAATGGAAACCCTTCCATTATTTTCACCAGAAACTGAACCGTTTTCTTATTTCATGGATTCTGCAGTTCTGGGCAGCGAGGAAGGGACTTCAAACGACGGGGAGACTTCGTTTCAAGAACGCTCTGATCAGAGGTTATGGAATGATGATGATAGCAGAGAACTGGAACAACAAGACTTTTTTATTCCAGATAGGTTATTTGCGGACGAAGAGATTCAAAGTTTGCTTAATGATTTTCCATGACAACATCCTTAAAGCATGCTAAGTGTTGGGACTAGGTTGTTGCTGTTGTTCAAATGTTACATAACAATGCTAAGTGTTTCTTTTTTTTTCTTGGAATAAGGGTCAAATAGGCCATCGAACTACACAAGAAAATACAATTAGGCCACTGAACTCAAAAAGAATACAATTGGGCCATTGAACAACGCAAAATATTGCAATTCGACCAAAAATGACTTGTTTACTTGTTAACTTGTTGATGTGGAGGTTATCATTTAAAATAATAATTTTTTTATTTTATTATAATAATTTAAATTTAAAAAAAAAAAAAAAAAAAAAAAACAGGTTTGCCGCCTAGACGAAGAAAGCCAATCTTCGTCTCCGACAGCCTGGTCTTCGTCTCCGACCGGGGACGAAGAGCTCTTCGTCCCTCGCCATAGGTTCTTCGTCTCCAGGCAGCGTTTTTTTTTTTTTTTTTTTTTTTTTTTTTTTTTTTTTTTTTTAATTTAGATTTGTTATTTTAAATTATTAAAATAAAATTAAAAAGTATTATTTTAATATTGTAACCTCCTCATCAGGTAAACAAGTCATTTTTGGCTTAATTGCAACATTTTGTGTTGTTCAGGGACCTAATTGCACTTTTTTTAGTTCAATGGCCTGATTGCATTTTCGTGTGTAGTTCGATGGCCTATTTGATCCTTATTCCTTTTTTCTTTTGTGTTTAATCTAGGATTTCCACCATATGATACCGTGATTAATCCCTTAGCTGAATTTTAAACGTTAGCCTGGAGATTTAAGACTGCTTCATACTCCAGACCAAAGATGAACCCTTTGATGTATGGTAAAACAATATTTGTTAATATATGTGCCTCAAACCCTTTTTTTCTCATTAGAACAAGACAAAATTTTGTGTGAGACTATCTCATGTCGTGAGAAGGTTCGAGTCAAGGTAATACTAATACTAGCAAATATAATACTAAATTAGGAATACAATATTTATTACTTATATGAAAAATGTAATACTTTTACATCAAAATATAAAATTATTACATTTGTCCTCAAAAGTATAATGTTTTCCTTATAAGTAAAAAACTAACAAGTATTTTATTCCTTATTTAGTACTACATTTGTTAGTATAAATATTATATTTGCATATTAACCCGACCTACCTCAGGAATAAGAATTTGTAAAACAGTTTCACACAAGTACCAACCATATATATATATATATATATATATATATATATATATATATATATATATATATATATATATATATATATATATATAGATATATATATATATAGAGAGAGAGAGAGAGAGAGAGGCGAATTCAGGTGCGGCAGTGTCTTACGGTGCAGCGATTTCTTACGGTGCGGCAACACCAATAGTTCAACAAATATGCACCATCAACGTTAGAAAAATACACCACATAAAACAGAGTAAACAGAGCCCTGTATCACCAAACACACACCATTAGGTGTGAGTAAAAACACCATACACTGTTCAGAAATACAGCATTGGGGTCACTACTGGAAATTCTGAAATTTCCGACCACCTGAAAATGATTTTAAATTAAGTCGAAAGTCTTGTTCCGACCACTTTTGGTATCCGGAAAAACCTTTCTTGCTATTTCCGACCACTTTTTGGTATCAAATTGATTTGAGATCACTTTCAGGTGGTCGGAATTTTCATAATTTCTAGTAGTGGGTGGTGAGTTATATGGTGTATGTTTTTGAGTCTGTTGTGTATTTTGTGATGTTTTATTGCATTTCATTGTGGTGTGTTTTTGTTACACTGTTAGTGCATATTGTTAACACTGTTGGTGTATTCTGGAATTTCGCCGCACCGCCGCACGGGAAGACCCCGCCGCATTTGAACTTTATTCTATATATATATATATATATATATTGTTTGGCCGTTAGGTCTCGTCTTGGTTGTTGGAGGTGCTTTGACTATGTCGGTAATGGCTGGGGATTGATGAATGCCTCGAATTAGTTTGTCAATTAGGAAGTTGATGTTTTTTTTCTTCTATTATGTTGTTTATATTCATTGGAGGCTGGTGAATTATTTGACTCGACGTACTTATAATCAAAGACTAAAGAATTCAATTAGGAAGTTGATGTTATTTTTCTTCTATTATGTTGTTTATATTCATTGGAGGCTGGTGAATTATTTGACTCGACGTACTTATAATCAAAGACTAAAGAATTCAATTAGATAGGAGTTAATTATCGAAATAGTTCATTGATTATAACGAAATTATTAATTTGGACATTGACTATTTTTTTAATCAATTAAGTTTTTTAACTTTAAAAATCTTAACCAATTTGGTACTTCGTTTGTTTTGTCATTAGATATCTGTTAACTTAGGACCAAATTGATAAGAGTTAGTACCCATTTTGGTCCCTCGACTATTTGGTACTGCGCAATTTAGTCTCATACTATTAAAAGTACCCAATTTAGTCCTCTAACTTGTAAAATCATACTCAATTTGGTCCTCCGTTACAATTGTCATCCATCCACCGTTATAGAGAGGGGCAAAAACGTCCTTTTATCTAAATAGTCGAGGGACCAAAATGGGTATTATTATTATTGAGACAATATCTCCCACCACCATATTACTTTCTACAGTATTATTTTAAAAAATAAAATGAGTGAATTCCATTTTTGGTCCTACTGTTATAGGGGCGTTTCCAATTTCAGTCCACTTTAATTTTTTTTGCCACTTTACAACCACTGTTATTGAATGTGTTCCACTTTTAGTCCACCGTTAATATTTCCGTCAAGAGGCCGTATAATCAAAGGGTATTTTGGTCTTTTTATGTTTGTCTCTTCTCTTTTAATCCAGGCGCTTCGTCCTCCTCCTCCAATATTCGAAGATGGCTCTTCGAACAACGAGAATGGGAAGCCAAAGCTACATCGTTTCGTTCGTTCCAACATGGACCGGCGAGGTTTCTTAGGTTTTAGGTTTAATGTTCTCATTTCTTTAGTCAAACATAGTCTTGGATGAAAAGAAATGTCAAAATACCCCTAGATTACACGGCCTCTTGATAGAAATGCTAACGGTGGGACTAAAAGTGAAACACATTCAATAATAGTGGATATAAAATGGCAAAAAAAATTAAGATGGACTAAAATTGGAAACGCCCCTATAACAGTAGGACCAAAAATGGAATTCACTCAAATAAAATCTAAGCTACTAATGTTAGTCTGTTTGTCATTAAATGTGGTGTGCGTTAATTGACTAAAAAAAACTAATGAAATCTCAATTTCTTTTCTTTTAGTTAAATAAACATATATGATTAGAGTGCATTAATTATTATCCTCTTGAATCTAACCTTATAACTGTTATTTGCTTCCCAGAGTTGGCATATCCATTACAACATCATATGATGTATTCTAAGATTTCCCCCATTTTTAATTTGTTTACTGTGGTCTTTGTTCTTTGAAAATTATTTTCACAAAACATTCTTTAGGCTGATCTCGATCGATCCACTATCAAGATGTCTTCTCTTTATTTATTTATTTATTTTTTTTTTTGGTGCAGAGAAAATTTCGCAATCATTATTTTATATGTGCCCAAAAATCAAGAGAGTGCTGACAAATATCGAACTCTATAATGATCTTCAAATAATGCTTCACTCACTTGACCACTCTTTAGTCCTTTCGGAACATAATGATATCTTTTGATGATTTGATTTGGTTAACGGTTAATTCGGTTCGAAATTGTCCGTTAACCAGAATTGTAATATATAAATAAACAAATAACCTAATATGTAAAATCCCTATAAATTTGTAATGTTGTTATGGTATTGTTTTTGTATATTTCTTATGGATTTATTATTATATGTATTATTTTAATTAGATTTATTATTATATGTATTATTTTTAGGATTTAACCAACCGATTAACCGAAAAAACTTTAGTTTGGTTAATTCGATAATACAAAGTTCGGTTCAGTTAACGGTTAAAGTTTTAAAAACGTCAATTAAAACGGTTCGGTTAACCGATTGCACACCCCTAGTCTTGATATACAAAACTAAACTAAGAGCAACCCCATCTATGATTTTTTGTGGGGTCGAATATGAGTGGGAGGATAGAGAAGAAGGAGAGAGGGAGAGAGTGCATTTTGAACTCCTGAGAGATAGTGGTTTTTTGTAGGTCCCAGGAGAGAAAAAAAATGGAGGAAAGACCGCGCATGATTTTTGTGGTACATTTTAGTTTTTAAAATAATAAGAAGTAATATGGTGGTGGGAGACAATGTCCCAATATCAAATATAATAATAATAATAATAATAATAATAATAATAATAATAATAATAATAATAATAATAATAATAGTTAATACCCATTTTGGTCCCTCGACTATTAGATAATACGGAGTAATAGTTAATACCCATTTTGTCCCTCGACTATTAGATAAAAGGACATTTTTGCCACTCTCTATAACGGTGGATGGATGACAATTGTAACAGGGGACCAAATTGGGTATGATTTTACAAGTTAGAGGACTAAATTGGGTACTTTTAATAGTATGAGACTAAATTGCGCATTACTTAATAGTTTCACTATAGTTAATGGACCATTTCATCAGTAATTAACTTTTCAGAGGAAATGGTACATGTGATGACTGAAATGGTCCATTGGCTATAACAAAATTACCAATTTGGTCTTGAGTTAACGGATGTCTAACAACAAAACAAACGGACGACCAAATTGATTAAAACTTTTAAAGTTGAGAGACTTAATTGTTAAAGAAAAATAGTTAAAGACCAAATTGATAATTTTATTATAGTTAAGGTATCATTTCAATAATTATGTCATTAGATAGTGTCATGAGGAAAATTTTTGTAAGGGTGTGTAGCATACTAGTATTACTCTATTATTTTTTAGAAAAAAAAATAAAAATTGCATGGACTTGTTTCATGAATAACTTTTTTACATATCTTTTAACTTTTGGATTGACTTTAATTGTTTGGTCAAATCAAATAGTTAAAGCTAGTGTTTGGCAAATACCTTTTGAGATAAGTTCTTTAGATTAACAAAGCTACATTTGAAAAGAGTAATTCTATCTAAACTTTCCATTCGTACTTCCATTTTTCACTCCTTATGACATGATATGCCTTGATTGTTTAATTTAATACGGGGTCATAATGTTTATCCATTTCTTTTTTCTTCCTTCAATCAAATATGAACACAAGTGAGAATAAAAGTTGGAAGTGGTATTTTGAGAGTCCATAAAGTATTTTTCATTTGGAAAAATTATTTGGACTAGCATTTTACTTTGAATTTTTGACTCTTTTTTTTTTTTTTTTTTTTTTTTTTTTTTTTTTTTTATAGAAAATTTTATCAAATTTCTCTAAATGATATTTAATATTCTTTTTAACATTTAACTTAGGATCAATTTGAAAATTCAAAAAATAATTTCTAAAAAGTGAGTTTTTTAGTTTATATTTGAGTGTTCACGAAAAATAAAATAAAAATATTCATTTTAAATAAAAAAAAAAAGAAAAAAAAATATATTTTAACGAAAAAATAACTTTCTAAATTTTTACCCAAAAAAATATTTTCTAAATCCCTTTTCTTGACTTTCTCTTTCTCTTCGTCTCTCCCGTTCGACCCTTTTGGATTCTTCTCCATTGACCGCTTCACTCTTCATCAGAACCGACCAATTCAATTCAACAACTAATGCTTCAAAGTCAAACAAATACCCTAAAGATTCAATTTGCTGTATAGTATAGGATATGCTTTTATATATTAAAGTCAATTTGGTGTCAGCTCGTGGTTATTTAATATTTTTATAAACTTTGACCCAAACACCTAAAAGTTAAGTTTTAACTCCAAACTTAATAGCATGTTATTGATCCTGCATCATAGATTGGTAGAGGAGGTACGTGAGATTTGATTCAACTGGCTTACCGTTTCCGTTGCTAATTAAGTAAAATTTATGAACTTAGTTTGAATTAGTTGATCAATTGAGTTATACTCCAAGGTGTAATATATATAAAAGTTTAATTGTTTTTTGTTTGGTATTACCTTTGTGACATTGGTCTTTGTTTCTTCCCTCCCATAAGTTTACCTTTTTTTGCACAAAGAAAAGATCGAGCTTGTAACTAAAACAAGCAATACATTTAAGAGATAAGAGTTAAATAAATGTTCAAACTATTTCAGAAAGTATAAATAACTTCAATTCCTGGATTACAAACCATTTCAATTAAGCACGTGAATTTAAAAAGTAGTGTATTTAAGCTCTTTTAACAGGTTACTGAAATAGTAACTTGGTAAAAGCAACTAATATGACTACTAATAAGTATATCTTGAATACTAATGTGCAATGTATTTAAATAAATAAATATTTTTTTAAAAAAAAAATTGGCTACCATAACAGCTTGGCAGTGATATCCATCATCTTCTTCCAGTTTGAAAGAAGACGAATGTTACGTTCTTGGTAGAGTTGCTATGATAGTGTTTTTTACACAATTTAAAAAAAAATAAAATTCTAGGCTTTTAATTTACTGGTTATAATAATAACAACAACAACAATAATAATAAGAGAAAATTGCACTTTTCGTCCCTAAGTTATAGAGTAATTTTTTTTTTTACGTCATACACTTTAAATAACACCGGCGGTTTGTTTTTTTGCACATACATGACGGTTTTCGAAGTGTCACGCGTGTAAATGACTGCCGTTGTAAATATACACTTTCTACGGTGTTTTGGAAACCACCATGTATGTCAACTATATACAGCAGTTATTTAAACAACCGTCGTCAGTATATACCATTTATGTAGTAGTGATTAGGGATGAAATTTATAATTTTAGTATAACTCAGGGACGAAAAGTGCAACGTCAATGATAACTTAGGTACGAAAAGTGAACATACATGACCAACACTTAGGGATGAATCCTACAATTACCTTATAACTCAGGGACGAAAAGTGCAACGCCAATGATAACTTAGGGATGAAAAGTGAGCATATCCAACACTGATGACAATGGGTCGGGTGTGGGTCGGGGAGGACTACATCCATCACCCGACCCACCTTATATTTTCTCCACCCACCCCCACCTCCAACCCGTATCGGGTGGGCATTTTCAAAATCCACCCCCAACCCACCGGATGCGGGTGCCCATTATGGGTACACACAACTTATCATCTTATTATTTTTTTCAAAAAATAATATTTAAATTACTTACACATAATTAAAAAATAAAATTTATTAGTGATACTAAAACATAAAATAATAGAAATATTTAAATATAATAACTAACTTGTTAATTTTTAAAATAATCATAGTAGTTTAGATATAAAAAAAATAGTAAAAAGATACACGAAATTATATAAATTTTCATAAATATCTACATATTAGTACTTATTTTACTATTATATATATAAACACACACACATGGTAGGTCGGGTGGGGTTCTAGGCGGATTTTGTACATATAACCCGAATCCAACCCGATCCATCGCGGGTTTACTTTTTTTAAGACTCACCCCCCACCTCCGACCCACCAGCCACCATCACCCAAAAAAACCCGATCCATGCGCGATGGATTCGGGTGAATTTTCGCGGGGCGGATTGAAATTGTCATCCCTACACTTAAGGACGAATTCTACAATTACATTATAACTTAGGGACGAAAATTGTAATTTTCCATAACAACAACAACAACAACAACAACAATATTATTATTATTATTATTATTATTATTATTATTATTATTATTATTATTATTATTATTATGGACATATAAATTTTAAAAGTATTATAAAAGTATGTCAAGGCAGTGTAAGAATAAGGATAGTCTACCATATGGAAAGTCCAACAATCACATCAATGTATTAGTGGATCATAACTCATAAGTACTTATGATGAATGTGCACCATATCATCTTTAACATGGGTTTACAAATTTTTGTTATAAATACCACCTCAATAATTACTTATATTTATAATGACATTACTAATTTCAAAGTGGTGCTGTAAAATTTGTAACTAACGGTTATAATTTGAGATATTACTATACAAATTTGCGTTTGACACATCAATTAATACCTGATTGTTATTTTTTTTTTTAGTAATTAGTGACCGATTAATATGTAGTTATGAACAAATACTACATTGTAACAAAGTCAGTAGTACTCAAAAAAATATGTTATATAAGAATGTTTTTATTTATTTCTTTTATTTTTTATTTTTGAAAGTTAAATCTTAATGCATTAAGTGATCAGAAAGACAATCAACAAGAAAATGAGGAGGGATATCCATCCACTCCCTGCAACCTGACACAGAACGACTTCCCGAGCAATAGTGTGGACTGCACGATTCGCAGATCGCTTAACAAAGTGGAAAGCTACACCATTTATCATGTATGCAGTTTCTTTAATATCATCAACTAAAATACCAAAAGCAGAATTGAAAAGGGACCAAAGAAATAGCATGAAAGACCAGTTGAGAGTCGGTCTCAATATCAACATCCCCACGCCCATCTCCTTTAACCAACTAAGTGCTTCTCAAATACTCACCGCTTTGGCCTCTTTCGCATTAAAGTTATCAAGCTTTCTTATTCCTTTCGCTGCAATGAACCTCCATTCATCATCTCTGAGCACCCATCCCAACCCCATTACACTGTTACCATTCAGGGTCAATAGCTGCGTCCGTGTTCACCTTAATTTTCCCTCGTTCCAGCTTCCCCCATTGCTCAGGCTCGGCATTAGCGACTACAACTGATAACTCTCCCTCATTAGTGCTTTTCCAGTTTGCCTAGAGAGAAAGAGACATGTGGATCTTAGTATTCATCACAAATGGTAAGCCCTTCCATACATAATCATTCCTACTGCACCATAGCCCTCAACAAATCATCACAAACTTGCACAACATATCACCGTTAACTTCTCCAATGCATCCAAAAAACCAATCAGCAATATTTCCATTCGAATGTGTCATTACTGGAAACCCCACCCTAAACCAAACCGTCGCAGCTTCCTAGAAATCCACAAACAGGTGGTGAGCAGATTCCGCTACACGTCTACACATGTGACACAGTATAGAACAAGGCACCTGTTTCACGTTTAGAGCATCACGTGTAGGTAAAAATCACCATGCTAGTTGGCCAACAAAAGATCTTCACCTTGGGCGGTACCTAGAGCCCCCAAATCCTCGACTAAGGTGGCTCATCATGAACATCACCAATTAAGTGTCTGTAATAAGACTTTATTGAGTAGTTACCTTTAGGATCCCAATGCCATATCAATGAGTTAGGGGGACTACGCATACTAATAGGAATACTTAAAATAAGCTTGGCATCTTGATCATCAAAGATATCTTTCACACAGTCCCCATCCCAACCATTACCTTGCTCGTTGAACAAAAAGAAATCGGTGCATTGAAAATTGTTTCATGCAGCACAGTTTGCACATAGGGGGCTTTTTTAACAGGTAGCCTCGGGTCCTTGCCGATCAACGTGTTTTTGTACTAATACGCCTTCTACACCCCTCAAGCACTCCTAGCTTGTACCTCCATCATGTCTCTCCAGATATGAGGGATTGCTACCTGAGGTGGCTAAAATAAGAACATTTTGGGTAGTAGCGGGCCTTGTAAACACGCGCCACCAACGACTTCGGCATTGTGATCAACCGCTATGCTTGCTTACCGAGAAAGGACAAATTTATCTCCCTAAGCTTCCTGAAGCCAAACCCTGAGGGTATAAGAGGGCATTGCTTAGATAACATTTTTCAGAAGCACCTTTCTCCCAACACGGGAAAGAAATTTAGCATTCCAACTTCACACTCTAGCTAGAATCTTTTCTTTAAAGAAAGCAAGTATCACCTTTTTCATCTTCCTTATAAATGACGGGAGCCTCAAATATTTCCCTGTAGTATGTATCTCCTTCACTCACTCCTAGAACCCTCACCACTCCATTTTCCCCGTAGTATCAAGGTTGGATTTCATTTTCCCCGTAGTATCAAGGTTGAATCCCCAACTCGCCTGTAACACCCTACTTTTCTAAAACTAAATCCCAAGTAGTTAGCTTAACAAGAGAATTAAACAAGTTTAAATAACTTAAAATCAACCAATCTAAAAGCAACGGGTGTCACCGCCATAGTCACCACACACGGTGACTGCACATGGTACAAAAGGAAATACTAGAGTCAAGCTCAATAAAACAACCTTAAAAACTTGGGAAGCAAACCCCGGTGTCCAGCACCAACAAAACTCAGTCTAAGTAACTAACATCAAACATCAAATATCTAAGTAGAATATAATCTAGAATCTACCATCTCAACTACGCACTAATCTAACTCGTGCGCTCTCAGATACTGGGTCCACCTGAAAGGGGTTACAAAAACAAGTAGGAAAATAAACCCGTTAGCACGAATGCTAAGTATAAAGCCACTCAACCCTGTAAAGTACTATAGATATAGATTTGAAAATCATTTGGCAAGCACACTTAAGCTCAAGTACTTACAACACTTAAACAACAACTCCAATCATGCTCATCAACAATTCTATATGATTGCATCATATTCAACATATAAACATGCTTTTTCAAGTACTCAACTTAACACAATTCTCATGCTTTAAACAATTATCTCTAATCTCATCTTAATACTCATGCTCTAGCTGATAGATAAAGAGGTACTAAATAACTCAACAAACAATCTCATGTCATCATGCAAACTCATAACATCAACAATTTACTGTACTTCTCATCATATTTTAAATGCAAAACATGCAAATCATGTAACAAGATATGTCATGATGTGTGTGTGTGTGTGTGTGTGTGTATATATATATATATATATATATATGCTCTCGCTCTTATGCAAAAATAAATACTTTTTCTATGTGGAGGTTTCTGTTGAGTCTCTTGATTCACTTTTCTCTTCTTTCTTACTTTCTGTTGAGTCACTTGACTCGCTTTTCTCTTCTTTCTTTCTTTCTATTGAGTCACTTGACTCGCTTTTCTCTTCTTTTCCATGAATCTCTTTGCTCTTCTTTGTGTGAGGCAGGTACTCCGCCGTAGCGAAGCCCTAGCGTACGGTGCAAACTCTTGTAGCCGCCACATCTGTATCAATGGAACCTCTAACTCGTGGGGGAGGTAGGAACTTCACGAATCGTGAATGAACCTATCTGGGCTCGGCAATCTAGCTAGAGCCGTCAAAAATGGGTTTTATCTGCGGGTCGACCCGTCCCGCCACGCCGTAGGTAGGGGATGGGTTCTTCATTAGTTGACCCACCCCGCCTTGGTCACGGGCTCAGGCGGTTCGCGGGTTTAGCCTGCGACCTGCTAATATAAAAAAAAAATTAAAAATTCACCCGTAGGTCGTAACTAAAGGGCGTAAGGCGGTAAGGGCTAAAGAGAATTTCGTTTCATCGTTTCTCGACTTTCCTCCACCGACCACCGCCATTCACCCATTCTTTTGCAAATCAATTCTCACATTCGATATTCCTAATCCTTGAAGAGTTGAAGCTGAAGGCATCAGTAGTAATGTAGTACTCAGTTTCGTTGGAATCCCCAATCCTAGTAGGAGTAGTAGCAACCAAATACATAAATCGCAAAATGCAATGTCCCCAATTCCCCCAAATCGGCAAACCAGCGAGGCAGCGACAGTTCTTCTGCAATCTCGCATCACATCGGCGGGCGGCGGCAGTCCTGCTCTTGCAATCTCGCATCAGACATTCACACTGGTGGCAGTCTTGCTCTCGCTAATTCGCTATCTAACATCAGTGCATCACACCGGCGGCACTACGGCAATCCTTTTGCTCTTGTAGTCTCGCAATCCCCGTCGGCACTCGATAGTCTAAATTAGACAGGCACTTCTACTCTTGTAGACAGGCAGTAGGCCTCACCGCCAGTCACAGGTTACAGGTATGTAATATGTACTGGAGTTCAAATTATAAATAAGTTCCTAAAATATTTAGCATGTACAGTATGTTACTATCAATAGTTCAATACTATGTTCAATACTATGTTAGTAATTAGTATTTATGGTCTAATAGTTCTCATTTTTTAAAACTTTTTTTGTAGATTAGTAGTAGAACGGTAGAAATAAGCAGTGAATCTAGTGATGGACTCATCTGGTTTGAACCAAACGGAAACGATTAACCAAATTACTGGCATTAAAGGAGAGACTAATAAACAAAAAGGTAAGTCTAAAGTACGTACCTCAGATGTTTGGGAATTTTTTATAGATAAAGGAGTTGGTGAAGATGGGATACAAAGATCTGAATGTAAAGGTTATACAAAAGTATTAAAATCTGGGGGTAAAGAATATGGAACTTCGTCATTAAGGCGACATAAAGATAGATGCAAATTGTTGAAATTGAGGTTCAAACATTTTGAACAAATGCATTTTGATCTTCAAGGAAAAATGAGGCCCAAGTTTAATCAAAAAGTATATCGTGAGATGTTAGCTGAAACAATTATTGAACATGATATGCCATTTTCATATGTTGAGTATGCTGGTTTTAGGAAGCTTGCTTTGTATTTGAATCCTGAAATTCCTATTATCTCTAGAAATACACTTGTGTATGATGTTAACAAAGTTTACATAAGGGAGAAAGATAACTTGAAACAAGTTTTGAGGAATATTCCAAACAGAATTTGCTTGACTTCTGATTTATGGACTGCATGTACTACTGAGGGATATATCTCTTTGACTGCTCATTTTGTTGATGAAAGGTGGAAATTGACTAGTAAAATACTCTCTTTTGAAAAGATGCCCCCCACCCCCCCTCCCCCATACAGGTGTTGAATTGGCATAAAAAAAAATATGGGTTGTTGAAAGAATGGGGGATTGAAAAAAAAAGATTTGTAGTTTGACATTGGACAATGCATCTAATAATTATTGCATGCAAGATATTTTGAAAGATAAATTATCTTTGCATGATAGCTTATTGTGTTATGGGGAGTTTTTTCATATTCGTTGTTGTGCTCATATTTTAAATCTAATTGTCAAAGAAGGTTTGAAAGTTGTGAGTGGTGGTGGTGGGTCATTGGATAGAATTAGAGAATCTGTGAAATATGTCAGAATGACCGAGAGTAAGAATAAAGCTTTTGTGGAATGCATAAATGAAGTAGGTAACATTGATACTAGTATTGGCTTGAGAATGGATGTGTTAACTCGTTGGACCTCTACATATTTAATGTTGGATAGTGCAATTAAATACAAAAGGGCTTTTAGTACTCTCCAATTGAATGATAGGAATTATAAGCATTGTCCTTCTAGTGAAGATTGGAAAAGAGCTGAGAGACTATGTGAGTTCCTCAAGCATTTTATGAAATTACCAACTTTATTTCTGGCTCTTCTTATCCTACATCAAACTTGTATTTTATACAGGTTTAGAAGATTGAGAGAATGTTGAAAAATGGTTTGCATGATGAAGACTCATTGATAAGTGACATGTGTAGAAGGATGTTAGGCAAATTTGTCCCTTAGGGTTGGGGTTCAGCCTTTTAGAAGAATGTTAGGTAAATTTGAAAAGTATTAGAGTGAATATTGTAACACCCCTAATTTTTAAAACATTTAAAACCTACGAAATGAAGGTGAATCTATCATTATCCATCCAAACAAAGCGGAACTAACAACACAAGTGTCAGGGGGCTATGCCACGTCTAGATTTGAGAACCTAGACGCACTGGCTAACCTACTAACCAAAGCATAAACCCACAAGAACATAAGCGAATGCAAATCAAGGCACGCAGGCCAACCAACAAGTGCTAACTATCTAAGCTAGGTCTTCGTATGCATCTAGCGCGCTCAGAAGCTACAGATCTGCACCTGAAAAACATGCGGTGTAACCACCGTCAGCGAATAATGCTGGTAACCCACTCAAACGCGTTAAGTACGATATATGTAGATATAAGAAAACCATTTTGAAACCGGAATACGTATATAATCCTCAGCAAACACTAGCTTTAAAACCAAGATCAAGACTCAAGGCATAACGACAGGTTTTAACATCACGAATCCTCATAAAGATACTAGCATGCGTCCTAACTTGCAAGATAAGATAATCACAAGGCTCAACAATAACAAACAATATCAACAACAAGTCGCAACGACAAGCAAAGGCAACAACAACAATAGCATCACAATTCAGCCTTATACCAAGTTCCAACCTTTACTCATCTCCATCCATATATCAGTTCCAACCTGTACCTCCAGACCACCCTTAAAACACCACCATATCCCTCCAGACTACATGCCCCCACCAACATACCTCTAACATAACCACCGATTTGATAGCACCGCAGTACCATTAACACATGATCCGTGCCTCTAGCACCACTATCAAGGGGGTCTTGCATATAGCACAAAGACATGGCACCGCAGTACTTATAACTTGATCTATGCCTTTAGCAAACTAATCAAGGTTGGTCCGTGCCTTCAGCACGATAACCGAATGGTCTGTGCCTTTAGCACAATAACCGGGCACTCGTTGTGCCAACCTCCAACAATTCTTTTCCACCAATCTCATCTCTTTCTCATCAGGTACAATTAATCAGTCAACATGCACAATAACGCAGTGTCCACTGCTCAACAATAATAACACTAAATACACATCAACACATAGCAAGGAACAATCAAAGGCAAAGCACCACAATCACATAGGCTATCATCAACAAACGACATCGACATAAACACGCAACCCACAAGATACAGCCTAAGCTCTACTTCCCAAGCTAACGAGACGACCACAAGACACCCACGGGATCATGCAAACCTCATCCTAGGCCAACGGGATACTAACTTAACCCACATGCAACAATCATGACCCATAACTCCTAAAACGATACTCAAAATATCAAACGAGACTCATAAACATCAAACGGGGCACAACGGGTCACGAGGAAACACAAAACGAGACAAAATAACACACCGCCATGCCCGTACCAGCGGGGTACTGTAACACCCCGTGTTACGGCTCATAAACCAATTAATTATTTACCCAGAAAGAGGGATTAAATCGCATTAATTAATTAAGCAAGGTCCACCATGGTCCATGGGCCCCTATCCCTAAAACCAATCCCCTAGTCCTATAGGAGATAGAATTAGCAAACCCATACCACTTAGACCCTAATTAGGGCTCTTAAACATATATATATATAGGGACATAGGAGGCACCTAGATCTCACACCACAAATAATCTCTCACCACACAAGAAGTTCCAAGAATTCCCCTAGGAGAAATCAAGAAAGGAGAAATCCTAAAGAAAGACCCTTCATAGCCAAGGAAATTAATTAAGGCTAAGAGGTAACCCATGTCTTAACAAAACCTATTTTATTTGCTATAATCTCCTTCTTTGGCTTCTTCTCTATACTCGTGTCTTGATAAATCGTTTATGATATTGATGATATGATCTTGATGATTGATGAGATGAATTTATGTGTGATCTTGATGATGATAAGAGGTTCTTGCTGATTATGTGATGTTCTTGATAAATCTTGATGTTTCTTGATGTTAAAAGATGAACTATGATCTTGATGATTTAAATATGATTAGAGCCCTAGGGTGAATCGTGAAATACATATGGTGATATTCTTGATATATTTGAGTGGGAATTCGCATGTTCGGGTGTTGATTATACTTATAAGTCATAATATGATATGTGCTATATGATTCTTGCTTTTGATCCGTTAATTGTTTATGTGGTGTCATCAATTGCGTTTAAAAGTGTCTAAGTATGGTTTCGGGTTCCACAAAGGATCCCGGGACGGTTATTTTGATAAAGAGTCAGTGGGGGGTAGGGGAACCCGCCACCTACCCGCTGCCCATAAAGACGCTGCCGGCAGCGGGCAGCCGGCGGGCAGGCGACTGCCCGCCGGGCACCCGCTGCCTGGAGACTTGTCGCCAGCGGGCAGCCGGCGGGTGGTCCTCCACCCACCGGCTACCCGCTAGAATTTGCCCACCTTGGGTCTTCGGCTTCCCCGTTTGATGTTTCCCCGACCCTCGTGGTGTCCCAACGGACTCCGTTTATCGTGTCTAAGTCTAATTTGATGTTTCGGGTACCGTTCATAGGATAAATGAGTCTTATATATCGCATGCTAGTTGAATTGGTATCCCGTTGACCTAGGTGAAAGAAGTATGAACCCCTTTGGATTATTCCTAGTATGTGGACGACCACGCATAGGCTTCGTTATACGTTTTCTCCCCTTTCCCAATGTGTTAATGTGGGTTGCATGTGCTTGCTATGTGTTATGTGTGCATGATACCCCAATTTGGTTGCGATCAAATTGGTTATTCCTGAGCTGCGGTCAGAATTACACTCTTGGGTTGCGGTCCACCGTTTGGTTGCGATCAAACGTTTTACATGAGCTGCGGTTCATATTCCTGGCTGCGGTTAGATGATCACTCTTGGGCTGCGGTCCACTGTTTGGTTGCGATCAAACATTATGATGAGCTGCGGTTCATCGGTCGGTTGCGATCGACCCCTTCGTGTTGCGATACGAGGCAGGGTGTTGCGGGGCCGTGTCAGAGCTATATGCGCTGACCCTCATGTATGGGCATGCGATTGGTCCTGTGGTGCCATCAAAGTGTGCTTGTGTGATGAGATGAATGATGATATAAATGAGATGAAGTGAATCTATAACCATAGGATATATGCTAGTATCTTTACATGCTTGGTTATAACTGTTGAATGTGCTTATCCCATAGGATATATGCTAGTATCTTTACATGCTTGGTTATAACTGTTAAATGTGCTTATCCCTATCTGTCGAGTCTATTCCGGTTTTGAAACTAGAGTTTCCTAGGATATATCTTCCTGCTTCAAAATGGTTTTTCTTATATCTATAAATACATATATATACTTATACGGTATTTCAACGCGTTAGAGTGGGTTACCAACATTATTCGCTGAACAGATATATTTGGCTTTCAGGCACAAACGATTAGCTCCGGAGCGCGCTAGAGGACCCAAGGCTTAGATAGATAGTTCTTATTCGGCCTGCGTGCCATAATGATGTAATGATGTTGTTTGAGGAAGATTAGATAGTTTAGCCTGTGTATCTGAGTTCTCCAGCTCAGATGTGGCATAACACCCTGTATTCTTATGTTTAGTACTGCTCTGCTTGGGATTTAATGAGAATTTACCTTTATTATATAAGTTTTAAAAGTCTTGAAAATCTGGGGTGTTACAGGTACGGCGGGTGGTCAACCACCCGCCGGTGGGCGGTACCGTGTACCAACGGGTGCACGGCAGGTGGTCATCCACCCGTCGGCTGCCCGATGGTACCGTGGTGCGTACCTGGCGGGTGGTCAGGTGGGGGTTCGTCCCCCACCGACCCCCCGTTGGTACGATGGTATCTTGGCACTTTTCCCACCCGGGAATTCATCTGTTACACCCAAAACTGAGTCCGAATACATCCCAATACACAACAATAACAACATAGACTTGAACCACAAGAATTAAGCCAAGAAACCAACACAAACAAATCCTAAATTCATGCTCCTAACATATCAAGATTCAAGAATCAATTCCTAATCATGCAAGAACAACAAGAATCACAAGAACATCAAGATCCAATCAAATAAAGCCTAATGACAAGCTCTAGACATGCCCAAACGCAAGATCACATATATAATCTATCACAACATCAAGATCATCAAGATTATCAAATAAACACAACATAAACCCTAGGCAAAGCTCTATCAAGACTCAATCACAGAATCACACATATAATTATCAAAGGAGCCAATAATCAAGATATAGCAAGGAAAATAGGTTTTGTAAGACATGGGTTACCTCTTAGCCTTAATTAATCCTTCCTTGGCTATTAAGGTTCTTCCCTAAGATTTTCTCCCGGTTGATTTCCCTAGGCTTGGTGGCGGGTAATTCCTTTCACTAGGTCACCTGGGCGGTTCGTGTATTTGGTGTTATGAGAGGTGAGCCGGTTCCAATTGCTTTCTAATCCTCTATTTATAAGGTCATGAATCCTAATCAGAGTCTGGATAGCAAATGGTCTATTTTTCTTATCCTTATCGGGCTCATAGTCTTTAATATGGACAAGGGTCCATGGTCCATCGTGGAGCACATTAATTAATTAAGGGGGTCCTAACTAATTTTAAGTCCCTTTTAATTATTTATCTATGGGATTAATTCTATAATTATTCCGGGTTTGAAGACCGTAACACCGGGTGTTACAAATATAGTGTAGTGCTTGCTTTTGGGCTGTCCTTGACCCGCGGTTAAAGCTTACTATGTTGGGGCGTTTGTATGATAAGGTTGAAGAATATCCAATTAAATGCCAAGAGAAAATGTCACTTTTGAAAAGATAATTGTGCATGTTTTTTTATCAATATGTTATTCCTAGCAAGTCGGGTACTTCACTCCCGGATTCTTCTCATGTCATGCATTCAAAAATGCAAAGTCAAACAGGGATCAAAAATAAAGGGAAAGGGTTTTTTGATGTGAGTTTACAAACTCTTTATATATTAATCCTGCTATTTAATCTATATAATTTGCTTATATAATATTATTTAATCTTTGTAATTTGGTTATATTGTGATAATATACTTTACATAATGTAGGATATTAAAGATCTTAGTAGCGAACCTGTTAGAACTGTTGAAAAATCTGAATTAGACCGCTATTTGGATGAAGGGTTGTATGAAGTAGTAAATCATGAAGATTTGAATGTCTTGGATTATTGGAAAGGTCTTGTGCATGTATATCCAAACCTTTCGTTGATGGCACGTGATGTATTGGCTATTCCTATCACTACTGTTGTATCAGAGTCTGCGTTCTCTATTGGTGCTCATGTGCTCACAAAATACAGAAGTAGTATGTTACCTGAGAATGTGCAATCACTTATTTGCACTCGTAATTGTTTGCATGATTTTAGTGTTGGTAAGCTATTAAACAAATTTTTTTCTTTACATTTTCTTACTTAGTTGTTATTATTATTATTATTATTATTATTATTATTATTATTATTTGTTTATTGTAATTTTACTTTTAAATATCATTTTTATATTTTTATGTAAACGGTGAAGAAGGGTTAGAAGGCTCTAATGAAGACTCAAATGATATGAATGAGATAATGGTTGATGAGTTTTAGAATTTAGTATTTACAAAACTATTTTATTTTAATTCCTAATGTTGAATAGAAACTTGAAAGTTTGAATAATATTTTTTGAAAACCAACCGGATTGATTGTATTATATAATCAACGAAGCAATAGAGTCAGGAGGGATAGCATCCCAGTACATAGAGTTATCCTGAGTAAAAGCTAATGATGCTAAAGTATGCGCAGGTAAATTAAGCTGTCTAGAAATAAAACTGATAGAACAATAAGTAAATGAAGCCATAGATAGTCTACAATGGTCTATCGTGACTCCAGCGTAGGATAAAATTACCGTCGAGGCGTGATGTAGGATGCTGCATAACTCTGAGCAATCAGTAAGAAGATCAACCGTCATAATATTCATCTCCCTTAACCAAGATAAAGCTTCCTTACAGGCTGCGGCTTCTGCCATAAGCGGTGAAAAACAAATTGGCAAGATACCATTTGTTGCTGCAATGAAAGTTCCGTCCGCTGCTAATAAGACTACTCCATAAGTGGCTTCCCCAGTGTTCGGCTTGAACCCGGCATCGATGAAGCACCGAGGGCGTGTATGCGGCGTGATGGGCGGTGCAGCTGCGGCGCTTGGTCAGTGAGTCGTCGAGCGGGCTTGTCCGTAGGCGTGGAGGGCTGCCTCGGCCTGCCGGCGCACGGTTGCTGGATGCAGGAGGGAATGTTCCCAGACCGCCGTATTCCGGGCCTTCCACAGATGATATAACACGGCCAACACCAAACCAAATTGCTCCTCTGTTAAAATTGTCAACACACCCATAATCCATGAGGAGAAAGAATCCGTAACAACATTCATAATAGGTAAGCATGTAACATCCAATACAAGTCTAGAATAATTGCAAAAAATTAATGCATGCATAATATTCTCATGATCCAAACCACACATAATGCATGTTGGTTCCACTTCCACCCTCTTTATAATCAAATTGTTCATGGTAGGGAGAATATCACAAATTGCCCGCCACAAAAATGTTTTCCATTTGGGTGGGACCTTTAATTTCCATATAGTTACCCATTTATCAAAAGCTCCTTGGGCATATGTATAATCACCCACCAGTTTCCTGTAAGCATTTTTCACCGAGTATATTCCCCTTGGGTCCCCCAACCAATACCATGAGTCCTCATAATCTGGGCTCACAGGGATCATCAAAATTCTACTCACATCTTCTGGGATAAATAGGTCTGATAGGATATGTGGATCTCAGGTATTTGTTTGTTGATCAATTAGCCCTGCAACAGGCGCATCTCTTAACTGTATTGGCATTTCTGTCTGTACCAACGGGCTCGGATCATCAGGCAACCAGGGATGTCCCATATCAAAGTTGTTCTTCCATTCCCCACTCTTCGCCTTACTCCAGCCACAACAAAATCATGTGCTGCCATAATACTCCTCCAGCAATAACTAGGACAGTTTCCAATGGTTGCATCCACAAAAGAGGTATTCAGAAAATATCGTGCCTTATAAATTCTTGCTACCAATGTGCTTGGATTTGTTAGAAAACGCCAGGCCTGTTTTCCTAACATTGCCAAGTTAAACTTCCGTAGATCCTTAAAACCCAGACCACCATAATTCTTGGGGACGCATAGCTTATCCCAAGCCTTCCAATGTATTTTCTCTTCTGCTCTATTACCCCAACAATATCTATTCATAGTCCTCTCAATGGACAAAGTGACTGAGTCTGGTAAAAGAAATATACCCATTGTGAAAGTAGGCATCGCCTGTGCGACACTTTTTAGTAAAACTTCTTTACCAGCCTGTGATAACAGTTTTTTATTCCATGATTCCATCCTCTGCCTGATTTTGTCCTCTACATAAGCAAAAGCTGCCTTCTTATTTCTTCCCACAAATGATGGAAGACCCAGATATTTTCCAAAATTTGGGGCTTGGTCAACCTGCACGCAATCTGCCACTGCCAGCCTTTCAGCCTCCTGTGTGTTTCTGCTAAAACAGATATTAGACTTATGAAAATTTACCTTTTGACCAGATAAATTCTCATATCGATTCAAGCACTGTTTAATCACTGTAGCTTCTTGCACATTAGCCCTGAAAAACAACAGACTGTCATCCGCAAAAAATAGATGCGAGATTGGGGGTGCCCCCCTAGCAACTCTACATCCATGAATATAGCCCATCGTCTGCGACTTTTGTAACAATAAAGATAGGCCCTCTACACAAATAATAAATAAATATGGGGATAAAGGATCTCCCTGTCTGAGTCCTAGAGTGGGTACTACTCGTCCACCCGCCACCCCATTTACAAGTATATTATATTCAACAGTGGTCACACAGAGCATAATCATCTTAACCCATCGCTCATCAAAACCCATAACTATTAACATTTTTCGTAGGAATTGCCACTCCATTCTGTCATAGGCCTTTGCCAAATCCAACTTCAAAGCCCCCCAACCTGTGGCCCCACACTGCTTTCTATTCAAATAATGGCCAACCTCTGCAGTTACTAGGATATTATCCGTGATCAGTCTTCCTGGGATAAAAGCACTCTGGGATTCCGAAATCAAATCCCCCATTAGTGGTTTCATTCTGTTAGTAATCATTTTAGCCATGATGCGATACAGAACATTCCCCAACGCTATTGGTCTCAAATCAGCCACCGTTTCAGGCACCGTTTTCTTCGAGATTAGCACCACGTCTGTGTCATTTAATCCCTTTGGAAAAACGGCATCATTCAAACAATTCACAATAAACTGAGACACATCACCCCCAACTACATCCCAAAAATGCTTATAGAAGCCCAGATTCATTCCATCCGGCCCCGGGGCTTTATCAGGAAACATAGAGAACAGAGCAGTTTTAACTTCCTCAGGCATAAAAGGGCGCAATAATTCATTGTTTTGTTGTAGGGAAACCCGAGGGGCAAAATCATCAAATAATGGGTCCACACATTCAGAAACCCCAGATGCAAAAATAGTTTTAAAATAATCTAAAACTACCCGATTCATAGCTTCACCCTCCACCCATACTCCCGCATCATTCATAATCTTATCAACACAATTCTTTTTCTTTCGGGCAGAGGCATACCTGTGATAAAAACGAGTGTTAGCATCGGCACCTCGGAGCCAATGCTGCTTGGCACGCTGCCTCCAGAACACATCCTCCTGTGTCTCTAACTGGCACAACTGGCTCTCCACATGCTGGAACTCGAGTAGTAAAGTAGGGTCCCTACGACTCCTGATTTCCTCCTGCCTTTTCCGAAGTTGCTTTATTTTCTCACCAAATTTATGGAAGTGGTCACCCCCCCCCCCCCATCTCATCAAAGAGCCCCCACAATACTGTTGACAATTCAACAATCCTTGAGCTCTTCCATTCTGCCAAGCATTCTCCACCACTTCCCTACACCCATCATCATGGAGCCAAGCCATCTCAAACTTGAAAGTTCTCGGTCTTCTACCCCTCCGTCTGCATGCATCAATACAGAGGAATAGAGCCGAATGATCCGACTTTCGCATTATAATGTTCTCAACCCCTGCATTTGTATTCATATTACACCAACCAGACGTGGCCAATACCTTATCAAGACGTTCTTCTAACCACCCATCCGTCCCCTTACTCTTTTCCCAAGTGCACTGATGGCCCCGCATAGGCAACTGTAGCAAACCACACATATCTAAGGTCTCCCCAAAACCGCGCAGGAGACTCCTCGGATGCGGATTACCTCCCCTTTTTTCATGCTGATACAAAAGATCATTGAAATCCCCTACCACTACCCAGGGGAGAGGTGATCTACCACTCAAGGATCGCAGCAAATCCCATGATTCTCTCCTCCTATTTCTCTCAGAGAAACCATAATAGCCAGTCATCCGCCACACCAGTCCACTCGTATGCGTCACCTCCACATCAACATAATTTTTTGAATAACTTAGCAATCGTGTCGTATTATTCTTTTTCCATAGTAAAGCTATTCCACCACTACGCCTCGTATTATCAACGTAGAACAACCCCTCAAACCCAATACGTACTCATAGACGCTCCGCATGCACGCGTCCCACCTTTGTTTCCATCAAAAATACAAAATCCGACTTCTTACGGGACACAAGGTCCGCTACTTCCCGAACTGTTCGTGGATTGCCCAAGCCACGACAGTTCCAACTTATGATACTCATAATGATGGGCGGGTCTGGGAACCACAACCCGCCATACACAAGTTTTTTGAAACCTCAGCCATTGTAACATCAACTTCTCGCCCCTCCGATCTTTCTCCAACTACACCCTCCTCCCTACGCCTCTTCCCCACCCCTACCACCAACCCGTCCACCTCTCCCCCTCTACTGCCTCCTCCCTTCCCGCCATCCCAACAGTCACAACACCCCTCCCCGTCACCTCCCTCGGCTGCTCTTCCGGCGTTAATAACCAACTCTCCCCCACTGCCCTAGGTCCACGCCGGAACCCTGCCCTCATATCCCCCGAGAACGGGTAATCCTCAACTGGCATTGTTGACTCCCTCGCATGCAAACAGAATTTGTAGAGATGCCCTAACTTGCCACAGAAGAAACAAAAATTGTGTAAACGCTCATATTTGAACATCACCCAACACGTCGTTTTGTCTCGCTTCATAAATCTCATCTTTCGGCGCAGGGGTTTCTCCACCGGAATTGCAACTCTTATACGATAAAACTCCTTCCACGGGGCACCCACAAACCTGGTATCCATCTTAATGAAAGATCCCAATGTGTTCCCAATCTGCTCCAAGATTTTATCGGACGTATACCACATTGGCAAAGCATGCACTTGTATCCACATATCAAGTGTATCTAGGGTAACATCCTCCGCCCGAACCCCATCTTCAATCGGACGGCACACAAGCGAAGCATTCTCATATGCCCACGGTCTATCCTCCATCACACGCTCAATGTCCGTTTTATGATGAAAAACAAACATGAACAATCGGGGTTGTATCTCCGTGACTTGCATACCTTTGACCGGTTGCCAAACCGACGCCAAGACTTGGCTCATGAACTCCACCTTAACCATCTTCCTCGTTAGAAACCGCCCGAGGAGTCGCCACGTCTGGACCTGCTCGACCGTCTCCGTCCCCGCTTCCTCCAGCGCCGGCACGAACGTAAACGAATCGTCCTCCAGAGCCATGTCGCCCCATCGTTCCGTGATCTCAGCCACCCCATCTCCAGCCTGCCTTGCTGCCATCTGCCCTCTGTTATTCATCAGTGAAGGCTGTCGGAAAACGCACGCTGAATCACCGGCGAAACTGCCGTAGAAACCAGAAAAACCCTAGCGGTAGGAAACCCTAGAATACGCTAGAGAGAGAATTTAGAATTCGTTTGAATAATATTTAGTATTTTATTTTAGTTGTTTGATTTCGTATTAATATTTAGTATTTAATACATATTTTTACTTTGTTAGTTTGCATGTCAGCACATCATTTTTTTTTTACACATTTACACAGTAGTCTAAGTGTGTAATTACAGTACAACGAATTTTTTTTAATTATAGAAAATATTGGCTGGCAGGCTTTGGCATGGCGGGGCGGGCCAGCCACATTCCAAGCCCGCTAAGAGGCGGGCTTTTTAGCCCGTCCAGCTATGGGGACGGGTTTTGGTGTGTTTTGGCCCGTCCCACCCCACGAGACCATTTCGACGGCTCTAAATCTAGCCAGCTTAATACTCAACTCGCCTACAGCACCACTCTCTTACCACAAAGGTTAACCACAACACAAAGAATAAAGACTCACCCAACGGCAACACATGCCAAAACAACACAAGCCTCCGTGACTACACACGTCACGAGAGAAGATCACACAACGCCGGCTTTACAAGCCCTCGAAACACGCTGGCAACGAAAATGCGAAAGAGAAGATCAAAGATTCCCGACCCAGAGCATGTTATTGACTCTACCACAAATCTGTTAATTGAAGATGAAGGTAGCTTGCTTACTCTCAGACACTAGTTAGACAGAAATCCCTTCACTTCGTGAGTGTTCCCGCGGGCGGGGCACCACCCGCCGGCCTACCCGCGGGTACATAGCCCTGTGGGAATATGTTCCCGCGGGCTAACACCATTCATCACAGCATGCAAATATCCAATTCTCACAGGTGAAATATCCTCCATACTATTCAGTTTGCATAAAACACATTTGTAGAGGATTTTGACAAGCATTTCATACTCTAACTTCAAATCAGATTTTTGACCAGAAAGATTTGGTTCGAGAGAAGCATTCTCATTTCGAATTTCTGTCCAAACTTCCGTGTGATCATATGTGTGTATATCTAAGTCCAACAGTGGTTGTTCTGGACTCGATATAGGAAGTCCAAAAGTTGGGCCCAACAAGTCGACCCCCCATTTAGCAAAAGGGATGGCTGTGGTGACCGGCGTGTAGAAGGTGGCCGGCCGAGTGTCCTTCCGGGCGAAGGCTTGGCAGATGCTGAACTTAGCTATCCATTCCATGCAATCTCTCATCATGGTCGGCCAATAATATCCCTGGACGACTAGCTTACGGGCGAGCGTGTGGGGGCCCCTAGATGATGCTCAGATTAAGGAAGGCATGGAAAAAGGTCATAGACAATCGATTCAATACATTCGATCTCACCATCAGACAACAGAAGCTAGGACTAAGGTAGAAGAAAGCTCGGAGAAGTCTACGATGCCGGAAATTTGTGCTGGGGGGAAAAATGTGAAGGGATCTAATGAGGAACCAGTAGAACTTGAAATTGGTTCTTATTATTTCTTTCTTTCTTTCTATCTCTGTGGAATCAGGTATCGTACTTTCAGGGTGCACACCCCCTAACTAGGATTCGAAGCCTAGCGGGTAGTATCCAACCTTGTAACTCGGGAATATCGACCGCGTTACTTCTAAATATCTGTCGGTCCTCTGTGACCGTTTCTTACTCGGAAATTTCGACCAAGTCACTTTCAAAATATTTGTCGGCCCTCCAAAAATACTATTTTCCTCACAAATAGATAGCATATATATATATATATATATATATATATATATATATATATATATATATATATATATATATATATATATATATATATATATATATATATATATATATATATATATATAATGCAATTTCTCTTCTCATGCAATAACTTTACTTATGCAAGCTCATGCACATACTTCTCAACAACTTCTCCTTCTCACATTTTGGAAATCAAATATCATCCAAACTTCTCAATGTGAATAGATTATGATTTTTTAAAATAGATATAGTTTTTGAAAATAGCTTAAGGCTTCACTTTGAGCCTTTACTGTACTTAATCTTTAAAAGTGGCAAAATGTCATTTTCAAATGCAAGTTTGTAAAACAGTGACTTATGAAAGAAATCTCAATTATCTCAATAATTCTACTATTCGTGAGCTAAGCAATGCAATTAGCACATTTAATCAAATAATTCTTGTAACCAAATGCCAATATGATATTTCATAACTTGAACTCAAAAGCTACACAAATACTCAAGGACCAATTTCATGCTTTGTCTGCTAACATGCTCTTTACTGTGAAATGGAAAATATGCTTTAATTCTCAATCACTGTGAAACAAGGGAATATGTACGGCTTATTACTAGAATCTCAACACTTAGCAAATCTTCTCAATAAATACTATCAAGTATTGATCATGCTTCTCAACTCAAAACATACTTAAATGCTAGCAATTTCACTCACTGTAAAATAGGGAAATCATGCACTATTCATGCCAAATTCTCAATAACTTAACAAAACTTCTCAATAAATTCTAACAAGTATCTAGGCATGCTTCTCAATCAAATATCATGCTCAAAAGCTATAAACTCAACTTATGATATAGTTCACAGACAACAACAACAACAGAGTATTCATCTTCGATATTTCTAACTGTAAATCATGCATTCTAATTCCAAATCAAACGAAACTAACTTCTACTAGTGCGTCGTAACGAGCCTGAGTGTCCGAGCCTCAAGGGCCCACGAGTCCTGGTTCGAAAGACACGTAGCTGAGCCACAGAGGGCCCAGCCAGAACTAACTTTGGTCTAGCGGAGCTTGGTGACGGGGCTTGGGGAGCCCCGCCACTTGGCTCCGCCAAGCTACGGTGCAAGGCAACGGATCATGACAAGACCCGTTGCATTGGTCCGTTACTCAACGGGGCTAGCCAACGGACCATGCCAGGGTCCGTTGGTTGGCTCCGTTGGGTGATCTGGTGCACCATCTATGTGCACCAGACACCTTCTTCTTCACTTGTACACAAAACTAGATGCAATCCAAAACCTCTAAACCTCAATAAATCAATCATAGATCATTAATAACTCACAAACAGCTCAACACAACAATTATCTAGCATTTCTAAACATCTATTTCACAATCTAGCACTTAATAGAGCCCAAAATATAGTTTGGGAGTCCATGGTTTATACCTTTTGATTTCTCTTCTTTTTGTGTGGATCTCCCCTTCCTCTCTACTCAGCTTCCACCACTTTCACTACCTAGACTCCTCAAACAAACCACACAACAAAACTTGAGGAAGAAACTCAGAGGTTGAAGGCAAAGGAGATGAAAACCTTAAAGAATCAGATGGAATGAATGGATGAGAATGGAGTTAGAATGCTTACTGTGTGGTTTCTTCTTCTTGGCAGACTAGGGCTTCGGAGAGGCATAGAAAGGAGATCAGGGAATTCCAATTGAATAGTAGAGATTAAATAGGGTTCAAAACCCTAGGTAGGAAGCCAATGATTGGTTGGGGTTAAAAGGGGAATTTTGCTTGATAACAAGATCAGACAAAGGTTTGTAGAATTCTTTAGGGTTCATCTTGTATTATGGATCAAGGTCTTAAAATGATTTTGGGATAACTTGGGGTCAAAATAGTTTTTCTGAAAGTAGTTTCTAGTTAAAACACTTGGTTCAGGTTTCACAAGTTCCTTTCCTGTTTCACTCAGATTGACTTTTTGGGTTAAAACTTGGTACATAAATGTACCCAAAACTTAAGATTTTCGAAATAAGACAAATCTTGGTGTTGAATTTATTTAAAAATTCGACTTAAAATATTTAATTCAAACACCTTTTTTGAAATAAAATTTTTGGAAGAGTGAAAATAGCTATTTTGGAATTTGTAAAATAGACTTTAGAAAAATTATTTTTGGGTTGTCACATCGCCCCCCGGCCCCGGCAAAGCATTTGGGAGGATAGAACCCGGGGTTCGGTGATAGAACCCGGGGTTCAGTGACTCAATAGCTCAACAGACAGGGTCAAATGTCGGTGCATACAAGGGATCTGTTCACTTTGGACATAATCCCCACATTACGCTGCAGAGGTTCGAACATAGATCTCTTCTCCCAAATACTGCTTACTGAACCAGTGAGTTAAGCCCGTGCGAACATTT
Organism: Ipomoea nil; assembly: GCF_001879475.1. Lineage (NCBI taxonomy): Eukaryota > Viridiplantae > Streptophyta > Magnoliopsida > Solanales > Convolvulaceae > Ipomoea > Ipomoea nil. Next base: position 1,345,425 of record NW_017617690.1, on the reverse strand, counting down.
TTATTTTTTATTTTTACTATCATGCATTGCAAACTAGAACAGAAAGCAAAATTTATTATGTATACACTCTAGGATAGTAATTTCGAATTTCACTAGTCATTTAATAAAAAATAAAATAAAAATTATCAAGTTTACAAGTTAAGGAAAAGAAAGTAGTGTTATGTGTTACTCCCTAGTCCATATGTTGTATATCATGTCTTGGTGGTATATAAATCTTAATCCATTCTAAAGAAGACCACAAAATTTCCCTAACAATGGCTACTCTCCCTGATAACCAAACGTGTAAAGATAAGAAAGTAGGGTTCTTGGATTATGAGTTTTGAGATTGTAAAGATCAGATTTTTTCAGTAGTTAATGGAATCAGATTGTGTACTTTGTTTGAAGCTCTTGTTTATTGCATTCTTAGATGTCTTTGAATACAATGAATGGGGTGTTTGGTAAATAGATGTTAACTGATTGGTTTACTGAGTTTGACTAGTTAATAACATTAGAATGGAGTGTTTGGTAGAAAAGTGTTTGCAAAATGACTTTCTCAAAAAATTGATTGAAAAAGTTACTTTGAGCAACTTTTTGAATTTTCACATAATGAAAAGTGTGAATAAAAAGGAAGCTCGCAAAGTAAACAAAATACATATATTTCCATTCTTAACTCGCTATAGTAATTTCAAACTCTCATGGAAAGTTCGAGCATATGTTCCCATATTCCATTCAATATTACTATCTGGTAGGGAATATCCCGACCGACATAGCTTCACCACGACCGAGGAGCCTGTCTCTTTCTCCTTGTCTTTGCAGGTAACAGGTCGGGCTCCACGAGAAGAACCCGGTCGTAGATCGAGCGGGAGTTGCCCGAGCGACGGTGTCGACCACCGAGCGATAGCCCTCTGGCGAAAGAGCTGACGAAGGACACGTGGCGGCTCTCTACATCGACAGGCAGGGCACCCGGGAGGATGACACGTGGTAGCTACGTGGAGGGCATGCCGAACGGCTGGAATCTTGTCCCCGGCATAGCGGCTATAAATACCCACAGTAGCTACAGTGTAAGGGACTTTTGGACGATCGATAGGTTGTTGTTAGAGAATCCCGACCGCAGTCAGTCGGTACTCAGAGCAACCAAGTAGATTGTACTTAGGGCCTTTACCGGGATCAATAAAGATATTTACTTGCTTTAATTGGTCTCGTGTTGTTATATATTGCTTGCGCGTAATTAGCAGTACCACTATCGTTCCATTCTTGAATTTGATCAACACTCCTAACTTGAACATGCCCAGCTGGATTCAAACCAATTGACAGAGTACTTTTCCTTTTTTGATTTGCAAAAATTATCTTCTTTTCGTGGGTTTCCAAATCAAAAGAAATTAGATTTGGTCCAAAACCTTCCTTGAAATTTGATCCAAAACCTTCCTTGAAATAAAAGGTACGATTATAGTTATTACAAGAATTATGACCTTTATACGGTGGTTCTTTAAGACCAGAAAACACGAGCAAACAACCACTCGGATTCCAAAATCCTATCGGATCAAAATATTCATTTCCAAGTATTATGTCCTTGCTAAAGAATAAACTTGCTTGTTTATGCCAAGCAATATTATTATCATTTTCATCCATTACCCAAATCTCGATACAAACCTCATTTTCTGTACATGGTTTGTACATGGTTGTGACGCCGTAAAAAGAGCAATACTCTCTTTCATGAATGTATAATGATCAAGGACTTCAACATTAGAGGGCAGTTCAATCTTACCAAAGACCTCACCATCCATATCAAACCAAACCAAATGACCTTTAAGACATTGCCAATAATATTTTCCTTTTAAATAAAAATCCCTAGTTTCAAAAAGGAGATGCAAATCTAGAGAATCGAGATCCGCATCAATTTGTCTCCAACTCCACCGATCACCTACCTGACTACAAACCATTACAATGTCATGATGACTACTTTCGAATTTATAATTTGAATCATCAAAACTCACAAGCATGATAACCTTCCAGGTCATACTATTAGACAATCCAAATCCAAATTGTATCAGCAAGTCATTGTTAGGTGGTTTTTTGGGTACCTTAATAAAAGGCAAGGTCTTGACTTCCCTAGTGAATGGGTTGAATATCAAAACATCAAAAATGATTTCGGGTGAAATGATCTTACCTCTATTAAATGAAATCAAATCGCCCCGGCATAGAATGAGACATAGCATACCATGACAACACTTGACAAACTTCGTATTTGAATTTGGCAGGTCTAAGTATATGCATACCGCATCATCACACTCTGATTCTTTGTAAATCAAGTTAAATACTTGATTAGGCCAGGACTCGGGAATAATATTGGGAGGCCCAAAGTCGATAATAGCACATTGGCTTTTTCCCTTTCTAAATTCATAGTGTTTGTCCATGAATTGATGATCATTTTTTATTAAATTATAGAAAAATTTGCAAACACATTTAAATCGCATCAGTGACTTTACCGGTAACCTCACCAAAATATCAATCAGTGTATCCATTGGTAATTTGCAGTCTTCCATTTTCAAAAATCAAACAATTCAATCCAATGCTTGAATCTTTAATCCTGGCTATTTTGAAGCTATAATTGAATACAGGATCGGAAGGATATTATGTACCTTTAGTCGTGAATAAATGAACAATAGTGTCCTTCGCCAACTTCAACAACATTCAACTTCAACATTCCTTCAATTCGAATTGGAGACGATGAATACCACAAAAAGATGGAGTTCTGTCTTCTAAGATCACCTTATAAAGGAACGGTCGGATCAGATCTATTGAAATAGAGAGAAATACGTTGTTTCCAAGAACGAGAGACACACTTCTTTGAATATATAACTCATGCCTATAAAACAACCTAAACATGAAGTTTAATAAATTCGTTAAATAATTAAAAATAAAAAAAAAAACTAATTAATAAGTCCATAACTTTAGTTCTAAATGGCATTTTAGTTGAACTTGGAATGAACAAGTTTAAATGGAATTATGGATTTTTTTTATATAAATAACTAACAAATATAAAATAATTATGCACGGGGAAATCAGCGATTTTCCAATCACTTACCATGTGTTAAATGTGGTCGAAAAATTATTAGCGATTATTTCTCCCATGACAGTTATGATATGATATGTTATGCCATGTGGTAAAACATTAGGTGCAAAAAAATTGTACAAAAACCATTTTTTAACAAAAATAATAGGCTACAGGTCACATGGCAATGAGCCAGTGAGTAACGTACAATGTCCATTCTTTTTAAGGCATACACTAGATTTATAAAAATAAAATAAAAAATAAAATAAAACTTATTTTTACTTGGGAAATTATATTACACGTTTGTAGTGTATACATAATATTATTAATTATATTATTAAATTGAAACTAGCCGTTGTATTGTAGTATAAACTAATAGTTTTTCATGCGTATTGAGCTATTGATATAATGCCCAATATTTATTTTTAAATAAATACTTCAAAGTATATCAATGCAAGATTATATGGAACATGTTCATGCCTAAGTAATTGAATGTTGAATTTATTTATTTAAATGGGTAATTCTAAGTTTATAAATGTAAAAATAATGTAGTGGAAATTAATTATAATTATCATTAAAAATAATTATTTACAACTTTGTAAAATCTAAATACTTAATTAAAAACGATAATCACCATAATTGTAAAAAAAGAAAAAAAGAAAAAAAAAACAGTTTTATGAATGATTATTTCTTTTATTTTTATTTTTTTCCCCTTTTCATAAATGTATTATTATTATAGTATAAATGAATCTTGTTCAAAACAATCATTTTATTTGTGGGTAATAAATATTACACCAAAGTTTATTTGATTGTTCTCCAAATTAAAGCTCTCATTCTCTAAAAAAAAAAAAATTAAAAAAAAAAAAAAAAAAAAAGGTTGAATTTTTGACTTTTTGGGTCAAAACTTGGTACATTTTTTTTTTGAAACCAAAACTTGGTACATAAATGTACCCAAAACTTAGAATTTTGAAATAGGATAAATCTTGGTGTTGAATTTATTTAAAAACTCGATTTAAATATTTAATTCAAACATCGTTTTCGAAATAAAAAATTTTGAAGAGTGGAAATAGCTATTTTGGAATTTGTAAAATAGGCTTTAGAAAAATTATTTTTGGGTTGTCACATCGCTCCGGCAAAGCATGGTTCGGTGACTCAATAGACAGGGTCAAATGTTGGTGCGTACAAGGAATCTGTTCACTTTGGGTATAATCCCCACATTACCGCTGCGGAGATTCGAACATTGATTTCTTCTCCTAAATACTGCTTACTGAACTAGTGAGTTAAGCTCGTGCGAACATTTTTTTTTTTTTTTTTTTTTTACTATCATGTATTGCAAACTAGAACAGAAAGCAAAATTTATTATGTATACACTCTAGGATAGTAATTTCGAATTTACACTAGTCATTTAATAAAAAATAAATAAAAATTATCAAGTTTACAAGTTAAAGAAAAGAAAGTAGTGTTATGTGTTACTCCCTAGTCCGTATGTTGTATATCATGTCTTGGTGGTATATAAATCTTAATCCATTCAAAAAGAAGACCACAAAATTTCCCTAACAATGGCTACTCTCCATGATATCCAAACGTGTGGCTCAACCGAACACTACCTTACCTTATCCAATCATTTCATCCTTGTCATCAAATCTCCTCTCCTACCCTCCCTCCATTTTTTCTTCTACACTATCAGCAAAACAAAATCGCGCAAAAATTCATGGCTTCTTCCACACTCTCACCCGTCACTCCTTCTCAGGTGAACCCATCACTCCCTTCACCTCTTCTTCTCCATCTCTCTCTCTCTGAGGCTTCAATTTCACTCCGGAATTCTTTGATTTTTTAATTTTTTTTCTGTTTGTTTGTGGAATTTGTTCAGCTATGCTCGAGCAGGAATGGCATGTGCTCCGGCGGCTCCCAAGCGTTGATGGTGAAATCCGTGAGGAGCGGCGCCGGCGGGAGGAAGAAGGGGTTGAGGGTCACGTGCATGGCCACCAGTATTCCGGCCGACGATCGGGTGCCGGATATGGGTAAGAGGCAGCTCATGAACTTGCTTCTCTTGGGTGCCCTTTCTCTCCCCTCTTCTGCCATGTTGGTACCTTATGCAGCCTTCTTTGTACCTCCTGGGTGAGTTCTTTTTCTTTTTTTCTATTGCCCTTTTCTTGCCTTCACTATTGTTATGTTGGATTGATGGGGTTAGTTCAAATTTGTTCCTGGATTATGAGTTTTGAGATTGTAAAGATCAGATTTTTCAGTAGTTCATGGAATCAGATTGTGTACTTTGTTTGAAGCTCTTGTTTATTGCATTCTTAGATGTCTTTGAATATAATGATGGATTGTTTGGTAAATAGCTGGTAGCTGATTGGTTTAGTGGGTTTGACTAGTCGATAACATTAGGTGATTGTAGAAAAGTGTTTGCAAAATGACTTTCTCAAAAAGTTGATGGGAACAGCTACTTTGAGCAACTTTTTGAATTTTAGCATTAAATTATTACAAAAAGCTAATTAATCAGACACCCATATTCATTGTTTAACCAAGTCAAACAGCTAATAGTGGTCAGATAAGTCAAAATTGGCCGATAAACTAACTATTTTACCAAACAAGGCCTATATCTAATGGGGTATCTAACAACTTTCTTGTTTCTAAAACCCGCCTTATGGTCCTAGCCAGCAAAGGATCACAAGAAACGTAAACCAGCCTAGGCCTGACCAGCTAAAATCAAGAACCTTTCCCATTAGGAGTCGAACTTGTAAACTTATGGTTAACAAGAAACGTAAACCAGCCTAGGCCTGACCAGCTAAAATCAAGAACCTTTCCCATTAGGAGTCGAACTTGTAAACTTATGGTTAACAAGCTAAACAGCCCGACCAACTTGGCTGAGGTTGACCCAGTATACTATGGTTATACTTGTATTTGACCGACTTTAGAACATTATAATGTTGAATTGACAGAGTATTGCATGTATCCTCTGCTTGTCATATGTGAATTTGTGACTCTATCGTCCTTATTTATAATTCTTAGTATGTTCTGCTAGTTTATAGTATGCCTTGTTAACAATGAGCTGAATTGAGAAGAAAAGGAATAAGAACAATTAAGAAAGACATGTATATGTAAATTTATCTAAGGGTCAACGATACATTAGGCTTTGACAGGATCACTTGCCTCTTCTGTTTTTTCTATTGTTTGGTGCTTCCGGGTTGTGGTTACATGATATTCTTTCGGTTTCCTGTCCATGCCTCATGAACTTATACATTGGGAGCAGGTCGGGAGGTGGAAGTGGTGGTACCGTTGCTAAGGATGCCCTAGGAAATGATGTCCTTGCTTCTGAGTGGCTAAAGACTCATGCACCTGGGAACCGTACCCTCACCCAAGGGTTGAAGGTAGGCGATTCTTGGTCAATTTGTGGAGAAAATTTTCAGCTTTCTTGATGGTTTTAAGATCATTGTTTTAAAGTTTCATCGAATCTAGTGCACAAGTCTCTACGTCTAGGTTGGTTAAAGGTGACATTTTAGCGGTTGTTAGTAGTTGCCAATGATCTCTTGTCCCATTGGGTAAGAGAGAGACCCCTCGACGTAAAGGTTTAGGTTTGATTCCCACTGGGGCACCGAACACATATACTTGAGTATGTATTGATGGATCATAACTCATAAGCTAGTTTGACCATAACATTTCGATTCAATAATATGTACAGGCAATCTTTTTCTTTTTTGAGTCCTACTGACTCAGTTACAATGCAGTATCTGTTCATAACTACTTTCTCAACCTACTAAAGCACAAAGAGTCAATATCGTCTCAACTGAGGCACGAACCCACAATTTTTATCTTAGTGTATGTTCAATTTAGATGAGGATAATTAACAATTCATTTGATGGTGAACTCTAGGGAGACCCCACCTATCTTGTTGTCGAGAATGACGGGCAACTTGCAACCTACGGGATCAACGCTGTTTGCACCCACCTTGGTTGCGTGGTGCCATGGAACGCAGCCGAGAACAAATTCATCTGTCCTTGCCATGGATCCCAGTACAACAACCAAGGAAGAGTCGTTCGAGGACCAGCTCCTTTGGTAAGTGAACCAAAGTTTTCTATGAATATGTTACATGACCTTTAGAAAAGAACTTCAACTCTGTATTTCACAATTTATAACTATATAACTATCTTCTTGGAACAGTCCTTGGCATTGGCTCATGCCGACATTGATGATGATAAGGTAGTGTTCGTTCCATGGGTCGAGACTGATTTCAGAACTGGCGAGAACCCATGGTGGGCATAGACATCTTTTTCGAATGAATTACCCTCGGGTATTTCACCTCGCGCTTGAAGGAAACCGAGCTCCTGCAAGTTGCTCCTTGTACTATTTGTAGTATATGAGTATCGAAAATTGATCATCAAGAAACAAAAAAAGTATAGTTAAGTTATTGGATTGCAGGAACACCCCACTTAATGGTTTGATCATCATATCACTGAGTGATGGATGTAGCCTGGAACATCATATCATCAATCAAATGTCATAGAAATTTCATTCTGTTCTCTTCTTGGCCTGCTTTTGCTTTTGTTTTTGCCTGTCTATGACAGTGCATGCATATATGACTGGATATTTGTGCAGATAATGAGAATGGAAGTAATTGAGAATGTGAATTTTCATTGCATAATAAGTAGATGTAATGTAGGATTTGTAATACATAAATTCCTCTAATAATACATAGGAAAAGGAAATTTCTACGGTATCATCTTTTTGGATCAAGTAAAACATGTATGGTATTAGTCAGTCTGCTTGTTGGTTTAAGTATTTAAGTTCAGGTGTTGCTTTAGTGAATTAGAGGATCTCGAGCTTAATATAAGTGAATAGAAGATGTCAGAAGTTCCTTTGCCTTGCATTTAATGGTACATTTATAGGGGAGTTGGGGAAACACATGTCGGAAGCTCGACATGTGCAATACGTGCTACTCATGCACAGGGAGAGACCGGAGGCCTTGCTAATTCCCCCATATGCCCGAATGTTCTTGGCGACCTTGCTTTTGCCGCTATCGACGGGTTTGACTAATGGGATTGTTGTCCTACTTTCGGAGTGAATAAGGTTAGGTTTCTCGCCTCTCCGACCTAAGAAGATAGGGATCGGAAGGCTTCGAGACCCGGGGACCAAGGCCGCTAATTAAGTCCAGGTCCGCGCTTTAAGGTAGGTCGGGCTGGTTGATCTGGGTCGGTAGGTGCTCAGGAATAATTCCTGTTGGCAATTAATTAACTGGGTCCATAAGTGCTCGTGAATAATTCCTGTCGGCAATCTGCCCGTATACCGAGGAGGTATATATGGTACTTTAACACTTGTTTTCACAATATTATATTCAGCATAATCAAGCATAACAATACTTTACTTGATAGTACAAAAGGTATGGGTGCAAATTGGCATATTAGACAAATTCATAGATAACTAAATACCATAAACAAAACCAAACTTGTGAAATTTCTCCCTGGTGAGTTCATCAATGCGCTGAATACTTTCAGGTCGAAGATAATTCTTATGATCACCAACAGATGCTTTTCTGAAGAAGGAATTGTAGGGGACAGGAAACCATGAAGCCAAATCCTCGGACTTGTTCACTTCATGTCCACTTAAAACCTCAAAGCTGCAACTCTCCACAACCTCCTCCACTTCCTCCTCGTCCTCTCCGAAAGGACAACCCAGAAACTCACCCAATCTCCGGACATGAGTTTTAGCGTCACTCTTCAACTCCTCATAAGTAACAAACAAAACATTCCTAGGACGCTCCAAACTCGCCATTCTGTACCCCAACACATGATCATAGTAAGGCCCGCAAGGGAAAACCCCATCGCAGAATTTCTCCACAGCTTCATCCAACTCCCATGGCTTCTCCTCCTCCTCTACCCCCTTCCATCTGTTCACGAAATGCCACATCGAAACCAGGGTGTCCTTCGGGTTCCTCGTGACATAAACGACACGACAGCCCGAGGATTCCAGGGTGGTACCTAGTAACTGATAAGGAATATGTGTGCTGAAGATCCTGGGAGAATCAAGATTGGTATCTGCAGGGATTCCTAGGCCTGTTGGTTTAGATTCTCCATAGACATGGATTTCGAGGAAGGGGATAAGTTCATGGGGATTGTTTTGGACTAAAGAATGTATGGAAGAGCGATTGGTGATGGAGTAAAGGAGAGATTTAAGCCATGTAGTGCCAGTTTTGGGGAAAGAAGAGAGGATTATATCAGTGGGGAGTGGTTTGAAGTGAGTGAGAACTCGTTTGATTCCAGGGATGAAGTGAGGCATGAGCCAAAAGCCATTGATTTGGCAAAGAAGCTCATCTCCCCTCCATTTCTCTTCTGGGAAAGATTCCACTAATCCTTCATTATCAGTAGGATTAATGGAATTCTCCATGAAATGGGGAATGGGAGCTGATCTGAGTCTCCTATTGGCTGATATATAAATCCTTAGCCATTATATATAAAGGTTTAGATTAGTATGGAGTTGGACACTTGGATTCCACGCATATCCAGCCAGACAAGTGATTTAATTAGGTTAAAGCAAAAATAAAAACTTTGGTTTACGGGAAAGTTTAATTTGCAGGTTATATTATTATCCGAAAATGTGCACTGGGTGAATCAAACACGTCTCAGAGTACTCCAAACTTAATGAAAAACACATTTCAAAACTTAATATGATACTTCATTCAAAAAAAAAAACTTAATTTGATACTATAATTTGTTGCGGATGAGAGTGGACATGTGAAAATAAATATGATCCTATCAAATGGGTGGTGTTAATAAAGTGACTTAGATTGCAAGCATATACAGCCTGAGCCTGCAGGCTTATGTTAAGGAAGAAATCAGAATACGTTAATTAAACAAATGGGATAGTCAATCAACTTGTGGTCCAGTGGAGACAATATTAATTTTTTGTATTTTAATAAAATAGAAAATAGTTATAAACAATATGCCTTGGATGCATGCATGTGCTTCACACGTGCATACGTAAACCATACAAACGTCATATATATTTATTTTTAAATCAAGCTTAACAAAGAAGAGCTTGGTTCGTGGGTGAATCCTCGGAGGATCGTGACTCGTGAGTTGTCACTCTGCATACCGATGTTTGTGCGCAAATTATGTCATAGAATCGTGTTCACCGAGAATGGTGAACACAGGGCAAAACGACGTCGTTTTTAGGCAAAATAAAAAAAAAAAAATTTGCGGATGTGAAGTTAACGGCGCGCGTTTGATCAAATTATGAATTTTCTGTTATGAGATTATGAATTTTATGAAAATTCATAATCTCATAACAGAAAATTCATAATCGCATAACAGAAAATTCATAATCTCACAACTGAAAATTCATAATCTCATAACAGAAAATTCATAATCTTATAACAAAAAATTCATAATCTCATGGTTCCAAAGTGAATGTGTAGGCATGGTTCCAAAGTGAATGTGCAGGCATGGATTCATAATTTATGAATGTTCGTGATTTCGGACGGGAATGTGTAGGCATGGTTCCAAAGTGAATGTGCAGGCATGAATTCATAATTTATGAATGTCCGAAATCTTTGTTCACCTCAAATTAAAGTGAAACCGCAAAATGTGAAAATAAAGAAGAAAAGTCACACAATTAATTTAAAAAAAAAAAGAAAAAAAAAAGAAGAAAATAACGGTGTACTAACACTGTTGGAACCATGTTCACCATTCATGGTGAACACGGTTCCATGGCATAACGTCCCATGTTTGTGCCAATGTGCCGTAACAAATGTTGATTGTGAATTCATGAAGCTATAAAGTACTCTCTATGTTGCAGTTTATATGTCCTACTTACTATATATTAGTCAAATCAACTCTTTCTTTTTTGTTCATTTTCTTTATTATTTTTACTTATTTTTAATTTTTAATTTTTTTTTTGTGTTTAATAGTACTTTTAGTATAGTTTCTAAATATATAAATTTTGTATATTAATACTATACTTAATATTATAAAAATTGGATTAAAAATAATTCTAGTCAAGCCTCGTTAACCGAGCAAGACACATAAAATGGGACGGAGGGAGTAGTTTTTTTTGTTTGAATTAATTTCATTTTTTGTCATAGTTCACATTTCACATTTTTTTTTGTTTTTTTTTTTTTTTTGGTTCAGAACATCCTTTTTTGTCCTAATATTATTGTGTCATAACTATTCTTTTATCATTCGCCAACAAAATCGCTGAAATGTCATTAAATACATTGACATTTTAATCTTTTATTATACAAAGGGGGTTGACCCACTATATTTTTATTCCATTTTAATTTTAATTTTAATTTTTTGAAAAAGTTCCTAATTGAAGACATAAATGCCCTTATATTTAATGGCATTTAAATGGTTTTATTGATGGAGGACCAAAAATGATTATACTACAATAATACTAGGATCAAACAATCGTTATACCATGGATCAGGGTTCACAGTGCACTGTGGACCATGGTGCATGCTTATGCGTCTTATGTTATGAGTTTTTGTGTCTTGTGTTGTGAAATTCTGTACCTTAAGAATATGAATTCTGAACTTGAAACAAGTTAGTAATTGTGTCTTAATGTTATGAATTTATGTCTTGTGTTGTGAAATTCTGTGCCTATATACACAAATTATGTACCTAAATCAGATTTGAAAAATAAGTAAATATATAACATGTGTATGTGTCTTGTGTTTTAATGTTTTGTGTCTTGTGTTATGAAATTCTACACCTCATTGTTTCGGTCTAGGGTCCATAATGCTATATCAACCCTGGTCCATGATATAAATTGTCAAGACCAAAAGGGTTGTTCTATATATATATATATATATATATATATATATATATATATATATATATATATATATATATATATATATATATACTAAAAATGAGCTGTCACCTATAAATCTAGGACCAATAATGATTTTTTTTAATCGGTTTTGGATCCTTAATTAAAGTATTGTCAGTTTTAATTTAAAATTTTAACTATTCATAAATTATTATTATTATTATTATTATTATTATTATTATTATTATTATTATTATTATTATGTGGTGGTCAACACCATATTTTAATGACGAGATATTGCACTTGACCTCTCTCCTTCAAGCACTTGTTAGTCTTGACCTACTCTAATACCATAACTCATAGCTACTTTACAATAGCTCGAGCTACTTTAATATCAATTAATCGCATACAATTACACGTACCATAAGTTATGACTAATAACAAAAATAAGACGAGCTTTATTTTTTTGTATTTTCGCATCAATTCATGCATGTTGCGATGGTAAGATGCTAGATTTGTCGTTTCAAGCCTCCACTCAACTTAAACAAAGGAAGTGGTTTGCACTGCCTAAATTGATGTAATGTGGGACTTGGAATGCACTAGTTGGAGACTTTAGAGGTGTGCTTGGTAGGCCATCTGTCCAGTTTGGCCAGTGGGCTTAGTCCCTTATTCCTTGTATTTGTTTAATTCTTTGTAACCCAATTACGGCAGTCTAGAGCCTAAGCTTTGTCGAAAGTTATGCCATAGATCCGGGTCCATCTTACAAAGTAGACTCGGATTAAAAGACAATCTCTTTATATTATAAATCTTCACAATTTACATATTGAATGTTCGCAATTTAAATTGGGAATATTCAATATGTAAATTGTGAACATTTAGTATATAAAATTGTGAACATTCAATAGGTAAATTGTAAACATTTAGTATATAAAAATTATGAACATTCAGTATATAAATTGTGTATTTTTAGACCCGAGTTCACAGAATAATTTGCCAAGCTTTGTGGATATTATACCATTGTTTTCCCTGCGTTATCCAAGTTATGGTGATGAGTTTGGTTCATTAATAACAATCAATTATTATTATTATTATTATTATTATTATTATTATTATTATTATTATTGTTGTTGTTGTTGTTGTTGTTGTTGTTGTTGTTGTTGTTGTTGTTATTGTTGGTGTTGTTGTTGTTATAATTATAATTTATAAACGCTAGTTGATAAAGGTAAATTTGAAATATTGAAAAATAATACGAGGTAAGAATAACTAAAAAAAAAATGTAAGTAATCACATTACTTAATTTGAATATTACCTCAAAGTTGACATGTCAATAATATAATTTTTTAATAACTCCAATTATACAAGGTTATATAATATAATAATATTATTATACTGACATTACCTAGGTAATGTTAGATAATTTGGCAAATTATGCTGTGCATCCGTATGCACCATGGTGCATACGGATGCAAAAACGACGTCGTTTTATTAAAAACGCGCGTATCCCCTTAAAAAAAATCAGGTTCGATTCTCAGCAACAACATATGAACTAAAATTCTAGAATCGATGAACTATAATTCCATAATCTATGAACTAAAATTCCAGAATCTAATCTATGAACTAAAAATTCCAGAATCTATGAACTAAAATTCCAGAATCGATGAACTACAATTCCAGAATCGATGAACTAAAATTCCATAATCTATGAACTAAAATTTCAGAATAAATGAACAACATAATGCTGTTGCTGGGAATCGAACCTGAATTTTTTTTTTTTTAAGAGGAGACGCGCGTTTTTAATAAAACGACGTCGTTTTTGCATCCGTATGCACCATGCATGGTGCATACGGATGCTGTGAGCATATAGCCATTAACGTGCAATCCAACTATCAGCTTAAGCTTTTAGTTGAGATGGAGCACATGCTTCAATTTGGTATCAGAGCCAGACCAAAGGTACGATTTAGCTTGGAATCCAACTATCAGCTTAAGCTTTTAGTTGAGATGGAGCAAATGCAAACGGTGGTGCCGTCGACAAAACCATACAAGTTTTGGCCACGCAAAAATGGCACAAGCTACGCTCTCCAGAACAAATAGTTCGTGACGGTCAGCTTAATAGAAACATAATGGTGGGCTTGCTGAAGCATATTAGAAGAGGGTGTGTCCGGGACAGGGACGACGGTGATAACCTGAGTTGTGGCTGCCGCCGGCGAGTCAGCGGAGGTCGGTGGGGTGTTGTGGTTTGATGTGGCCATTGGAACAGAGGCTTTTAAACTGATACCAGATTAAGGAATTAACTCTGAATTAATATATTGATGATGAATGATGGAAGGTTTACAGAGAGGGTTTATATACCCGTAACATACCACAAAGATAGGAGAAAAGGCTAAAGACTATGATAACTATTTTAATACCTCTAACTGTCTAATACACAACATAACTATCCAGATAATTTGAACAAAATGAACCATTAATACAATATATGATATCGGTTATCAAATAACACAATTCACTATGTATGTACTTTCAATTATTCGCTAATTGCCAACAGCCCTATCTATCATCTCATGAATGGGGATTAGGTTATGTTGTTTACTTTGATCGGCTTCCTAACTTAAGATTTGGTTAATTAATTGAGTTTCACTTAATCACTACCCCTCCTAGTTAATAGGACACTCATTAATCTCTTTAGGGTGAATTGCTGCTTCATCCAAATTTAGCATAGAACACCATACTGGCAAATATTAATGGTGCAATTCAAATAAATTTCACCTTTGCCATAAATATTTTTATGTGAGGCTTTATCATGTAATATAAAATGTGTAAATTTTAAGGGTTCTATGGTGTAGTGGTTAGCACTTTGGACTTTGAATCCAACAACCTGGGTTCAACTCCCGGTAGGACCTTCATCGAGTTTAATTAACAACGTTGCTTGATAGACTTAGCCCATTGGTTTTAACCCAATGGAAATTATCACCTGAAAAATTTTAAATGATAGTGTGCACAAGAATGTACGAAATGATTCGTTTTTATTTGACATATATGATCCAAGAAATTTGGATACCCTTGATTCTAGATTAATAGATATTCTTGTGAAAAGGGCCCAAATTCAAATGTCGCATATGATCTCTATTTTTATTGGAACGGCCCTACCAATAGGCAGTATTTCGGAGAAGAGACCAATGTTCGAACCTTAACAGTGGCAGTGTGGGGATTATGTCCAAAGTGGGCCGATCCCTTGTGCGCACCGGCATTTAGCCTGTCTGCAAGGCTGGATTTTGGGCTGTGAGAGCTATGTTTGCATAGAGCCTCATTGAGTCACTGTGATTTACATCCTTCCGAATGTCCGATCAGGATGTGGGGACCCTTTGAATTGGGGATTCAACCTTTTGGAAAAGGAAGTAATATTATTGTGATCTATTCTGTGAAACTCATAATATACTATATTACTATTATATTTTTGTTAAAAAGTATTATATGTCATATATAAACGATCTCACACAAGACCAAGCTCACATTTATCGAATGATGGTGCACTTTGCTTAAATTTATAACTTAGTTAAATTAACAATTGATTATTTACATTGCATGATATTTATATTCAGTGATTTAATATTTACATAATATAATCTAAGTCATAACTAGAATTTAATACTATTTAAAAATTGCATATATCCATAAGTAAACAAATATTATAAAAACCAGGACTATGTGGTCTAATGGTATCCGGGTTGGACTTCCATTTGGAAGATTATGAGTTCGAGCCGCAGTGGAGGCGTTATTGGTTCTTTGTGTTTCAGTAGGTTGAGAAAGTATATGAACAGATACTACAATGTAATAGAACCAGTAGCTTTCAAAAAAAAAAACAAATATTATAAAAATTTATAAACACAATAAAAGTGGTTGAAATTTCTAACGGGCATTCAAAAAGTTTAAATCTTGTAAAATAAAAATAAAATAAAAATAAAAACAAGGGAAAATGGCACTTTTTTCCCCTGTGTTATATACCTATAGCATTTTTCTCCCCTAAATTATTGAAGTGGCTGTTTTTCCCCCTGAAATGTTAAATGGACATATTTACCCTTAAACTAATATTTAATTTATTTTTTTTCTCCAACAAATTATTACCATAATTTGGTTCAAACCAAACAAACACTATAGCAACCAAACCGAAATATTCCAATTACAATTTAGAATCGAAATTCGATATTTAGAGTTTATTAAAATCGTGAACCGGAACGGACGGTTCATATTCCGAACTGAAAAAATAAAATACATTTATTGTTGAATTTAGACTATTTTAAAATAAAAAATAAGATTTTAAAATAAAGACGGTTCAAAATCGCGAATCGAATCCGGAACCGTCGGTTCACGGTTCAAGATTCAATTTTTTTGATACATAATTTTAATAAATTGACTTTTAAATATTGGGTTCTAGATTTGAATTATAACCGAAAACTATTAATTCGATTGTTTTAGTATCCGGTTCAATTCAAACCGGTCTGTGGTCATCCCTACGTATACGCAATAATTTGTTGGAGTAGTAAAATAAATAAAATGTTTACTTTAAGGGTATAAATGTCAATTTAATATATCATGGGGGAAAAACATCACTTTTAGAATAATTGAGGGGGCTAATATGCTTACCTAAATAATTGAGGGGGAAAAAGTGCTATAAGTATATAACTCAGGGGCAAAAATAACCATTTTCCCTAACAACAAATTCTTGGGCTTCTGCGAACAAAAACATTTGCCGGTGATTATGGTCAAAGTTATCGAAAAATTTCTTTACAATCATGATTTTTTGAAGAAAAAAAAAATATATTATCAGTGGTGGTTGGTAATGTTAGATAATAATATTAAAACTAATACAAACTGTAGTAAACGAGTAACCTGCCTCGTTACAGCGGAAGCTTTAGGATCGCCCAAATATCCCCAGCCATAGTCGTTGGTATTGCCACGAGATGGTAAATCTGCAGAATAAAGGTTAGTGTCGTTTTGTCTACCACTTCTCTCCCGAATACGTGATGGTGCGTGTCCTAAACTCGGGAGCTGTGGGATGACTATTTTGCTTAGAAGCCTACATGCCATCAACATAGGCAGATATTCAGTTAAAGCTTAACTGAATATCCTGAGTTGCATAACAGATTAAGTCACTAATTGACTCAATCTCTTACTTGCACCACAGTCACCCAATAATACAATATATTATAATATATTGTATTTAGGGAAAATACTTACAGGTAATTTAGCAATCTAACCGTACAAATTTTGTATAGTTAAATAATACAAGTAATTGACATTAAATTGTCTAATTTTAAAAATTTTAAATATCATTTTTGGGTGACGAGAAAAATCGACAGTTGTACCTGGTTTTGTGACTATAGCCATCAAAAGATCACAATGAGGTAAACCAGACTAAGCTGTCAATAGGTTTGACGGACTTAAACCATGAAAGCTAAATGGGCACTCCTATTGTGAATCTAACTCGAAACCTTGTAGTTACCAAATTAATAGTCTAATCAACTTGACTGAAAATTTAAATATAAGGTTCACCTATAAAGATTTGAGTTTCACCAATAAGACATTATTACCTTCTCCCAATGTTGAATCCCAAACCTCGAAGGTCCTCCACACCTCAGTCCGACAGATCATTTGAATCACGGTGACTCAATAGCCCAGCAGACAAGGCCAAATGTCTATGTGCACAGATTTCTTTGAGCATAATCCACACACTATCGTCACCGAGATTCGAACTTTAATTTCTTCTTCCAAATACTGCTTACTAAACCATTGAGTTAAGCTCGTGTATATAATATGACGTTATTACATAACACTAGGCTTAACTAAGAAGGTTTGATTTTTATATATGAAGATCATATTCCACCTACTTGACCATCGTTTTGGAACAAATAGGTTCATATTATAAAGTCACCAACTCTTAATATGGTGTCATTTTCATTGGATTTTTGGTATTTGTTAGAACCAGACAAGAATGTCTCAATCTCCACTGGATTACAACTAAACAATATTACAGCCATTACAATGCCAAGTCAAAAAATTTCAACTGTGAACTCTGGATTTTTTACAGTGTGGCAAAATGACAAAATCAACCTTCCGCCCTCGTTTGTCAACTAGCTTCACGTGAAACCCCCAACGTCACCCACATAGGGGCACCATTGTCACCTAACCCCAATCCACGCCCAGAACTTGCGCTAGTAGACAAACATATTCACCAAAATCAGGGGCAAAAATGGAAAGAAAACAGTGAAAGGTGACGCCGTTAACGTGGGCGAAGACGATTCCGTTTTCTCGAACTGTAACGAGTTAACGGCCAGCGGCATGTTCTCCTGGTCGGGGCTGCACTTGGACTCGTGCGGCGGATGGGCGCTGTACATTATGGCGCGCAACACCGCGGAAACCGTCGGAATGTACGCCGTCTTGTTCCGCGCTAACAGCCACGTCAGCCCCATCAGCTGACAGTCCCGCCGGAACATCTTCGTCGCCCGGTCGCTGTCGTCGTCGCCGCCGATTATTCGCCCTTTGTGCGTTCCGTTTTTAGCCCCGCCGGTGATCTGAACAGGTATTAGATAAGCACAGTGTAAGATAGCTAGTGCAAGTTGACTAGACTTATTGAGTGGTCTGGTTAGACTAAATAATTAGAAATTGTTAGTCAATCAGAGACGCAGTGCCTAATGTAATCCTGGATTGATTGGATACAGGATGATTGATGATAGCACATTCAATTCTGATACTCAGAATGTTCAATAGACACCAAGTTTTGAGTCTAGTCTGAGGCAAAACATGGCTAACGGTCTACCGTTAAGAGGCAACATGCTTACGCTTCCGCTAGTACGAGTTAGGCTTCTTGTATATTATTATTCAGTAAATTATTTATTATTTATATCTATCACTAGTTGAATGCAGTAAAAGCGAGTGCAGAGACAGAGGGGTAGAATAATGCTAACCTTTTGAAGGGCGCCGAGGCAGCGGGTGCAGCCGGAGTAGGAGGAGTTACGGCAGTTGCGTTCGAGGTTTTTCACGGCGGCGGTGGGGGTGGCATTGCGGGTGCCGGTGAGGTTAAACGCGGCGGGGCAGCTGAGGGAGGTGATCTGATGGAGGCGGATGCCGCAGAAGCACAACACGGCGTCGCACGAAGCGTTGGGCTGAGGAATGTGAATATTGCGGCTCTGCAGGGAGCTTTGCAGCGAGTTCACGCACTTCTGGGAGTCGTCCGGCATCATCGGCAGCTCCGAGCTGGCCGGCGGAGCCGCCGCCGGCACCTCCAGAGCCGACCGCGCATGCGCGGCGAACAGCCACGCCGCCAGCACCGGGCAACATCGGCTCCGGTCGAGGTTCCTCCCGCAGGCGGCGCTCACTCCGCCGAAAAGCTCGTCCGACAAGTCCAGCCGGCAAATCTGACTTTCCGTCTGCACGGGAAACGCCGGAACTGTATTTGAAGAATCTCCGGCGCCGGGATCCGCCGGCTCTGAAAGTAAGCCACCCAACGATCCACCACACGAACAGAGCATCAAAGCCAAACATGCAAACAATTTGACTCTCATTTTCGTCAATGATTCATCAGAAATTTGGGTTCTCTCTCTTTGATCGAAAATGGAAGAAAAAAATTCGTGAGCTTTTACTGGAAAGGCAGAAAGGAAGAGAGATTGAAGAAATGGTGGAAAGAGAGATGGAGTCAGCTTTTACTGGAAGGAGATGAAGAGAGGAGAAATTTTAGAGATCTGCCTCGACTTACGTGAAGAAAAATTAACAATTTTCGAGTAATATAGTATTATCTAGGGAGTATTTTGGTCTTTTTATTTTCTTCATGTTTTTATTTGTACTTTTGTATATGGACAATTTCACTTGTACACTAGAGACTAGAGAGTATTTAAATTGAGTATATCAAAAAGTATTTTGGAGTGGGTAGAGCACCTAAAAGTTGGTTAAACACATTACATAAGGTGTTTTTAATGTAACTTATCTTTTTTTTTTTTTTTTTCAATTACTAAATAGGATAGAATAGAGCTGTCAAAACAGTCGAGTCCGAGTTGGAAATGAAATGGATAAAGTTCAATTTGTCCCGTTTCAAATTCGGGTTGATATTTTGTGGCCCAACCTACCGTTTCTTATTAATTAATTATTTTATTTAAAAAATATTTTAAATTATTCATATAATACAAGACTCAAACCTTAAACCTATATATTAGTTAAGAACTAGAATCTCTACCGACTACCAAATAAACATAATGACAATATGGAGGCCAATGACCCTAAACCCAAAGAAAACAGTAACCACTACTTAAGGTAAACCATGCATTCTAACCTTAATTGGCAAATGATTACAAAGAAATCAATCAGCTTAAATTATCCATAACTAATCAACTCAAACTAATAAAATCAGTAAACCAACTTCACTGGTGATGCCAGAATAAATTAGTTTGATCATTGTGTAACCAAGAATCCATGGTTTTCCTTATAATCACTCAATCAAATCTCATCATGTGACAATTGAAAAATGGCCACAAAGAGTAATTAGATTTAGGAAAGCATGGTGGGGTGAAGGGTGTGGGGGGTGGGGTCAAGTTTGAATCAAAAGATGAAAGAAGCCAAATACAAAAAAGTCTGTCTGGGGATTTGGCAGCTTGTGAAAGCCTTTGGCCTTTTTCTTGCCCTGCTGTCTTCCTTTGCCCCCTCTGTGATAAAAGAGTTGAAAGATGCTTTGGATTTTGGTTCATTGTGTGATTTGTGTCTTCATTTAAACTTAGAGTTGAGATTCCCAAATATTATACACTTTCTTAACATCATAAGTATCACTCTCTCCATCCATCCCATTTTATGTATATGATTCATTTAAAAGTAATTTATGTTATTTACAATTTAATTTAGTGTTAGCGCATAAAATCTATATATTTAGAAAATATTTTAAAAGTACTATATATTTAAGACTTGATAATAGGTAAATAGCTAATACTAAAATATTAAATATTAACCTAAAAATCATCTAGTTGAACAATTTACGATTATTTGGGTTTTAAAAAAAATACAACTATTTCACTCAAAACGATGTCATTTGAGTGAAATAACCCATTTAAATAAGAAGTGAACAATAGCTAATTAATCAGCGAATTAGGCCACCTAGTCGGTGCCTAAAAAGCCTATGCAGTCAGCGCCTAGGCGGCCTAGCTGGCCAACCGCCTAGACCACCAATTATGGTGATACATTAGGCGGTCAGCCAGCGTCTAGTGCCTAGACGCCGATTAATTGGTGCTTGGACGAGATTTTTGCAAGCTACAACACGTTTAAAAAAAAAAAAACATTTTTTAGAAAAACTTGCACTTTTCGCCTCTAAGTTATCACTGATGTTTCACTTTTCGTTATTTCGTACTCACTTTTCGTCACTGAGTTATTCAAAAATTACAATTTTGTCCCTAGTATTTTATTAGTAAATGGATAAAAAGTACAACGTCAATTATAACTTAGGAATGAAAAGTGAGTATGATCAATATACTTATAGATGAATTTTACAATTTCCTTATAATTTAAAGACGAAAAGTGTAATTTTCCTAATTTTTTAACAAATACCATTAATTAATCCATCAATTTAGTGTATCAATCAATCAAATAAAGTCCGCCATAGTAACTTGCTTTCAAACAAAAGTCTTAATGATGGACCATTCCAATCCATTTTGGAATATTTAGGAAGACAAATTGGCCTATAGTAGGGGATTTTTATATGATAAATTAATAGCTAGGAATGTGATTGGATCCAAATATATGAATTATGAATGCTACAAAGGTCAATACCCAAAGCCTTGAGGTCTTCAAGAAAACATTTCTCTATGGAATTTTATATGTATTTGGCTGTAAAGGAATAAAATGTATATTTTCAAGAAGACAATAATTATACGAAAATAATAAACAAACACATAAATAAATAAATAATGGAATGTGAGGGCTGTTACCCTATGAAAGGGAGAGGGAATATTTGTCACGAGCATTATTCTCACCAGCTCCATCTCAATGTCGCATTGCATGTAGAGTCGAATATAAATATAAACAAATAAATTATTATTATTATTATTATTATTATTATTATTATTATTATTATTGTGTGTATATATACATACATATATACATTTCAACGCTTAAAGGTGCATTAAGGTGCATCAGTCCAACAATGGTATAAGAAGAATGCATCCAGTTCCTAGAAAGTACGTTTTTTTTTTAATTTTCATTTATTTGAGCCGTTGATCTAGATTTGATCAACGATTCAGATCTCACCCACGATTCACCTAAAAGACTTTTCCCACGTGAACCATCACACACACACATAAACACACATATTCAGGTGAGAACATGTCGATTTGTAGATGTTGATTTTGTAAGATCTGATGGTAGTTATTTTTTGGATGGTATATTATGTTTTTAGCAGTCTTGTGGTATTTTTAAAAAGGCCAAATCCCCCTGGCAAATTTCTAATTAAATGGTGGGGATTAGTCTATTGTATGTATACTCTATTAGCAGGGCCGAATTTTAGGCTGCGCAAGCTGGGCTACCGCACAGGGCTCCTAATTTTAGAGGGGTCCCAAATTTTAGAGGCCTAATATTTAATTTTTACCTAGCTAGTTTCGAAATAAAAACTAAAAATTGTCAATTAAATTTAAAAGATTGCATGAAAAGATGGTATAAATGTGTAATTTTTGTATTTTAATTTCGAGGTCAAGGTTCGAAATTTGCATGTGGTAGTTTTAAAAATTGTGATTTTAATAGGGCCTCACTTATTTACCAGAGCCACAAAAACCTAAAATCTGGCCCTATCTATTAGGGCATAGATGTATAGATGTATACACATACAGATATACTCGTTTGGTGTATACACACACACAATGACAGATAAACTAAGCTTGAAAGGACAAAACAAAAGAGGAAGCTAGGAAGGGTTAAAAAGTGGCTTTGGTAATTGAGCTTGAAAAGGAACTGCAAACAAATGAAATATTATGGACAGACAAAAAAAAATACTGATTATAATTATGTTTCTACCCGTTCTGAATATTATATTTACCAAACACTATAAACTTAGAAATTATTTCCTAAGTTTTATAACACAGTCTTAGTTTGAGATCTATTCGACCGTTTGTTCATTGGCAAAAAGAGGCACATTATTATTTGTACGAAATTACACAGAATAAAACAAAGCAAATTAATTTTCAACAGTACAAATGTATGTACTGTTGAGAGATATTATTTAATTATTCTATGTGTATTATTGAGATATTATTTAATTATTTTATTTGTATTATTGATCATTTTTAGTACACATATTATCTGGACATATTCCCAATCCTAATTAACTTTTTATTTTCGAATGTGTTTTTTCATTTCCAACTTGCCTTGCCTTTGTAGTACGAGATAACATGTCAGTGCTGCCACTTTTAACTTATTCTCTTGTTTCTTGGACCCTCTGAACTGTCACATTTGGTCTCATATACAGGCTACGTACTATATCATGTAGAGAACAAACATCAACACACATAAATGAATTAATGACCATTTTGATATCTCAATTATGTTATAATTATCAAATTGATTATCAACTATTAATTTTGACCAATTAAATCCTCAAGTATTGATTTCTTAACTAATTTGGTCATTCGTCAAATTGATCCAGGACCAATTTAGTAATTACAGAGGATCAAATCGGTTACGAAATCAATAGTTGATGATTTAATTGGTCAAAATTAATAATCGAGAACCAATTTGATAACTATGTCATAGTTGAGGGATCAAAACGGTCATTAATTCCACATAAATGGACAGAAAATGGAAAAAAAAAAAAAAAAAAAACCAAAACAAAAAACAAACAAACACACTCTATAGGTCAAACTCGTTCTACATGGACTCCATTTTTGCGAGATTATATTACATAAACGTGTAACCACTACCCGATGGTGCGCACTAAATAAATCTCAGCTCGTTCTTGTATGATATATACTTTTATTTGATTCTAAAGAATGTGAGATTTCAAATGTAACGTAACTTTTTGTTCATTTAATTTGTTGTCACATTCATAAAAATTATCTATTTTCCATTCTTTAGATTACATGGGATTTTCAATGATAAGGTTGTCATCTAGGAACACATTTTTGCATACCGTACTTGGCGATGATGTTAACATACTCAATGAAGATTCAATCATATAAAATGTGAATTCAAACATAACCTCCAATTTCACTTGATGGAAACCATCTCTCCAAGAATATATAAAATTAAACTTGAAAGTGAAGCAATATATAATAATTTAGATTAACCCTAACAATCATGGACCACTTGTTCAAAAGGCAGATGATGATTTGAGCATGATCACAAAATGGAAAGGAAGATGATAAAGTTTGGATGGTTGAGTGCTCTTCTTGCCTGATTCAACTTTTCAAACTATTATGAACATTGTCGTCAACATATTTTTTATCGACCTCGTTATACATAATCTTTTTAGTGTTTTTTTTTTTTTTTTTTTTTTGTGATTTGCGAGTTATTATACAATAATGAGATTTATTCAGTGCACACCCTTAAATAGTGATCATGATCGAGTTTCCCTCGTCGCCAAAAAAGAAAAAAGAAAAAAGTATGCAACGTAACACAACTTTAATTTGTACTTGTAAATACTCCATTTGTCTCATTTTATCTGTCCTACTTACTATTCATTGGTCAAACCAACTTTTTCTTGTTTGTTTATTTTCTTTAATATTTTTTTTTACTTATTTTTAAATTTGAATTTTTTTTTTTGTGTGTGTTAATAGTACTTTTAGTATAGTTTCTAAATATATAAATTTTGTATACTAATATTAAACTTAATATTATAAAAAATTGGATTAAAAATAACTTCAACTTCAATTCGTTAATTAAACCAGACACATAAAATAAGACAAATGGAGTAATATATATCGAACTCTTCAACCACTTCCCTATGATGTTGTATACATGAGTGGTGGTTGCCTGGTTGGGTAGTGGGTGAGATGAGAGAAGATGAGGGATTCCACTTTAGAAGAGTACACACACATATTTTCATCATTTCAATCATGCAGTTTTTTGTACTTTGTCTTCTCATGGAATGATTGATCATGTCTTCAACTTTTTTTTTTTTGTTTAAAAAAATTATAATCTTAGGCAAAGTAGTGGTTAGATGAATTCAGTCAAGTTCATCAAACAATTGACTTAGTGATTATACAGTTCTAAGTCACTTGACTTGATAATCCTAATGTTTCAAGTTTCAACTCTCTCTTGGATCGGAGTTATATATTAACATTCTTTATTTGAGTTAATCAGTTATAAATAACTTAAACTGATTTATCTCATTGTAATACCATAAAAAATTCTAATTATTAATTCTACAAGGTCCAATGTGGCATGGTCACTTTTTAATATTAAACATAAAGTTCTCTTTAATGGAGTATGTATAAATCACCATCTGAGATGTTAAAGCGTGAGGTTTCTCTCCCATCAATGATAAATCATTAAAATATGTTAGAATATAAAGTGTACTATCATTCACAACTGCAACTCCTTGTTTGCTAATTCTGCAAAGTATCTTTTCTGATCTCCTCAGTCCTCACAAGAATGAACAAACTGGTCCACTGCCCCAAAATAATAATAATAATAATAATAATAATAATAATAATAATAATAATAATAATAATAATAATAATAATAATAATAATAATACATTTATTCGCTTTTCTCAAAACATGAAAGATATTTGTAAAATCCATTTAAGTCAAAATATCCTTTCAATCCTGCAAAAGTATAGCCCCCTCCCCCAATCGCACCAAATCCAGTACCTCCCTGGATGATATTCATTCCAAGTGAAAGACCATAAAGTTATCGATGAGTTCTAGATAATGAAGTCTTATGGGCGTTTGGTTGGAGAGATTACAATTTCATTCCTATTTAATTTTACTTATTTTTGGAGACAAGTAAATTTTTTTATTTGGTTGTAGGGAATTGTAATTCTGTTAAATTACCATTTCTTCATTTTCATGGAATTAGAATCTAATATCTTTTTGGTATTTCAATTCTTTGATTTTTAGGGAGCTGACAAAATTACACATATCTTTTGTTAACCAAAAATTGATGTCTAACATCTTGATTGATGAAAATTAATTACAATATGTCCAGTTCAAGAGATACTGTAGATCAGTAGATGAGTGGTATTTGAATATGTTAATTTTTTTGATGTTTGAATATGTAGATGGGTCCAAGATCGAGATACGTGTCATTTAAAATTAATAATAATAATAATAATAATAATAATAGTAATAGTAATAATAATAATAGTAAGTATGAAATAGATTTTATACTATTTATTCCAATTTCAATTTCATGTATATCAGATATTGGAATTGAAATTCCCAGTAATTCTATTTCTGCAAATCAAACACTAAAATTTAAATTCTCATTTTATGCCCACATTATTCTTCTCCCATGAAATTAAAATGTCTTTCTCCCATAATTCTCCCTCTTCAACTAAGCTAACTGTTGATCTTTGCTTCTTTACTCCTACAATTTTATGTGAGAAGTAATGATAAATTATTTTTATCTTGTAGGTCTTAAGCATATATAAAAATTTAATTGAATTGAAGAAGTAAAAATTTAGAATAAATTTTAGAGTCCAAAATTTATGTCATTAGATCAAAGACATCATCGGCAGATTAGGGCAAATTATTGTGTGGACCATGAATATCAAGACACTTTTAATATATTAAAAGTACATTATTTTTATACTGAATGTACATTATTTTTGTACTGAGAGTACCCTTAATATATTAAAAATGTACTTTTAAAAAATGTACCTTACGTATATAAATAATGTACCTTTAATATATTAAAAATTTACTTTTTATTTATGGTCCACATAATTGTGTGGACCATGATCAATGCAAGAATGATTGGCAGATTAGATGTTCACCTAAAATTAAGGAAAATGTTTTGTCATAGTACAAAGTTGGGCCAGCCTAGAAAATGTGTAGAAGTCCTGGGAAAGAAATAGGGTTCAATTGTCAGCAGCACTGTACTTGCACATCATCTCCCAGGGTTGGTTTTTGCTTGGTTTTTTCGAATGAAAAAACTTAGGAATGCATTTTTTTTTTTTTTTTTTTTTTGGTGTGTGCAAATAAGACCCCCTGACTAAGAAAAAAAAAAAAAAAAAAAAGAGTGCGTGACTAGTACTGTCACACCCGCACTACACGCGCCAGTTGGGCGGGTGAATACCAAAATTTTAAAATTTTTTATTTTTTGGTTGTCAAGTTTTTTTTTTTTTTCTTCTCTTCCCTCCACCCTCTCTCTGATCTCCTACATGATTATGACAAAAACTAACTCAAAAACTCATTAATGAGGTTGCTCTAAGGTTGATAGAGTTGTTATACAATGGACCATTGTTTACATAGTGTTGTGTGAGTCATGATCTTCAAATGAAATTGTAGTAGAATTAAAATGACATTTTAGTGTTGTTATAATAAAACTAGTGGGTATGGAAAATGAAACTAAAAAACAGAGCTCATTAAATAACGTATATTGTCAAATGAGACTATAATATAATTATAATAATGAGTTCATTGCAGTGGAGGTCCCTTGTCTTTAGTGGTAATTCTGAATTTAGTCCTAAACTATCGCTTTTGTCATTTAACACCTTAGACTATCATATTTTGGGACGCTTTTGGTCCTTCCGATGACTATCTTTTATGGTAAAACTCTATTTCAGACAAGAGTATTTTCATCTCTTTAATATTCTTTTTTTATTTTTTTCCAATGAGTTAATTTCATCGGACGTTCTCACGTCCATTGTCTTTGGTGAAAATTCAAATTTTAATTTAGTCTTAGATAATAGTTTTTGTCATTTAACACCCAAACTATCATATTTTAGACATCTGTGGTCCTTCCGACAACTTTTCTGGTAAAACTCTATTTTAGGCAATGGTATTTTCGTCTCTTCAATGTTTTTAATTTTTTTTTTTCCAAAGAGTTAATTCCATCAGAGGTCACTTCTCTTTGATGAAAATTCCAAATTTAAACCTAAACTATATTTTGGACACTTTTTGGTCTTTTCAAAGACTTTTTTTACGGTGAAACCTTATTTTAGGAAACGGTATTTTTCGATGACAAAGAAGATGCTTATTTCTTCTCCCCCCCCCCCCCCCCTCCTCCTTTTTTTGGCTACTATATAACTATAGCAGATGATTCACAGAATCATGGACTATAATAACAGACTGAAGCCGACCGGGTGGCAACATTTTAAGCTTTCCAATTGCGTTGCAAAATGATTCTCCCCGCACTCGGAGGTCCTCACTCCTCACATACTCGGTATCACAATTGACGAAGGAAGATTTGGAACTGAGTTGAAAGAAATGAAGACAAGAGTCAGGTGATGGGGTTGGATTAGTCCACGGATGAAGATACTCAGAAAAAATCGACATAGAAAACTGGAAAAAAAAAAAAAAAAAAAAAAAAAAAAAGAAGAAGAAGAAGAAGAAGATGAAAATAGCCTTGCCTAGAATAGGATTTTACCGGAAAATGTCATCGGAAGGATAAAAAGTGTCCAAAATACGATAGTTTGGATTGTTAAATGACGAAAACGATTTCTAGGACTAAATTTGAATTGGTCACCAAAGATAAGGGACCTTTGTTGGAATTAACTTATTGGGAAAATAATATAAAATATTGAAGAGATGAAAATACCCTTTCTTAAAATAGGATTTCACCGGAAAAGTCATCGGAAGTGTGTTAAATGGAAACATAATAGTCTGGGGCTAAATTTGGAATTTCCACCAAAGACAAGTGACCTCCGTTGGAATTAACTCTTATAATAATATTAATAATACTTTAGTGTTGCTATGTGTGTGGACAATGAAACTAAAATCCAGAACCATATAATAACTAACACACACACACACACACACACACACACACACACACACAATGGAAGGGTTCAGGTGCGGGTATAGCTTCCAGTGCGGTTGTACGGTTGTGCAGTTAGATCTGAGCCTTTGATCAAATTTAGATCAACGGCTCAAATCAATGAAAATTAAAAAAAAAAAAAAAAACGCGCGCGTGTCTGGAAGAAAGAATCATAAGCTAAAAATGGTGCACCTTAAGTGATAGAAACACGCACCTTAAGTGTTAGATCTTAAGCACAAACTAACGCACATTAAGTACAAAACCCACACACATTAAGCACAACCTCACGCACATTAAGCACAAAACCCACGCACTTTAAATATTAGCTCACAGACTTTAAGTTTCAACAACTACTGACATTAAGCACAAACTTAGCACATTAAGTACAAAATCCACGCACATTAAGCACAACCTCACGCACATTAAGCACGCAAAACCCACGCACTTTAAGTATTAACTCACAGACCTTAAGTTTCAACAACTACTTACATTAAGCACAAACCCTACGCACATTAAACACAACTCCACTCACATTAAGAACAAATCTCACGCACCTTAAGCACAAAAGTTCACACTTTAAGTTTTAACAACTACTCACGTTAAGCACAACCCCACGCACATTAAGCACAAAAGTCACGCACCTTACACACAAACCTCACGCATCTTATATACAAAACTCACGCACATTAATCACAGATCCGCTCACCTTAATTTTGACCTAAATGCAAAAATTACAAAATTGCCACCGTGTTTTTTTTTTTTTTTTTTTTTTTTTTAATTTTGACAATCCTGGACGTTGATTTAAGCGAGATGAATGGCCCAGATTAAACCGCACAATCGCATCTGGGCACCCTAACCGCACCAGAACCTAATTATATATATATATATATATATATATATATATATATATATATATATATATATATATATATATATATATATATATATATATATATATATTGTCCATGAACCTGAAATTTAATTAAAATAATATTTCAATGTTACTATAATTAAACTAGTGCATGTAGAAAATGAAACTAAAAAATAGAGTTCATGTAATAATATATATTGTCAATAAAACTGTGGTAACATTAAAATGATAGTTTGATATTACAAGAATGAAATTAATGTGTGAAAAATGAAAGTAAAAAATAAAATAATATTATCAAATAAAATTGAAGTGTAATTAGAATGATACTTATTTCATGATCCATACAGCTATATGTAACATTGCATGGCCCACAGTAAACTCACTCAACATCAAGGATTCTCATCAGGCTTAATTTCGTTATTCTAAACTCACTCATAATAAGATGCTAATTACTATACACTGCTGCCTTAAATTGTTATTTTTGTCAACCATCACAAGCTTATAATCATTAAATATGTGACACTTGAAAGGTTACGTTGCATGGCGTTCTCTTAGCCACTTGAAGCGCTCTTCTTCTCCTTTTGTTTTTTTAAGGTGTGAAAATTCACAATCACTACTTAATAGTGCACATTGTAAATTTTGCATTGTAACTCTTGCTAACAAATCAATCATAAGGAGGTAAACCAATCTAGATTGTTTATAATTGACTGTCTCAAACCCAAAAAATTAATAAATCATCATTACTCAGAGTTAAACTTGAAACATTATGGTTACTAAGACTAACTTGACTGAGTTACTCAACTCTACTCCTCTTAAAAATTGTAGACACACGATGCCAAAAGGGATTGTACAACTACGACAACTCCGCGTACACTCTCTCATATGTTCATTGCACTTGATGGGTGGGGGAGCGCAAGAATATAATGATACGTGGTTGTAAAATTGGGACAAATGGAATTGGGACAAATGGAATTGGGACAAATGGAATATATATATATATATATATATATATATATATATATATATATATATATTGGATCCGGTGAGGTTACCTTTGGTAGGTGAGGTCGTGAGGTTGTGAGGCTCAATCTTGTACGTCTATTGGTTCTTTTGGACGTTCCAGATGGAGTCTTCATTATGAGCACATGCACTGGGTTTTTTTGTACATGTAGGGGCTTTGATGTCTTTTTGGTGATGTCTTTATTTGGTTATATTAATTTTTTAGCAGATTTTATGGGCTTGTGCAGTGTTATTTATGGTCGAATCAGATGTTATGATTTCAAGGCTTTGCCGTCTCTTCGCATTCTTCTCCTTCCCGTGTGACTGTTCTTCTCCGATAAGGGTTTTAGCGCGTCTCCAGGGCTTCTCTGCTGCGCGTTTCTTCTCCGTCAGGTCTCCTGTTCCCAGTGTTCGACGGTGATCATCTTTCCTCGTCAGTTATAGCATTCGTCATGGAGGGGGCTTCCAACCGGCGGTCCAAGCGTCAGAGGGGGGTGTCTTCCGGCTGCATTCTAGGTATTTGCGTATGTCGTGGTGTTGCTTTACTGTCTTTTGTGTGTGTGGGTTGTGTAATGGTGTTGCATGTTGTCCTAGACGGGGAGATAGTCGGCGGGGGTTTCTGTGCAGATAGTACTGGTGGTTGTGGGTGGTGGGGTTTTTTGGGTATTAGGGTTTTTTCGGGACTTTTTTCGCTGTTATGCCTTTTTGTTTTTTTTGTTTTTTCTTTTTCCTTCGTAAATTGCGTTTCCCGGGCTTGGATTTCTTTGCATGTCAGCGGGGGGGGGGGGGGGGGGGGGGGTTTGGTGGTTGATTTGGAGAAGAGTTTCTGCGTAATTTGTTCAAATTGCTTCAGAATATGCAATTGTTCGGGCTAAAGTATAGACAGTTCAATGAAGGGGTGGGGTGTTTAGGGTCGCAGGGGGTTGGGGGGTGGTTAGGGTTTCGGCGATGGGGGTGGTGGTTTTGTGTCCGTGTTTAGGTTCGGCGGTGAGGGAGTAAGTTGCTCTGTGCATTGCACTTTGTATGATGTGTGCAAATTTGATAGCTCTCTATCTACAGTCTTTCACTGCAATATGGAAAAATATGGTATTTAGAAGCTTGGAAAGTTTATGTGTATGAATGGAGAATAATATTATGTATGTGGCTGTATGTATAGGTTAAAAGACTTTTAATAATTTCCTTATGCTCTCCTTCATATATCCCTGTTGACAAATACATTTGGTTTGGTTTTGTTGGAATTCAACTATTTTCGCTTTGTGCATTGCACTTTGGATGGTGTGTGCAAATTTGATATATCTCTATCTTAAGTCTTTCATTTCAATATGGAAAAATATACATAATACTTTTATGAAATTATAGAGATGGTAACAGTTATGTTGAATTATTTTATAATAAAATTGGGAGATTCATTAGTATTGAAGGAAACTGTGACACCCCGTAATCCAAATTCAATTATGGGATTAATTAAGTAATTAATCCTAAACCAATTGGTATTTTAATTCCTAAAAATCCTGAAAATTCAATAGTCGGGGACTAGTAATTGACTAGTCAACCCTAAAGTCAAAGTTGTACCTTGAGCTTTGAGAGGAGTTCCCTTGTTCCCTTACACCTCTTCATTTTAGTAAGGGTATTCATGACTTTTCACCTTGTGTTAGTAATGCAAGCTAACCTACTAGACAATTCTCATTTCTCTGCTTACACTTTCCAAACTTTAGCTCTATCTTCTCTCTAAAAAGGTAGATAGCTTTTCTTCCAAGCCAAGTTGAAGCTTTGTCAAATCTTCAAGAGTTGTCTCCAAGATTCTACCTTTCATACATTTGGGCATCTAGGAGGGTAAGATCTATGTTCATCTTGTATTTTTAGTGTTCTCTTAGGTGTCTTTTCTTAAAGATAGAATCTTTATGATCTTTTGGTGTGTTCTTGAAGTGGGTTTGGAAGGTGAGCCTTATTAGGAGCTTGGTGAAGTGTTAAGTGAAGGTTTTTGTCTGCAAGAGGTAACCCATGCTCTATAAATCTATTTTGCTTACCTATATGATGATTTCTTGGATTCTATATGTGTTTTGCTATGAAATGTGAGTGTTTATGCATTGTCTTATGAAAATGCATATCTAGAGCTTGTGTTTAGGGTTCTCGTATGACATTGCTTGGCTATTCCTTTGATTCAAGTCATTTTGTTGTATTTGGTGAGATTTGACATGTTTTGGACTTGAATTTGAGCTTGGTGTTGAAAACCCCCGAAGGGATTATTTTGGTGTACAAATACGTACCTGCGGGCGGAACGACGGGTAGGCGTCCACCCGCCGCCCACCTGCGGGGTACAAGTTGGACGTGGGTATGTACCCGCGGGCGGAACAACGGGTAGGGGTCTACCCGTGGGCCCACCCACGGGGTACGTAATGTGGTTTGGCGGGGATTTGTTCCCCGTGATTCTTTTGACTCGGTATTTGATCTTTTGACTTCCCGATGTTCTTTTGTGGAACTATTTGAGCGTCTTCTTGATGTTTCGTATGTTTAGAACTATATGGTAGGGATCCATGTAGGTTTTGGTGTCTTGAATCGTGCTAAGTGTTCCACATTGTGATTCGTTGAACCGTGATGAGTTTTGTGTGTTCTTTGGAACTGCGTTCGGTTTACCCGTTTGATAAGCATGCTAGTTCAGTGTTTAAATGCTAGCGTGTGTGTTGTTTGTACCTTCTTATTGTGGATGATAACTTGTGTTATTCATCGTTGTTGTTGGACTGTGATCCATTCCTTGATTGAGTATGGTTTCATATCTTCGTTGTGATCTGTTGATTGATTCCTATTGTGGTGTGGTGTGTGTGGCTGTACCTGGATTGCGCGATTAATGGTATGAGACATTAGTCACCAAGGTACGGCAGTGGTCCTCGTGGTGGCCATGACGTGATTATGGAGTTTGTGACCTTTGTGTAAGGTTCACGTATTTCTTGGGTGGCATGTGTTGCCGTGTGTGTGATCGGTACCCTCATGTACTATGAATCGGTGGTTTTGTTGGCGGTCGTTGGCGGATGGGGACGACGGTCCTCGGAGGGAAAAGGTTGGACTTGGTGTACAGGGGTCCTGGAGGTAAAGGTTAGAACTAGACATAAGGTTGGGGGTAGCCATAAGGTTGGAACCGGGCATAAGGAAGACATATCAATTTGTGATGGGTGATGTCATGAAGGCTTGTGTAGCCGTTGTTGTGAGTTCTCTTCTTGTGACGTGTGTAGTCACAAAGGCATGTGTTGCCATTGGTTGTGTCCTTATCTTGTTGTGAGTGCTTTGAGTCTTGTGTTGACCTTTGCTCTTGGTTTTGAACTTATATATATGTATTCCGTTTCGCAAATGATTTTACAAATGTATATCTTATCTATGTATGATATTTCACATGTATTGGTGGGTTACCAGCATTATTCACTGACCGGGCGTCGTCCCATCTTTTATGTGTTTCTTTCAGGTGATGTTTAGACGAGAGCGCGGTTTAGTGCCAGCTAGTGTAGCTCCTTTCATGTGTTTTGTGGCCTGTGAGCCCAGTATAGACTTAGTACTTGAACATGTATGGTTTTAGATGTTGAATTATGCAGATGTTAGCCTGTGCGTTCATCTCTGGATGAGCGTGGCATAGCACCCCTTTTACTTCCAGTTTATATATTCCTTTTTCAGTCTTCCGTTGTGTCTGATGTTTTGTTTAGATATCTGCATATTTAAGGCTTTAAGTAGCTTCGAAATTTAGGGGGTGTTACAAAAACACACAATATTGTACTCTTTGTGTGCATTGCACTATTTTGGTGTGTGCAGAATTGTAATAGAAATTAATTCGTATACTTGTTAGCACAATTCCATGTTATTTTATTTTGGTGTGTTATAGGTTCAATTTCGTTATTAATATGTTTTTGAATTTCGTTTTCAATTTTTGGGATTGGGTTTGGATTTGTTAATAATCAACTGTTTTCGCTGCGTGCATTGCATGTTTATGGTATGTGCAAATTCGGTATATCCCTATCTAAAGTCATAAACCGTATTAAAAGACTATAAATGTTTCTGTTATGAAATTATAGACATGGTAACGGTGATGTTGAAATATTTTATGATAAAATTGGGAGATTCATTAGTTTTGAAGCTAGCACCCAATATTTCACTCGCTGTGTGCATTGCACTATTACGGGGTGTGCATTGCATCTATTTAACATGATTGTCACATTCTATTATTTTTTGTGGCTTGAAAATAATCATGCTTAGTTGTCTTCCTTGTAGACAACAATTCGGAGTTGTTGGGAGCACCTCTTGGTGCCGGTTTGCCTTCTGCTCAAGTAGTTCCACCGGTTACCCCTGTTGTGGTGTCTTTCCCTGCTCAAGTACAACAGATTTTGGATGGTGTGCAAGGTGGGTCTCCACCAGTTGCCCCAGCTCAAGCCCATCCGACTTTGGATGGTGCGAAAGTAGGGCCCGGTGGTGATGGTGGGGTTATATTCACATCTCTACACACTCGTGCATCACCAAAGCACTTGGTTTCGCAACTAAAGCGTTTAAGTGCATGCCAATGCAAAGCCGTCATTCAAATTGGGTTAGGGGAGTTGTTGGATCTTCAGGTAGATGATTTTCCTAAGCGTTTGGGTAGGTGGATGTTGAGTAAATTTGATCCGGCGAACATGTGCGTGCGTTTGGAGAATGGGGCAGTAATCCCAGTCATGGAGAGGGATGTCCATGCCACTTTGGGATTGCCTTGTGGCGGTGTTGCTATTACCAAGAGACTTAAAGACGATGTGAGCGACACGTTGAAAGAATGGCGGGCCAAGTTTGAGGTCTCAAAGCATATGGTCACACTATCCAAGATTGGTACCATGCTGCGTTCTCCCCTTTGTTTGGAGGGTGATGTTTGGTTTAAACGGTACTTTGCCGTTTTGGCCATTAGTATTTTGGGGTCGCCTATGAAAGTATGAAGAATGGGTATGCCAACCAACTGGTTTTCCACCATTTCGAAGATGTAGATGAGATAAGGAATCTGAATTGGTGTAAGTTTGTGCTGGACTGTTTGGTTGAGGGGTACGCCAAGTGGATTGCTGACCAGTCCAAGCCATTTGCCGGACCTATGTTGCTATTGGTGGTATGTTTTTTGAATCAGTAGTTGTTTGTGTTTAGATTTTTTTTTAGATTTTGGTTATTCTGTGCTACTTACTTATGCTGTCACGGTTTAGTTCATTTACGTTGACAGGGTTGTGCAGTCGGACAGGGCTGTTCATCGGGCCTTCCCTTCGTTCAGAGGTTGGACTACGAGTCATCTTAAGGCTCGTGAGATAGCTGAGCTGAAGATTGTGAGTTTTTCTCGTAAGATAGCCTTTTTTGTATGTTTGTTTTGTCTAGGCTCTAGATGCTCATCGTGATTCTGTAGCTGCTGGGGGGTCTGGTCCTGTTAAGGTAATTCACATTATCTACTTGCGTTGTGTTTACTTGGCTTTGCAGATTTGTGGCGTGCATCAACTTAGGGACATATGCATGTGCTCGTGCAGTTGTTGCATGGGTGTTATATGGCATGTGCACGTGATTTGGATGAACATTTTATATAATTTTATATTAATTATTCTGATAAGGCTATCTATTTTTTTGCAGATGGATGTGTTGGGAGCATGTATGATTTGTTTTTATTTTTATTTTTTTTTATTTGGGGTGCAATAACAATATTGCAATTACTTCTTCACCCTTATGAATAAAATACTACCTTAATTGCATTGCAAATCTCTTTAAATCTCACCATTCTATTTGTAATGATTTAATGAATGAGATGAGATTCCATGATTTCATCCACCTACGTGACCTCATGGGATCCGGAGCCTATATATATATATATATATATATATATATATATATATATACATATTGAGTGCTACTGACTCTGTTACAATGTAGTATCTGTTCATAACTACTTTCTCAATCTACTGAAACACAAAGAGTCAATACCGCTTCCACTGACACTCAAACCCAAACCCTCTCATATGGAAGTGCAACCTTGGTGCCACTTGTAACACCCCCGATTTTACCAAAATTTTAAAGCTTAATTTAAGGGAAAAACAATCTAAACATCCATTCAGATAAAGCGGAAGCAAAGTCTAAATACGGAGGTGCTATGTCACACCTATCTCAAACATAGGTGCACATGCTAAGTCTAAACCATAAGTCAACAACAAAGTCATAGGAAAATGCACACATGCCATAAGTCTAAACAAGTCTAAACAAAGGAAAGCAAGAAGAGCTACACTATCTAGGGTCCACTAGCGCGCTCTCCAAAAGCTACTCATAACCTGTAAAAACATAGGGATAACACCCGTCAGCGAGAGATGCTGGTAACCCACCAATACGCGTTAAGTAGTACATAATATATAGATATTACAAAATCATTTGAGACAGAGGGATACGGTATATATCATTTTAAAACCAAGAGAGGGAACATCGAGAGACATAACATAACACTCTCAACAAATACCAACCATTAACGACAATCCACAAGTCAATAAGGACAACAAGCAACATACTCAACAATAGACGCAACCTACCATAATCAAGGTAGAGTTCCTGATAGACATGCTCATAAGCAATGAATACAATAAATCACATAATGATATATATCAAGTTACAAGTTCAAAGTTCCAACCTTATACCCTGTGCCACCCTTATGGCTACCCCCGACCTTATCTCAGTTCCAACCTGTACCTCCGAGTGCCACCATGTACTTCTGAGTCCAACCTTATCCCTCATGGGACCATCGTCCCCCGCCAAACAGCTGCCAAACAATACCGCCGAACTCTCAGTACACGAGGGTACCATTAATTATCATAGTAACATACCGTCGAACTCATGAGTAAAGCTCAGTAACAACACCACCAATCATATTCATAGCCACACATAATCATCATCAAGAGGATTTAGGCTCATCAATAGCCCAATCAAGTATCAACAACAGGTACAACAAATGTACAAGATCACATCATAGAAATCAATCAAGAGGATTCAATGACAGACATGAAAAAAATACTCAACAACAACAATGGACTTCAATCCAATACCAACATGATTGGCAACACAAGTTTCCAATCCTCAAGGGAATGGACAAACAACACATAAAGGCATCAACGACATCATAACTAACATGCACATCAAACGGGTAAACCAAAATGGTTCCAACGAACCTCAAAGACTCACATAAATCCAACGAATCACAAAGTTGGACTATTAGCACGATTCAAGACGCCAAATCCTAACATAGATACTTAGGACATCGTTCTAGACATACGAAACAACAAGGAGACACCCAAAAGCCCAACAATCCAACAAAGGGAGGCCAAAACATCACAAACCAAAGGGTGGAATCACGGGAAAACAAACCCCGCCATAATTCCACCGGTGTACCCCGCGGGTGGGTACCTGCCCGCGGCTCTGCCCGCCGGGTATACACCTTCTACCCGCGGGTGGGGCGGCGGGTGGACAAGTGCCCATCGTTCCGCCCGCAGGGAACATACTGAACAACAATGATTCCCTTCGGGTAAATTCATCTCCAAGGTCAAGTTCAAGTCCAAAACACCCCAAATCTCACATACAACAAGGAAATGATTTGAACCCAAAAATAAATCAAAAGATAGCATTCAAGAAACCTAGATAGGAGTCTAAATATGCATTATCACAAGATCATGCATCAAATCACTCACAACATCAAGAATCATCAATAGAAGTCAAGAATCATCAATAGCAAGTAGAAAATAGGTTTTGTATAGCATGGGTTACCTTTGAAGACCAAGAAACTCTTCCTTTCTACCCTCCTAAGCTTTTCCTTGAAGCTCCTCTTCAACCAAGCCTTCTTACACAACCAAAACCACAAGAAAAACACTAATCTTAGATAAAGGCTAGGTAAAACTAATTAAAAAACACCAACTAATCCTAAATCTTACCCTTCCTTAAGCTTGGGAGATGGAAAGGTGGAATCTTTGGATGATTCCTAGCAAGGATGGAGGATGTTCTTCTTGGCTTGGGGAAGAAGTCAAGTTTTCTTGGAGAGAAGGTGGAGAAAGGTTTTCTTGCCAAAGTGGGGAAATGAGATTTAGGCTTGATAGGGTAATACTTCAAGACCAAGCAAGTGAGAAAAGACCATAATGCCCTTACTTTCCCTAGAAAAGCTTAGGAAGACCCCAAAGAGTTAGATACAACCATTAAAGCTAAAGGTCCCCCTTTTTGACTTAAATCAATTGACAAAGGAGTTGGTCAATTTAAGTCCTCCGACTATCAATTTGAAAAAATGATTAGAAAGTCCACAAGGATGACTTAGGATTAATTATCCAATTAATTTTATTTAAAGGATAGGATTTTCGGGGTGTCACACCACTAGACCATAAGGTCTTGGCTTTTAGCCAATATTATTGAAACACTTAAAAAGCAACACTCTTCTTTTCATACTTTCAAAACAAAAGATTTTTAGTCTGCATGGGCTTAACTTACTAGTTTAGTATGTAGTATTTAGAGAATAAATCAAGGTTTGAACCTCGACATCGACAGTGTGGGGATTACACCTAAAATAGACATATCTCTTGTGAGAAGCCATTGAAGTACCGTGATTTATATCATTCCAAATGTTTTGTCGGATCGAAATTGAAGATTCAACCTTTTTTAGAGAAGAAGAAGAAAACAAAGAATTTTACCTAAAAATCATTCATTATTTTACCTTTTAATATAATATAATTCTTGTGTTTATATGCTCGGTACTTCACCGGGTACATTTAGTCGATCAATTTTAGTAATAAAGGATTTTGAATAATTTTCAGTTTTCAATTACATAAAATGAATATTGATTTTGTTAAAAGTAATAAGAGGATGAGGATAAAATGCAACTTATATCCTCTTTTATTTTTTTTGAGAAAATATCTCATTATTAATTATATGAATAAGGTCAAATTAGACACGGATGAACGTGATGAGAACTGATTGTATTATATTTTCTGAACTTAATTACAATGAGATCAGATGATGTGAATATATAGAATAGAGAGTCACAGTGTGACAATGATAAGAAGTAGAGAGTCTCAGTGTGACAAGGATAAGAAGTTCTAAACAGACTCATATACATAGAGTCCTAATACTCCCCCTCAAGCACAGTGTATACTAGTAACCTGTAGCTTGTCCCTTAAGGAAGAAAATCTAGGTCCAGGCAGAGCTTTGGTGAAGATATCAGCAAGTTGATCCTTTGTGGAGATGAAGTTAACTTGGATATCGCCCGAAGCTACTCGATCACGAACAAAATGATAATCAATCTCCACATGCTTGGTGCGCGCATG
The DNA here is from genome assembly GCF_001879475.1 of Ipomoea nil. Taxonomy (NCBI): domain Eukaryota; kingdom Viridiplantae; phylum Streptophyta; class Magnoliopsida; order Solanales; family Convolvulaceae; genus Ipomoea; species Ipomoea nil. Next base: position 1,305,503 of record NW_017617690.1, on the reverse strand, counting down.
AAAGATTGGATTGGCACTCATATATGTAGCTCCTAGATTATCACACCATAATTTTGGAATGGAAATACCCGGAATCTGTATCTCACGCAATAATGACATAATCCATAGAACCTCAGCACAAACATCTGCAAGAGCTTTGTATTCAGCCTCAGTGGATGACCTGGCAACAGTTCTCTGTTTCTTGCAAATCCATGATATAAGATTAATCCCCAAGAAAACAGCAAAACCACTCGTGAATTTTCGATCATCAGGACAACCAGCCCAATCAGAATAAGAGAAAGCATGAATGTCTCTAGATGAGCACCGTCGTATGCGTAAACCATGATCAACTGTTCCCTTAACATACCTGAGTACCCGTTTGAGCTGCTCCCAGTGTGATATGGTGGGGGCATGCATATGCTGGCATAACTGATTAACTGCAAAGGATAGGTCAGGTCGTGTGACAGTGAGATATTGTAGTGCTCCAGCTAGACTCCTGTACTGTGTGGGATCATCATATAGATCTGAATTGAAGGGGACAGTTTTCGAGACAGAGATAGGTGTAGAAAGGGGTTTGTATTCAGACATTCCAGCCCGTTTTAAAATATCATTCATATACCGTTGTTGAGATAAAATAATCCCATTGTCACTCTTAACTGGTTCACCAAGATCTCTGATTTTGAATGTAGCAGACAGTTTGGACAAGAGCTGAGACATAATACCTTGATCACTTCCCATTACAAGAATGTCATCCACGTACACCAATAGATAAACCAAAGCAGCGTCTTTAGAGTAATAGAACAGAGAGACATCTGTCTTGGATGCTTGAAAGCCAACCGATAGTAAGAACGTATGTAGTCGATTAAACCAAGCTCTGGGAGCTTGTTTTAACCCATACAGAGATCTTTTTAACAAACAAACATGATTCGGGAAGTTAGCATCAATATAACCAGGGGGTTGCTTCATATAAACTGTTTAAGCCAGATTACCATTCAGAAAAGCATTATGAACATCTAGCTGTTTGATAGACCACCCAGATGATAAAGCTAGAGATAGAAGGAGTCTTACAGTCGTAGGCTTTACCACTGGACTAAAAGTGTCGAAGAAGTCCTGACCTGGAACCTGATAAAAACCTTTCGCAACTAGCCTGGCTTTATGCCTTTCAATAGCACCATCAGCCTTTCTCTTCGTACGAAACACCCATTTACAGCCAATAATATTCATACCTGCAGTGGGTGGAACTAGAGACCATGTGTGGTTATGCAGGAGAGCATTGAATTCTTGGTCCATGGCTTCACGCCACTCAGGATATTTGACAGCTTGAGAGTAACATGTGGGTTCCGTGGGATGCACATGAGCTGCTAGAGCAAAAAGAGGAGCATCTGCGTTGCTGCGAGTGGCCATAGAGTGAGTACGGACATTGGGCCTGATGGACCGCCCACGTGGACGGCCTCGCCGGCGAGCAACAGGCTCCACAGGATCACCCGACGAGGCAGCCTGTCCAGGAACCACGGCTGGTTCGAATGAAGCAGGTAGCGGCGGTTCTGGCAGCTCATCATTGGACACGGCAGGAATAGGTGTGCTGTGACTGAGAACAGATTCCGCCCAAGGTCCAGAAAATGGAGTAGATAGATCCTGCAAAGAAGTTTTAGTAGCAAAGGGGAAAACTTCTTCATCAAATCTGACATGCCTGCATGTGTAAATCTTATTAGTATGTAAGTCCATGCATCTGTACCCCCTAAAGGACTCAGGATAACCTAGGAAGACACATGGAGAAGACATGTATGACATCTTATGACGATTATATGGTCGAAGATGAGGGTAGCATAAACACCCAAAGACACGAAGAAAAAGATAGGAAGGAGGGGATTTATGTAACAGGAGATGAGGACTGGAGTTATTTAATACAGAAGATGGCATTCTGTTAATTAAATAGACAGCAGTCTCAAAGGCAAAATCCCAAAATTTCAAAGGAACAGAGGCATGAGCTAGAAGAGCCAGACCAGTTTCAACAATGTGACGATGTTTTCGTTCAACACGACCATTCTGTTCATGTGTATAGGCACATGATTGTCTATGTTGAATTCCTAATTGAACAAACAAAGAATGCAACTTTTTGTACTCAGCACCTAAATCAGACTGAATGGCCTTTATTTTGCAATTAAAGGACCGTTCAACAAGAGTACGAAATTTATCAAAGATGACATAAAGATCAGACTTTAATTTCATAGGAAAGAACCATGTATAATGGGAATAGTCATCCACAAAGATCACAAAATAACGGAAGCCAGAAGTAGATAAAGTGGGCGCAGGACCCCAAATGTCTGTGTAAATAAGATCTAGGACTTGAGAACTAGAGGAAGCAACACGGGGGAGGGGAAAACGGGCAGATTTGCCTAATTGACACGCATTGCATAAAGAATTATGACAACGAATATTATCACGAGACCATTAACCAAACAAGAACGAAGTATATGGCTAAGAACACGGTTATGAGGATGACCTAAACGATTGTGCCAAGTGGAAGCCGAGGCACGAGCGGAAATAAACGCTGACGGAGACGAACTAGGTAATGAAAGTGTGTATAGTCCCCCCGAACTATTGCCCTGAAGAAGTATTTCCTTGGTATTGATATCTTTTACAACAAAAAAGGAGGGGTGAAACTCAAAAAAGACTTTATTATCAGATGCAAACTTCTGAACAGATAATAAAGAATTAGACAAATGCGGAACTTGAAGTATATCAGACAATGTAAATAATCTAGAAGGGGTATTAAAAGAGGCATGGCCAACATGACTAATAGATAAACCCATACCGTCACCGACACGTAAAGTGTCATTACCAGTGTACTTCTCCGATGTAGAAAGGGCAGCGATGTTCGGAGTTGCATGATTTGTGGCTCCAGTGTCCGGAACCCAAGTATGAGAATTTGACGAGGTTTTAGCAACTAAACCATTCTGAAACACCAAATTAGCCTGAGAACCCAGAGCCCCTGAATATCGCCAAAAACAGTTGACTCCCGTGTGACCGAAACTTTTGCAAATTTGACACGGATCATTATAGCGCCAAAAATAATTGGCTCCCGTGTGACCAAAACGTTTACAAATTTGACACGGATCATCATAGCGCCAAAAACAATTGGCTCCCGTGTGACCAAAACGTTTACAAATTTGACACGGATCATCATAGCGCCAAAAACAATTGACTCCTGTGTGGCCGAAACCTTTACAGATTTGACACGGATCATCGAAGCCACGTTGCTGACCTCCACAGTAATTAAGGTTGCCATCGCAGCGCTGCATCTTCTTAATTTTATGAATCACAAAACCCTAGCTAACTGATACCAGATGAGAACTGATTGTATTATATTATCTGAACTTAATTACAATGAGATCAGATGATGTGAATATATAGAATAGAGAGTCAAAGTGTGACAATGATAAGAAGTAGAGAGTCACAGTGTGACAAGGATAAGAAGTTCTAAACAGACTCATATACATAGAGTCCTAATAAACGTAACTACACATAAGAACGCAATTAAGTCATTCATTTTTTTAAAAAATACAATTTACTATCTCAACAAGTCAAATTCGTACAATTAGATTCAAAATGATTGATAGTTCGAACAAAATGATGACATGGTGATTAACAAATTTTAAAAACTATTTTTCTAATTTTAAAAATTTTTAAATAAAAAAGTCCGATTCCGGCTCGTAGATGAATAGGCTTCTTCATAATTTTTAATAATTTATTTTTCAAATCATAATTTCTAATAGTTTTGTTAACGCCTTATCACACATTAATTTTATATTATTATTATCGCACATGACCCTAATGTGTAAAAACAATATTAAGATTTTCCAGCCCTATGTAAGAAAGAACTTAACATTTCATCAAAGCACCATTCTTTGGGGTAAAAAAAAAAAACTCCAAAAATATACCAACATTGCAACTCCTAAAACAAAAGACTTCACAATCTATATATCAATCCCGACCCGAAATGAGTGACTAAGTGGGTGAAACATGATTCAATTCTTATACCAAAAAGTCACGAATTTAATTTCGTCATCATGTTATCAAATTATTACATTGAATTTACCGAATGCACACCATCAAATTTCTCTCGTCACTCACCCAAAAAAAAAAAAAAAAAAAAAAAACTTCACTTTCTAACTAATCTACTGTGTGTGTGTTTGATATGATATTTATTAATAACTTCCCAACATATGGAACATTTATCACTTTATTCTATATATTCCATGCCAGAACATAAAAAGTGGGCTTTAATTTATGAAAGCCCTAATACATAATGCATCACATTCTCAATACATTTTGCAGAAAATTATCCATCACTCTCACAGTATTCCCCGCAAGCAATTTATATCCTACACCACGGCGCGCGTTACACAATCCAGATGCAAAACGACGTCGTTTTAATTTTTTTTTTTTTTTTTTTTGAAATTTCCCGCCCCAGTGTATGACTGTTAATTTTTCTTTTAAAAAAAACCCCTGTTCAAAAATGTACATAATGTTATACTAGAATACACATAATTATATACATGAATGTACATAATTATATAACAAAATATACATACTCATTTTAAAAGATAATACACATAATCTAACATAATACATAATAAACATAAACTTTTAACATAATACACATCAACTCTTAACATAATACACACAATTTTTCTGATTCGGATGTACATAATTGTATAAAAAAGAATGTATATAATTGTATAAAAAATGTACATAACTGTATGAACAAATATACATAATTGTATGAACAAATATACATAATTGTGTGAACAAATATACATAATCACAGCAACTTCCTACCGCGCCTCTCAAAATGACCCCAATACGACGTCGTTTTGGGAGACGCGCGGCGCACAGTGCTACGCGCGCCGTGGTGTAGGGTATAACGATTGTTCCCCGTGCTCCTTCAAGTTAATTTCTTATTATTTATTTAATGTTCGATAACCTATTTTCTTTTTTCTTTTTTGTTAGATCATGAGATATCCTTAGCATACCTGAGTTGTAAGATGCACCTTTAAGTTATTATTACCATATTAGACTAATCTCTATTCACACTGGGCCGGCCCAATTAAGGGTCAAAGTGCTAGCCAGATTGATTTTTTCATACAAGAAGGGATTTAAATCCCGACCTCTCTTAAGGAATAGAGCAAATACCAATTTTGGTCACATGAGTATTAGCAAAATGGTTCACATGTTTAATTCCTACCAATTTTAATCCACAACTATTGTTTTAGTACCAATTTTAATCCACGACTATTATTTTAGTACCAAAATTCATAACGTCGGTCACCCATCTATTTAAGACATCCCGAAATCTAAAAATTTTAAGGGCATTTTCGTCATTTTCAACTTAAGATTCCAATTTGAGCATAAATAAATGAATTTAATCCCTAAGATAGATCCCACTCTGCAGTTCTCTTCCTCATCCTACCTTAATTTAAGGAAGAACACTGCGAATTGGGATATATCTTAGGGCTTAAATCCCTTTATTCATGCTCAAATAGGGATCCTAATTTGAAAAGCACGAAACTACCCTTAATAATTTCATATTTCGACATGTCTTAAACGAAGGGGTGACCGGCGTAATGAATTTTGGCACTAAAACAATAGTTGTGGATGAAAATTGGTACTAAAACAATAGTTGTGGATGAAAATTGGTACTAAAACAATAGTCGTGGTTGAAAATTGGTAGGAATTAAACATATGGATCAAAACTATCATTTTGCTAATACTCATCGGACCAAAATTGATATTTGCTCTAAGGAATATTAGTGTACGACCATTCACACAACTAAGCTAGTTATAAATCTATTTTCATTGAAATCGATGTAAAATATATAAAATTACCATTAAATTTGTAATATTTAATGTAAGCAGTGTTGAGGGGCAAATTATTGTGTGGACCATGGTCCACACAATGTTATGTGGACCATAATAAAAAGTACATTTTTAATATACTAATGGCAGGTAAGTTTTGGGTTATGTGGAGGGTTAGAAATGATGTAGTGTGGAATGGAAAGCATTGGTCTTTGTCTCAAGTGCGTGAATACGTTGCTAGTGAGGTAAGTGCATGGGCAGGTTTGGCAAGTTCTTCTATGATTCCCCAGCAGGTTACGTCCCATGCATGGGTGGCGCCACCGGTGGGTGCTCTAAAATGCAATATAGATGCTGCAATGCATGATCAATTCGAGTCGTTTGGGGTGGTGTTAAGGGATCACAATGGTGGTTTTATTGAGGCATATGTCGAGAGGTTGCCGGGTGTGTTAGATGCTTATCTTGCGGAGGCCTTAGCGTTTAAGGAGACTCTTTCTTGGTTGAAGAATTGTCCCATGCATGTTTATTTTGTTGAGATAGACTGTTTGAATTTATGCATTAGTTTTAATTCTAGTTGTCTAGATTTGTCTTATGTTGGTCGGGTAGTTAAGTAATGTAGGGACATTGCAACTGACATTGGGAATGTGCGGGTTCGCCATGTCAGAAGGTCAGCGAACCGTGTGGCTCATGTGTTAGCTCGAGCGACAGGTTCACACTCTGGTCTTGCCGTGTGCAGTGGGACGCTATCCCACCACCTTGTGTTGCAGTTTTGCTTTGAGTAATTTGACTGGGTTTCTTTAAAAAAAATGTTCATTTTTTGAATGTTTCTTATTTAGTAAACTACCAAATAATGAATTTGAAGTATACAAATAATGAACGTTCAGTATATTAAAACTAAGCATTTATTCATGGTCCACATTGCAGTATGGATCATATATTCTATCTACATATAATTTGCCGATTCAATATGTGATGACAAATTATACCATGGACCAGGGTCCACCTTATATTATGAACTTTGGTCTAAAATGACATTCAAATTATGCGTCTACATTATATGTTTACAGTTAAAAGATTATGTATTTGTAAATAAACTGAAGGCACATAATATGTTAACTACAGACAGGGACGAAGCTAAAGGGGGTGGGGGGGGGGGGGCATGGGGCATCTGCCCCCCTCACCCCACCCCCACCCCCACCCCAATATAGTCTTTGTATGTATATATGTATATATAGTACATGTTTTAGTATTAGTATAAAAAAAAAAACTATAAAATGTTAACAAGAAATGAGTTAGATTAGGTGGTAGAGTACATATTTGGCAATAGTGAGGTCAAGTGTTTAAATTTTGGCATCAACATAGTTTTACAATTCTTTTTACTCATTCCCCAATGACTTCTTTTTTAATATTTAATACACACACACACACACACACACACACACACACACACACACACACACACACACACACACACACACACACACACACACACATATATATATATATATATATATATATATATATATATATATATATATATATATATATAACATTCTTTTATATTAATAATAAGATGTGTAATTTATAATTTGTTTTCTATTCAAATTATTTTATCAAATTAATTATGTTTCATATTTTGTTATGAATATTTTTATAAAGTTTAGATGTGTTTTATTTTTCGTCCATATCCAACAATATTTACAACTATATTTCTTAGGTAATTTATTTATTTATTTTTAAATTATCTCTTTTGTTTTAATGTTTCGCCTTTACTGGAAAAAATTTCTGAATCCGTCTGTACTGTTTCGCCCCTCCGAACCGAATTTCTGGCTCCGTCCCTGACTACAGACACGTGAATGCACATATAATAAGTTAAATGGATGCACATAGTATGCCGTTAGTATATTATGCTTTTGTAGTTAACATATTATGTGATTATAATTAACAAATGGTGTTTTTAATTTTTTTTATATAATTTATTTACTGAATGCACATAATATGTTAAGTGAAAATATATAATTTTTGGACTACGATTCAAGATGAACCCTGGGCTAGTAGTACTATCATATCGATGAGCTGTAAAGATTAAAGAGCGCGCATATATTCTTCTTGAGAAAATTATTTAACTTTGGACCACATTTTCCTACCATTATCTGTATAGAATCTTTGGATAATTATATAATGAAGCAAAACTCACACATCATTTGGTGAACTTAACTACCCAAAATACTACTAGCTCCTCTCTGTCACACACCCGGTGATGGCCGGAATCAGATCTTTTCTAGGATCGTCGACACCGGATTCCGGCGGACGAGGTCGCATGCGATGGTTTTCCGGCGCCGGAGCTCAGCAAGGGGAAAATAATGCATGCATGGATGATGAGAAGAGACGAAAGTTAAGGGAGACTGAGAAGTGTGAGAGACTCATGCACTTAATCTGCTGGGGTCCCAAGTAGCTCATCAATTATATTAATGCATGCTTTGAGAAATATATATACATAGTATATAGTATATGTATGTATGTGTAATGTGTATATACGTATATAATGGTGTTCTAAGTTCTAACATGTGTAAGTATATATACTTATGGTTAAGGAAATTCTGTACTTATAATATCCTATATACTACATGTATAATACGCCCTACAATGGATCGGAGGAACAGATCGAAGAAAACTACATAAATCATGATAGAGTCACACTAATGTTGTCTATCATCAGGAGCAGTCGTAATCCACTAGGGGGAGATCGATCATTGTAGGGAGACCTAGTTGAAAATCCTCAAAATCGGCGGGCCAATTGTCATACAGTCAGCACAACGGTAAAACTTGTATTTTTGTATGCTTGTAGAATAAAATATGTTGTGAAATTTTAACATGTTTAATAATTTACTTGCATTTGAAGAAATTGAGAAGTTGTAACACAATATTGCAATATATAATCTTTAATTTGGATGAGACAACATATGTTCAAAGCATTTCCTCATATCCAATATGGCTCTTCCAAGAACGCCTTTTAAGATTGGTAATCTAATTTTTCTAAGGAATAAGAATATATAGGTACAGGTTAAAGTGACAACACATACCCCATGTAAAAAAGTACAGATTAAGATCATCCATCCATCCATATTAATAATCGTAAGGTCTGAAAATTTAGAAAAATAATAATTAAAAAAAAAGGGTGATACTTTCATAATTACAACGGTGGTCAAAGTACCTACGAGGTCCCTACACTATAGCGTTTTGTTCAATTTAGTCCTTTTACCTTTATTTTGTTCAATTTAGTCCCTGTATTTTCAAAATGGTGCAATTAAGGACAATAGTTAACGATGTTAATATTACCGTTAACTTATATTACATGGCGCTGGCGATATTTATATTCCTACTCATATATTACTTTATAAATATTTAAAATTATTTATTTTTACCACCAATATATTAAATTAGTATGTCCAAAATAAATAATTACAGTCATGTTCCTAATAAAATTTGGACAATTGTCCTTAATTTCACTACTTTTTAAAGTAGAGGGACTAAATTGAACAAAATAAAAGTACAAGGACTAAATTGAACAAAGCACTATAGTACAGGGACTTTCTAAGTACTTTTACCTACGACGGTGTATTTTGAAATTAAACACTTGATATTACAAGGTAACTAATAATGCACACACGTTAGTGCATTATTATAGATCCTGATTGTACGGTTAGTTATTTACGAATGTATTATCTAGTACAGTATTTCTAAATGCACCATTGTAATTGCAAAAATGTCATTGTGTTATACATCAAACTCACTTGATAATTGATAATAATATAAAATAAGAGTAAGAAGATACCTTAGAGGAAATGACATTTTGACACAAGGAATAATTGTGTTTGTTAAAGATATTAGGAATATATTGTTAAAAAAAAAAGATATAATGAATATATATAATTGACATCATTATGCAAACGTCATGGATGTAGTATATTTGTGGTTGAACCTATACTAGAGCTCTATGTAAAGGAAAATTCTATTTACACCACCTATTTTCATTTGAACCTTAAAGTTTTAGCTACACACAAATAAAAAAAAAAAAAATAGTAAGCTTGGAAATTAAAACTATTTTAAAGTTTTAGTTACACACCAATGAAAAAAAAGGGGTCTGCTAACCTAGCTCATCGATTGACTAATACAAAATTATATAAATAAAAAATGACCAAAATGTGATTAAATTATATAAATAAAAAATGACCAAAATGTGATTCAATAAATTAGAAATTTAAAATGCATTGTTAATATTAACATAATTTGTTAATGGTGGATTAAACTTGTCACTTTACACATAATTAAATGAGAAATTTTGTATCTGATAATAGTTCATAAATTGAATTAACAATATAAGTATAATTAATAGACTAAAATCATAATTTCCCCTTTTCATTTAATCCAACATCCTGCACTTCTAGAAAGTACATGGCAAATTAGGGTGCATACGGATGCAAAAACGACGTCGTTTTGCATAAAACGCGCGCCCTACTTAAAAAAAAATCAGTTTCGATTATCAGCAACAACATTATGTTATTCATTTTTAGTTCATTCATTTTGGATTTTTTAGTTATAAAATTCTGGAAGTGTTGTTATGCAATTCTGGAAGTGTAGTTATGCAATTATGGATGCGTAGTTATGAAGTTATGGATGTGTAGTTATGCAATTCTGGAATTATAGTTATGCAATTCTGGAAGTGTAGTTATGCAATTCTGGAAGTGTAGTTATGAAATTATGGAAGTGTAGTGAAATTATGGATGTGTAGTTATGCAATTCTGATTTTTTTTTTTTTTTTTTAAGTTAGACGTCAAAACGACGTCGTTTTTGCATCCGTATGCACCATGCATGGTGCATACGGATGCACAGCATAATGCTCCGAAGTACATGTTCTCTTCTTCTCGTCCATACGGGCTTAGCTCACTAGTTCAGTAGGCAACATTTAGGAGAAGAGACCAAGATTCGAAACTCGACAACGACGGTGTGAGATTATGCCTAAAATGAGCAAATTCTTTATACACACTGATATTTGGCCTCTCAAATGCTATGTCGAGTCAGGTTTTGGAAGCCCTTGAAGTTGGCACGCAGGATTCAACCTTTTGGAGATTTACATCTTCTCTTTTCATTTTACCAATTAAAAATGTTTGTTTGCATATATTATATAAATGCACGCCCAATATATCAAATTATATATATATATATATATATATATATATATATATATATATATATATATATATATATTGATGGATTTAATTACCCGGGATGGATACGAATCACTAAATTCGGATAAGAATATGAATAATAAATAAATAGATAACACGAAAATGTATCGTAAGGGTCGCAAGGATCGTATGTCGTATTAAGTGCCGTAAATAGGCTATTACAATGATTTGTTTAGTACAAAATGTGTATGAATAATGATTAGATGTCCTAAAGAGATAAGGTGGGAGATTTTTATACAACCCCCACCCCTAACCGCCACCCCCTAAGGCGGGGGTGGTTGGATCCACGTTGACCGCGTCCGCTTGACTGGTTCCAGGTCGGCCTGGCCGACCTCACCAGGTTGGCACCTGCTCTCGGCCGAGGTCCCATGTACTGAGGTCCACGGGCCGAGGTCCCATGGACACCGGGGTCCCAAGGCCGAGGTCCAGTGGGCCGAGGCCCCACGAGTCGAGCCCCGGGTCTTGCTCCACCTCCACGGGTCGGTATGCTCTGCTCGTAATATATATATATATATATATATATATATATATATATATATATATAATTACTTATTTATTTTTGTTATACTTTGATATTCCACGATAAATATATGAAGTGCATCCACGGATTGATTACAGAAATGATATCCTTTTGTATTTTTTCTATTACTAATACAATAGCAAACTCGGTAAATAATATTAGACTTCAACATTGTAATAACTAAGCTTGGGCCCCAAAATATGCCCCATTTTTAACTCGTTTGGTTTAAGGTTGTCGGTGTACTTACACTTTCAAAATATTTTAAAAAATTTTGCTGTCTAACTTACAGTCATAAGTGGCTTTGATCACATCTTTTCAAAATTTCATGCTTCCTAACCCAACCAATTGTAAAAGTGACAAATTATTCCGTAGAATCCCGGGTTGACCTTGCAAGGTGGACCCGGATCCAAAGATACACAATTTATATATTAAATGTTCACAATTTATCTTTTAAAAATTTATAATTTGTGATCACTATATATTTGTATATTGTATTTACAAATTTTTAAAACTTTGAAATACAATTTATACTCTAGATATTCACAATTCTAGTACTAGAGTACACATTTTAAGATAATGTCGACATTGCAAGGTAAACCTTGGACCAAGGTATAACAATTGGTTAAGAGCACATTTGATTTAAATTTTTTCCAAAATGTATAGAGTTCAACCCAAGTAGTCCAATCAACCAAGCATGCCCGCATTTTTAACTTAATTGGTTTAAGATTATTGAGTACATCTTATTTAAAATTTCTTAAAATTTTGTACAACCTAACCCATTAAGTAATTAAAAAAAAAGTGATCGGTGAAATTAACCATACTAGGCCGGTAAGCCCTACTTTTTTACTTTATACTAGTTTCACGTTTTATTTGATTAATGATTAGTAAAAGGGGCGTACACTATTTTATTATTTCCCTTCTCTTATTCTTATTCAATAAAAAATAAGTACTTAATAGTGAGAGTAGATCTTTCTTGTCATAAAATATTTCAATCATAAACTTCCTTCCATGCTTCCAATACAAGACAACTTTTAGACGACAAAGTTACCATTAAAAGAAACGAACGAAAAGCACAAACTAAAAATAGAAACTAACATCCTCAAACAACAAACACCCCATCCATCTTCACTAACGAAAGTCTTTTACAAATTGTTTCAAATCATAGGACCAAATGGCGGCGGCACATTAGAGTTTCCAACTGGGTGGTTATGTTCGGGGGACGGCCCAGACGGCGGCACGATTCCTCCCTTTGGCTTCATCGCACCATAAGGAGATATCCAATCATGATTCTCCGGCGACAATCCCACCGTCATCCTCCCGCCGTTTGCCAGCCGACCAAACAAACCAAAACCCAGCAGCAAAAGAAGGAGAAGCTTCGAAACACTGAATTGTTGCAAAGACATTTTTACGAACAGGAAAGGGATAAGCTTCAATGGGGTATGTTCTTTGTTTGAGATTGATAAAAACATTATCGTAAAGGAAGGTGTTTTATAGTGCAATTTGGAATTGGATACAAACCAACACTTCGAATTCTTAAAAAAAAAAAAAAAAGAGGGAAAATTTAAATGGGTGTGTACAAATTAAAGGGCAGATTTTTCACTACATTAATTAATTGTCTTTTTAAGAACATTTGAGTTATTCTAGAAGAGATTGTTGGCTTTAACAGTAATGTTAATATTGCTTTTTTATGTAAATACACGCATGCCAAGAAGCCACCATAATAACACGTATGATTTACGAGGAAGTGATAATGAAGTTAAATGCTAATGTATTTCCAAGAAGCAAGAAGTAAGCTTTCTCCAATGTATTGATTTTATTGGTGGTAAAACACACAAAAAAAAAAAAAAAAAAAAAAAAAACAGAATAGAAATTATGACACACACAATTTTATTTTATTTTTATTAATTATAACATGTCGTGTAAACAAGGAACCAAAAATAAAAACAAAAAAAAAAAAACAAAAAACAAAAAAACAAAAAATAGGTGTCATACAGTCATATAGAGAATAATAATAATAATGGTGTGGGTCTGGATCAGGGTACTTACCACATCAACCACCTGATACAAGACGTGACAATTTGCATCACGATCAATTAATTAACACATCATAGACATTAAATCAAATATAAAAATAAGGAATTAGTATTTTGCTTTAATGTATTGTGTGTTATTAACAGGTTAACCCAATAACCCGTTAAAATTTAATTAAGTTTTAACAGGTCATTAATTGAAACCTAGTATGGTTACTAGGTTGGTAAAAATTAAATACATATATAATATATGGTACATTAATATATGAAAAATTAATCAATTCTACTCCATAATTTTACAATGGTACATGTAAACGTTGATAACTTCAATTTTTTAACATGCTGACAATTAAATTTTATTTCCATAATTATCCCATTTTCCAAGACATTTATATTTATATAGAAATGTAATGATTCAACAAACTAAATTCAGGTGCGAAGGAGTTTAAAAATTCACTACCTACGATCTTCATAAAAATATGTACTGAAAGTCGCAACAATTTTTACAAGAAGACATAACAATGTGTAGTGGAAGGCACAAAAGTGTGAAGCAATTATTCAACAAACTAAATTCAATATAAGATTTTCAACACAGTACAAATCATAAACGTAGAAGAAATACAAGATTCAACTCAAATTAGTAATTAGTTCAAAATCAACTACTCTTTAAAAAAAATCGTCACATTCGATCTTAAAAAATATGCACTAGAAGGCACAACAATGTGCACGGAAAAGAACTTTAAAGATGTGAACCAATTATTGAAAACACTAAATTAAAATATTCAATACATACAGGATTTTCAACACAAATCATAAACGAACACAAATCATAAAGAAGTAATACAAGATTCAACTCAAATGAGTAATTAGTGATTCATTCAAGATCTTCCAAAAAAAATAAAATCTGACACCTACTGTCTTCAAATTTGTACACTGCAAGACACAACATTGTGCACTAGAATGCAACAATGAACACTGTACTACTGGAATGCAGAACAATGTGCACTCAAAGAGAGAAACTGTGTGCTCTAAAAACTACAACAATGTGCACTCGGAGAAGGAAAAATGTGCACTGGAAGAAGGAAAAAAATGCACTGAAAAAAAAAATAATAACTTACACAAAATTATTATAATACCAACGCGTTTTTTTTTTTTTTTAAATATCTTCATTCTGGACCCTTGATCTAAACTGGATCAATGAATGATATTAAATCCTCTTTTTCACCTAAGGCAACTTTTGCACATGATTCGTAATGTGTGTGTGTGTGTGTACGCGTGTGCGTGTGCGTGTGTGTTGGATCAAATGATGACAAGTCCTTAGCATAGAAATAAGAAGCAATCTTAGTCTTACATTTGAAAAAATCAGACGGAACAGATCAAGTTTAAAAAAATATGGCGGCATTTTCATAATTATCACCAACTTTATTATGCAAACTTAAATACTGAAATCTGCAATTCTCATACTTTTCCAGACTTGCACATTTAGTGTTAACATTTTGCATATTTAGTTTTAAAAGATTGCATTTGCAAAATTGCAAAAATGCATTACACTTAGAGTATCGATATTAGAGTTTATGACTGAGTTTTTTTGTTTTATTTTGTTTAGTGGTTCACTTTTTACTGCTTAAGATCTAGCATTTAAGATTTAGATTTAAATTTTAGTTTTTTCATTGATTTTATAAAATTTACCAGGTTTACATATTTAGTTGTTAAAGGTTGCATATTTAAGGAGTAAATGACATTTTTGGTCCTAGACTTATAGTGGCTTGGACAATTTAAGTTCTTCATAAAAAATTTTGCCATTTTTTGGACATACTTATTGTGACGATGACAATTTTGGTCATCTGTCTATTATGTGGTTAGTTAACCGTTTAAATGAGGAGTATTTGTGTCAATTCAACTTATTCTCCTTCATCCTTAGATCTGATGGTCTCAAAGCCATGAAAGTCTATGATCCTGTGACTTCAGAACTAGACAAGTCAAGGGCACCTGTCAATCTGCGGGAAGAAGAAGAACGCAGAATGCAGCGAAGTGAACTAAGGATGGACGACACTGAAGACAGCCGTGTCATTCTCTCCGGACAGTCATCTTACTGGCTGCGGTGGTATGCTGTGCAACCAAGAGGGCAAATGGATTGGGGGCTTCAGCTGCATGATGAAGGCTAACAACGTAAAATAAGCTGAGCTGTGGGAACACAGGGTTCAGAAACTAAGCATCAGAACTGATTCACAACAAGTAGTTGATTGGTTCAATGGTGGCCTTAATCCACTAGGCCACTGTGCGATGCTCCTTAATTGGAGCAGAGAATGTCTTGAGAAAGACTGGATGGTAACCGTGGACTACACACCACGCGAGAATAACAGTGTCGCTAACTGGCTTGCCAAGGAAGTGCCCAGAAGACGGCAAGAGTGGATTGGGTACCATTCTCCACCGACTGCCATGAGTGAGAGTCTGGGCATTTTAGTCCTAGACTACCATTATTGATTGCCTTAGCCCAGAATCTACGTGTGATCAGAACGAAATTGGACAAAATGAAGAAAATAGGAAAATGCTTGAAGCATAGATTTCTTCTATGAAATCAGAAATGGAACATTTGAGAGCTGCTCTAGAAGCAGTTGAGATCAGATACAGTGAAGAGCAAACTTGAAGCACTTTAGAGATCAAGGGTGTGTATGAGTTGATGGAGCAGATGAAGTCCATTTCAGGTAATAGGGAGACCGTGCTGAAAGAGGAGGTAGTACAGACAACTTGAAAGTTGAAATCGAGGGGTTGAAAGCAAATTAAATCTGATGGATATATTTATGTATGAATTTTCAATTTTCTCACTGTTATAAAACTGTGTGAAAAACCAGTAAAAGTGAAAGCGGTGCGGGGAGCGGAAGAGCCCGGAGACGGCGAAAGGGTTAGTCCGATGGCAAGAAGTATTGGCTTCAGAGATTCAATCTCTTCTCCAAGTACGACGAGGGCATAAAGATGGATGAAGAGGAGTGGTTTTCGAATCATTAACTGATGGGGGAAAAAAATTAGTGTGGGATTCGAAATAGGGAAATCCCTAAAATGGGATACCAATAAGGGAAATTGTCTTTTAGAAAGGCGACATTTATCTTTTGGAAATTCGGATCTATGTTTGGCGACATTCAGTATAATACCGTATAAAGTTTAAAGTTTGTTATATACCGTATAAAGTGCCTTGCTCGCGGGTCTCTTCTCCCCCGACGCCGGAAATGGCGCGCAACGCCGACGACGGTGCCTGGGATCTGCTCTACGCCACCGCCGGCGAGGTGGTGAGGATGAAAATGATGGAGGAAGCTGCGGCGGCGCTATACCAGAGCAAAAATGGAGTCTGGGCTCCTCCTAGGAGGCCCAGTCCCGTCACTGTTCCTTCTTACAAAACCTCTACTCCCCAAAATCCGCAGCTCTCTACTTATCAGCAGTTGCAGCTGGCGCAAGTAAGTTTTCATCCATTATTGTTCTTAGTAAGCTTCTGGGTCACCTAAATGCTAAATTTGTTCTTAAAAATTGGCAGTTTCAGCGACTGAAACAGCTCCAGATGGTGAAGAACCAGCAAGGAAGGAGCATTGGGCCATATCAGGCGGTGAACCAAAGCAGAATCTCCAAGAACGGCGGTGGAGGTGTGGGATTCCAGCCGCCGTCTGCTTGGCCGACCCTGCAACAGTCTCAGCAGCAGCTCCCTGGGTCCGGGATGAGCGGTGTTTCTTGGAAATTCGGCCGGCGGCGGCGCAAAAAGGGAGTGTTCCGGTAAATACGGTGGTGCACCGTATTTGACAAATACAAATGGTATATCAACTTTCCCTTAGGCGAGATGTGAAAACCCCAATCTCGCCTATGGGAAAGACAATTTCCCTCTTTCGTAAACCATGCAACACATTTCCTTGTCAGGGATCCCACGTTTAGATTCTTCTTCACCGGCAAAATCACCCGTGGTTTTCCATCACGCCGGAAGAAATCGCCGCCAAACAAGCCGACCGTTCTTTGGCGGTGCCGTCGTCATCGACGGTAACACCATTCAGTTTGTTAGATGAAGGAGAATAAGCTGAATTGACACAAATACCCCTCATTTTAACGGTCAACTAACCACATAATAGACGGAGGACCAAAATTGTCCTCGTCACAATAAGTTTGTCCAAAAAAGGGCAAAATTTTGTATGGAAGACTAAAATTGTCCAAGCCACTATAAGTCTATGACCAAAAATATCTTTTACTCCATATTTAAGTGTTATAGTTTGCATAGTAATGTTGATACTAATTACAAAAATGCCACTGCATTTTTAAAAAAGAATAAAAAATCGATCAGATCCATCAAATTTTTACAGATGTAAGGCTGAGATTAGTTCTTATTTCTCTCTTATGGTATTGTTTTCACAGGATCCTTAGCATTATATATATATATATATATATATATATATATATATATATATATATATATATATATATATATATATATATATATATATATATTTTGAAAGACAAATGAATTAGATTGCATTAGCCACAAAGGGCTCAATAAACGAAGGAGGTATATCTCTCCAGAATGTTCGTCCTGCTATAGCAGATACATGCTTAGATAAGGAGTGCACCACATGATTGGCCTCCATATTAACAAATAAAACCTGAGATCCGGGTAAAGCATTAAATAGCCGATTACAAGATAAAAGAATGAATCTAAAATAGCTACGAAACAAACTAACATGACTAAGACTTGAAACCAAAACTGCTGAGTCAGTGTAGATTCTGCCACCTGAGTACCCGTTATCCTTCAACCAGGAGAGGACTTCACACATTGCCATAGCTTCCGCTAAGAGGGGATCATATGGACACGGCAAGGGTCCATTAGCCGCTGCCACAAAGGAGGAATCGCAATCCAAGACTACAAAACCAAAAGCCGCGGTATGTTGGGGGCCGTGAAAACCGGCGTCAATATAACAATGGAACAAGGGCGCCGTGGTAACAATTTGTGCATGTGTTGAAACGGTTCGGTTGCTGTAATCGCCAACATGGCTCTGCTGACTATCCATCCACGAAGACCATTGCGCCAAGTGTCGCCTCATAAGCGAAATCGGCAATGGCAAGACATACTCCCATACTGCCGAGTTCCTAGCAGCCCAAATGCTATGGAGAATGCCACAAATTTTACCTTGTAGCTCACGTGTATATCCTGTTGCACCGCCAAGCCATTCCTCCGTCCACTGTAAAAAATTCCTGTTGGCAAAAGGGGGAATTTGAATCTGAGAAAGTTGCCAAACATTAATAGCATATGGGCACGAGCAAAATATATGCATAACACACTCCTCAACTAAGCCACAAGACGGACAAATATTAATTATATCGACCCTCCTATTTATCAAATTATCAAGAGAGGGCAATATATTCAAAAGGGCTCTCCATAGGAACACCTTCCATTTGGGAGGAACCTGCAGCTTCCAAACATTATTCCATACAGGTGAAGGCTTCGAATTCAAGAATCCCAACCTTCTATAACCATCTTTAATTTAACCGAATAACATCCCCTTATATCCCCTTCCCAATACCATATATCCTCATAATCCATACTCACAGGCAATTTCAAAATCAGCCCTGTAGCTATATATATATATATATATATATATATATATATATATATATATATATATATATATATATATATATATAGGATCAAATGAGGTCATCTTTCTAAATGAGGTTTGTGGTCAAATATTGACTCTTGATTTTGGTTAGAGAGAGAGAGAGAGAGAGAGAGAGAGAGAGAGAGATAATTCCAGGAATGGTCCCACTATTGATATTCATCTTTACTAATCTTCGTCCTCGACTTTCAACATGATCATAAATAATCCCTTGACTATTGATTTTGTTCCAAATTTGGTTGCTCAGTTAAATATCAATTTAATAAACATTAAATTTAAGAATAATAATGTAAAATTACTTTGTTGTTGAGATGGACAAATTGAGTTCATAAATTTAATATATTGAGTTTATCATTGTGAAAAACTAAATCTTTTACACTATTACCCTTAAATGTAATGTTTATTAAAATGATATTTAACTATAGGACCAAATTGGTAAAAAATCAATAGTCAAAGGACTACTTATGGCTAAATTGAAAGTCCAGTACAAAAATTAGTAAAGATTAATAGTCAAATGACCATTTATTGTCCAATTGAAAGTCGAAGCATAAAAAGTTGGTAAATAACAATAGTCAATGGACAATTCTTGAAATTATCTCAATCCAGTGGAGCTAAAATAACACGGTGAGAATGAGTTGCTCTACTCCGGTTGTAGAAGAAGGTACGTTGGCAGTTTTACTTATGTGTTTATGTTCTGTTTTTTGTTTATAAAGGCGTTTTACGAACCACTGTCGTATGAAGTCGACGAACACGGAGGATTGGTGCAAATTTTCGTTTGGTGGGTTAGGGTAAATGGGTGTTGGTTTATGAATGTGAATACACACCATGGGGAGTTGGTGGGTGCAATAGATGAAGACGTAGGATGTTGGGTGATCGTGATGGTAAATGGGTGTTGGTGTGTGCACTGTGTCAAAAGAGTGTGCAAACGCTAACCATTCGCAGATAGAATACAGAGCGTAGAAAAAATGAATTCCATATTTGTGCAATATTTCGTTTGGTGTGTTAGGGTACATGGGTGTTGGTGTATGAATGAGAATAAAGACCGTGGGGAGTTGGTGGGTGAAGTGGTTGAAGACGTATGTTGTTGGGTAATGGTAAATGGGTGTTGGTGTGTGCAATGTGGAGCAAGACAGTGTGCAAATGCAAACCACTAGCTAAAAGTGAACGTGCTAGAAAGGCGGTAGGGGAGGCAACCGCACTCGGGTGCAAACGTAGGACAGTGATAAAAGATGAGTTGTAATGAACTTTGTGTATGATGTTTTGATGTTTGAATTTCTTTATTGGGAGCAATTGATACTAATATCGTATGAGGTGTAATGAACTTTGCAGAGGATGTATACCTAGGGTTGTGGGTTATGGTAAATGTGTGTTGATGTGTGCAATACCAGGCAATACAGTGTGCAAACGTAATAGACTAGTAAAATGAGAAATGGCAGGTATAGTTGGTAGGGGAAGCGCACGCACCCGGGTGCAAACATGGGAGGATGATATAATATGTGTTGAAATGAATTTTGTGTAAGCGATTGTTATTTTTTGTTTTGTTTTTGTTTTTGTTTTTGTTTTTTATTTTGTTTTTTTTTTTTTTTTTTGTTTTTGTTTTTGTTTTTTTGTTTTTTGTTTTTTGTTTTTGTTTTTTTTTGTTTGTTGGGGTGTAAGTGGGGCTAATATGGTATGAGTTGTATTGAACTTTGTCTAGACGAGTGCAATAGTTAGTAGGGTAACAAGATTATAGCGTGGTAATGTTTTTTATGTTTGCACGTGTGTGCAAGTGTATGTATAAATAGTAAACCATGGACATGAAATATCATCCCAAACTTAAATTTGTTTCTTTTTTGTGTTACGAAGGGCAATTTATATCCTACATCACGGCGCGCGTTGCACTATGCGCCCAGATGCAAAACGACATCGTTTTAATTTATTTATTTTTTTTTTGAAATTTCTCGCCCCAGTGAATGGCAGTAGTTTTTTCTTTAAAAAAAAACCGTTGTTCAAGAATGTACATAATGTTATACTAGAATACACATAATTGTATACATGAATGTACATAATTATATAACAAAATATACATACTCTTTTTAAAAGATAATACACATAATCTAACATATAATACATAATAAACATAAACTTTTAACATAATACACATCAACTATTAACATAATACACACAAATTTTCTGATTCGGATGTACATAATTGTATAAAAAGAATGTACATAATTGTATAAAAAATGTACATAACTGTATGAACCAATACACATAACTGTGTGAGCAAATACACATAATCCCAGCAACTTCCTACCGCGCCTCCCAAAACGACGTCGTTTTGGGAGGCGCGCGGCGCACAGTGCTATGCGCGCCGTGGTGTAAGGTATAACGATTGGTTACGAAGCATGTGGGCCCGAATGTAACAATGTGCTCGAAACATGTGATATGGAAATTTCTCCTGGAAATACAAAGTATAGGATAACAAAGTGTGATGAGACATTGAAATAAGTAGTTGGGCAAAAGTTTAAGACTCTTGAAGATGGCATAGAGTTTTATCTACAGTACGCTGCAGTAGTCAGAAATGGAAGAGTTGGTCTAGGCCCAACTCCCCCACGGCCCTTCTTTGACACGCGTTAAACTTTTTCATCGGAACCACCAATTTCATAGCTGAGGCTAGGGGTGGAAATAGGCCGAGCCGAGTCGAGCTTTAGAAAATTAGGCCTGGGCCTGTTACAAAAATCTAAGGCCTGGGCCTGAGCCTGAACCTGTATGTAGGCTTTTTGTTAGGCTTAAGCATGAGCCTACAATTAGCCTGGCCTGACCTTAAGCCTTTTTAAAAGCCTGTTTTGAGCCTATTTAAAACCTAATATGTAGGTCATTAAAAAGGCTTCAAAGTAAGTTCTGCTTTGAGCCTATTTAAAACATATATATTAAGTATTTTTAAAAGAGTTAATACCCATTTTTGTCCCTCGATTATTAAGTAATGCCTAATTTAATCGCATATTATTAAAAGTATCCAATTTAGTCCTCTGACTTGTAAAATCATACCTAATTTGGTCCTTCGTTACAATTGCCATCCATCCACCGTTATAGAGATGGACAAAAAGTCATTTTATCTATAGTCGAGGGACCAAAATGGGTTTTATCTATAGTCGATGGACTACAATGGGTATTATCATCATCATCACCATCACCATCACCATCACCATCATCATCATCATCATTATTATTATTATTATTATTATTATTATATTCGATTTTGGGAAAATCTCTCCTGCCTCCATATTACTTCCTATCAGTGATGTAAAACTCGGCCGCCTAGCCGCCTAGGCGCTAGGCGGCCACTTACCTTGGAGTTTTGGCCTATAGGCGGTCAAACTCGGCCAACTCGGCCGAGTCGACCGATTTCGTCCGATTTTGACCGTTTTTGACCAATTTTGACCGATTTTGTCTGATTTTGACTGATTTTGACCGATGTCGTCTTTCATTAATTATTGATTTTAATATTATTATGACATTATGACTTATAAATTATCATTATTTCATTTATTTAGATGTGTTATTTGAGTGAACGTTGAAAACAACCTCATTATAATTGTCGAACTACAAGTCTGTCACTATTTTTTTTAATTTTTTTGGTGCCCGCCTAGCCCCGCCTAGAATCCGCCTAGGCGCCGCCTAGACCGCCTAGGCGCTAGGCGCTGCCCGGCCGCCCGACTAGCGCCTAGCGCCTACTGCAACCTTGCTTCCTATTATTTTAAAAACTAAAATGTAAACTACTAAACTCTGTCTGTCTGTCCTTAAACGTGGCGTGCGTTAATTGACTAAAAAAGCTAATGAAATCTCAAATTTTTTTTTCTTTAAGTTAAGTTTGGTTAAATCCTAAAAATAATACATATAATAATAAATCCAATTAAAATAACACATATAATAATAAGTCCATAATAAAATATAATAATGGGTCCAAGCCGGGCCTTTTTACTAAACATGTTAGGCCTTTGTAGGCCTTAAATAGGCCGAGCCTATTCCCACCCCTAGCTGAGGCACGAGTGCTAATCTTAAGGAACAAGAGGACTAGCTTGATCACCACCAACACCATGCCCCAGGCCTTGCATCTGAGTGGAAGAATGCACACTGTTAGGAACAAGTGTACTTAGATTTTGATGACACCAAACTTGCTAGGATAGTAGACCCCTCTTTTTATTAGAACTTTCATGTTAGACGAAAGCTGCCGCAACTCACCATGTGATTCGGACTGTGTAATACACCTACACGAATCTGAGTTGCATTTAGGGTGTTAAGTCTACTTGAAGAAGTGAAGACCAAGAGAAGAACGAGAGAACAATTTAGACCGAAAGTTGGAAGGGTCAAACTCTCGTATAACCATGAAATGATAAGGAAGATCATTTGACTAAAAGGGAAAACGAAAGATGAGGACAATCTTTCGTGTGACTTTAGCGAGACCATAAGTCTAAGTCAGACTTAAAAGACAATTCTTATAAACGAGACAAGAAGAATGTTGTCTAGGTCTCAATGCTGGGTAATCATCCTAGATAAAAGGAGTCCTAGGAATGATATTCACCAACACCAAGGAGCATTAAATGATTAGCCATGTTGCCTTTTGACACCAACGGTTACACAGTACAACCGCATTAAATGCTCCATGCCCAGTGGATAATACACGCTAGTTAATAGGTTTGAAATTTCATCTCCCACCAACGGATGAATTTCATCACCTATAAATACCTCTCTTCATCACTGAAGAAGGGGCTGGTTGTTCAACTGATTCTATCCTAGAAAAAGCTCTACAAATAAGTTCATCTAAAAGCTTTTCAAAACCAGTGTGTGTGGTTGTGAAGTTTTCAAAGAAGCTCATCCATATTTCATACTTCACAACCTTGAAGAAGTCTTGCTGTTTATCACGTGAAGATTCATCCATTTATCAGTCAAGACTTCAAGCTGTTGGAGAAACATGTCATTTCCATCCAACACTCAACTCTGAAGAAGAAGTTGATAGAGGCGGAGTAAACTCAAGGACTTGAAAAACCTTCCAAGTAGATGTCCGACTTAGTGATCAAGGAAGCTAGCTTGAGTAGTTTGTACTAGGAGTGATAGTGCAAGCCCATTCAAAAATTGTGAAAGAAGAGTGGAGTAGGCTTTGTTAATAGCCGAACCACTATAAAAATCTCTCTCTACTTCTCTTTACTTTCGTATAACTATCTATCTGGCATTACATGCATATTGACCAAACCCTCAGTTTCTCATAATCAAAATGTGCAAAGCATATTTTAAAACGAACTCATCTTTTCCGCCGCGTTTATCTTCCGAAAGGAATTGATTTTCAAATTTCAAGTAGAGTCTATTCACCCCCCCCCCCCCAGACTCTTTTTCGACCCTACCGGGACCAATACACACGTCCCCCCGGTGGTGGAGAAACGAAATCATCATCATGCAAAGAGTCAATTTCGCGAATCTCAATACGGGCAGCATTCCTTGAATGGAACCTGCACACACATACATAATTGTAGAAGTGCACATAATATTCAAATAAATTCTGAACGCACAAACATGTTTTGAACGCACAAACATCACCTCTCATTTGCACACACACAAAAAAAAAAAAAAAAACAGACCATAAATTTGTAACAAATATTCACATTTTACATAATTTGATTGAAAGCCAAGCAAAACAAGGCACATTAATCTATTTAAACGAATACACACACCTCATAGCTTGTATGCATAGACTTAACAATAGTAGTGAAAAAACATACATCACAATGAAAGTAAACTAAACAATGAAATTGACACCAATGTTACTTGAATTCCTCGTTCTTTTACATAAATGCATTAACTTTGGAAAATAAGCAAAAGAATGCATATTACTCTATTAATCGGAATACACACACCTCCTAGCTTGTATGTACCGACTTAACGCCCCAACTATTATGCAAAATCCCGGTGACCCCGGTGACATGATTTTATAATATTACTAAAATATTGTTTATAATAAAATTTGATTATTGAATGCAAAAAAAAAAAAAAAAAAAAAAAAAAAAAAAAACCAAAACATAAACTAAAAAGATATATTTGAACAACAAGCAAAACAATGCATATTACTCTATTAAACTGAATGCACACATCTCATATCTTGAATGCATACAGTTTACAACAGTAGTAAATAACCATACATCACCATGAAAATAAACTAAACAATGAAACTAACACCAATGTTACTTGAATTCTTTGTTATCTTTTACATAAATGCATTAAATTTGAAAATTAAAAAAAAAAAACAAAAAGACATATTACTCTATTCATCTTACTGCACAGACCTAATAGCTTGTATATGCAAACACCAAAAAAAATAGTAAAAACATAACGACAAAAAAAAAATTGATTACTCCAAAGGAAAAAAAAAAAAAAAAAAAAACCAACGGAATAAACTAACAACATACATCACTAGGAAAAAACACTACACACTTAAAGTAACACCAATGTTACATCAATTCCTTGTTCTTTTACATAAGTCCATTAAAGTTGAAAATCAAGCAGATGAATGCATATTACTCTACTACTGTATGGTCAATACATAAATTCCTAAACAAAATCTTTCTATATAAGTTAAAATAAAATAAAAAAGCATTTTATTCTGTAAAATACAATAACTATATTATTTTGACCGTGCATTGCACGGGGGACATACTAGTAAATCAATAAAGCAACAACAATACGCAAAAAAAAAAAAAAAAAAAAAAAAACTGCCAAACCACCGTAAACACCCCCCCTCCCCCCCACGCGCCAAAGCCATCACCCCCGTCCACCCTAAACCCCTACTCAAGTAAAAAATCTATGGTCCAAAACCCTAACCCAACACAACTACAAACACGAACCCAATAATAAAAATAAAAATAAAAACTTCATCAACTCAAGCAAAAACCCAAAAAAGGCAAACCTTAACCCACCAATCCTAGACGCGACTTCCTTGTGCGAAACTGTAAACGTTGGTGTGTGATGTTGGACGATGCAACAGACGAGAAAGGGAAGAAACACTAAATGCCTGCGACCTCCTTGTGTGACACCAAACACACCGGTGTGTGCGAACAAACGGGCGAGAACATGCGATTGGAATGGAGAGAAAGGCCGGAAAAAAAAAAAAAAAAAAAAAAACCCTGCGACAACTAAGTTGAAGATGGCGTTGCGTATGTTGGGAAGAAAAACTGATGATGCGGGAAAGAAAATAGGAATAAGGTTCAAATTGGCCACTGAACGTAACCTGAAAATGCAATTAGGCCACTGAACGAAAAAAAAGTGCAATTAGGCCACTGAACACTCCAAAAATGTGCAATTTCACCTGATAGCAGGTTACCCTCAATTTTAGCAGGTTATCTGCTTACGTGGCAGCTGAGTTGGCATTTTTAATAAATTTTAATTAATTTTTAATAAATTTTAATAATAACTTTTTATTAAATTTTTTTTTTAAAATAAAAACGACTTTATTTTATTTTTTAAATTTATTTTTTTCTAATTTTTTATAAAAATTTATTATTAAAATTAATTATTAAAAATTATTTAAAAATTATTAAAAATGCCAACTAAGCTGCCACGTAAGCAGGTAACCTGCTAAAATTGATGGTAACCTGCTATCCGATAAAATTGCATACGTTTGGAGAGTTCAGAGGTCTAATTGCACATTTTTTGAGTGTTCAATGGCCTAATTGCACTTTTTTTTCGTTCAGTGGCCTAATTGCATTTTCAGGTTACGTTCAGTGGCCAATTTGAACCTTATTCCAAGAAAATAATAGTGGAAGCATAGAGAATAGAGGAGATCACGCCAATTCCCAAAAATAAAAGATACTAAAAATAGTGCAAAACTACTGCCAACTAAGAAAATAATTAGCCCAATTGAAATCAAATCTTGAATGGTCTAGATTTGTTCTCACGTTCTTACATAAATGTTCTTATATATATATATATATATGTGTGTGTGTGTGTGTTCACACGTTCTCACATAAGCAAGTGTTCTCACATCATCCTATATCTGTGTAGAATTATATTATATAAATAATATAATATATATTCTCGAAAATATGTTTATTTCTATAATTGAAAAATATCCACATTATATATTCATTTACCCATCGTTAGTGTGTGTGTGTGTGGGGAATTATATTATATAAATCACAAATGAAATAATATTCTTGAAAATATGTTTATTTCTATATATAATTGAAAAATATCTAGATTATATATTCATTTACCCATATGCAAACAATTAACTTCTACCAAGCCCATGCTCTTATATTTATTTTTTTTTTTGGTGAGTAAAGAGGAGCTAAGGAGCCCCAGAGAATTAAGAGAGTCTTTGCGATGCCACACTGTTGGCATCCCGAACAAGAAGCATGTTCATATCAGCAGGTGGGAGATCAAGCAGTGACGTCCCCCAAGAAAAGTTGTGTCCCAAGTTGGCCAAAAAATCCGCACATTGATTTCCCTCACGAAGGACATGGCGGAGATCGCATTCTTGGAATTCTTCCATCAAAGACTTGCAGTCGAGTATCAAGGTGCCAGCTTCCGGAGTGAGGTCCGAATCATTGTGTAAGGCACGAACCAAGGCTTCTGAGTCAGATTCCGCAATGAGACAGGTAGTACCGTAGTCTTTGGCCATGATTAGTCCCTCCCGGAGACCCCAAAGTTCTGCCATGAAGCTGCTCGTCACTCCTATCTTGGATGAAAAACCCATAATCCAGTTGCCAAGGTGATCGCGGAGAATCCCACCTGCGCTAGCCAAGCCCGAGGGAGATTTTGAGCCATCCGTATTCAACTTGAGCGTACCCGGAGGTGGAGGAGACCAGTAAACCCATGTGAGCTTCCCTGGCAAAGGACCCCTATGTTTGAGAAGGTAAAGTTTGGCTTCATCCGTCTGTTTCCTGGCACGTCTACAGACCTCTTCAGCCGGAGTAGAAGAATGGTTGAAGACCCAATTGTTTCTAGCTTTCCAGATATTCCATAAGAGATGAGGAAAAGCAAGGTTCCAGTAGCTGCTTCGAGTCTGCTGGGACGGCGGCAATCCTGCATTTCTTATCCAATCAGCAAGAGGCGTGAGGGAGAGATGGTTGAAGCTTGGTGGCGCATTAGAGCGGTTCCAACAGTCCGCAGTCCTCTCACATCTCCGGAAGAGGTGATCCAGAGTTTCTTGATCTAATCCACATCTTGGGCAGGTACCATCATTAGTGAGACCGCGGCGTAATCTTTCGGTGTTGACGAGGAGGCCATTGTTCACCATCTTCCATAAGAAAATTTTTATTTTTTCCATGCACTTGATGTTCCACATCCAGCCTTGATCGACTTCTTCTTCTGTATGTCCTGCAATTAAAGAGTAAGCAGATTTAACGGTAAAAAGCCCTGTACCTGAGTGAGGCCATGTTAACTTATCTTCTTGGTCCCTTCTGATGCTGATAGGCACCGCCCGGATGAGATTCATGATATTCTCCGGAAGGAAGGTTTCAAGTGAATCGGTCTCCCAGTTCCTGTTGGTTGAAATGAATTGTCCAACTTTTGCTTGCGCCAACTGTGGAGGGATCACGATGTTGGGAAGGGAGGCGATTGGGTCATTACCTACCCAAAAATCATGCCAGAAGTTTACTGAACCTCCATTACCCACCTTCCATTTGATACCCTGATTAAGGAAATATCTCCCCTTGATAATACTCCTCCAACCCCCAGAGCAGTTTGTAGGGGTAGTAGCCGAGAGGAAGTCACGCCCTTTTAAGTATTTTTGATTCATCACCTGGACCCAGAGCTTATCCCGACTAGTCATCATTTGCCACGCCAATTTTGTGAGAAAAGCGTTATTAAAGTCCTTGGCCCGTCTGAGACCCAAACCACCCATATCCCGCGGTTGGCAAATCTTTGCCCAGTTGACCGTATGGATCTTCTTCGTGTCTTCGGAGTGCCCCCACAAGAAGTTCCTGCAAATCTTATCAATAGTTTTGCATGTACTTACCGGTAAGGCCATAGTTTGCATAATATACGTCGGAGTCGTAGCCAGGGAGGCTTGTACCAACACTCTTCTACCTGCCATGCTGAGGGAACTTGCCTTCCAGTTAGCCAGTTTCCGTCTCATTTTATCCAGAGTCGAGGTGAAGGTATTTCTGGAGACCCGTTTGTGAAGAAGCGGAAATCCAAGGTACGTACCTAGCTCCGGGGTGATCGGGATACCCGTGTAGTCTCCAATAGTCCTTTTGACCCCTGCATTAGTGTTAGGAGAACAAAAGATTTGGGATTTAGTAATACTTACCTTTAAGCCTGAGGAATTGGAGAACCTGTTGAGGCAATTCATCATGACTTCTGCTTGACGGCCCGATGCCTCACCAAAAAAGCATGAGATCATCCGCAAAGAAGAGGTGGGAAATACCAATCCCACCTCTTGAAACTGAAATGGGTTTCCATCTTTTGCTTGATACCTCCCTCTGAATATCGAAGGCCAATCTTTCCATCACAAGATTAAAGAGATAGGGGGCAAGAGGATCTCCTTGTCGGAGACCACGGCCCGGCGAAAAGGGTGGTAAACGGCCTCCATTCCAAAGGATAGAAATATCGCTTTCCTTGAGAGAGAAGAGGATAAGCTGTGTTATCCTTCTAGGGAACCCAAAACTATCCAGAGTTTCTTCCAAAAAAACCCAATCAACAGTGTCGTAGGCTTTTTGGAGATCTACTTTGAAGATCATAAGTCCCTTTTTGCCTTGCTTTTTGTTCATAGTGTGGATAACTTCTTGGGTAAGGATCACGTTATCAAGCGTAGAACGACCCGGTAGGAAACTGTTCTGGTGCGGCCCAATCAAGCGACACATGACGGGCCGAAGGCGATTAACCAAAACCTTGGAGATGACTTTAAATGCCACATTAAGAAGGGTTATGGGGCGAAAGTCGGCAGCTGACTCTGGAACTTCTTTTTTCGGTATAAGAGTGATAAAAGCTTGGAGAAGAGAAGTCGGCACTGATCCATTTGACAAGGCTTGATTGACAAGCTCTGTTAGGGCGGGCCCAATCTCTTCCCAAAAGAATTGATAAAAAGCCGCAGGGATACCATCCGGGCCAGGACTCCCGAACTTTTTCATACCAAAAACGGCTTTTTTGACTTCTTCGATCGAGGCTCTTCTAGATAACAACCCGGCCTGGTAGCTAGAGATCTTGTGGGGCCCAGCGATATGAGCCACCTCAGTATCCCCATCACGGTTGACCCTGCTAAAAAGAGAAGCAAAGAACGAGGTAATATGGTTAGAAAGAGTAGAGGGGTCATCAGTCCAGTTACCTTGAATCTTGAGGAACCTGACTCTGTTTTTATTCCTTCTAATGATGGCAGAGTTATGATAGAAGCGGGTATTTCTGTCCCCGTCTTTAATCCAGCTCAATCTAGCTTTTTGGAACCAAAGCGCTTCCTCCTGGTCTAAGACAGTATTGAGCTCTTTAATAAGCTTGTTTTCTAAATCTTGTAGGCCTGTCGAGATAGTATAGTTGGCGTTCGTTTGGACTCCCCGAATTCTGGCCTCAAGGATACGCTTGCGTTTAAAAATGTTCCCAAAGACATCTCGATTCCAAAGTTTGCTTTTTTCAGTAATGTCATTGATAATGGTGTCCATTGCCTGATCCTCCAAACTCGTGGCATTTTTCCAGATCAAGGCATAGTCGCTCCTAGATAACCAAGCGGCTTCAAAACGAAAAGGTCTGAGCTCTCTATCTGGCGGGTTCCCCGCAACTTCCTTAAAGAGAATCGGGTTGTGATCCGAATGAAGCCTAGGCAGCACGGTCACCTTGGCTTCCGGATAGGCCAACTGGGCATTCATGTTCCATAAAACTCTATCCAAGCGACGCATCTGTACAACTCTGTTACCCGCCTGGCGACACCAGGTGAACTTGGGACCCGAAGACCCAGGATCTAACAGGCCACAATCACTAAAGGCTTCAACAAACCTCTGTATGGCCGAGTCATTAGTGATGTCACTGCCCCACTGCTCATCTACCCCCGAAATGTCATTAAGATCTCCGAGAAGAAGCCAAGGACCCTGGATAGAGTTACAGAAAAGCTTACAATTTTCCCAAAATCTACTCTTGGCTAAAGGATTAGGCCTGACGTAGGCAAACGTGATGAAGCAGTCCACCGTCCTTTGCTTGACCTTAGTGTGAATAGCTTGGGACGAGTGACTGATAACTTCGAGGTCAATTTGTCCCTGTTTCCATATTAGAAGCAAACCACCTGCAAACCCCAAGGGTTCTACCAAAAAATGATTAGTGTAGCCAAGATTGCTGACCAAATTCACCATACCCTCCACTTTGGGGGAACGGATCTCAAGGAGGCAGAGGGCGTCAGCTTTGGACGATAATAAAAGCTCTTTCACATGCTTTTTTGCCCGAGCATTAATAACCCCTCTACAGTTCCAAGAGATGACGATCATCGGGAAACACCACCGAGGTGGGAAGTTTGGCAACCGCCTTCCCCGGGCGTGGAACTTGAAATAGGGACGGGATAATTAAATGCCATGTCCCCCAAGGCATGGTCAAAGGGTGGTGGACCATGCACAACACCAAACTGAAAAATAGAGGAACTATCTCCCTGCTCATTTGCCTCACCTGGCGCAAAGAGTTCAGAGTTATAGGACATGGAGGTTCTTTGAGAGAAACCACCTCTGCCTGTTCCCCTCATCGGATATTTGGAGGCCCGATGACTGCCCCCACGGCCCCTATTTGGATGGCTGCTGTGGCTCCAGGCAGCCGGGCGGGAGGTCTGAGCAGCGGGCCGTTCCAAAGGGGGGACCGGCCTTTCTTGAGACGGGGGTAGCCGTTCTGGTGGAGGGAACGGCCGTGCCAAAGGCGTTGCAGCTCCCATGGAAGAGCTAGGCCGTTGGCGAGCGGCCGCCAAGGGAGGCGAGCTAGAGATAGGTGACTTACCTTTGGAGTTCTGATCAGAAACTCCTCTCTGCGGGATCCTTCTAGGAGCCGACTGCTGGTTACCGCCACTGTTAGCCTCCAAGTTCGATAGTGGCCGGAACTGGTTCCCTTTAGAACGGCTATGGGATGGAGGTTTGCGCTGCTTGTTCTGATGTTGATTATTTTTTGCACCCTTTTCAGAGCGTTTGCGCGTAACGAGCATCCATTCCCCATATTTCGGTCTTGGTTCGCTCGTGTCAGTAGGCTGAGCAACCGACGTCGGACCTTTGTCCGTCTCCTTCTCCAGCGCTGGAGATTCATTAACGTCCATACCATTTTCTGGGGGAGAATCTCTGGTTTGGGATAGCGGACATGCCAGTTCTCGGTGACCTACCATGCCACAGCCAAAACAAACCACATGGAGGCCTTCGTATTCCACGGATTGAAGCCGATCATTCACCCATATTTCAGAGACCAGCGGCTTGTCGAGATCGATCTCCACCGCTGCTCGTGCAAAGCGCCCTTTCGTCACGGCCACTGTAGTTCTATCCAGTTTAAGAGGTTTGCCCACACTTTCCAGGATCTTTTTAATAATATCATCCCTAAAGTATTCGGGAAAAGGTTCGGAATTCTGACCCAAACCGCCATTTTTGACAGTTTGGCCGTTGCTGGATCAAACTGCGGCATCCATCTTTGAGTAACAAGATAATGGTCAAAAATTTTCCAAGGACCACCCAAGAGAACGTGAAGGTAGTCTCGTCTGTTTTCAAACCTAACAATAAAACAACGAAAGCCAACATCAATCAGTTCAAACTTACCCTGTAAGTTCCACATCAACGGCAGCCTATTATTCAAAACGGTGCTGCTAATATTCTTTCCCAAGAATTTGATAATCAA
This sequence comes from Ipomoea nil, assembly GCF_001879475.1. Classification (NCBI taxonomy): domain Eukaryota; kingdom Viridiplantae; phylum Streptophyta; class Magnoliopsida; order Solanales; family Convolvulaceae; genus Ipomoea; species Ipomoea nil. The sequence goes on along the minus strand of NW_017617690.1, from coordinate 1,272,421 downwards.
GGCGAGTTTCCAGCGATGGCACAACTCCTTTCGGACTGCCAAGGGGATGTAAACTCTGGGTATTCCATCCTCTCTTGGAGTCGTGTCCATGTCACCATCAGGTTCCAGGATCGGGTCTTCGAAAGCCCAATCGTTGAGGTCAGTAGGCGGTGGTTCATCACCCTCCAGGGTTGCCGGAGATCCGATTGTGTCAGCAAAGGATCTCTTGGTCGTACATGCCTTCTTATGCGTACGTTGTTCCTGTTCCGTTTCCATCATCGTGATCACAGGCGGAGGACTGGGGGCTTCCGAGGAAGCCTGCATGGCCGGCAGTCCACCGTAGCCCGCCGTAACGGCTAGGGCGGACGCGGGAAGAGTTACCTAAATTAACCAGCAAGAACGCAAGGAAAGAATCGCTTTTAGAGAGAGCAAATTTTCTGCGTAATCATTTTCCCCCGAACGATGCATTGGCTCTCTTATATTTATTGTTTATACTGTTATCATTTTTAAATTAACTAGGCAACAAGTTTACATTTTAGATTTTATATTAATTAGTTTATTGCTAATTGTATCTGATGGATTTAATTACCCGGGGTAGACCCGAATCACTAAACCCAATAAATGATAAATAGGAGAAAACAATGAATGTGTGTGTCACGGGGACAATCGTTGTATTAATGATCTTTCGTAGTGGAATTACAAGGAGTGTAGTAGCGATATAAAATGTAGATGTCCTTAGTAAGGCAATGATATGCTCTTTTATACTAAATAATCCTCCCAACCAACCCCAAGAGAATAGGGCGGGCGGTTGGATCTTGGTTGACTGAGTCACACGGGGAGACCCCCGTGGTAGTCCTCGCCCTGGGGTCCCCCGTGGTAGTCCTCGCCCGAAGACCACGCCGGAGACCCCGTTGGGGTCTCCAGGGCCCCTCGTCTCACGCCGCGACCCCCGGGTCGGTTTGCCCCGAATCCATTCTCCATCATGTCCCCCAACTGGGGTCCTCGTAGTAGACCTGAGCCGAGGTCTTTGCCGGGGACCCCGTTGGGGTCCCCAAGGCCCTTCGCATGTCGCCGCGACTCTCGGGTGGATTTGCCCCGAGTCTCTTCTCCTAATATATCCACCAGTATCCATTCAATTTTAATTATATAGAAATATACGAAATTAAAAGGATAAAAATGACTTTGAATTTGAAAAAAAAAATCAATAATTTTCAAGATCTGTATATTAATAAGTTTGGTAAAAGTTTTAAAGAAATATTTACATTTGAAACTTTTGTACATATATAAGTATATATCTAAGTTTACTAGTCCACCTATAACAAAAATGATCTAGCCTATTTGATAATTTTATTTACTGGATTGGCTAATAAAATTATACAAAATTTTCAAATTTAGTATAACTTTTAAACTTTTCAACCAATAAATGTTTTTATATATTTAGTAAGCGAAAATTTATGCCCAATATTAAAATATTGTTAAGTAACAAAATTTAAAAAATTAGTTAAAATTATATTTCACATTTCCTTAAAATTATGATACTTTTAAATTATCATATATTTGAATATAGTGATCAAAACAATATATATATATATATATATATATATATATATATATATATATAAATATATATATAATAATAATAATAATAATAATTTACAAATAATACTAAGCTAACATCCACATATATGATATATTGATATGTATACACAAATAATATATATACATATTATTTATAATTAAAATTTAATATTCATATAAATATTTAATTAAAATATAATTTATAATTAAATTAATTGTTATATGATAATTTTAATAAAATGATAACTAAAAATAAGAAAAAGATATGATAGATGTAGGTGTATGGTAAGATTGGTGGACATATTAAATACTAACGGTGTAAAGGTAATTTTGTCCAATACAAATCAAATGTACAACAATTAAAGCAAGATGTATATATTTTTTAGCATATAAAAAATGGACAAAAATCAAGGACATAACTTGTATTGACACTTATTATGTTTTTAGATTAGATTAGATTACTCCATAAATATAGAAATGCATTAAACATAAAGTAACTAAATATTTAAATTTTAAAGAAACATCCAAAAATGAATTAACGAAATTTAATTTGAATTTGAAACAATAAAAGTATTTTTCAACATTTGATGATATAAATGAGTTTATTCCAAATTTGTTCACTCTATTATAGTGATATTTTTATTCTTTTGACATTAGACTTTGATTTATTTTATATTTAATCGTCGGCTTTTGAAGATATTTCACTTAATTTTAGTTTAAAATGTCATTAAATACATTGCGGTGAGGCTCGAAAAACTTAATTAAATGCTAATAAAATATCATTATATACGTTTTGTTTGACAAAACTTATTCTTATTTTAACCTACTAATAATTTATAAGCTACTTCTCGAATATGTTGCGGTTGTCAACTTTGTTGTCACTTAGATCATCACGAACAAATATGGAACTATGATTCATGTTTGCCGTGTTTAATGTGGTTTAGGTAATTATCTTCTCCGTTTTAGTTCTTGCTTGGTTTGCCTTCCACCAGCGGATGTCCCGCCGGACTATAGATCCTCCGGTGAACAAAGGCTTGAATAAACAGAGTTTGGAGTCGCTGCCGGAGCTCAGTTTCATCACCGAACATACCCAAAAATTCTTAGAGTGCCCCATTTGTCTAATGGAATATATGGTCGGAGACAAAATTTGAGTGCTACTGCCGTGTGGTCATGGCTTCCATGTAGGGTGCGTTGATATGTGGCTAGTTTCTCACTCCTCTTGTCCGTCTTGTCGCCGACAACTCATCATTCCCGTGGAGAGCCAAGACTACAAAGAACTGCCAATATAGTAGAGTTAGATTATATCCATTTTTGTTTTTATTTTTTATTTAACAAAATCAAATAGTAAAAATATTGAAATCGTTAATTATCTTTTTTGTTATTTTTATTACTAGTTATAAGTATGCACAATGCCCGATAAAAATGACTAATGAATACAAATAATTTTGAAATTATATAACCAAAAATATATTTTTATATAACCAATATGTTGGGCGTCGGCTGGGTTGGCCGAGTTCAGCCCCTGCTCGATTCGAGACGTGGCGCTGTGGCTTACCATGGAGAGATGTGGTTAAATGGTTAATGTCCACCTACTTATCACTAATTGGTTTTAAGTAAGATATGGCAACCAGGTACCATAGAACTCTGTGGTTAAGCGTGCTTGACTTTCGGCACCCTGGGATGGGTGACCTCCTCGGAAGTGAGCATAGTACAGCGCTGAGATCCAACAATTGGTATCAGAGCCGAGGTCACGGGTTCGAATCGCCCGATCGAGTCAGGCATGCAACTGGGAGGGAGAATGTTGGGCGTCGGTCGAATTCGAGACGTGACGCTGTGGCTTACCATGGAGAGATGTGGTTAATGTCCAACTACTTATCACCAATTGGTTTTCGCTTGACTTCTGACAATCCAGGGATGGGCACCCCCTGGGAAGTGAGCATAGTGCAACGCTGAGATCCAACACTATATATAGGCGGCATAGTCACTAGGCGCTGGTCGGGTGGTTGGCCGACTATGCCGCACTAGGGATGGGCGACCCCCTGGGAAGTGAGCATAGTGCAGCGCTGAGATCCAACACTATATATAGGCGGCATAGTCACTAGGCGCTGGCCGGGCAGTTGGGATGGGCGACCCACTGGGAAGTGAGCATAGTGCAACGCTGAGATCAAACACTATATATAGGCGGCATAGTCACTAGGCGCTGGCCGGGTGGTTGGCCGACTATGCCGCCACGCTGAGATCCAACACTATATATAGGCGGCATAGTCACTAGGCGCTGGCCGGGCGGTTGGCCGACTATGCCGCTATATATATATATATATATATATATATATATATATATATATATATATATATATATATATATATATATATATATTGTCATTGATGGATTAAAGTAGTGTTGCAAAAATCCCGTCTAGGCACCGATTAATCAGCGCCAAGTCACTAGGCGCTGGCCGGGCGCCTAGTCACTAGGCGCTAGTCGGGCACCTAGTGTATCATCATAATCGGTGATCTAGGCGGCTGGCCGACTATGCCCTCCTAGGCGCTAATCGCCTAGACCTCCTAGGCGCCTCCTAGACATTGACTTGGTCGTCTAGTCTACCAATTAGTTATTGTTCCATCGTTTTGAGCCAAACAACCCTAAATTGCTCAAACTCTAGGTGTTTTTTAGGTTAATATTTAATATTTTAGTATTAACTATTAAAGCATTAAATACTCCCCCCGTCTCATTTTTTTTGTCTGATTCGGTTACCGAGGCTTGACTAAAATTATTTGTAAATCAATTTTTTTCATAATATTAAGTTTAGTATTAGTATATAAAATTTATATATTTAGAAGCTATATTAAAATTGCTATTAAACACAACAAATCAAATTTAAAAATAATTAAAAATTACCAAAGAAAATAAACAATAAAGAAAGAATTGATTTGACACATGAATAGTAAATATGACAAAATGAAACATAGAGAGTGGTCTATAATTATCAAGTCTTAAAAAATTTAAATAAATTTTTAAAAAATAAAAAATACACGGGCGCCTAGGCGCCGATTAATCGACGCCTAGGTGCCCTCGAGGGTCCGAGGAGCGCCTATAGATTTTTTCAACCATGGCTTAAAGAGACAAAGTTTTGTATTAATGATTCGTGAGAGTACAAGATATGTAATGTCAAGTCAAGAAGATTATGTAATAACATGACAAACTGTTGGTCCCGATAGAATGAGATGAGAGTCTAGAGGGGGGGGGGGGGGGGGTGAATAGACTCTTTTCGTTAGAAGCCCTAAGCGTCACCTTTCGGTATCTTGGTGCAGTGGATAAGATAGATTTGTTTTAGATACTTTGCACGAGTTTGTGTAATTAGACAAACTTTCGGTAAGGATAATAAAGGAATGATATGAATGCAAAAAGAAAAGCGCAAGTAAAGAGTTAGAGAGGACACGAGATTTTATAGTGGTTCAGCCAATGTTGCCTACTCCACTCTTCTTCCACAACTGTTGGAAGAATTGCACTATCACTCTTAGTACAAGTACACAAAGACTTCCTTGATCACTAAGCCGGACAGCCTTCGTAGGTTTTTCAACTCCTCGAGTTTACTCCGCCTCTATCAACTTCTTCTCCTGAGTTGAGGTTGGTAGAAAATGATTTCTTGTATTCTCCAACGATGAGGTCTTGATTCTGAGATATGATTGCTTCAACTGATATCAAGACTTCCTTGAGGTGTATGACAAATGATTCTTCAAGTAACTTAGCACCTCAAAACTGGTTCACAAAAGCTTTTAGTGAATTGTAGACTTTTCAAGAGCTTTTGTAAGAGAGTAAGTCGAGTGATAATGAACCAGCACCTTCTTAACTAATGAAGGTGGGTTTTTATAGGTGATTAAAATTCATCCGTTGGAGGGAGATGAAATTTTCAAACCCTTTAACCATTGGACAAGGACCGGGGAGCTTCATGCATTAAATGCTCCATTAATGAGGTTGTACCATGTAGCCGTTGAAGGTATGGAGAGCATTAGAATTTGTCTTTTAGCTCCAGGAGATGGTACATCTTCATTTAATGCCTTTGAAAAGTGTGTCCCATAAGATGAAGTCCTTATTGTCCTAGGATGTTGTCAAATCAGACAAGTGGAACATTCTTCTCGTTATTGAAGAGAAGTAATGCTTGGTAAAGATCGTCTTTAACAAAAACTGTCCTTTCGTGCTTGTTGACAACTCCTTCTTGACTTTCGTTGTTCTTCATGTCTCGTGTCTTCTTTCGCCTTGGAGACCCTACCATCTAGTCATAACTCATTTTCGTGTGTTTGTCTAGCTTAACACGAATTACAAAGGAGTTATGGCAACTCTCGTCTAGGACGATAGCAGCGATTAAAAGAACTGAAGGTTAGGGGTCTACTTTCCTACATTACATTGGTATCATCAAAATCCTAATACAATGTTCCTAACAATTTCCCCCTTTTTGATGATACCAAAACCTATACTCTTCTTATACGGCTGATAAAAGTTCCATAAGGATTTTTCTATTATAAAAACAGCCATACTTGAGAGTTTACAAGTCTTTTTCTAGATCGAAGCGTTAAAAAGAAAGACAGGGACAAATAACTCAGACAAGTGACACGAGATGTGTGACAATGAGAGTTTCATATATAAAGATGTGATCATTACAAAAACTCTATGAAGAAAACTAGAACGAAAGTTAACTTACATTTCTAAAAGCTTTGATTTCTGTTGTTCAGCTTCCTTGAGATCTTGGTCTTCCTTTTCCTTTTGTTGCTTTAGCATCCTGTTGAAGTCAATTTTCTCATTGATTTTTGTTCTGAAGACTTTAATCGGATTAGACCTGACAAATTCTTCATGTTCTCCTTTGATGTTCAGACCGGTGTAATTGTTGTAGGCTTCCCGAATGTTGCTTCCTTCAACAATACCATACTTCCACCACGAAATCAGTTCAAACGAATTCATGCCTTCTTGGTAGCTCTTTCCTGATTCCTTGTGCACTTTGAAAGCTGCATTGTGCATGACATTCTGTGGGGAGTCTTTGGTTACATTAGAAAGGTCTTCAATTAGATTTCTGATCCTTTCTCTCTCCATTGCTTCATCTTTTCTTCTTTTTCTTTCTTCATCATGCTTCCTCCACAGTTCTTTATTTGCTCTTTTGATTCTTTCATTCTGAGTGCTCATGTGGTTTTGTCTTGTGTGATTGTCTTTTGTTTTCAACCAGATAGGATTATTGCAACCCTCGAATCGTTTGCCACTGCCTTCTTCATATGGGACGAAGTCCACAAAGTTTCCTATGCCATCCATAGTTACTTTGTTGTCTCTCATAAGTTTCTACCTTAACTTCGTCTGTTCTTTCTTTGACAGTCCTGTGAAGATGTATTTGGCTTCAGAACCAAATGATTGTCGAGGCTTAATTTGTTTGGAGGATTGGTATCGACCATGATATCTTTGCTTCGAGGAGTGGTAACCACGAGACTTGGAAGATGGACAAGATGGATTCGTGTTCCTTTGGTCATAGTCTCTTGGTGTCCGAGAGGGAGAGTATTGTGTTTCACGAGCTTGATCTTTCGTGCTATCTCTCGGATGATCATCATCCTTATCTTTGTCATCATTTCTCTTTTCCCCCTTTTTGGCATCATCAGCATAGGTGGTAGGAGGAATGGAAGAGACCTTGTTGATTGCAAGCAAAATATCCTAAGCATACCTGAGAATTTGAAGTGCATATTCGCCCAGTTGGTATGAATTGTCCTGATATGTGTCAATCTTTGTACAGGCCAAATCCACACGCTCTTTGAGACCAAAATGAGAGTGTTTGATTTCGTGCTGTTGTCGCGCAACTTTGTTCAAAGAAGCTTCGAGATCATAAAGTTTCTTTGTCATTCTCTCAAGGATCTTGGGATCTGATTGACTTTGTTGTTGTGGTTGAGGCTGTGCAGGGGGTGGAGATTGAGGTTGAGATTGTGCTGCTATCAGAAAATCGACCTTCTTACACAGATCATCCATAACTTTCGTGTCCTTTTCGCGTAAAGCAAGATATTGCCTATGGATGGTCTCGGCTGAATGAACAGTTCCTCTCATGATGTTCATGATAGTCCGTGGGGACTTTGTAGGGGATTCTTCTTCAATGTTTGTTGGTGATGTGTCCATGTGATCATCTTGAGGTGGTGCTTCCCGTTTTCCACCACTAGCTGAGCTAAGAAGAATTGGTGAAGCTTCCAGTTTGCCTTCACACATACTTTCGTTTCCTTGCTTGATTGGAGTCTCGTCTATGGGTTGGATATGCGGAACAATAGCGCGAGATAGATCTTCGGGATGAGAAGTTGAAGCTTCTTCCGAGTCATCACTGTCAGATGGTAGTTTTCTTAAGGGAGATCTTTGAGGGTAGGTGTCATAGTTAGGACCGATCAAGATTGTATGACTGTCTTCGGGGTCGGTTTCTTGAGCACCTTCATTACCCAACTGATCATCATTGTCGTCATCATCATCATCATCATCATTCTCATCATCGGCATCGTCAACATCATCATCATTATCATCTTCATCTTCATCTTCATCTTCATCTTCATTACTCTCGTCTTCTTCAATCTCTCGTCCAAGCTCATCTTTCGTGCCACTGACATTACAATTTGGATCATTTTGGTGTTCCTTCTCTAAGGAGGTCTTGATCTTTGATAGAAACATGGCATATCGAAGTTGCTTCATTTCTTCTTCATAAACGGGATCCAAGGGTGGCTTGTTAAGCTAGATGTAGATTGGAGCTTTATCTCTCCCGAGAGTGCGATTTGTCATCTTGTAAGAGAAAACGCGATTGATTTCTTCAATTCGAAGAGCTTTTGAAACGTCATCAGTGCCAATCCATTCAAGTGCAAAGTCTTCTTCATCCTGCATTGCTTCAAAAGTTTCAAGAAAGGTTCGTAGTGGAGCAGTGCGCCACTTCTGCCACTGCAGAACTCGTTTGTAATCCCTTTCAATGGATTCTCTAAGCACTTGATCTCGTGTACGACGAGAGGCCTTTACTTCAGGAGTTGGAGCTGAAGGTTTTGGTATATCCGGAGAAGTTACATGAACAACGGCTGTCTCGTCTACCAACACAGGTTCTTGTGTCAGAATTACCTGCTCTGTATTGGTAGGTTCTTGTGGCGGACAAGGTACAGTGATCAGAGCATCAGTCGCCTCTGTCGTCTTTTCTGGTGACCCAGGTTCTTGTGGAAGACTTAAGTGACTGGCCTCCATGTCTACATTAACAGATTCTTGTGTCAGCTCTCGAAGGAGTTGATCTGCCAAAGTAGGTTCTTGTGGATGGTGGTCTTGAGGAGAACCGAGATTAGACTTGGGGTCTTGATCATCAGAAATTTTCTCAGCAAGAGCATCTTTCGGTTGAGCTTCCCCCTCAGAAAGTGCTTCATTCGTGATTATTTCCCCTTGTGGGGATGCCTCTTTCGTGTCTTCTTCTTTTGGTGTAGAAGATTCCTTCGGGAAAGATTTCGCCTTGACGGGAGACCGAAAGTGGCTCTTTTTGATGATTCTGGAGAGAATCAGATTATCTTCATCTTCGGATGAGTCTTTGACCACGATTGTTTCTGGTAGAGGGGAGGGTGAAATTGGATCTTTCTTCTCTTGTGGAGATTTTGAGGGGATTGGAACAGCTAAAGTTTCTTCTGCCTTTTTCGCCTTACTCCGAGAGGAGTGCTTTTCTCGTTTTTGTCATTTCGGCTTGGGTTGCTCATCTTCTGAAACCCTAGGTGTTCTTGATTTCCTCTTGGCTTTGACTTGCTCAATAGGAATTCCCAACTCCAATGCCTTCTGCTTGTCATATCCGGATGGTTTTTGTTTCATGTGACATGCTTTCTGTCCAGGTCGAATTCCTGGGCGCAGAACGACTCCTTTTGTTGCCAGAAGATGGCTTATCACAAAACCATATCCTAATTTCTTTGCAATGTCTCCTGGACTCTTCCGATGAAAGGTGATGGTGTGAACAATGTTGTTGAATATGATCTTCGACCAATCGACTTTAAATCCATTCAAGAAAGCATGCAACATTTTCAACTTCTCCTTCGTCACATCATCAGTGCCCGATGTCTTGTGATCGACGAGTTTATTGAAGATATCAATAGTGAACTCATAATCTAGTCGGAACCATTTCTTCTTCAACGGCCATGTGATTTCTGCTTTGGGTGGTGCGTGATTGTTCTTGATGGATTCGTAGAACTCCTCTGGATTGAGATGATAATAGATAATATCTGACTTGTAGGACTCATCTCTCTGTGGGAACCCGTAGGTTGATCGAACGTCTTCCGAGGTGATGACCACATGATGATTATTGACTCTGGAAGTGATAGTCAGATAATCAGAAGATACTGAAGCATTCATATAGAACTGGGTTACATCAACCGGGTACCAAACAGTATAAAGATGTGTGATGAAGCCGTATTATCCTGTTTCTGTGAGGAGCTGTATGATGTTTTCACCAAATTTTTTGTCCAGGATATACTCAAGGAATCCATGCGCGTCCCACATATTTCCCCCTACGATGAAGGGTACTCTAGATTCAATGAATCTCAGGTCCTCAGTTGGAAAGCTTGGGACTTCCAGGTTGGAAGGTGTTTCTGGTTCAGGATTAGATGGTGATGCATGAGGATGTTCTGCCATAGTTGAGGATTTGAGAGAGACAGAGGGTTATGAAGAAAAGTGTGAGAAAGGTAGGGCAAAAAGATTAAGAAGGTTTAAGAGGGGTTTTATAGAACTCCGGGTATCCGGGTATGGATGATCCATTTAGAGATGAATGGTTTAAAATTCAAAACACTCCCGGTTTTTCTTCTCCAAAAAGGTAACTGATCAACATGGGGGAGTGATAAAATCGTGTGCAGATAAAAAACGATCATTCCCTCATTTAATGAGGTGAGAGAAAAACACTCGAGTGCTTATGGGTGCATTAAATGCACGTCACATCATGTAACAGACAGAGTGGAGAGTGGACCACTTTTCCCGGCCACATGATCCCATTAGGATTCATCTGAACGGTTGGAAATAAAAGCTTAAAGCATTAAGCATATTTAGTCATGATTCCAAACCCGAAAGAAGATAGAGATTTCATAACATCAGACTTGTAAGACAGATAAAAGTCGAACAAGTCGTTTTTACATCAACAGAAATGCTTCTCCCGAGAGAATTATTACACAGAACAATACGCAACATAAACAATTACAATCTCTCGTGCATTTGAAGGCAGACTTCCCTTCTACACATTGCAACCCTTCTTCTTTCGTTCGTACTCAAGGTATTCCCTCTTTCGGATCTCATGAGCAAAGACTTCAGCAATGAGGGTCTCATGATCTGCTCCCAAGGTTTCTCTAGAGAGACCTCGTCTCTCCATGTCATTTAGTTCAGCCATTACCTTGGCCTTAGCAAAAGAGTACAGTGCACGATATTTCTCTTCGTGCTTTAGAAGAGGGGTAAGTTCAACAAGAGAGTAGAACTCTGAAATTTCAGGTTCTTTCTCAGATGATGAGCCTTTCTCGACCGAGTTCCCGAAATCACGGTGAGACATTTTTCCAGTCTCAGATAAGCTCTCGGATGAGAGTGCCTTTTCTTTTCCTTTATCCATGAGTTGAAGAAAGATATGAGGGAGTCCATAGAAGATTGAGAGAGTCCATTAAATAGATAGACCGAACCTCTCAAAAGATGTGTCCAACTGTCTTAACCAAGACACTGTTTAGGGAATATATTCTTTTTCAAGAATTTTGTCCTTGATTTGAGATTTTTAGACAGGTGATAGATAAGACATATGAAGTCTCGATCACAGGAAACCAGAGCCAATTAAACTTTATTAATCATGGAACCGAGAGAAGAAGGTACATAGGATAAGATACAACAGACAAAAGATCAAATTTTCTTCCTCTCGTTTTTCTTGACTCCAGATGGTTCGCCTTTGGCCTTTTTCAAATCTCCCAGCATTTGCTTGAACCATTTCCCGGTTCATGGGTAGTTTGAGCCAGAAGAGGATTCAGGTTCTTCCTCCTGATCATATTTCTCCATTAAGTCCTCTTGTGCCAAAAACGCCATATAGTCTCGATCTGGAATCTTGGTAGGATCTTTCGAAGTCTTCTCTTCACTTTCAACAATAAAACCCGCCATATCATCATACTTAAGAGACGAGTCGGAATCAGAGGGAATTTCCACTGGTGCTTGTGGACTGTTACCAGGGTAGAGGTCACCCTGTTCCTCCCTGAGACGTCTGGCACCTTCTTTCAGCTTGTGGGAATCACCTCTGGTGAAAGGTTTCTTTGGAGCCATGGTAAAGAAAAGAAGGATGAATATAATGTAAAGAATTCACCTCCTTTTATAGCAAGAAAACCACATAGCTTATGTCTGTTACCCATTAATTTCAACGTTACAATTAATGCTCATAACTGTAGTCCAGAAGTTATCAGTTCCAAGAAAGACTTTGATTGTTAACTTGTTTCTTTATGAAACTCCAACTTCAATGAACTTTTAAAATAAAGTAACGTATAAAATTATGGCCATTTTGACCAGAAACCGTATGAGTGATGAGCTTTCCTGTGATTTGGACAAGTAACATATAAAGTTAGGCATAGACAAGATAAACAGTCATTTTAAGTACGAAAGGATAACATTTTCATTAGATCACGAGGATTCCAGGTCACGGGAGTACAGCATACAAAAGCTTAGAGAAAACGATAAGGCACGTGAAGTTCCAGACGTGTCATCTCTTCGGTCACCTCAGTCAGATTTGCCATTTTCGCATATTCATCCAACTCCTCAAGTGAGAGAGTGGGTTCGGGTGACTGAGTTAAGGACCGAGAGTGAACCATAGTGACATCTTCAGAAGATTGTTCACTAGGTTGAGGAACTTCATAAGATATTTGCTCATTAGAACCTTTCATTATCAGAATTCTCTCTTTAGCAAGCTGAGTGGCTTGTTCCATGCAGTATGCCTTCTTAGCCCTGGACTCGTTGACCAATTTGTCATGAGTTTCCTTGTCCTTTGGTGCTATGTTGGGCATGGAGTAGGTTACGATGACCCTCTCCCCATCTTCTTCAAGCCTTAAGATGGTGGCATTCAGAAGCTTGTTAGCTTCTTGCATATGATGTTTTAGACGATTGGCCCTTTTTTCAACTTCGTTGCTCTTTTCCTTCCCCTTATTCATCCCTGCAATCTTTATCCTTCTCTAAGATCTTGTGAATGAGTAAAGCTCATGAAATAGAAGAATAATATATAGGCAAAAGGTAACGTGCGAATCTTAACAAAATCTTTTAGATACTGACATCATATTTTGCATGATAGAGTCATAAACTAAAAGGATCATGAACAAGATAACACCACAATTTGTCACCGTGACCTAACAAAGTCGTTCAAGCTTTCTTTTTCTTGCTGCTTGCGGTGGACTTGAGAGGAGATGCTATCTTGGTGGGGGTGCCTGAGGGTGAGTAGTCAAAGCTGTCACTCAGTTCCAGCACACTGTTTTCTTTGATATATCCAATGGGGTTGCCAACAGAGTAGAAGGATTCTCGTGACTCATTATCGGGCGTATCACGGAGAAGATTTCGTATATGTTGAGCGTGTTCAAGGAACTGATTAAGCTGTTGCTCAGTCACTAGTGGCTCACTGAGAACATCATTCTTTCCTTCTCGTGCCTCCGTAATGGTTCTTTCGCTTCTCGTACTCATTCCTGCACATGCAAAAATAAACACTAGAGATTTCGTTAGATGAGAAATTTGTTCTCATAGTGTACCTCATTTATAAAGATCCTTGCGTGCGAGGATGGATCAAATCTTTTGATCTTCGAGAGCAAGAATCTCTGCAGATCTGATTCTCTTGGCTTTATGTCATTTCAATCATTCCGAGTTCATGCCTTAAAGAAGAGAATCTTGCTTCACTTAAGGGTTTCGTGAGTATATCTGCAAGTTGATCATCAGTATTAACATACTCAAGAGACATGCCCTTTTTCTCGACATGATCACGAATGAAGTGATACTTGATGTCAATATGCTTGGTCCGAGAGTGCAGCACATGATTATTCGTAATAGCGATTGCACTCGTATTATCGCATTTTATGCTCACTTCTCGTGCATTTATGCCATAATCTCTCAATTGGTGTCTCATCCATAAGATTTGAGCACAGCAGCTTCCAACTGCTATGTATTCAGCTTCAGCTGTACTTGTGGCAATAGAATTTTGCTTTTTACTAAACCAAGACACAATTCGTCCTCCTAGGAACTGACAGGTTCCTGAGGTACTTTTTCGATCAATCCGACATCCAGCGAAATCAGCATCTGAGTATCCAACTAGATCAAATGATCCATCTTTCGGATACCAGAGACCGACACTTTGCGTTCCCTTAAGATATCTTAATATCTTTTTAGTTGCACTTAGGTGACTTTCTTTCGGTTTAGCTTGAAATCGTGCACATACACCAACAGCAAACGAAATGTCAGGTCTGCTTGCTGTCAGGTATAGGAGAGAACCAATAATACCTCGAAAGTTTGTTTGATCAACATCCTTTCCTTCATTATCAATGTCCATTCTGAGGGATGTACTCATTGGTATTTTAACCGAACTTTTTCCATCAATACCAAATTTTCGGATTAAATCCTTGGTATATTTGGCTTGATTTATGAATATTCCATCAGGACATTGTTTGACTTGCAAACCCAGAAAATAGTTCAGTTCACCTATCATACTCATCTCAAATTTGCCTTTCATAAGATTTGAGAACTTCTCACACAAGATTGGATTCGTGCTTCCGAAGATAATGTCATCAACGTAGATTTGTACCAAAAGAATATGGTCATTATCCTTTATACGAAAGAGTGTTTTATCAACCACTCCTTTCGTGAAGCCACAATTGATAAGAAAGTATGAGAGAGTATCATACCATGCTCGTGGAGCTTGCTTTAAGCCATAAAGAGCCTTTTTGAAATGATATACTTTTTCAAGCTCATTATTGATTGCAAAGCCAGGTGGTTGTTCAACATACACCTCTTCTTCAAGAAGTCCATTTAGGAAAACGCTCTTGACGTCCATTTGATAGACTTTGAAGTTCTTATAGGCTGCAAAAGCTAGAAATATGCGAATAGCTTCCAATCTGGCTACAGGGGCGAAGGTTTCATCAAAATCAATACCTTCTTCCTGGCAATATCCCTTAGCAACAAGACGAGCTTTGTTCCTAACAATGAGCCCATCTTCACTCATTTTGTTTCTAAACACCCATTTAGTTCCAATGACATTCTGATGAGATGGTCTCGGAACAAGTTCCCACACCTTATTTCGTTCAAATTCATGGAGCTCTTCTTGCATGGCTATTACCCAGTCTGGGTCTTTTAGAGCTTCCTCTATGGTCTTTGGTTCCATTTGTGACAGGAAACATGCCATCATACTTTCGTGCAAGGAGGCTCTTGTTCTTACACCTTCTTGAATATTTCCAATAACTTGATCTGATGGATGATCTTTTAACCATCGAAGGTCTGGTTCAAAAGCATCTTGTTGATTTTGAGCATCCATTTCAGGAATATAAGGTAGATCAATGTAAATCATTGGTTCAGATGTTGTGATAGATTTAGGATCATTCTGTTGAATTCCAACCTTTTCTTGAGGCAAAGGTTCGGGTTCAGGAACCTTTAGCTGATATTTCGTGTAAGACGAGAGTATGTCTTCTTCGTCTGAGGTATTTTCATCAACAGGTTGCTGAGGATTTTGTTTTGACTTGATTGATGTTTTACATCCTGATGGGTTCATCTCAGATTGTTCATCAAACTTGACATGAATGGATTCCTTAATTACCATTGTTCGTTTGTTTAGACCTCTGAATGCTTTGCTTACAGAGGAGTATCCCATGAATAACCCTTCATCAGCTCTTTCGTCAAACGCCCTTAGATGATTCTTTCCGTTGTTATGTATGAAGCACCTGCAACCAAAGACATGAAAATAACCGATACTAGGTGTTTTACCTTTCTATAACTCATATGGTGTCTTGTTATGAGATTTGTTGATTAAGGATCTATTTTGTGTATAGCATGCCGTGTTTATGGCTTCAGCCCAAAATCTCTTAGGTAGTCCTGAGTAAGAGATCATTGTTCGTGCAGCTTCTTTCAAAGTTCTGTTTCTTCTTTCGGCTACTCCGTTCTGCTGAGGAGTTCGTGCTGCCGAAAGTTGGTGGAAAATCCCATTTTGCGCACAAAATTCCTTTATGACTTTGTTGACAAATTCCGTTCCCTGATCTGATCTTATTCGTATTATTTTGTGCTCCTTTTCTGTTTGAAGTTGTCTCAAAAGATTTGGAAGAACTGTTTCTGTTTCACTCTTCTTTTTCAAGAAAAGCACCCATGTATATCTTGTGTAGTCATCTACTATAACGAGAGTATACTTTCTTCCACTCAAACTTGCTGGATCAACTGGTCCAAAGAGGTCCATATGTAGAAGGCTTAGAGATCGAGAGTTTGCATCTGCATCTTTTGACTCGAAGGATGTCTTGAATTGTTTTCCTTTTTGACATGCCTCACATATTTTATCTTTCGTGTAAGATGCTTCGAGTAGCCCTCTTACGAGATTTCTCTTGGCAAGCTTGTTTATCGTCTTCAAATTCAGATGACTTAGTTTGTTGTGCCATTCTTGATTGAGATCTGCATTACTTTTGGCTACAAGGTAAACGTTAGCATTAGAAGAATTTAAAGATAATACATACATATTCTTCTTTCGTTGTCCTGTTAAAGCTGTCTTGTTATCTTTCGTGTTCACGATTTTGCATTCGTCTTTGAGAAATTCTACTTTGTATCCTTTGTCACAAAATTGACTTGTGCTTAGAAGATTGAACTTTAGTCCTTCAACATAAGAGACATCTTGAATTGTTATTCCCTTGTTGATGATGTCCCCTTTTCCACGAGTTTTGCCGCTATTTTCACCTCCAAAGATAACCTTGGGTCCATCTAATTCCTTAAAGTTGCTCAACATTGTTTTGTCACCAGTCATATGTCTTGAGCATCCACTATCAATATACCATATGACCTGTTTTTCCTGCATCAAAGATTATGTGTTTTTAGGTACCCATTTAGTTTCGGGTCCTTGGGGTTTAGTAGTCAATTTTGGAACCCACATCAACCTAGAGTATCCACGACTCATCCTTGGTCCTCTATATCCATTTGATGTACGATAATCATAATGGATGCTGGCAAAGACTTTAGCATTATATTTCTTACGTTGATCTTCTTGAGGAAGATTTTCATAATGCTTGAGATGGTTGGTTTGTTTACGCAGATGAACCATTTCAAATACTGCTCTTGGGAGAGGTTCTGGGTAATCAAACCAATCTTCTTCTGATGGCCCAGTCCATCCATTGCCATACCCAGATCTTTTGAAGGATCTTTCGGGTTGTCTGATTTGTCCGCTTCTTGAGATTCCTTGTGCAGGTTTCTTTCGTGTGAATTTCGGACGATATTGCCTCTGGTTAACATTTGTCTTTTTATTGGATTGAGTGTTCCAGTTAGGCTGACCCTTTTTATGGCGTAGATTCTGTTTACTGCCATTTGGTCCATGCCTTTTGACATAGATTTGTCTAGGATTGCCATTACTAGATTTCTTCTTTCCAGATTCCACAATTCATTGTACAGCCATACCTTTCGGTTGGCTTGTTGATTGTGGTGTTTCGACATTGTTAGTTACCATCATAGGCTCAGACACCTGGGTGGGTCCTTGAACAAATGCGGCCTCGAAGCTTTCGTGTGAATATGCATTCGCGAATTTGTTCAATTCGACTTGTGAAGAGGAGC
Source organism: Ipomoea nil (assembly GCF_001879475.1). NCBI lineage: Eukaryota > Viridiplantae > Streptophyta > Magnoliopsida > Solanales > Convolvulaceae > Ipomoea > Ipomoea nil. Next base: position 1,255,086 of record NW_017617690.1, on the reverse strand, counting down.
TGGGGTTAAAACCAATTCCAGTTCTTTCCCCGGGAAGTCTGGATTCATTCATCATTCTATCCATTAGGTTGGATGAATTATTGAATTTATCCAAGACTTCAAGCAGTTCTTGCTCTCTCTTCTCTTTTGCTGTGCACTGCTCCTTTAGAGCGAGAACATCTTTCTCAAGCTGCTCCTTAGCAATGACTAGCACATTGTTCTCAATACGAACTTGCTTTAGTTCATTATAGCTAAGCATGAGCCGAGAGTTCTCCTCCTTGAGTTTGGAGTAAGTGCTATTTATCACATTGAACCTCCTTATCATTTCGGTGACAGATTCATTGGAGGTAAGACTTCTCACTGAACTCGACTCAGCAGAATAACAAGAGGATGAATGAGAATTTACCTCGTCTTCATCTGCCATGAGACATAGTTCGTCTGACTCTTGACTAAATAGGCACAGCAGTCCTTTCTCCTCATCAGCGCTTTCGTCTTCTGAGCTAGAGCTTGAGGAGCTACTTTCGGTTGCGACTGTATCAGAAGTTTTGTTCACTACCATTGCCTTCCTTCTTCCTTCCTTTTCTGGAGTTTGATGATTCAGGTTTGTCGCTTCTTTTATATTTTTCTCCAGTCTCTTTTGAAGGACTTGTGGTAGCATTGTTATCTTGATGTTTGCTCACTAAAGGATGTGGACAGTTCGCCTTGAAGTGTCCTGGCTTTCGGCAATTATAGCACAGCAGCTGAGAGTCCATGGTTTCAGTTTTTGAGGGTTGAGGGAAGTTCTCGTGCTTTTTTCGGTGGCTCGAACGTTGTGGGTCTTGAAAGTTGTTCTTTCTCATGAATCTTTTCATTTTCCTGACAAACAGTGCATATTGTTCATCAGATAAAAAATCACAAGAGTTAGATTTTGACCTGTTGGATGTTGATGCTGATTGATTTGCCACGAGAGCAATGTTTCTTGTTTCTGAATCTTCGGCATCTTTTGGTTCATGTTCGAACTCATAAGCTTTGAGATCACTGAAAATTTTGGCAGTGCTTGTTGTTTTCATGTCTCGACTGTCCTTCATTGCAATAACCTTCATTTCCCATGATTTAGGTAGACCACGAAGGATCTTCAGATTCATTTCCTTCTCAGTAAGTTCTTTTCCAAGATCTGATAAATCGCCCATCAGTCTGGTGAATCTGAGTTCCATATCCATGATTGATTCGTTTGGCAGCATTTTGAAATCTTCGAATTTTTTCATAGCCATTGTCAGCTTGTTGTCCTTTTCTTGCTCGTCTCCTTCTCCCAAACTCATTAGTACATTCCACACTTCCATAGCATTCTTGCATTTTTGGACTCTGGGAAACAGGGAATCATCCAGAGAGTTGTAGAGAATATTTCTTGCTACATTGTCCAGATTCGCTCTTGTTCTTTCTTCTGAGGAGTACTGATCTTTTGGCTTTAGTATCATTTGTGGAGCTCCTGCTCCCTGTGCGGCTGCTTGAGCATTTGCCATCATAATTGTGATTGGTCCGCTTGTTATGACGTCCCACATTTCATCATGAATGGAGCATAGGAGAACCTGCATTCTTAACTTCCAGTCATCAAATTTAGCAAGACTAAATGCAAGTTGTTTGGAGCGATGAGCATGTTCCTTTTCCATTTAAAAAAAAAAAAAAAAAACGTGCAAAGAAAATATGCAAGATTTTCAAGAGATTTTTGAATAGAGATCTACCAGGCAGTAAATGCAAAGCCTTTACTGATCAAGGTATAGGCTCTGATACCACTTGTTGGTCCCGATAGAATGAGATGAGAGTCTAGAGGGGGGGGGGGTGAATAGACTCTTTTCGTTAGAAGCCCTAAGCGTTACCTTTCGGTATCTTGGCGCAGCGGATAAGATAGATTTGTTTTAGATACTTTGCACGAGTTTGTGTAATTAGACAAACTTTCGGTAATGATAATAAAGGAATGATATGAATGCAAAAAGAAAAGCGCAAGTAAAGAGTTAGAGAGGACACGAGATTTTATAGTGGTTCAGCCAATGTTGCCTACTCCACTCTTCTTCCACAACTGTTGGAAGGATTGCACTATCACTCTTAGTACAAGTACACAAAGACTTCCTTGATCACTAAGCCGGATAGCCTTCGTAGGTTTTTCAACTCCTCGTTACTCCGCCTCTATCAACTTCTTCTCCTGAGTTGAGGTTGGTAGAAAATGATTTCTTGTATTCTCCAACGATGAGGTCTTGATTCGGAGATATGATTGCTTCAACTGATATCAAGACTTCCTTGAGGTGTATGACAAATGATTCTTCAAGTAACTTAGCACCTCAAAACTGGTTCACAAAAGCTTTTAGTGAATTGTAGACTTTTCAAGAGCTTTTGTAAGAGAGTAAGTCGAGTGATAATGAACCAGCACCTTCTTAACTAATGAAGGTGGGTTTTTATAGGTGATGAAAATTCATCCGTTGGAGGGAGATGAAATTTTCAAACCCTTTAACCATTGGACAAGGACCGGGGAGCTTCATGCATTAAATGCTCCATTAATGAGGTTGTACCATGTAGCCGTTGAAGGTATGGAGAGCATTAGAATTTGTCTTTTAGCTCCAGGAGATGGTACATCTTCATTTAATGCCTTTGAAAAGTGTGTCCCATAAGATGAAGTCCTTATTGTCCTAGGATGTTGTCAAATCAGACAAGTGGAACATTCTTCTCGTTATTGAAGAGAAGTAATGCTTGGTAAAGATCGTCTTTAACAAAAACTGTCCTTTCGTGCTTGTTGACAACTCCTGCTTGACTTTCGTTGTTCTTCATGTCTCGTATCTTCTTTCGCCTTGGAGACCCTACCATCTAGTCATAACTCATTTTCGTGTGTTTGTCTAGCTTAACACGAATTACAAAGGAGTTATGGCAACTCTCGTCTAGGACGATAGCAGCGATTAAAAAGAACTGAAGGTTAGGGGTCTACTTTCCTACATTACATTGGTATCATCAAAATCCTAATACAATGTTCCTAACACAAACCACAGTATTTATACCAAAAGTTCTCCCGTAACCGCCCCATGCAAAGACGGTGGCGGTTACGGTTTGACCGCGTCGCCAGGGCGAGGCCGAGGTTAAAATATATATTTAAAAGTTAGCATTTTACATTAATTAATTTTATGTTAATGAATGAGCATATTAATTTACATATTTAGAAACTTAATTAGAATTTCGTTAAACATAAAATAAGTAAATATGAAATTTATAACGAAATATCCAAAATTGAATGAATAAAAAGTATTCTGATTTTGAAATAGTAAATACTTTTTCAAAATCTTTATATTAAAAAGTTTACTCATTTAAATTTAAAATGGGGCAATTTTCTAAAAGTCAAGTAGGTAGTTCGACAAAATATCCACATTTGAAATTTTCATAAAATTTTATTAAATTTTACTATTTTATGGAGAGAGAAAAATTTGAAGGATGGAGAAAAATTTTAATCTATCATATATGGTACATGTTTTTAATTTTGGTATGAAATTTCCAAATTTAAAAGGTATGTAGATAAAAATTTAAAAATTTTATACAAATTAGAAAGGCATTAATCATAAAGTAACTAAATATTAAAATTTTAAAGGAATATCCAAAAACGAATGATTAAAAATAATTTGAATTTGAAACAATAATTTTTGTGTTTCAAAAATCCCTCTAAAATTAATAATATAAATTAAAGCTGAAGAAGTTTCAGTTGGCGTCATCCTCAGTCTTTCCGACATGTTGTCATCAACATTAGATTCATCAAAAAGTAATGGTATCAAACTACCGATCTTGTTCGCTTTGTTTGTTGTATGGTCAATTATCATCTACGTTTTATACGCTGCTTTTTATGCTTTTTATGAGTGGTTGTTTCGCCGGATAGCTAATCTGGCGATCAACGGTTTAAATAAAAAGACTTTGAAGTCATTGCCGGAGCTTAGTTTCACAGGTGAACAGAATAAAACATTCTCGTTATGCGCTATTTGTCTGACGGAATATGTGGTCGGAGACAGAATCCGAGTGCTACTGTCGTGTGGTCATGGCTTCCATGTAGGGTGCGTTGATATGTGGCTAGTTGATCACTCCTCTTGTCCCTTTTGCCGGCAAGTCATTGTTCCAACCGGGAGTCAAGGCTACAGAGAGTTGCCGATATAGTACAATTGATTATATCATGGTTTGTGGTTGAATGGCATAACATTGGTGTGCATAAGGTTGAAAAAATATGTATGGGGATATATTACAATATAACAGAGTTACTTTATTTGTAAGTTAAGTATAAGACCATTTGGAAAAATGAATTTGTTTCACTCAAAATTATTTATTTACTCTTTTTGAAAGGGTAAATAAATTATTAAATTAAATTAAAGAGAGAATCCATATCCAAGCACCCAATAGACCTCAAACTTCTTTGTTTAATTTTTACTACACAAACTGAACTTTAATTCACATTCTATATGATGATATATTTATCTATAAAACATTTCATCTTATATAAAAAGTAACTTGTTTAATGAAAAGTTATGCCAAAGGTCTTGTGGTCGAGCAGCTGTGGCCCCTCAAATGAAAAGTCTCAGGTTCGAATGTTAGTGTGTGGTCATTGACTTTTTGTGCTTCAGTAGATTGAAAAAGTATGCATGAACAAATACTACATTGTAATTGAATCAATAGTATTAAAAAAAATGAAAAGGTCCATACACAATTATGTATTGAAAAGTTATTTATAATCTATGATTTTGTTTAATTTAAGGGATAAATTAAAGTACAAATAAGCCATTGAATTATTTAGGAAACAACAATTAAGACATCAAACTTAAATAACGTACCTCCAAATAAACCATTGAACCCGAAAAAAAAAAAACAAAAAAAAAAAAGAGCAAATAAGCCATTGAACTCAAGAAAAAAAAACAATTAACATTCTTAACAGGTTAACTCTAGGTTTTTGTTGACTGGATTGTTAAATATTTTGGCAACATTAATTGCTCTTTTTTCTCGGGTTCAATGACTTATTTTTTCAAAGGAATTAAATGCTGGCTATGGGGTTCGAACCCATGCGCACTTTTATGCAGAAGATCTTAAGTCTTCCCCCTTAACCTCTCGGGCAAACCAGCAACTATTTATAAGTTGTGTTTGTCAAATTCTAAAATTTAAAAAGTTATTTAAGCTAATGAGATAGTCACTATAGTTCAATGCGTTCCATAATAGTTCTTTTTAGAGCCGTTAAAATAAACTTAGCCTGTCAGATTAGTCAGTCCCAACCTACAAAAAAGACGGGGTGAGCTTTGATTTTTATGGCGCGCCAACGATGACCCACCTAGTATGTGTATGTTACTAATATTAGTGTGTGTGTATACATACATAATTTTATATAATTATATATATATATATATATATATATATATATATATATATATATATATATATATATATATATATATATATATATATATGTTTATTTATTTAGTGGAAAGTTTAGACCAAAAGTTATAATGTGATAGAAATGCCAAATGCAGATTGATTTTACTAAAGGAAAACTTGATGTAGTAGGCAAAGTGAATGGAAATGCAATGTTCTACATATTAAGTCAACTTTCCGCAGAGATACCATAGAAAAAAAAATTAAAAGGTGCTAAATAAGACCATTTCAAAGATTAACTGAAGATGATGTGGTGAAAATGTACCATATTATATTACGCATTCTAATGTTTCAATGTTATAAATTTATGATTCAAGAAATTACGCATTCAAAAGCTACATACTATATTACTATTTCAAATGTTATTATAAAGAATTAGTAATTTATTGGAGAATGCATTGGATTCATACCAGTTTTTAACTTTTTTTAATCTTAGGCTCTTTAACATATCCATAACAATTGTGAATAGTAGTACTTAATCTGATCAGGCTCAACATCAACTGGAAATTCTGTAGGTATGTTTGTACATCTCCTATCATATTTCTATAATATTATTTGTAAAAATAAATTGCCGCTCCAATATGCCGAATTGCAAGCACCCCATCAAACTCAACATTTTGCCAAAATCCTCTCAAACTATATTAGTATATATTTAATATCTTATGCCCTAATTTTTATTTGTTCTCCCTTATGTCCTGTATTTGATTTCAACCATACCTATACAATTATTTTATTGACAATTATAATCAATATTGACTATATTATCTTGCATTTGTAAACTTAGAATTACTTATTTAAATATACAAATTCAACATTCAATTATCTATGCATTAACAACTCCAATTATATTAGTATATATTTAATCTCTTATGCCCTAATCTTTATTTGCTCTCCCTTATATCCCATATTTGGTTTTAACCATACCAATACAATTATTTTATTGACAATTATAATCAATATTAACTATATTATCTTGCATTTGTAACTTAAAATTACCTATTTAAATACGCAAATTCAATATTCAATTATCTACGCATAAACAACTCCAATATATATATATATATATATATATATATATATATATATATATATATATATATATATATATATATATATATATATATATATATATATATATATATATATATATATAGTCGGTACTTTAATATACTTTAAAATACTTATTTGAAAATAAACTTTGGGCATTATACCAATCACGCAATGCGCATGAGAAACTAGTTATAGATATAATCCATTATTTTTTATACTTCATAATTTATTAATTTTTTTTTTGAATTCATAGATTATACTTAATTGTAATTGAAAAAAAAAAATTAGAACGAATTGACTTCAAAATTTTGGTGAATGATTTTGTATTTAAATATGAATGAAAAATGACACTTTTAAATTAAATTTTGAATTGTATTCTTTCTTTGTTAAATTAACAATGAAAATCTAAATTAATCTATTAAACAGGACTCCTATTTTTAATGGAGCCGTCCTGATTGTAGCATTCTTCCTCTTTTAGATAATGAGCGTAAATTTTTTGTAGTAAAGTATTTGAAGCATAAATATGGTTTTGGATATACCTTCCATTAAAAGAAACGATCGAAAAGCACAAACTAAAAATAGAAACTAACAATACCCAACAATCCAACATCCTCAGATCAAACCACACTAACAAAAGTCTTTAACAGGGGGGAAACCCCAAGCACAGAAGATCATCCATGCCTACTCGTGCGTCTGGTCACCAAAGCTCCCAATTTGTCGTTCGTGATTATTTCTTCAAGATCGTCCGGGGGACTCAAGAAGACAACGATATCCAATCGAGTGCACAAGAGCCTTCGTTGCCAGCATGTCTGCCGCCACGTTGCCTTCCCTGAGCACATGGACAACTCCACCTCGTGAATTCTCTCGGCCAGACTTCTACATCTACGAATGATGTTGTTCTCTCTGGCTTGGATCTCTAGTGCCTTCCGGAGGGTCTCCACTAAGGTCTTTGAATCGCGTTCCATAGTGAGCTTCGTTGTTCCATAGTCAATAGCCATGCACAAACCTTGCATGATTCCCCAGGCTTCAGCCTCCAATGCCGAGCAGCGTCATATGTTGTGCGTGAAACCCCGACACCAGTTCCCTTGTGCGTCCCTGAGGATACCCCCGTAGCTCGCCATTCCTGATCCTTTGCAGCAATCGTCTACATTCAATTTCATCCACCCGGTGGCCGATTTCTTCCAGCTCCTCATTCCACTAGCAGCCGTTGTGTGTTTTGCGTCTGGGGTAATCCTATTTTCGAAAGCAGCTTTAACCTCCAAATCATATCTCTTCAGCCACTCCAACTTCTGGTCGATCGCCAGGAATTTGGAGTTGAACACCTGGTCATTTCGCCACCTCCATATCCACCAAAGCCTGGTGAGAAAACGCTCCGGTGATGAAGCCATAAAGATCTGATGAAGAGCTGATGATGAGAATGTAGTTGTTGAAGAAGTGAAGAAGCTGATAGACTGCCTCTTTACTAAAAGGGCTTTTTTATCTTTTTACCATCGGTTAGTTATAACCGTTTTTCTTCTTTGCTTATAAGAGCTTGTCTTAGCTCTTCTTTCTGCTCTTGTAATCTTTGATTCCTTTTCAATCCAAACATGAGAACTCTCTCTTTCGTTCATCTTCTTCTAGCTCAATTCCACCATGTTCACTGCTAATCCATCATGGTATCAGAGCGGCAACGAAGCTACACTGCGGCAGTGACGACGAACACCACCGGCAACAACAATCCTAGACAAAATAGACTAGGACACTACCCTGTCTACAAAATACCTTTGTTGAATGGAATAAAACATGCTTTCATTAATAAAGAATCTGATTTTGTTTGTGATGCTTGTCACCTGGTAAACATAAGAGATCTATTTTTCCAGTTAGTACCTCAAGAGCTGAAAAGAAATTTGATTTGTTACACCTTCCTTTTTTGAGCCCATTTTAAAGGAACTCGAAAAAAAAAAATTGGAAAATATGAAAAGGTTACAGCTGAAAGCGTTTTTAAAAAAATAATAATAAAATTATTTAAAAAAGTTTCAAAAGAAACAAGAACAACAAACCAAAATCATATCGTTGTTCCATAGTCAATAGCCATGCACAAACCTTGCATGATTCCCCAGGCTTCAGCCTCCAGTGCCGAGCAGCGTCCTATGTTGTGCGTGAAACCCCGACACCAGTTCCCTTGTGCGTCCCTAAGGATACCCCCGCAGCCCGCCATGCCTGATCCTTTGCAGCAATCGTCTACATTCAATTTCATCCACCCGGTGGCCGGTTTCTTCCAGCTCTTCATTCCACTAGCAGCCGTTGTGTGTTCTGCGTCTGGGGTAATCCTATTTTCGAAAGCAGCTTTAACCTCCAAATCATATCTCTTCAGCCACTCCAACTTCTGGTCGATCGCCAGGAATTTAGAGTTGAATACCTGGTCATTTCGCCACCTCCATATCCACCAAAGCCTGGTGAGAAAATGCTCCGGTGATGAAGCCATAAAGATCTGGTGATGAAAATGTAGCTGTTGAAGAAGTGAAGAAGCTGATAGACTGCCTCTTTACTAAAAGGGCTTTTTTGTCTTTTTACCATCGGTTAGTTATAACCGTTTTTCTTCTTTGCTTATAAGAGCTTATCTCAGCTCTTCTTTCTGCTCTTGTAATCTTTGATTCCTTTACAATCCAAACATGAGAACTCTCTCTTTCATTCATCTTCTTCTAGCTCAATTCCACCATGTTCACTGCTAATCCATCATGGTATCAGAGCGGCAACGAAGCTATGATGCGGCAGTGACGACGAACACCACCGACAACAACAATCCTATGGAGAATGTAGCAGGTTCTTCAAGCCAGACAGCGATGAACCCTAGTCAGAGGAGTGAAGAGTTCGATGATCCTCTGTACCTTCATGTAACGGAGAATCCTAACTTGAGTCTAGTTTCGCCACAGTTGACGGAGCTGAATTATGCTTCCTGGAGCAGATCAATGAGGATCGCTCTGGAAGTAAAGAACAAGTTTGGATTCGTTATCGACGTCGTTCCGGTTCCAGACAGAACTGATCCTAGACTGGCTTCCTGGGGGAGATGCAACCGAATCGTTTGCTCCTGGATCCTAAAGTCAATTAGTCCGAGCATTGCGGACAGTGTCATGTATTTTGATAAGGCTTCGGATATCTGGAAAGCTCTTGAGAAGAGATATTCGCAATCTGATCCACATAGAATCTCTGAGATCCAAAATGAAATTTTTAAAAATGTCCAAGGGAATATGACTGTGAATGAGTATTTTACCAAGAGCAATGCTCTTTGGCAACAAATGAATTCTCTGAGACCCTTACTGCTATGCGAGTGTGTTCCGAGGTTTTCATGCACTTTGGTAAGCAGAATGCAGAAGCAGAGAGAGGAGGATCAGATAATCCGCTTCCTAGAAGGTCTAAATGAAGAGTATGAAGCCATTAAGTCAGGAGTGTTAGTCATGGATCCAATTCCAGAGATGGAGAAGGTCCTAAACATGACTTTGAAAGTTGAAAGGAAGATTAGAGGATCGCTCAATCAAAAAAGTGGTGATTTGGCTCAATCTAATGCCATTCAGAACCAAGTAGAGGAGGAACCATCTGTTGAGGCAGCCTCTGCCCTTAACAATAAGAAGAAGTTCACCAACAACATGGGGAGGAGTGTACCTAAGAGCACATTTTGTGATAAAACTGGACATACTGTTGAAAAATGCTATAAGAAGTAGGGATTCCCTCCTGGATGGGTGGCAGGCTATAAATCGAAGAACAGACACACTCAGGGAGCACAACAGATTTCTAATGCTGCCATGAGCCAAGTAGCAGATATAGGTATATCCATTGATCAATTGCAAAAACTGTTGTCTCTTTTGCATAACCAAAATCAAACTACAATCACTGCTGCTGTGACTGTCACCACACCCAGGATCAGGTCAGATTTTGGGGAGTCTCATGATGAAGGTAAACTTGTTTACCCTCAGATCAATACTATCTTAAATTCATAAAGCATTTGGATTTTAGACTCAGGAGCAACAGACCATATTAGTTGCTCCCTAGATTACTTTGAAATGCATCACAAAATCTATGGAGTTTCTGTTAAGCTTCCAAATGGAGAAACAATAAAGGTAACTTATGTAGGACAAATCAGACATGATGAGAATCTTTTACTTCAGAATGTGTTATTCATTCCATCTTTTGCTTTCAACATTGCCTCTGCTAGTAAATTGACTAGGCAGTCAGGTTGTAAGCTTGTCATGGAGGCTGATTTTTGTGCTACTCAGGGCCCTCATGGAATGGTGGATGGTTTTGCTAAGCAAAAGGATGGATTGTATTTGATTAGTGCTCCTCCTATGAGGAAAGGGACTCAGCATGTTTGTAACACCCCGTGTTACGATCCCTAAAATCAATTAAATCATTTAGCCAAATACCCAAAAGAAGGAATTAAATCACAATAATTAATTAGGAAAGGCCCACCATAGTCTATGGGCCCTTATCCCTAAACCCAATCCTTAGTCCCAAAAGGAATAGAATTAGCAAGCCTATAATATTAGTTCCTAATTAGGACTCCTAAATATATAAATAGGGGACTTAAGAGGCACCTAGAAACCCCCCACCACAATAACGTCCCACCACCCCAAAGAGCTCCAAGAATTCCCTTAGAAGAAATCAAGAAAGCAAGAAAGCTTAAAGAAAGACCCTTCGTAGCCAAGGAATTAATTAAGGCTAAGAGGTAACCCATGTCTCAACAAAACCTATTTTCATAGCTATGATTCCCCTCTTAGGATTTCCCCATATTATTGTGTATTGATGATTTGTGTTATTATTGATGATTGATGGGATAATTCCATGGGTGACCTTGATAATAAAAGGTTCTTGATAATTATGGTGTTCTTGATGATTATATGATGTTCTTGATGATTATATGATGTTCTTGATGATTGTAGGATGTTCTTGATGTTTATATGATATTCTTACCGAATCTTGATATTGGAAGATGAATTGTATCCTTGTTGATTTAAAAACGATTAGAACCCTAGGTTGTATCGTATGGAATCATTCTTGGTATATTGGGTGGGAATTCGCATGATCGGGTGTTGATTACATTTAGAAAAGCATGATAGGTTATGTGTCGTATGTTTCTTGATTTTGATCCGTTAATTGTCTACGTGTGTTATCAATTACGTTTGAAAGTGTCTAAGCATGGTTTCGGGTTCCACAAAGGTTCCCGGGGCGTTTTTGGTGAACAAGAGTCAGTGGGGGGTAGGTGGGGGTAGGGGACCCGCCACCTACCCGCGGCCTCCTTGGGCCACGCCGGCAGCGGGCAGCCGGCGGGCGGGCAGCTGCCCGCCGGGCACCCGCTGCCCGGTTTTGCTACCGCCGGCGGGTGATCCCTCACCCACCGGCTACCCGCTGGTTTGGACCCCAATTTGAGATTTTGGCTTCCCCGTTTGATGTTCCCCCGACCCCCGTGGTGTCCCAACGGACTCCGTCTATCGTGCCTATGTCTAGTCTGATTTTCGGGTACCGTTCGTAGGTCGTATGAGTCTTATATATTGCATGCTAGTTGAATTGGTATCCCGTTGACCTAGGTGAAAGAAGTATGAACCCCTTAGGAATATTCTTAGTATGTGAAGGATCACGCATATGTTTTGTTATACGTTTTCTCCCCCTTCCCAATGTGTTAATGTGGGTTGCATGTGCTTGCTGTGTGTTATGTGTGCATGTTACCCCGACTTGGTTGAGATCAATCGGGCTATACGGGCAGTTGGGTGGGCTGAGAACCATACCGGCTGTTAACCAGGCTGGTAGAGACCGGTCAGGTATATAAATATTATATAGGACTAAGATCCACTATACGAGCAGTTGAATGGGTTGAGAACCATCCCAACTGTTAACCAGGCTGGTAGAGACCGGCCAGGTATATAAATATTATATAGGACAGAGGTCCACTATACGGGCAGTTGAATGGGTTGAGAACCATCCAAACTGTTAACCAGGCTGGTAAAGACCGGTCAGGTATATAAATATTATATAGAGCTGCGGCTCATCGGTCGGTTGCGATCGACCCCTCCGTGCTGTGAGACGGGGCAGGGTGCTGCGGGGCCGTGTCAGAGCTATATGCGCTGACCCTCATGTATGGGCATGCGATTGGTCCTGTGGCGCCAACAAAGTGTGCTATGTGATGAAGTATGGATGAGTTGTTGTTATGAGTAAATTGGGGATAAGACTATGGGATTCGTACCGGGGATTGTACATGTTGGGTTATGATTATTAATTGTGCTTATCTTATCTGTCTTGCCTGTTGTAAACTGTATATGCTCGGTATAACTGCTGTCTGTGCTTAGCCCTATCTGTTGAGTCTATCCCTGTTTCAAAAGCTAGAGTTCGTAGGAGATATCTTCATGTTCAAAATGACTTTTCATATATCTATATATATATATCTATACGTATTGTATTTCAACGCGTTGGAGTGGGTTACCAGCATCTCTCGCTGAACAGATATATTTGGCTTTCAGGCACAGAGGAGTGAGTCACTGGAGCGTGCTAGAACTCGGAACGTAGAAGTAGATAGCTTCCCTTTCGGCCTGCGTGCCATGTTTATGCGTTACATTATTGAGGATATTAGTTAGTTAGCCTGTGCACCTGAGTTCTCTAGCTCAGGTGTGGCATAGCACCCCGTACTCTTGTATTATGTTGTGGGATTTAATGAGATTTCACCTTTATTTTATAAGTTTTAAATATCCTAAAAATTTGGGGTGTTACAATGTTGATGAGAATGTTGAAAAACTATGCAGTAGTGTGTCTGTTCAAATTTGGCACAATAGACTAGGACACTACCCTGTCTACAAAATACCTTTGTTGAATGGAATAAAACCTGCTTTCATTAATAAAGAATCTGATTTTGTTTGTGATGCTTGTCACCTTGGTAAACATAAGAGATCTATTTTTCCAGTTAGTACCTCAAGAGCTGAAAAGAAATTTGATTTGTTACACATGGATGTGTGGGGGCCTTTTGCTGTGGCCTCCTTGAAAGGGGAACACTATTTCCTTACTATTGTTGATGACTTTAGTAGGTTCACCTGGTTGCATATGTTAAGAAGCAAATCAGAAGTCAAGTCTAAGTTTCAAAGCTTCTACAATTATGTGTATACTCAATTCTCCCTCAAGATCAAAACAGTGAGAACAGACAATGGAACTGAGTTCTTGATGGACCGCTTCTTTGATGAGAAGGGCATCATTCATCAGAAGTCCTGTGTATATACACCCCAACAGAATGGGGTGGCAGAAAGGAAACATCAGCATGTTTTAAATGTAGTCAGAACTCTGAGGTTTCATTCTGGACTGTCCACTGTTTTTTGGGGATATTGTGTGCTTCATGCTTCCTATATCATTAATAGACTGCCTAGTGAGGTGATTGGTGGAAAGACTCCTTTTGAGTTGTTGACTGGAAAACAGGTGGACTATGGGCAATTAAAATCTTTTGGTTGTTTGTGTTTTGGTGCAACAATCTCTCAAGGGAGAACTAAGATGCAGCCCAGGGCAAGAAAATGCATCTTGTTAGGCTTTCCTGCCAATGTCAAAGGTTATATATTATATGACCTAGCTAACAAGGATATCTTTATATCAAGGGATGTTATTTTTTATGAACACATATATCCCATAAGAGCTCAGAATTTGGAGAATGTTCCCAAACAGAATGCAGGAGAATCTCTTAATCCATCATTGCCTTTAGTTCCTACTTCTGTTCATGCAGATCTTCCTAGTCCTCAACACACTCTGAGACCTATTAATCTTGATGCTGGACTCAGAAATTCAGAAGGTGAAAGTGAACATTACAATGGCAACAATGATAGACAACACAGTGAGATGGCTGGTGAGACACTTGAGCCCATAACAAATGAAACTACTGAAAGAAATGATGATGTAGAAAGTGAGGCAGTTGTTGGCAGACTTTCTCCACACAGCCCTAACACTCAGTCTCATCCCAGAAGATCTGTCAGGCAAAGAAAAGTTCCTGCCAAGCTTCAAGATTATTTTTGTCACACCATGAGGACAAGTGAATCAGGTTTGAGAACATCTCCTCATCCTATAAGCAATTTTGTTTCCTATGATAATTTTCCTGCCAGTTATAGAAGCTACATTGCCTCAATCACTTCCACACATGAACCACAGTCCTATAATGAGGCTGTGCAGTTTGAACCATGGAAAAAGGCCATGCAATCTGAGATTGAAGCTCTGGTTCACAATAATACATGGACTCTGGTAGATCTACCCCAAGGAAAAGTGCCAATTGGTTGTAGATGGATTTATAAAATAAAACACAGGGCTGATGGATCCATAGAAAGATATAAAGCAAGACTTGTAGCAAGGGGCTATACTCAACAGTTAGGGGTAGACTACTTTGAAACTTTCTCCCCTGTGGCTAGAATGACCACCATTAAGACTTTTCTAGCAGTGGCCATCATTAGAGGTTGGGATGTTCAACAACTTGAAATCAATAATGCCTTCTTGCATGGAGATTTAGATGAAGAAGTTTACATGGTCTTGCCACCAGGATTTAAAGGTGATAAGCCCAATCAAGTTTGCAAGTTTTTGAGATCTCTATATGGTTTAAAACAGGCAAGCAGACAGTGGAATTTTAAACTAACAAAGGCTTTATTAAATGATGGTTTTCAGCAGTCCACTGCTGATCCTTCTCTCTTCACCAAAACAGAAAATGGTTCATACCTAGCCTTACTAGTATATGTGGATGATATCCTTGTGGCAGGCACAAATCCCATTCAAATACAAGCATTAAAGCAGATGTTAAATGCATCTTTTAGAATAAAAGACCTTGGCAAGTTGAGTTATTTTCTGGGGCTTGAAGCTCTCAGGGTTCCCAGTGGTCTTTACCTATGCCAAAGAAAATACACTTTGGATATCTTAGAAGAGAATGGTTTTTTAAATGCTAAACCAGCCAAGACCCCTTGTAATGCAGGGCAGAGGTTCACTAGTGATGAAGGCAAACTGATTGACAAGCCTGAAGTTTATAGAAAACTGATTGGGAAACTTCTGCATTTAACTAACACAAGGCCTGACATTTCCTATTCTGTCCAACAGCTGAGTCAATTTGTGGATGAACCCAAGGATATACACTTGAATGCAGCACATAGGGTGCTCAGATACCTCAAGGGATCACCAGGCAAATGGCTATTCTATTCATCACAATCTCAGGCTAGATTTCAAGGTTTTTCTGATTCAGATTGGGAATCATGCACTCAATCTAGAAAGTCTATCACAGGTTTTTGTGTTTATCTGGGAGACTCTCTCATTTCATGGAAATCCAAGAAGCAAGCTACAGTTTCAAGGTCTTCCTCAGAAGCTGAGTATACAGCTTTGGCCTCCACAGTTTGTGAAATCCAATGGCTCAAGTATTTGTTGGCAGACTTGAAAATGGATACCAGCAGTCCCATTGCTCTCTTTTGTGATAATAAATCTGCTATTGCCATTGGAGAGAACCATGTGTTTCACGAGCGCACTAAACATATTGAAATTGATTGCCATGTGGTGAAACAAAAAGTCAGTGAAGGAGTGATTAAATTGATGAGTGTTCCTTCACATCAACAAGTAGCAGATGGCTTTACCAAAGCTTTGTCCAAGCCTTTGTTTGACATTTTCCATTCTAAGCTGGGCCTTCACGATGTTCACGCTCCAGCTTACGGGGGGGGGGGGGGGGGGGTGATGAAGCCATAAAGATCTGATGAAGAGCTGATGATGAGAATGTAGCTGTTGAAGAAGTGAAGAAGCTGATACGCCTCTTTACTAAAAGGGCTTTTTTGTCTTTTTACCATCGGTTAGTTATAACCGTTTTTCTTCTTTGCTTATAAGAACTTGTCTCAGCTCTTCTTTCTGCTCTTGTAATCTTTGATTCCTTTTCAATCCAAACATGAGAACTCTCTCTTTCGTTCATCTTCTTCTAGCTCAATTCCACCATGTTCACTGCTAATCCATCATCCGGCCAGTCCTCTGGAAAGCCCTCTCGTGCCTCACCCTTCCTGTTTGTTGCCAGCCATTCCTCCCAGGGTTGCTGTTGGAGACGTGCGATCAAAGTAGCGTGTAGCACCCCCTTCCAAATTCCTCCAGCCGCAGGGCAAGTCCTGAAGAGATGGTTTAGATCCTCTACTCGACCTACACAACGATTACAAAATAAGTCAGTCGTTAAGTGTCTTTTGAAACGTTCCGCATTGGTAAGGACTTTCCCGTGGCGAACCAGCCATGCGAACATGCATGATGCGTAGTATATTTGCAAACAAATAATTCTCGGAGTACGAGTTATCGATCCACAGGGAAGTGGTTGTATCAAGCACTAGTTACTAACTTATTCATTAGAGCTAATCCTAACAATTACTTAGATGATTGATTGGCATAAAATAAATAAAATAAAACAGAGGTTCAGGATTTTGAAAACAATTAGAGATAAGTTGAGATTCATGGGATTCAAGTATTTAATCACCTAGTGCCAATTATCATTTGCAATATTTAGTTTGGAATTAAGATTTGTGTGGGAGTGCAAAGTGGAATCGAATTACTCCCGTAATCTCTATTCCTAGTGAATTTCCACTCCCATGGCTTAAACACCCAATAAGATCAAAAGATCAGCATTCAATTATTCCTAATTACTACCATCTCCCGATTGGCAACAATCTAGAATAAACTTCCCTAATAAGTTCCCCTTTCCCAATGACCAACCATTAGGTGCAATCGTGTGTGCCCTAATTTATGCCCCAACTCCCATTGGTGACACAAACATGGCTATGAAGCTAGTAACTATGGCCATTAATTACAAGCATCAAACAATATTATCACGATTGCAACACAAGTATTAAACCCAAATAATAATATATTAAAGAAACTGAGAGCTCAGGCAAATAGGTTCATAAACACTTTTACCCAAGAATCTCTAAAGAATTTAGCCAAGCATGACTAAATTATACATAGCAAATATAAATAAAGAATTACAAATCATCAAAAGAGTACAAGAACTAACCAGACGATTTTCCCAAATCTCCCTAGTCTTCTTCTTGCTTTCCAAGACAACTTGTGGCTCTTGATTTCTCTCCTTCTTGTCTCCAAGAATCTCTGAATTCTCTCGGTCCCCGTCTCTGTCATTAGGGTTGAGGAAGGAGAGATTTTATAGTGGGTACAAAGTTGAGATGAAATAGAAATCTTGTACCAAATTGGACTCAAATTCTAATTCCTATATTTAAATAAAGAAATTGCCGTCTTTAATGATATTTAGAATTTGGAAGATTCCTTGAATTGCTAACTTTTAATATGGAGATATGAGCCTTGAAGTCCGCGCAATTGATATTAGGAAAAGAAATCTCGCGCTTGTATTGAATATTGCCCAGTTGCGCCACTTTAGGCGTCTGTTTTTTTTTTATCCGCGCCACTTTAGGCGTCTGTTTTTATCCCAGAAACAGACGCATATTCAACGCGTCGAGAATTTTCTCGACGCGTCGAGACTTCCTGTGCGCGAATTAATTAGCTACTGGAAAATTTCGACGTGTCGAGTCCACTGGGCCCCGAACTCATCCAAAATTGCTCCAAACTCATCCTTGAACTCCCCTTGGTCATATCTTTGACCTAAAATGGTCCAAAAACACTAACAAACACCGTAAAATATTCAAAACAAGTGCGAACCATAATTAAATGATAATAGCAAGGAAAACATGTATTAAATAAGCAAAATTAAAGAGCTTAATTACTGTGATGATTCAAAATAACCATAAAAACAAGCACAGATGTGATAACATCAATGTACATTTTAGCTGGAACGTGGACTCGCCATAGGCTCTTCCAAGTTCCATCTTCAGCGCTCACTGCGTGATTCGTCTTTAGATTATATGCTGATTTTATCGAGAACCTCCCATTTGCCTCTGGCTCCTAGCCTATTCCATCTTCCATGTGATCGCTGAGAATGTAGCCAGCTAGATGCTCCTTCGTCTCAATCGGCAGAATGCTATCAAGGTGTTCCCATTTCCAACCTCGAGTGTCGTCCCAGTAGTCCCTAACATAAGCATAGATATCTGGTAGAGCAAGCGGGGTTTGAAGCTGACCGTAAAGGGGTTCCGAGAGCAACTACCTATCCATCCAAAAACGGGTAGTTTTGCCATTGTGGACAAGGCGTTTATTGCCTTTTTCCATGATCTCTTTTGCTGATACAATGCCCCGCCACACATTAGACGCTCTTCATCCGGCTTGGGGTTCACTGTTGTCCACGCCGGGTATTGCATATTTTGTTGCTAATGTCCGAGCCCAGAGGCTGTTTTCTTCCGCCTTGAGACGCCACCTTAGCTTGGCCATGTATGCTAAATTCATCTCGCTCATGCGCTTTACTCCCAGGCCTCCCGTTGATTTCGCCGTGGTCACCAGCTCCCACTTAACCAAGCTTAGTTTCCTCTGTTATTCGCTTCTCCCCCATATGAAACTTCTCGTTCTCTTCTCAATTTCCAAACAGAGGCTTTTAGGGAAGGCCGTTGTCTGCATGGTATACGCTGGAATCGCATTTAAAACTGATCTGGCCAACACAACTCTTCCCGCCAAAGATAGGATTTTTTCTTTGATTTGACAATAATACCCTTAAATTTAACACTCACTTAACATAAAGACTAACGGAGGACTATTTGTGGTCGTCAAAAATAAAAATCGAGGTATGTATTTTGGTCGAATTGAAGGTCGAGGACTAAAAGGAGTACTACCCCAATAGTTAGAGGACTATTTCTGGTATTAACTCTTTTTTTGAGTACGACAAAAATGAATTTGAATTTGAAAAAAAAAATCAATAATTTTCAAGGTCTGTATATTAATAAGTTTGGTATAATTTTTAAAGAAATGTTTACATTTGAAACTTTGGTACATATATAAGGGTGTGTTTGGTTCGCACATGGGAATCGAAATCGGAATGGGTATCAAATACTTAGTAATGGTAATAGGTTTTGGTGAAAGTATTTTGCATGTTTGGTAGTAGGGTGGAATGGGAATGATTAGACTAAGGATGAATAATGGGATGAAACCCTTATAAAATAAGGAAATGAGTTTTTCCATTAATGGAGTATTCCAAACCCATAGTAGTGTTTTAAAAACCAATCTACCAAACAATAACAATCACTTTCATACCCATACCTTAGTTCTAAACCTGCCAACCAAACACACCCTAAGTATATAATTTTACTATTCCACCTATAAGAAAAATGATCTAGCCTATTTTATAAATTTATTTATTGGATTGGCTAATAAAATTATACAAAATTTTCAAATTTAGTATTACTTTTAAACTTTTTTCAACCAATAAATAAATGTTTTTATATATTTAGAAATTACTCCATAATTATAGAAATGCATTAAACATAAAGTAACTAAATATTAAAATTTTAAAGAAACATCCAAAAATGAATTAACGAAATTTAATTTGAATTTGAAACAAGTAATTTTTAAATTTTGATGATATAAATGAGTTTATTCCAAATCTGTTCACTCTATTATAGTGATATTTTAATTTGTTGACATTAGACTTTGATTTATCTTATATTTAATCGTTGACTTTTGAAAATGTTTCACTCAATTTTAGTTTAATATGCCATTCAATACATTACGGTGAGGCTCGAAGAAGTTAAATGCTAATAAAATATCACTATAGACTCTGTTTGACAGAGCTTATTTAGGAGCGCTTATAGCTTATTTTAAGCTACTGCTATAAGTTACTTCTCCAATATGTCGTCGTTGTAAAGTTTGTTGTCACTTGGATCATTAGGAACAAATATTGAAATATGGTTCATGTTTGCATTGTTTAATATGGTTTGGGTAATTATTTTCCTTGTTTTACTCTTTGCTTTTTGTGCCTTCCACCAGTGGATGTCCCGCCGGACTATAGATCCTCTGGTGAACAAAGGCTTGAATAAACAGACTTTGAGTCGCTACCGGAGCTCAGTTTCATCGCTAAACATGCTCAGAAATTCTTAGAGTGCCCCATTTGTCTAATGGAATATATGGCTGGAGACAAATTTCGAGTTCTACTGTCATGTGGTCATGGCTTCCATGTAGGGTGCGTTGATAGGTGGTTAGTTTCTCACTCCTTTTGGCTGTCTTGTCGCCGGCAAGTCATCGTTCCGGTCGAGAGCCAAGACTACAAAGAACTGCCGATATAAGTAGAGTTGATAATATCCATTTTTGTTTGCATTTTTTATTTAACAAAGTCAAATAGTAATCTTGTTAAATAGTTATTTTTCTTGTTATTTTTATTACTAGTTACTAGTATTTTCACTCGTGCAATGCACGGAATGAATTTATTATAATATATTAAGAATATTTGGATTGATATACAATTATTTAAATTATAACATCAAATGGGGTATTATATAGTGCAATTGAAAATATGGTTTGGATTGTTTATGTTTGTTGATGTTATCAAATTGCTTGAATTCGAGCAAGTAATTGTTCAAATTAATAGTTAATGTGTAGATATACGCATGTGGTGCTGTAATTTTAGAGATTTTTATATATAAATGTTTATGATTTTTATAAATTGGACAAATGTGCTCGTTCTCTAGCAACTTAGTTATAGTAATCAATTGCTATCCTAATTCATTTGTATAAAGGATATATTTTTGTCTAGATATATAGCAAATTTGTCATTATTGAAAGAGAGGAAAGAAAACCTAATATCATCGATTGTATTAACACATTATTGAAAATCTCTTTGTAGACGACATTGGTAGTCGCAACACAATATTGTCCATCTTTGTCTAGAGTTAACACCTTTAGCCTTCAGGCCATCAGGATGGGTGGCTCTGGAGAAAGCCACGTACAATTGTCCGTGATTAAAGACCGGTTTTTTAGCAATAACCCAATGTCAGTTAGTGTTTGACCTTGACTTTGTTGATAATCATGGCATATGCAATCATCAACAGAGATTGATTACATTGGAACTTGAAGGGCAATCTCGTATCAAAAGGACTGAGAGACATTCGAAGGATAAGAACTTTGGTTTCTTTATGTGTCCCAATAACTATTCTTACTTCGACAATGTGATTTACCAATCTTGTGATGATGAGTCGCGTCCCGTTGCAAAGACCAAGAGAGTGGTCGATGTTCCGCAATAACATAACAGGTGCACCGACCTTTAATGCCAATGAATGATTATGAAGACCCGAGAATCTCAAACTATTTAAGAATTCAAGAGTGTGTACTTCCGATAAATTTTCACTGTCTAATTATGCCTTATACAAAGAGTCACAACTTAAATATATTCGTCCATTTGCAATATTCATCAAAATACCAAAAATATTATTTGATAACCCCCTAATAAATAAATAAATAAATAAATAAATAAATAAAATAAGAAGCCATTAAGGCTTCTTAAAATTCATAAAAAATGCTCCTCCACTGAATACATCCAAAACTTATGTTGCATGGAATCTAAACAAAACAATAAAAATGTTTTTTGAGTATATATCAATTAAAATGTTGAAGTATACAATTTTACTCGTTTTCTTGTTCATTTTCCAAAAAATGAACCAAAAACACAAAGACATTTTCTGAAAAATGAATCAAATACACAAAGACAATTTTCTGTTGTGCAGCCAAACAATGAAAAGAAAAATATTTTCTGAAAAATAACTCATTTTTCATAAATTATTTTCCTAATGAACTTTTATATTCATACAATTAATTTGTTAATTGCCATAATAATTATTAAATAATAGCCTTGTTCGATTATTGACAGATTCACAAAAATTTTAACAAATATGCCATCGATTATTGACAAATTCGCCAAAATTTTAACGAATCCGCCATTTTAACATTTTGTTTTTAATCAAAACACTAAAATTATTATTTAATAACTCCGCAATTTGCTCCAAACTGCTAGAAAAAAAAAACACACACACACACACACACACACACACACACACACACACACACACACACACACATATATATATATATATATATATATATATATATATATATATATATATATATATATATATATATATATATATTTTGGGGAAAGATTAAGATTAATCTTTTCCCAAAACTCCCTAATAAATAAATAAATTAAATAATTAATAAATTCATTAAAAAAACTAAAATAAGAAAGCCATAAAGTCTTTTTATATAAGAGCATTTTGACTTCTCAATAGTTGTCCGCATTGATGGGTAAGCAATTATGTTTGGAAAAGTAGCAAAAGAGGAGCTCAAGAGCTCCTCTTTCCAAACATTTTTGCTGTGGGATCAAAATGATCCCACATCATTTACAAAGGGGAACACCCCTCCCACCCCCCCCCCCCTTTTTTTTTTTTTTTTAAAAAAAATTTTACTTTTATTTTGTATATAGTTTTGTTTTGATTAAGTATTATATTATTAATATTATTTTTATTCTAATTTTATTTTATTATTATATTATTAAATTAATAATAATTTTTAAAGATATTAAATTAATAATTAATAATAATAATAATAATAATAATAATAATAATAAGAGAAAAGGGTCAAATAGACCCTTAAACTTTATTCAAAAGGGCAATTAGGCCCCTGAACTTTATAAAAGAGCAATTAAACACTTGAACTTGTCATTTTGGAGCATCTAAGCCCAGTAACCGGTTATTTACCTGAAATAACAGGTCATTTAAAATTCCGGCGAGATTTCAGCGAAAAAATAAATTTTCCGACAACAAATTTTTTTTATTTTTATTTTTTAAAAAGCGTTCTATCGGAGAAGACGACCGGCCTGTCGTCTTCTCCGGTGGAGAAGGCGACCAGCACCTCTGGTCGTCGACCGGAAATTGCTTCGGCAATTTTTTTTTGTTTTTCTAAAGGTTTTTAGTGCGGTCAACCATGAATTTCGGCAGTCACCGGCAATTATTGACTAAAAATGATAAGTTTAAGTGTTTAATTGCACTTTTTTTAAGTTCAAGGGCCTAATTGCCCTTTTGAGTAAAGTTCAAGGGTCTATTTGACCCTTTTCTCTAATAATAATAACAATAATAATAATATAAATTTTCAATTAGACCATTTTCTACTGTGTAGCCAAACATTAAAAAGAAAAATGTTTTCAGAATAATAACTCATTTTCATACTTTCCAAACGAACTTTAATATATATACAATTAATTTTTTAAATACCATAATAATTGTTTGATAATTTCCTTCTTTGATTATTGACAAATTCGCCAAAATATTATCAAATTCGCTATTTTAACATTTTGTCTTTAATCAAAACACCAAAAATATTATTTAATAACAACTTAGCAATTTGCTCCAAACTGCTAAAAACTAAAACAACACAAATACATTTTGGATTAATATTTCCCAAACACCACTAATAAATAATTTTTTTTTTAAAAAAAAAAACTAAAATAAGAAGTCATTAAACTAAGACTTCATAAATAAGAGTCTTTTGGCTTCTCAATATTTGCCCACATTGATGGGCAAGCAATTATGTGTGGAACATGAGCATTGCTCGTCTTATATAGAGGAGCTCAAGAGCTCCTCTTTCCTAACATTTTCGATGTGGGATCATTTACAAAGGAGAGCCCGTGGTTTCCCATTGTCTTATTTTGCGGTGCAGCCAAACATTAAAATAAGAAACCATTAAGCTAAGGGTTTTAAATAAAAGCATTTTGGCTTCTCAATACTTGCCACGTTGATGGGCAAACAATTATGTTTGGAAGAGGAGCATTGCTCCTCGTATATAGAGGAACTACAGAGTTCATCTTTCCAAACATTTTCGATTTGCGATCAAAATGATCCCACATTATTTACAAAGGGGAACCCTTTGTATTCTTTTTCTTATTTTATATTTAATTTTATTTTATTTTGTATGTAGTTTTGTTTGGATTATTATTATTACTAGTAATTCACCCGCGCGATGCACGGAAAAAAATTATGTTATTATAAATATAAATAAAAAATAGAAAAACTAAAATATTTTAAATTATTTAATATAATAATATTTTTGAGCTTCCATTGGTAAAGTATTTATTATTTTTTATAGAATACAAAATTACAATTAAAATTAAAATTAAAATTATAATTATAATTTGGATGGTTAATATAATCTCTAATTATGTGCATATTCAAATAAACTTATAGAGATAATTTACATAATTACATTGATTTATTCTTAATTGTATTTCATCTATATTATAATTTTCACAATACAAATAATAACTAAGACAATTACATTTGGAAAGCAAATTTCAAATTTTGTATGTGTAAATTTAAACTCTAATTGAACACATTTTTTATATGATTATATAATATATAGATATTTTATTTTTCAAAAGTATATTTTTATATGATTATATAATATATAGCTATTTTATTTTTTAAATGTTTTTTTTTATAATAAAGGATGTTGTGGCATTAATTGTAACATTAATTATTTCCCAAACCATATAGCTTTATTATATAAAGGATTATTATTATTACATAAGATTTTTTTATTCTACTTGAACTATATATATATATATATATATATATATATATATATATATATATACATATATATATATATATATATACATATATATATATATATATATATATATATATATATACATATATATATATATATATATATATATATATATATATATATATATATATATATATAGGATCATATGAGAACACTTACTTAGGTGAGAACGTGAGAATAAATCGTGTGCATCCATCTAATATTTTTTAATGGTCTAGATTAGATTAAGTGTGTGAGAATGCGAATTAAATGTGTGCAAACGCAAATAAGTGTGTTTGCACACATTTAATTTGCGTTTGCACACACTTAATATAATCTAGACAATTAAAAAATATTAAATTGATGCACACGATTTGTTCTTACGTTCTCACCTAAGCAAGTGTTCTTATTGGAACCCTACTACACACACACACACACACACACACACACACACACACACACACACACACACACATATATATATATATATATATATATATATATATATATATATATGTACATATATATGTATATACATACATACATACATATATATATATATATATATATATATATATATATATATATATATATATATATATATATGTATATATATATGTATATGTATATATATATTTATATGTATATATATCAATACGTTTTATTCTATGTTATAATTCTTACGTTAATATTAATATTAATATTATTATTATTATTAAGACTTGATTACTTTTAGATATTATTATTGCCACTTATATTATTATTATTACACTATATTATTATTATTTTCCTGTCAAGTTTTGTTAGTATATAATTACCGTGAGACACAATAATAATATAACCATAATTAAATATTCTTGTATTTTTTTTCCATGAGGCACGATAATAATATAACTATAATTAAATATTCTTGTATTCTATATTCTTCTAGGATTTCTACTACGATCATTAATTATTCAATAGTTTACCATAATTAAATAATTTGACCAATACTTGTCCTATTGTATTACGATTATGAATTTTAATATTAAATTATAGTACGAATAACGGAATGTAGGAAACAATATATTCTATTAGGAATTGTATTACACTATTTTATAATATTAGAATAGAAATTTTAAGGTTTAAAAAAAAAAGAATAGAGATTTTAACCTAGAATTATAGTACATATATTTTGATGTTATCATTGCTTGAATTTGTGCAAATAATTGCTCAAATTAATAGCTATATTTAGATGTACGCATGCGGAACTTTGAAGATTTTATTTATCATTGTTTAGTATTTTCATAAATTAGGAAAATGTGCTCATTCTCTAACAACTCAGTTATAGAAATGAATTGCTATCCTTATTCACTTGTATGGAAGATATATTTTTTTGTCAAGATATATAGCAATTTTTTCATTTAAAAAAATCTTAATATCACCGATTATATTTACACATTATTGAAACCTCTTTGTAGACGACATTGGTAGTGGCAACACAATCTTATTCATCTTCATCTAGAGCTAACACTTTCAATCCATCAAGACGGGTTACTTGGGTGAAAATATATAATGGTAGAATATCACTTAATTAGTTATCCTTATATATTTTCAATTAATTAGTAATATCAGATTCATTTTAATCAATTTTTTTTTATATTTTCAGTCAATTAGTCAATTAGAATATCAAATGCATTGATATTTTTACCTAATTTTCTTTCCATTTTTATTTGATGATGTAGTTATTATTATTGAAATATTTTCGTTCCATTTTTAATTTACCTTTACTATTGTTTAAAATATGCATTTACTATTGATAATGTATAATATTATTATTGAAATATTTTTCTCCAATTTTTAATTAAAATGCAATGATCTGACCATTTTTTTTAATTTTAGTCAATTATGGATCATTTTTTATTTGCAATCAATTATTAATATTCATTTCCTTTTATATTTTCAATCAATTAGTAATATTATATTCATTTTCGATCACTCAATTATTCTTTTTTTTATTTTCAGTCAATTATAATATAGATTCAGTGATGTTTTTACCTAATTTTTGTTCCATTTTAATTTGATGATGTAGAATATTATTAATGAAATATTTTCATTCCATTTTTAATTTACCTTTACTATTTTTTAAAATATGCCTTTTACTATTTGATTATGTAAAAATATTATTATTGAAATATTTTTCCTTTCCATTTTTAATTTTCCTTTACTTCTCAAAAAAAAAAAAAAAAAAAAAAGACTTTGGACTTCTCAATACTTGTCCACATTGATGGGCAAGCAATTATATTTGTAAGAGGAGATGCTCCTCTTATATAGAAGAGCTCATCTGTCCAAACATTTTCAATGTGAGATCAAAATGATCACACATCATTTACAAAGGGAGCCACAAGCTCCTTTTTTTTTTTTTTTTTATAATTTTATTTTGTATATCATTTTGTTTGGACTATTATTATTATTATTATTATTATTATTATTATTATTATTATTATTATTATTATTATTATTATTATTATTATTATTATTATTATTATTATTATTATTATTGCCAAAATTTTAACAACTTTGCTATTTTAACAATTTATCTTTAATCAAAACATCAAAATATTATTTAATAACTCAGTAATTTGCTCCAAACTGCTACAAACTAAAACAACACATACATTTTGGGTTAATCTTTCTCAAACCCCACTAATAATAAATAAATAAATAACAAAAAACTAAAAAAAGAATACAAAGCTAAGGTTTCTTAAATAAGAACATTTTGACCAGGACTATGTGGTCCAATGGTACCCGGGTTGGACTTCCATTTGGAAGATTATGAGTTCGAGCCTCAGTGGAGGCGTTACTGGTTCTTTGTGTTTCAGTAGGTTGAGAAAGTATATGAACAGATACTACAATGTAATAGAGCTAGTAACTTTCAAAAAAAAAAAAAGAACATTTTGACTTCTCAATACTTGCCACATTGATGGACAAACAATTATGTTTGTACCTCTTATATAGAAGAGCTCAAGAGCTCATCTTTTCGAACATTTTCAATGTGGGATCAAATTGATGCCACATCATTTACAAAGGGAGCTTGTGGCTCCCCTTTGTCTTCTTCTTTTTTTTTTTTTCTTTTTTTTTTTTTGTTAATTTTAATTTTATTTTGTATATAATTTTATTTGGATTATTATTATTATTATTATTATTATTATTATTATTATTATTATTATTATTATTATTATTATTATTATTATTATTATTATTATTATTAGTATTTCCACCCGTGCGATGCCCGAAATGAATTTGTTGAAATATATTAAGAATATTTGTATCGATATATAATTATTTAAATTAGAACATCAAATATTATATAGTGCAATTGAAGGTATGGTTTGGATCGTTTGTGTTTTTATGTTATCACTGTTTGAATTTGAGCAAATAATTGCTCAAATTAATAGCTAATGTGTCGATGTATGCATGCGGTGTTGTAGCTTTGGAGATTTTATTTATCATTGTTCAATATTTTTATAAATCAAGCAAATGTGCTCATTCTTTAGCAACTCAGTTATAAGAATGAATTGATATCTTAATTCATTTGTATGAAAAATATATTTTTTGTCTAGATATATAGCAATTTTGCCATTAAAAAAAATATAATATCACCGATTGTATTTACACATTATTGAAACATCTTTGTAGACAACATTGGTAATAGCAACACAATCTTGTCTATCTTCGTCTAGAGCTAACACCTTCAGTCCATCAGGATGGGTGACTCGGGTGAAAAAATATATAATGGTAGAATATCAGTCAATTAGTGATCCTTTTATATTTTCAGTCAATTAGTACTATCATATTCATTTTCAGCCAATTATTCTTTTTTATTTTCAATCAATTAGTCAATTAGACTATTAGATGCAGTGATATTTTTACCTAATTTCCGTTCCATTTTTAATGGATGATGTATAATATTTTTATTGAAATATTTCCGTTATATTTTTAATTTACCTTTATATTGTTTAAACTTTAAAATATGCATTTCCTATTGATGATGTAGAATATTATTATTGAAATATTTCCGTCTAATTTTTAATTTTTGTTCCTTTTTTTTTTAATTAAAATGCAATGATCTTGACAATTTCTTTTTTCATTCTAGTCAATTAGTCAATTACTCAATTAGAAATATTATTGTTACCAATTAAGCTTTATTAATTTTTTACTATTTAATTAATATTCATATTAATTTGGGCGGGAATGTTGAAAATGAGGATTTTACTTTTTATTAATAGTATAGATATATTAATTTCATTTTGAAACCATTGGTTCACATATTTGAATTCTTTATTTTTTCATTAATTATTCACATGGTAAAATTAAATGATATTGCAATAATTAATTTATGATATTTACCAAATTGTCTGTTTTTTTTAAATATAAAGTTTTCACATGTTTATGGGTTAAAAAATTTTTAAATTATTTTTATTTAAAAAATATTTTCTAGCAACCCAAACACTCCATTAATGTCCCATCAAAAAGTGATAAAGAAAAATCATTTTATTAAGTAAATTAAAACTAATTAAATTAAATCCAATTATGCTATATTTGTTTGTAACTGTATATTAATTTCATTTTGAAATCATTGGTTCACATATTTAAATTATTATTTTTTAATTATTCTCATGGTAAACATAAATGATATTGCAATAATTAATTTATAATATTTATCAAATTGTATTTTTTTTAAATATAAAATTTTCTCTTGTTTAGGGGTTAAATAATATTTTTAAATTATTTTGAATACATATTATACATTATACACACACACACACACACACACACACACACACACACACACACACACACAAACACGCACATTTTTAATTCTATATTGATAAGCATAGTCTGTGTATATACTTTAAGAAAATATTCATTATTGAAAATGAGATATAATTTAAAAAGTAAATTATTAATTAGATTACCTAATATAATTGTCCTACTAATTGATTCCATGCTACTATGTATAATTCATATATTTGAAGACTTTTTAAAGCTAAATACCTATTAATTGCATTTGGGAACATTATATGGATTGAAAATAGCCTTCATTGATTTGGAATTCTTGTATGAACCCTATTTTTAGTTTAGGAAATTCTTGAATGGGTTTGATAATGTTTCTTTGTTGAAGAGCAATTGTGGGTAGAGTTGCATTGTTACATATTTTCTAAGATTGAGTGTGATGAAAGGTGTTTACACGTTGCTTCAAAATTTGAACTTGCATATCAAACCACCATTGTTGCAAAAGAAGTTGACTTTTTAGACCTTGGGCATGCATTGTGTTGACTTTTTGACATTAATATGATGGCTTCTCTAAATTGTCAATAACTTTCATGGTGATTACTGGAATTCTCTTGTGTTACATATGTGAGATTAATGTCCTCCATATTTGCCTACCTCTTACCATATGGAATAATGTTGATTTGCCACACTTGATTTTTTCTTTGCTACCAATGAGAATCGAGAATGTTGCTCTTTTGTGTTATGTTTGGAAATATCTTATTGTAGGAAATGAAGAGAACTAAGGTCCCCAAATCAAAGGAAGGGAAAGATAAAGGAGAATCAACTGCCCAAGGGGAAAGAAGAGGTGTTAAAGTAACCGTGAAACAAGAAGAACCTCAAGAGACACCGTTGGGAAACCAACGAATTAAGTTGACCAATCGTTATGCCTTGGACCCGTGTCCAGATGCTTGCTGGACACGGGTAACAGTGCCGTTAGGCACTGTTATCTCCTTTTTTTTTTTTTTTTTTTTTTTTTTTTTTTTTAATTTCAGATCACTTTGTTATAGAAGTATATGTTCATAATTTTATTACTATATGTTAATAACTATACATTCATAACTCCATAACTGTACGTTCATAACTCTATAACTGTACATTCATAACTCTATAACTGTACATTCATAACTTCATAACTGTACATTCATAACTCCATAATTGTACATTCATAATTTTCGAAGCTCTATGTTCACAATTTTAGAGCTCTATGTTCATAATTTTATCACTATATGTTCATAATTGTAATTTCATAATGTTAGAGCTCTTTGTTCATAATTCGATCAATAACTGTACATTCATAATTCCATAACTGTAGATTCATAATCTCATAACTGTAGATTCATAACTCCATAACTGTAGATTCATAACTCTATAACTGTACATTTATAATCTTCGAAGCTCTATATTCACAATTTTAAAGCTCCATGGTCATAATTTTATCACTATATATGTTCATAATTGTAAGTTCATAATGTTAGAGCTCTGTGTTCATAATTTCATAATTGCATAACTGTACATTCATAACGGCATAACTGTACATTCATAACGGCATAACTGTACATTCATAATCAAAAAAAAAAAAAAAAATAACGCCGTTAACGCCGTTAACGGCAAAACACGCGCAAAATTTTTTTTTTTTAACTAAATGACGCGTTTTTTTTAAAAAACGACGTCGTTTTGGGCCCGTGTCCACAATTCAATGTGGACACGGGTCCAGAGCATAATTTGCCTAAGTTGACGGGGGAGGCCTTGTTCAAGTATAAAAAGGCAAAGGAATATGTGATCGCTCGGTGGAAATACAATGACCCATTCCAGTTCAAATAATATACAAACAAATTGTGGCCCAACCTGCCAATTTGACATTACTTATACTGAGGGAGAGAAATCAGCATGAGATATGAATCTAGAAAATGTTTTATAGATAAAATTTTCACAATACATTTTTTGCCAAAATGATTTGTTTCCCTTCAACCAAATTTAGAATTTTTTAATTGACTTAATTTTTCTAAATAGATAAATACTAAAAAATCTATATAAAAAAAATTGATAATCATTTGTTGAGTTTTAATTTCAAACTTAGTTAAGCCTAACCAACTTTATCATAGATTTCAAACTTGTATGATACATTGTAGGACCAATTCTTATCTTTACAGATTATGCTACCATGCTATTCGTGCATTTGCAACTATTAAAATTATTCAACAATTGCAGGTAAACGTTAATAACGTTGCGTTGCATTTAAAAAAAAAACATTTTATTAAAGCTCTAATAACCGATCAAAGATAATTAAAATGCATAAACTAATTTGATGTATATAATAACAATACTTTTCACCCATTCATATGCCGGGGATCGGAGTCCATATGGCCCCCCCCCCCCCCACATTCGCAGTGGTCATGAATACAATAAGGGGCATTACTTCCACAAAACCACATACATTCTTTCCAAATGGTGCAAGTAGGATTAACATTGATTGATGACTCAGTTCTAAGATTACCTTCCTTCACAACATTGAGACGGGAAGCTTCACAACTTAAAATACATGTGGATTAAAAAGATAGGGTTATATTTATATCCCATATACATAAAAATTTGAGAAAAAAATTATTTATAGTCTTCAATTATATCATTCTAGTCATTTTGGATGATAAGGGAAATCCACATCCACCAACCGAAGGTGTTCACGGGTAAACTCCGCCTTTTGACCCTAGCCGGCAAAAGATTGAGATTCGAACTTGTGACCTTGTGGTTACAAGTTTGTATCCTTAGTCTTCTTGGCTGCAGTTATCCCTAATTCTACCCGAGAGCGTGCACAAGGTAAACCTCGCCTTATGACACTAGCTGGCAATAAAGCTAGCATTCAAATTTGTGACTTTATGGTTAAAAGTTTGTATCCTTCAAATCTTGGCTAGGGTTACCCCAATTTTATCTGAGGGTGCAGTGTGCACTAGATAATCCTTACATTGTGCCACCTGTCAGTAAGAAGGCTGGGATTCAAAATAGTTACAAGTTTGTATCCTTAGCTATCTGGCAGGGATTACTTCATTCTAGTCATTTTAATTTCTCTATTTGTTGTTTCAAAATACACACATACATTTACAATATATATATATATATATATATATATATATATATATATATATATATATACACACACACACACACACATATGTGTGTGTGTGTTTTGATTTTCATCCGTTAAACAATGAAACCAACGCCATTACTCATTAGCCAAAAAAAAAAAAAAAAAAAAAAAACCAAAACAGAATATATGTAATTTTTATTAAAACAATTACTAATCAAACATGCACTATGAATCAAATTGGATTCGAGAATCACGATTTTGTTGTTTGAAAGACCAAATGACAACTTTTGTGAAAGGATGAAAGTGCATTTGGCAATTATTAAAAGATGGCCGATTAAAACTATATGGTTAAGAAGTTAGAATACTTTTTTCTTAAAAAATTTACAAGAAATACGAAATTTGAATTACAACATAATTGAGGGGAAAGAGGCAATAGAGTCTCACTTGAACAAACGAGGAGGATGATAATATTGAAAAGAACATTCTTTTGTGTTTTTTCCATCTTTTTCTAAGCAACGTCTAGAGCTTGTACTTGATTTGTGATTTCCCTTGGACTATATATATATATATAATAATAATAAGTGATTGCAATAAATGTTTACCATCTAATAAGTCTATATAATACAGATTTTATACCAAAAATGCATGATTATATCTTTTAGACTTTACGAGTTTACCGAAATTATTAATTAATTAATTTATTTTCCATATAATAGTGATTTCCCTTTTATATGCCAGAAATGGAAATTAAAATCTAAGTCTATATAATACAGCTTTTTAAACCAAAAATGCACGGTTATATCTTTTACTAGTTTACTAAATTTATTAATTGATTAATTTATTTTCCATATAATAGTGATTTTCTTTTTATATGCCAGAATGAAAATTAAAATATATGGTCCATATTGTTAATTACTTGATTACTGAAATTCTTAATTGATTAATTAATTTTCCAAATACTAGTGATTTCCTTTTTATATGCCAGAATAGAAATTAAATAATATTGTCCATATTATGCTAGATTACTGAAATTATTATTTGATTAATTTATTTCCCAACAACCTTGTGGTCAAGCGGCATAACTGTTACCCTCCCAAATGGGATGTCATAGGTTTAAACCACAGTGGGGACATTGACTCTACCTTTGTGCTTCAATATGTTGAGAAAGTATATATGGACAGATACTACTACATTGTAATAGAGTCAATAGCACTAAACAGAAAAAAGATTACTAAAATTATTATTAAATTAACTAGTATTTTCACCCATGCGATGCACGAAATAGATTTGTTGTAATATATTAAGAATATTTGGACCTATATATAATTATTTAAACTAGAAAATCAAATATTATATAATGCAATTAAAGATATGCTTTAGATTGTTTATGTGTTTTGATGTTATCATTGTTTGAATTTGAGTAAATAATTGCTAAAATTAATAGCTAATGTGTCGACGTACGCATGCGGTGCTGTAACTTTAGAGATTTTATTTATTAGTGCTTAGTATTTTTATAAATTTGGCAAATGTTCTAGTTCTCTAGCAACTCAGTTATAGGAATAAATTGCTATCCTAATTCATTTGTATGGAAGATATATACCATTTTCCCTAAAAATAATAAAATTTTAATTTGACGACCGCCACATCAGCGATGACCGGAGGAACATGTCAAATTTTTTCGTTGAATTGCATAGTTTTGAACAAGTGAATAACCTAATTATAATTATTTTATTTATTTCTACTTTGAATTAAATAGTTTTGGACAAGTTAAGGACTTATTTATTTCTCCTAGCCAAGTTTTCCCCCCAAAACTTAGGGGCATTTATGTAATATAATAATAATAATAATAATAATAATAATAATAATAATAATAATAATAATAATAATAATAATAATAATAATAATAATAATAATAATAATAATAATAATGTTATTACCTTAATTACAACTAGTATTTTCGCCCGTGCGTTGCACGGAATGAATTTGTTATAATATTTTAAAAATATTTACACCGATATACAATTGCATAAATTATAACATCGAATATTATATAATATAATTAAAGAATTGAGTTGCACCTATTATGTTTTCTGATGTTATCAATGCTTGAATTCAAGTAAATAATTTCCCTATTAATAGCTAACGTGTAGATATACGCATTCGGTGCTGCAACTTTAGTGATTTTCTATATCAGTGTTTAGAATTTTTATTAATTGGGCTAATTAGCTCGTTGTCTAGAAACTCAGTTATAGAAATTATTTATACGGAAGATATATTTTCTATGTAGATTTATAGCAATTTTGTCATCTTTGTATATAAAAAATCATAATATCAATGGCTTGAATTATACATTATTGAAACTCTCTTTATAGACAACATTGGTAGTAGTAACAGAATTTTATTCATCCTCGTCTAGAGTTAAAACTATTAGACCATCAGGATGGGTGACTCGAAAAAAATTCACATACAATTAACCGTGATTAAAGACTGGTTTTTTCCAGTAATAACTCACCGTGAGTTAGTGTTTGACCCTGATTTTTGTTGATAGTCATGGCATATGCGAGCATCAACATGAATTGTTTTCGTTAGAACTTGAAGGGCAATCTCGTATCAGAAGGGTGAAAGACATTTTAATTGCAGATTTTACTTTTATTAATAGTATTAATATAGATTGCTGTAAATAATAATTAATAAATTATTATTTCCTTATAAAATTACATAGAATTTCAAATGGATTTTCTCATTTATTACGCAGAATTTGTTTATGTTATTCTCACAATTATAATGGTTTAATTATTCTCAAACTTTGATAACCATTTTCCATTTTTAAGTACACATTGACTTTAATTTGTGATAAAAAATTTATTAGATATTAGTTAATTTTCATATAAAATTTTGTTACCAATTAAGCTTTATTAATTTTTTTTACCAATTAATTAATATTAATTCTTCCCAAAGGCTAGAATTCGGTGCTCACTGTGCACAAGGAGCCCCCCTCACTTTGAGAGGTTCACCTCTATAATCAGTTGAGCTACCCATGCGGGCAATTAATTAATATTCATATTAATTTGGGTGAGAATGTTGAAGATGAGAATTTTACTTTTATTAATAGTATAAATTGGTGTAAATAATAATTAATAAATTATTATTTCTTTATAAAATTACGCAGAATTTCAAACGAATTTTCTCATTTGTTACCCAGAATTTATAAGATTTACACATGTTTTGAGGGATTAAAAAATATTTTAAAGTTATTTTTTATTAGTAAGTATTTTTTTAAAAAAAAAAATTTCCCCTCACTCAAACACTCCCTTAGTCTCCCATAAAAAAATTGATAAAGAAAAATCATATCATTAAGGGAATTAAAACTAATTAAAGTAAATATAATCATACTATATTTATTTGTAACTATATATTAATTTCATTTTGAAATCATTGGTTCACATATTTGAATTATTTATTTTTTATTTAATTATTATAAACATAAATGATATTATACTAATTAATTTATTATATTTATCAAATTTTATTTTTAAAATATAGTGTTTTACCCGGGAAATTTTTTCGTTATTATGAATTTAAAATTAAAATAGAAAAAATAAAAAGATGTTAAAATGTACAATATAATAATAAAGTTGGACTTTTATATATTTGGTCAAGTATCTATTTTCATAACATACAAAATTAAATTTTAAATATTGTATAGTTAATATAATCTCTAATCATGTACATATTTAGATAAATTTATAGAAAAAATTATAAAATTAAATTGATTTTTTCCAAATTGTATTTCATATATATTATAATTCAAAAAATATGAATAATAATAATAACTAAGAGAATTGTACTTAGAAATCAATAAAAATGTAAATTTTAAATTTTGTATAAATAAATATAAACTCCAATCGGACGCATATCCTTATATAATTGAATAATACATTGTATATACACATAATATGTATATAGGAAAATTCTATAATATAATTTCATTAATTATAATTTGTATTAATAGATTTATACTTAAAAAATTATATTCAAAAATTTAAAAAGTATATTACGATCATTGAAGGCTATTAATTAAATATTATTGTATTCTATATTCTTTTAAGATTTCTATTATGATCATTAATTATTCAATAGTTTACCATAATTAAATAATTTGACCAATACTTGTCCTATTGTATTACGATTATGAATTTTAATATTGAATTATAGTACGAATAACGGAATGTAGGAAACAATATATTCTATTAGGAATTGTATTACACTATTTTATAATATCAGAATAGGAATTTTAAGGTTTTAAAAAAAAAATTAGAGATTTTAACCTAGAATTATAGTACAAATAGAAAAGTATAAAACAATATATTTTATAGAAAGCGAGATTTTTTAGGAATTGGGCAGGAAGTTAAAGTTCAGAATTTTGTTTTTTATATATAGAACTAGTTTTTTACTGAGACAATGCCCAATATTTTAGTCATAATTCGTTTATTCTTTCTCTCCCTGATCACGTAGGGTTCTTTCTAGCTTTTTCCCTAATCGCCTAGGGTTTTTTCCGAACAAGCTTTGCGATCGAACAACCCGCCTAGGGTTTCCAGCCAGCGACGTTAATCAATTGTCGACGACGTGAACCAGGGGGCGATGGCGTCTGCCAGTGCAGCAGCTGTGGCAGGGCTCTCCGATAGGTGGGCGGACATGGTTTTAGAAGAAGAGGACGTCGGCGTTATGGCGCCGATGGGCGACAATACGGCAACAACGGTGACGGAGTCGTGGACTCTAGTAGGCCGCTTCTTGACGCAGCGTTTCATTAAGTTTGAGTACATGCGGCAGGTTATGGCTTCGGTATGGAAACCGGTTAAAGGTGTACACATTACGGAGCTCCAACCTAATCTCTTCTAGTTTATGTTTCATCACAGGATGGATATTCAGAGAGTATTGGAGGAGGGGCCATGGTCGTTTGAAAACTGTACATTGATCTGCAAGGAGTTGGTTGACGGCCAGCTACCGGGGGATGTGGTTATTGACTCGGTTGATATATGGGTCCAGGTGTACGATCTGCCGATTGGGTATAACACGATTCCGGTGCTTGAACAAACGGGGAATTTCTTGGGCAAGTTCCTCAAGTATGATGAAAGGCAGTTGAAGGGACCGCTAAAAAGTTTCTACCGAGTTAGGGTTTCTATACCGGTAGATAGGCCCCTCAAACGAAGGATGAAGCTTATTTGCCGGGACAAGACGTGGGGGTGGGTGAACTTCAAATATGAGAGGTTACATACCTTCTGTTTTTTCTATGGTCTGTGAAGGCATTAGGACAAATTTTGTCTGAAAGCAAGGGATTCGGTGTTGACAACCGAGCAGTATCTGTATGGTGCATGGCTACGTGCTGGTCAGTCGAGGGGCTCTCGGCCAATTGGGGAACCGTGGTTGCTTACATCGGATGAACCGATACGGATGGAGGAGGGCATGAGGAAAGTGGCGGAACCTGTATGCATGGGTCAAGCCGTGGACCTCCAAGATGCTGATGAGGAGGGAGAGGTCACGGCTTTGGCTAAGCGCCGGCGCCAGGATGAGCCGAGTGGTGAGACGGGGGAAATAGCTTCCGGTATGGATGTTAACATGATTGACGGGTCAAAAAACTTGCAGATGGCGGGTTCTGGTTCCCAGACCCGCCCACAACAATGAGTACCTTAAGCTGGAACTGCCGTGGCTTGGGCAATCCACGGACAGTTCGCTAGATTGAGGACATGGTGTCCAGAAGGAAACCAGATTTTATTTTTCTTATGGAGACTAAGGTGGCGCGAATACATTCTGAGCGTCTTCGCGCCAAGCTTGGTTATGAAGGTCTGTTCTATGTTGATAATGTGCGGTTGAGTGGTGGTCTAGCATTGTTGTGGAAGAAGAACAATATGGCGAGACTTTTGGGTTATTCAAGGACCCATATTGATGTGGAGGTGAGTATTAGTGGCTTTCCAAATTGGAGAATGACTTGTTATTATGGCTATCCACAGCGAACAAGGCGGACAGAATCGTGGGATCTGCTTAAATGGTCGGCAACGCAATCTGAGTTACCATGGATTGTGATTGGCGACTTTAATGATCTTCTATATCAGTATGAGAAGAAAGGGGGGAATCCGCATCCAAATAGCCTCCTACGCGGATTTGGGGTGACTGTTGAGCATTGTGGGTTGTCTCAATTATCGATGAATGGCTACCAGTTTACGTGGGAAACTGGTAAGGGCACCCCGGACTGGATTGAGGATAAGCTGGATAAAGTACTGGCTACGGATCGATGGCGGGATATTGTTAATGGAGCCTTGGTGACCAATTTGTTAACAAGGAAATTGGATCACTCGGCAATCTTTATGGCTACCCGACATTACGGGGCCAGGAAAGGAGGAAGGAGGAGGTTACGTTTTGAAATGGCATGGCTTTATGACGAGTGGTGCAGGGCAGTAGTGGCGGAATCATGGGAGGAAGGAAAGGGTGGTGGTACACAGAATTGCATTAAACATTGTGGGAATCGCCTGCCCCGGTGGGGTGGAGACCGATATCATAAGTTTGGGGAAAAGATATAGCTACTTCGTAAAGGGCAGGAGCGGTTGCGGGGATGTACTGATCCAATTTCACTAGCTGAATATAATCGACTGGAGGTGTCCTTGTCTCTATTGGAGATCCAGGAGGATGTATATTGGAGGCAGAGGGCCAAGCAGCACTGGCTCAAGGATGCTGATGCGAACACCAAATTTTATCACAGGTATGCCTCTCATTGAAAAAGAAAGAATGCTTTGCATAGACTTATGAATGATAGTGGGGAGTGGGTGGAGGGTGATGATATGACAGGTGTGGTGTTGGATTATTTCAAGCAAATCTTTGCAACAAATAATCCTATGGATGGAGATCTTATATTTGATAATGTAGCACCACAAATCACTCAGGCACAAAACGAGTGGCTAGTTCGGCCATTTGAGGTGGATGAGGTTAAGTCTGCTCTATTCTCAATGTTTCCTGATAAAGCACCGGGCCCGGATGGAATGAATCCGGGGTTTTATCAGAATTTTTGGGATATTGTAGGTGGAGATGTCTCGAACTTTATTGTCAAGTGTTTGAATACGTGCTCGTTCCCCTCGGGTCTCAATGACACTGATGTGGTGTTAATCCCGAAAAAAGATGCCCCTGAATTGGTTTCTGATTTTAGACCGATTGCGCTCAGTAATGTAATTTATAGAGTTATGGCTAAGATCATGACGCAGAGAATGAAACCCCTGATGGATGTTATTATATCCGAGTCGCAAAGTGCCTTCATATCCGGTAGATTAATTATGGGTAATATTCTGGTGGCCTCTGAGATAGGACATTATTTGAACAGGAAACAGTGTGGAGTGGTAGGCTGGAGTGCTCTAAAATTGGATATGGCCAAAGCATATGATCGAATGGAATGGCCTTTTTTGAGAGGTATGCTTATGGCGCTGGGATTCCATGGGAAATGGATTGATCTTATAATGATGTGTGTATCTACAGTTTCCTATAGCTTTTTGGTGAATGGAACGCGTAGTAATGCAGTTATGCCAACCAGAGGACTACGACAACGTGATCCACTGTCACCTTTCCTGTTTATTATTTGTGCAGAGTGCCTCTCAGTATTATTACAGAAAGCGCAGGATAGAGGCATTATACATGGATGCAGGGTAGCGCGAGGTGCACCCCAGTATCACATCTTTTCTTTGCGGATGATAGTTTGTTATTTTTTAAAGCGACTATTCAGGAGGCTATGGAGATAAAGAATTGTCTGTCACTATATGAGAAACTGTCTGGGCAAATTGTCAATTTCCAGAAGTCTAGCATTTGTTTTAGCAGGAATACAGCTGATGAGGAAAGGGATGGTGTGGCGCAGGTATTGGAAGTATCGCAGGCTCCTAACTTTGGGAAGTATCTTGGCTTGCCATCGTTTATTGAGAGGAATAAGAAAGCAGCATTTGCTTACATTGAAGATAAGATCCGACAGAGAATAGGATCTTGGAGTAAGAAATTGTTATCACAGGCAGGAAAAGAGATCTTATTGAAAAATGTGGCCCAGGCTATGCCTACTTTTTCAATTAGTGTATTTTTGTTACCGGTGTCTGTCTGTATTGCCACTGAGCGACTTATGAATCGGTATTGGTGGGGATCTGAGACTGATCAGAAGATACATTGGAAAGCTTGGGATAAGTTATGTCTCCCTAAGAAGTATGGTGGACTGAGATTTAAAGATCTAAGAGCTTTTAATGTGGCGCTATTGGGTAAACAGGCGTGGAGATTGCTTACCAATACAGAATCGTTGGTCTCAAAAATTTATAAAGCCAGGTACTACCCTAGATACTCATTTATGGAAGCAGACCTGGGAAATAATCCCAGTCATTGTTGGCGGAGTATTATGGCGGCAAAGAGCCTAATCTGTAGTGTTGTGAGAAGGCGGATTGGGAATGGAAATTCTACCTCTGTGTGGAAGCACCCTTGGTTACAGGATGGTGAGGATCCCATGATCCAAACAGAAATGCCTCCCCAACTGGCTGATGCTAAAGTAGCCAATTTGATTGATCAGGGAGCAGGAACATGGGACTATCATTTGCTTACTGATATTTTTGAGCCTAATGATGTGGCAAGAATTGTAAAGATACCGGTCTCCCAGGAGTATGAGGATCTATGGTATTGGCATGGGGACCCCAATGGTTGCTATTCTGTTAAGAATCAGTACAGACATATTGTGGGAAATTATGAGAATAATATGAATACGGGGTTTAATAAATGGCTCACTTTATGAAAACAAAAAATACCACCCAAATGTAGGACTTTTTTTATGGAAGGCCATAAGTGATATCCTCCCCACTACCATCAACTTGCGTATTAAAAGGGTGGATGTTAGTCCGCTGTGTGCCGTGTGTGGTGTGGAAAATGAGGATGTTATGCATGCATTGGTTTTGTGTGATTATGCAAAAACCATTTGGGCACAATCTAACCTACCATTACCGAGCATTATAACAAATATTTTTTATGAGTGGTTTGATGAATTGTTGAATATTCTAGACTCTGATGAAATTCTCTACGCAGCTGCAATATTATACTATCTATGGAGAGCCTGGAACGAAGCAGTATGGGATGCTTGTTTAACTCACCCGAAGAGGACGTTGGCTGCGGTCCGTGTAGCTGTCAGTGCATGGTGCCAAGTCCACGCCAATCCACCAAGTGCTGCTGCCCCATCTACTGCTGTTGCGTCTCAAGGAGCAGTAACCCCTACTGCCATGCGGCAGCTACCGCGCCAGCCTGGTCTCCAGCGCCAACACAGCAAGTGTTACGTAGATGCAGCCTACCATGGTGGTTCCGACATAGCTTCGGTAGGAGCGGTGCTTATGGGAGAGGACGGACGCTTTATCTCAGCTTTTGCCGCGCCATTATCACATTGTTACTCCCCTCTAATGGCAGAGGCATACGCCTGCAAGGAGGCCCTATCTTGGTTACGTGATCGTGGAGTACAATCGGTTGAGCTCCTTACGGATTGTCAGACGCTACATAAATATTTGACACCACCATATCAATTAGCGAGATCGTATATTGGCTATGCTCTTGATGGATGCAGGAACCATATTACTACGTTTACATATTGTCATGTTCATTTTATTCCTAGATCGCAGAATTATTTAGCACATAGTTTAGCAGTTTCGGCTTTTCATTATGATGCAGCTATGTATTGGGATGATATCCCACCCGACGCTATTTCAGCTTATCTATAAATACAACCCATTGGTTGACCTTCAAAAAAGTATATCAAGACAAGATTATATTAGAATTGTTCACGCATTGATAATTGAATGTTGAATTTTCGTATTTAAATAGGTAATTCTATGTTTACAAATGCAAGTTAATATAGTCAAGATTGATTATAATTGTCAATAAATTAATTGTATAGGTATGGTTGAAACCAAATACGAGACATAAGGGAGAGCAAATAAAAATTAGGAAATAAAATATTAAATATATACTAATATTGAAGAGCTAACTGCGGATTATAAACAAGGACATTGCGAGGTAGTTTTTCCACTTCAATTTGTTGTGTGATTTGAATACTCTTTTTGTCAATAAATCCCCCAAGTAATTAATATGATTGGCTTAATTATATTTTTTTAAAACAATTATTATAATTATAATTATAATTATAACTATAATAATAATAATAATAATAATAATAATAATAATAATAATAATAATAATAATAACAATAATAATAATAATAATAATAATAATTATTATTATTATTATTATTATTATTATTATTATTATTATTATTATTATTATTATTATTATTATTATTATTATTATTATTATTATTATTATTATTATTATTATTATTATTATTATTATTATTATTATTATTATTATTATTATTATTATTACCCTTAGGTTATTTTACATGTTAATCTAAACAGCAAATTTTTTTTTAAATATCTTTTTACCAACCGTTGATATAATTCGTTGGTCAAATCCGCTAATATAATCTGCTAACGCTAACCGCTAACTCCTTATTATCAAACAAGGACATTGCGAGACAGTTCTCACTTCAATTTGTTGTGTGATTTGAATACTCATTTTGTCAACAAATCTCTCAAGTAATTAATAACATTAGCTTTATTAATTTTATATATATTTTAAATTTTTCATGGTATTAATAAAATACTTGGTAAATAAATATATAGCATTATTTTGTATTATAACTTTGATATTTAATTAAAAAAATAGTGCACAAAATGAAATTATTTCTCTTATTTTATTTATTGATAAAGCCAATATAACTAATGAAATTATTTCTCTTATTTAATTTATTGATAATGAATAATTTTTTTTTAATAAGACATTGTAGACACATAATTCTAAATTAAAGAAATGCATATGTATTTTTTTTTTTTGTTGTAGCTACTAAATTATTATTTAATTTAATAAGAGTAAAATAAAGTACTAATTATGCCAACTTTATTGGGATGAGATTCGAACCTAAGACCTTTCTTATCGAAATCAATGAGTAAGTTAACGGTAAACTAATAGAAATTAACGGAAG
Organism: Ipomoea nil; assembly: GCF_001879475.1. Classification (NCBI taxonomy): domain Eukaryota; kingdom Viridiplantae; phylum Streptophyta; class Magnoliopsida; order Solanales; family Convolvulaceae; genus Ipomoea; species Ipomoea nil. Next base: position 1,211,200 of record NW_017617690.1, on the reverse strand, counting down.
ATATAATATTTAACGGAAAAGTCGATAATCATATTCATTAAGGATAAATTAGGAAATCTTAAAGAAAAATTAAAATATGATCAATTTGAGCCATTCATTTGATTAAAAATTTTGACCGTCATTTTTTATACCCATTATAGGCCTAACTCTTTTGGGCTCTTATTAGTATAGTAGATATAGCATATATATATATATATATATATATATATATATATATATATATATATATATATATATATATATATATATATATATATATATATTATTGACAACAACAAAACTATAAAACCAAGTATTATTAAGATTTTTCTATTATTGTAATTCGAGTTTGTACTTTTTATGACAAGTTTGAGACCTAAAATAGCTCAAAGCATTAAGACCATTTAGATTTCTAACTCTAGATAAAGCTACATATAATTATCCATGAACATAAACTTATTTTTTCAACAACAATCCATGCACACCACGATATTCATAATAGACATAGAAATGGTCTTTGACCATCAATATTCTCTACATCAATTTAGTATAAATAAAATTTATTTACTAATATAAATAAAATAACATACAAATCTTAATTTACATTTTCGCTATAAACCATACAAAAATTAAAAAAAAAATGAAATGACAATATAATTTAAAATACAATTTCTTGAATTAAATAAATAATAATCCAATAATTCTGGGCCAAGACAAACATATATCAAATTATTGGTATTTTATATATATGGCCCAAAAAAAATTCAACCTAAACCCATATAGTAATATATATATATATATATATATATATATATATATATATATATATATATATATATATATATATATATATATAAAAGAACTCATCTTTAGGTAGGAACATAGGAACTAATCGTAGCCTCTTATTTTAATCAATCAATGGTCCATATTTTTTAATAGCTTAATTAGGTTATTTTTACGCTAAAGGGATTTAATTTAATGCAAGTGGGGGTAGTTTAGTATTTTCCAATGCTGATCAATGCGTGTGTTGGCGTGATAATAGGCTTCTATTTACAGATGGTAATTTCGAATTTGAGTTTTTTGCACTTTTGGTCCCACGACTATAGTGGCACTAGCAGAATTGATCCACGACTTTTGAATCTTGCAATTTTAGTCCACGACTATTGATTTTTTTGCAAAAATGGTCCTTCCGGCCACTTTTCCGTCAAAATTCCACCGGAAATTTTTTTTTATCCATTTTTAAAAGGGTTAAAATTGACATTTTACTTATCTCAAAAAATAAAAGAAAAAAATTGACATTTGACTACATACAAATTACTGGGCTACATACTACTGCCCCAGGCGGCGGAGTTCCTGGAGCAGGTAGGGCTGTCAGTAAGCGGCGGAGCGGCCGTGGCGTTCCCCGGGCTAGTTGGGTTATCCGGCAGCAGCATTGGAGGTGGAGCCAGCACGCCTGCGGGATCATCCGAAGGCATCAGAAAAGCTTCGTTGTATAGATTTCTGGCGAGAGAAGCGGCGGAGATTCTTAAATGCAATCGCTTTTACCTTTCCGTTTTATGTATTTCCTTTATATTTTGATATAAGTAAAATATCAATTTTAGCCCTGTTAAAAATGGATAAAAAAAATTTTCCGGTGGAATTTTGACAAAAAAGTGGCCGGAATGACCATTTTTGCAAAAAAATCAATAGTCGTGGACTAAAATTGCAAGGTTCAAAAGTCGTGGATCAATTCTGCTAGTGCCACTATAGTCGTGGGACCAAAAGTGCAAAAAACTCTTTCGAATTTGGGTGGACTCCTTCGTAAACTCGACTGCTGCACCCAATTGTTCGTCATTCTCTCTCGCGTTTCACTGATTTTGTTCTCAGCTAGATGGTCGACGTTCATGGTAGGAATCCCAAACGTCATCGTCCGGCGACAAGGTCGTTCGTTCAAGGTCGGTTTTTTTTTTTTTTTTTTTTTTCATTTGCGTTGTCTGCGCTATTATGAGTTGTTTGATGTTTTTTTTAATCATTCTATTTTTGTTTTTTCATCTATTATTGGGTGCGGGTATGTAGTTGTGTGTGGTTTGGGGTTGTGTTCGTTGTCGGTGGCCATGACATTTTTTTTCTTTTTCGATTCTCCCATGTTTCAGATTTTTCCCGATTTTTGTTGGGGTTGTTCGTTGTCATTTGATGTCGGGAGTCTTGTATTCGGGCCGTGGGTGTGCACTTGTATATGGGTTGTGGTTTTGTTCGTGGTCGGTTTGTTTTGTTGGTTGTCATCCTGTATTTATTCTTTCAGTTTTGTACATCAGTATGGCACACACAAATCATCACAACGGCACATCATCTTTCTAGTCCCTCATTTTCATGTACGTAAATAAATGAAGCACGTTTTGGCACACAGAGAACGACCCATATGCACACGACTGCCTGGTTATTTTTGTGGTTGCACATTATGGCTCATACAGATCTCCCTAAGTGCACAAGTAGCTGTATACCATTTGTCATACAACTTTAATTTAATCCCCAATGTTTTATTATGCGTTTCATTTTTTCAGCTATGTTTTCTAATGCTTGTCAGAAAGATTTGTTGTCTGTATTCCTTGATGATGAGGTTGATGATCGGTATGGGGCTTTCTTACGGAGGATTGTCCCTAGAAGGATGCCGATGTGTTGGCGTGATGCACGTAACAAAGTAGATTGTGGTGTCATTGTGATGCGGAACATGAAGACCTTTTTGGGGCAATAAGTGAATGCATGGGATAGTGGCTTGCAAAAGGGTGATACTAGGGGCTTGATCTGTTGAGGATGTCTTATATGTGTCAGATTTTGTCGGCAGAGATTAACATTCACCGTTCCAACATCATTCTTAGCGTTGTTGAATACTGTGCCGGCCTCTGACAAATTTAGCTATGTGTGCTCATCTATAGTTAGTTTATCAGTTGTTTAGTTTATTACACTTGGGTACATTCAGAAATTCTGATTATGGTATTTGATAGTGCGTCTTTTATTTGTTTATAATTTCTTTTTGGGCCAATTTTCTCATAATTAATGACGTTTTGTTGTAATGTTGCACACAAGGTATGGCTCACGCAGTTTTACCCATGTGACAACGTGATATTTCACCACCTTCTTGTACGTATTTTTGTTTGCTTACTTATTATGGGAAATATGGCACACACGCGATCCTCAAGTACACACCAATGGCTACTGTTGCTCAGATTGGCACACACAATGCAGTATGGCACACACAGTATGACCAATCTGCACAACATCTCGGTCACCGACTGTTCATCCAAATGCTCCTTCTGTACATTATGGCACATGCAATTTAACACATGTGCACAACGGTATCTTTCACTATGCCCTAAGTTGTTTGGATTCGAACTAATGTTTTTTTGGAACATTATGACACGCATAGTTCAATAAAAAGCCGCATTTTGGCACACAGTGGAACGCACACACTAAACTATGTGCACGTTAGTTCATGGCCACCATAACGCTTCACAGTATGGCATACATGGTGTAAACCAAGTACACACCACCTTTTTTTTATGCCTTTTAGGCCATAAACTAATTATAGGCGTTAGGGGACTCACGTGAGCCCCAAGTGCACACCCTAGTGCCGCAACTCATACTAGTTTCCAAGGAATCAAACTGTCAGTACGGTTCCACACTTTGGCACTTGCCGCATAACCCATGTGCACACTGTCTGCAAATTCTCCATTTTAGAGGAATCAAACTGTCAATATAGCTGCACACTTTGTCACACACCGCATAACCCATGTGCACTCTAATTTTGGATTATCCATTCCTGACGGTGACTACTAGAATGTACACATAATTATACTCTAATTTCGGATTCTCCAATTTGAACCTATCTCGTGAACACAACACGTACTTCCATATGATTTCACCTACCATCGCTTTTTCTCAGTCGCTCACCGCACATCAAATCCTGTTGTAGTTGTGTACATTGTGTAGAATTCAATTCTTGATTCTAACTTTGTGAACCGCTGCCCAACCACATGCTTTAATTACTCTTCACCCTCTAGTGTCCGGTACTTCGTTTATCCAGGTGAGATATTCATCAAACACCCAAATGAACTCCCATATGTGCAACCATGACCTGTGGAATATGGCACTCATTATTTACTTCAAATGTGGTTAACCACTGTGGCACAAACATCCAGACCAAGGTGCACGCGTTGGGGGTTTCTGTGGCCGAAGTTGCACACTCATTACCCCAGCAGTGCACTCAACCCAGGTTGGTATAGTGTGTGCACTTGGGGAAAGTAGTATGTGCCACTCTATGATAGCTTTGTGTGTGCATGTTAAGATAGAAAGCATTTGTGTGTGCACTTGTGTAACATAGTGTATGCCCAAATATGCAGGATTAACGTGTGTATGACAAGTCGGAAAACATTAGATTGTGCACTTGGGTAAGGTAGTGTGTGCCCTTCTTTGCTGAATTCGTGTGTTTTCCAAGACCAAAAGCATTTGTGTGTGCACTTGTGTGTTTCAGTGTGTGTTGTAACGTTACATCTTCAAAAATGGCAGAACCATTATATGTACCCACCCAAATCTGCAGAATCCTCTTGGTCAACATTCCCAACCAAATAACAGTGTTTATAAACGCAGCCGCTCTTTTCAGTCACCTATAGGCTTCCACGGAATAACACGAATGTATGTGTTCAAATACATCCAAATTGGACGTATGCACAGCTATATAGGAACAATTTTTAATGTTACCCATGTTTTCGCCGCTAGCCATTGTCCTGCACCAACCGCCGATGAACGCTTGTCGGCATCACTCTCCGAGACCGTTCGAGTGCTGAACTGACGTCCTTCATCCCCTGTCGTAAACTAGTGGAATGCAAATCCAACAATCATTAGAATCCTTGCTTATCTTGTCATCCTAAAATCAAGGGAAGAATCCAAATATAATATTTGTTTTTATTTGTTAGTTGGAATAAATTACACTTATAACCTTTTTAATTAAGAACGTGTAAGATGTAAATAAAAATGCTTAATTATCTAGACCATTGATTAAGCAAAATTGTAGGGCTTGGATTAGTTCCTATGTTCTTACCTAAAGATGAGTTCTCACTTGAAGGCCACCCTATATATATATATATATATATATATATATATATATATATATATATATATATATATATATATATATATATATATATATATATATATATATATATATATATATATAAACTATAATAAAGCTATATGGTTTGGGAAGTAATTAATGTTACAATTAATGTTACTTCTCAAACCATATAGTTAAGATTAATGTTACAATTAATTACCAACATTATTATTATTACAAGCTATAAATATAAAATAGCCACAACATCCTTTACTATAAAAAATAAAAAAATAAAAAAAAATCACAACATTTGAAAAATAAAATAATTATTTTTTTCTCGCCCATAACAAAGGATTACATTTATTGAATTAATGGAGTTATTAAATGTTATGATATTAGGATTAAGGATTCTGATTCCCGATTAATAGAAAATATGAAACGATGCAATATCAATTAAATCTCTGGCTTTACAATGAAAGCTTATTTGATATGCTTTTGTTATTTATGGTGCTTCTTGTGATTACAATATTAATTAAATTTTCGATGAAAGCCTATTCGATATCTGAAACAGTGCAATTAATGCAAGCCACTACATATAATTTTTCTCCCTCTCAAATGCTTCAAATTAAAGAAATGGCAGAAGCGAGAAGGGATGAAGAAAGCAAATGCTCCGGATCGTGGGTCAATTATTGGACTTCAGAATTAAAAAAAAAAAAATACATTTGAATTATCTCCACAAAAAGTGGTCTTGGATTTATAGAATGACATTTGGGTTTATGGAATGACATGTGCATAAAGAATATATTATATAATCATATAAAAAATGTGTTCAATTAGAGTTTAAATTTACTCATACAAAATTTGAAATTTGCTTTCTAAATGTAATTATCTTAGTTATTATTCGTATTGTGAAAATTATAATATAGATGAAATACAATTAAGAATAAATCAATGTAATTATGTAATTTTCTCTATAAGTTTATTTGAATATGTACATAATTAGAGATTATATTAACCATACAAAATTTTAATTGTAATTTTGTATTCTATAAAAATAATAAATACTTAACAAATGGAAGCTCAAAAATATTATTATATTAAACAATTTAAAATAACTATTTATTTATTTATATTTATAATAACATAATTTTTTCCCCGTGCATCACGCGGGTAATAATTATTAACTAACAAAAATTTTATATATGAATAAACCTCATATAAGGTATATTTTATAACATATTTTTCGTGCATCGCACGGGACAAATACTAGTATATATATATAGACACACACACACATGGATAACAATCAGCCCATTGATCCTAGCAATCCAAACTGCACACCACCGGCCCAATTCAAGACCCACAACCCACAACCCACAATAAAAGACCAAAAGAATCTAGACTACGCAGACATTATTGCAGCTTCCCTCTTTTCTCGCTTCTGTGACCTCTCTCGACACTCTCCCTTTCGTTTCTAGAAACTATAAGCAAATCCAATAGAAACAACAATAGCAAATGAATGAAAGAAAAAAAAAAGAGTTTCATGCTGATTAATAAGTTCTGCCCAGAATTGCCATCGCACCAGACCAAATTCCATCGCCCAGAAATTGAGATTGCATGCAGAGAAGAAATGAAGCTGACGCTGGATTAATTCACTGAAAATAACAAATTGCTACGACTCGAAAATTACCACGACTCTGAAATTACCACACCATCGGAATTATAGCTAATTGGAGTTTCCGAAATCGAAACCCGGCCGGATGAAACTCTGCTAACCAATCGGTCAATTCTTCTCGATCCAGCGGCAGGTGTTCGTCGGGCAGAAACAATCTGGGCGGCAAAGCAAACAATACCATGCATCGAATAGAGACCACAACATCTTTAAGGTAAAACCTTGCCTTTCTGATTTTGTGACGTAGGATGGAAGCTCAAGAAACAATCACACAAATTATAAGAACTCAAAGGGAATAATATTCTTCTTCAATATCTCCAGGATTACAGAACATATGAATATATAGGCAACTCCCTATGTGTGAACAAAGAAAATTGAATATATATATATTAAATTCAAAATTCTGGGTTACATTGAGTATCAAATGCGGGCGTGATCGAGATTTGATTCGAGCTCGCATTAGCATCAGCGAGCTCAATTTTCCCATCCCTGGCCAGTGCCATGACTTTATCTTTGAAGATAAAACACTTCTCAATCGGATGACCAAGAAGACGGTGGTACTTGCAGTAATATGGGTCATCCACCCTTCTAGCTTCATCGGGACGTTTCATTTCAGGCAACTCAATGAGCCTAAGTTTGAGTAGCTCATAAAACATGGGAGATACATCGGAATCCATGAAAGGATAAGTCTTCTCCTACCTTTCTTCAATTGTTGGCCTTCTACCACCCCATGACGGGCCAGAAAATGATCTTGACCTAGGCCTTTCAGTTGCCTTAGTGAAGACTGTCATAGGAGTAGCCTTCACATTCATCACTTCTTTCTTTTCCTGCTTTGGAAAAGGTTTGTTCCACTTTTTAACTTCTTGTTTTCCAGGTGCATTGGAGGAGCTAGGCAAGTTCAATATGTTGAGCCCTTCGCTGGCTTCGATGCTCAATTCTATGTCGTGAGCACGACTGGATAACTCCTCAAAGGACTTTGGCTTAATCCCTTGTAGGATATAGGAGAGTTCAAAGTGCATTCCTTGGATGCACATCTCAATTGCAGAACTTTGGGATATTCTTTCTTTGCAATTCAGGCATAGTTCCCTCTACCTTTCGATGTAGGTACCGGCGCGTTCACCCTTCCATTGGCGAGTAGTGGTGAGTTCCAAGAAGCTAACCGTTCTCCTTGTGCTATAGAAACGAGTTAAGAACTCACGTTCCATATCATGCCAGCTATCAATGCAGCCGGGCGCAAGGTCAGTGTACCAATCAAACGCAGTTCCCTTTAATGAACGGACAAACTGCTTTACCAACAGATCGCCATAAGTCCCTGCATCATTGCATGTCTCTACAAAGTGGGCAATGTGCTGTCGGGGATTTCCTTTGCCATCGAATTGCTGGAACTTAGGAGGTTGATAGCCGTAGGGCATTTTCAACTCCTCAATTCTTTGTGTGTAGGGCTTAGCATATGAATATGAAGGTTGTCCTTCATCCAACTTGCCTTTGATGGCCCCCATTATGTAGCCCTTCAACTGATCCACCGGTATCATGCCTTCGGTAACTGGAATAGTTTTCTCAGTTGCAGGTAAGTGGGGAGCAGCTTCTCCTACCACATGGCTAACATGAGGTGGTGGTGATTGCTGACCAACCTCTTCTTGCCCTTCAGGTTGCTTTCCTGGAGCACGACTTCCTTGCTCCTCCATGATGCTTCCTACCCTATTATCGAGGGTGTTAAGCCGTTTCTCTTGATTTTGGAGAGTGACAGCCATTCCTTCCAGAGACTTAGCAATTCTAGCTAATTGCTCCTCCACAGACTCTGTGTTTGTCGCCATGGCCGGCATGACGTTGTAGACATGCGACCACTCAGGTGCAGCCTTCCATAATGGATGTGGCGGAGTTACGGGGGAAGTGTTCCCGCTACAAGCGTTCCCTTGCATAGAAGTTGGACTACCACCATCGGTAGCTCCCTTGGGAGAGGGTGGACTTCTAGCAAAAGCAATTGCCTTTGAGGCAGCAGGGGCCTTATCAAGCCTTCGAACCACACGTCATGCCATGGACTGAGGTTCAGGCACTTGGACCCCCAAATCCTTTGCGCGGTTCCTTGTCAGCGGACCTTGCGTTTTCTGGGTTGTGCCAGGGCTAGCTACAGGCGTAGACTTGGACTTGGTAGCTTGGGCATAGGTCCTCCTGAACATGGGATTGTTTGATGTCATTTGATGCGCAGGTAGAGGTATAGTAGTAGAGAGATGAGAGGCAGAGCTGTCCCACTGGGCGTGCCAAAATATTTAAACGCGAAAAACTTGAATTGTATATATTCAAAATTCAAAGTATCGGTTACAAGTAGTATGTATCAATAAAGCAGGGGTACAATCTCTGTATATGAGAAGTCCTCTGATTCTCTACTAGAAGTATGCCTATTTGATGTGTGCCAAATTTGGAATATGCCAAATTGGAAGTGTGCCGAGTCCAGAGTATGCTGAACTTGAAGTAGTTCCTTGTCGGAAGTATGCCGAATCCGGAATATACCGAATTGGAAGTGTGCTGAGTTCAAAGTTCGGGAGTATGCCGAACTGGAAGTATGCCGAGTTCAAAGTATGTTGAACTGGAAGTATGCCGAGTCCGAGAGTATGCCGAACTGGAAGTAGTTCCTTGCTGAAGGGCCTCCGGAGTTATGTAGCTTGTTCTTCAATGAAGGGCTAATATGCAGCTTGATCTTCAAAGAAGGGCTTCCGGTGTTCAAGTGGCGTGTTCCTCAGCGCGGTATACGCAGTACAACTGCGGGCGTGTTCCAGACGATATCCTGGAGAGATTTCGGCAGAGCTTCGATATGCAGATTTCCAGACCTCATTCTTTGAAAATGAAACCACTATTTATAGTGGTGAGGGTGAGGGAAAATCTCCAACCAACTCTTAATTCCTTATTTAATTTAATTTCTTTAATTAAATTAAGGAATGTATCGAGACACCATTGCGCCCAGGTTCATGATTTCATTAAATTTCCAAATAATATCAAATATTCAAATTTCCTCAAAATTATATAATCCATATATAATTTTAGTGGGCCAAGACCAAGTCAAGCCCGCTAATTAGGCAACCCAATTCATCCAAGCAGCCCGGTCCAACTCAATTAAATATTTCATCATTTCGGGCCGAACAATCCAACATCCAATTACATTTAATTAAGCAATTAAACCAATTAAATATTTAATAGGCCATTTTAATTAACCCGATTAAAAAAATACCAGTCTAATTAGCTTAATTAAAGTAATTAATTTAACAATCAATTATCCACCACGGTGCAACAATACTATTTAAATTTCCAATGCTTACAAATTTGTAAACAAAGAAAATTGAATAATATATTTTAATATTCAAAATTCTGATTACATGTCAAATATCAAGGGGGTGTGGGTACAAGATCTCTGGATGTCCTCTGATTCTTCAATTTGATGTCTTGAACACTCCACCATTGAAGGGCCTCCGGGTTTCGAGTGGCTTGATCTTCAAAGAAGGGCTTGTATATATAGCTTGTTCTTCTTGAAGGGCCTCCGGGTTCAAATGGCTTGATCTTCAATAGAGGTTTGGATCAACATGCATCAACATATGGAGGAGGAGGGGCTTTTGCTTTCAGGATCACATTTTTATTGTGATCCTGAATAATATTTTTCTAGATGTTTACATCACTTTTCCTAGGATGTGTGTGATTACATAGAAATGAAATGCCCTATTTATAGCTGTAGGATAGAGAGTTTTGATAAGCTCAAACTCTTTTGATATTATCTAATTAAACAAATTAGATAATATCAATATTATCCAAAATATTTTAAATATATTCAAATATACTAATATTGATAAATAATCAATATTTTGTCTACAAATGCCCCCTCGAGACTTGCTTATACACCACTTGAGAGCATATAGCATTCAAAAGTATGTAGTGCAAGAAAGTCTCGACACTACAACTTAAAGATATAAGGCCGTTTCAACTCGTGCCAAGGAGTCTTGAAAGATATGAGGTCGTTTTTACTCGTGCCAAGGAGCATGAACATGAGGCCGTTTAAACTCGTGCCAAGGAGTATCATTTAAGTGCCAAGGAGTGCCAAGGAGCCTTGAAAGATATGAGGCGAACACCCGGACGGTTCGCTCCGCTGTGCACTGAAAAGGAAGATGGGAAACAATGGAAGCGTCCACTCCCCTTCATTGTTAAGCACGCTGTCGGTCAAAGTTCAGAACCACGGCGGAATGATAACACATCCGAAGGAAAATGGGTGATTGTCACTCATAGAAAGAAGAAAGTTGAGCCTGTGAAGCATCAAAAACACATAGTGAAAAGTTGGCTTGAGAAAACTTCAAAAAATACTCATGCCCACAAATCAAAGACGAAGGGCCATGTCAAACAGCCACGTGCACCAGTTCCTTTGGCTCAATATATGCCAAAAGGATTTGATCTTCAAGGGGCCGGCACTTCTGGCTCCTGCCTAAATACAAATGACAAGCCAGAAGATGGAGGTGAATGTTCATCTCCTAAACATATCGAGGATGAGGAAGTGCTAATGCATAAGGTTACTTCCTACTCCACAGAAATTACCTTCAAGGATGAAGACTTGTTACTTGGAGGCACGCCACACAATCGGCCATTATTTGTTGAAGGCTACACCCGTGGGCAAAAACTCAAAAGAATTATGGTTGATCAAGGCTCAGCTGTCAACATCCTATCCCTCCGAGCTGTGAAGGACCTTGGTATATCTACAGATGAGCTTGCCCAAAGTCGTCTAATGATACAAGGCTTCAACCAGGGAGGGCAAAGAGCAATCGGCATCATCAGACTTGACTTAAGAATTGGAAGCCTAAGTTCAGGTGTCCTCTGCCATGTCATAGATGCGAGGACATCTTATAACTTGTTACTTGGAAGGCCGTGGATACATGAAAATGGGGTGGTACCCTCGTCTTGGCATCAATGCCTCATGTTTGAAAAGAACGGCGTAGTTGAAAAGGTTGTCGCCGATGAAAGCCCTTTCACAGAGGCTGAGTCTTACTTTACAGATGCAAAGTTCTACATTAAAAGGCAAGTTATTGTTGAAGATATCGAGGGAAACAATGACGATCCACCTTCCCGATCGAAGTCAAAGGGAAAACAAGTTATACAGAGAGATCAACACAACACAAAACTCATCTTCCCGCTTGCGAGGATTGATACACTCAAAACAAATGCAGCAAAATCATCCGAAGAGAAATGTGGTGATAAAGTGGGCCAAATATTCCCCGCCAAACGTACCGAGGGTTTCGACCCTAACGCTTATAAGCTTCTAGCCAAGGCTGGCTATAACCCCAACGAGCCACAAAAGTTGGGAAAGCTTATCCCCGAAGTCGGTGGTAAAGGCAATGCAAGTCACCAAGAACCTCAAACGCGCAAAGGGTTGGGCTATGTTCCCCCTAAACCAGTGCGAATTCTTATAAACAGGGCTGCAAGTAATTGTATCTCCACGGAGGGAAGCGAGTATGACCCAAAGCTCACTCCTACCAATGATAATGGGCAAGACAAAAAGAAGTCAGTCTTCGACCGAATCGGTAAGGCGGACTCTTGACGCTCAGTCTTTGATAGACTGGGGTCAAGTCCTAAAGCCCTAAAGAGAAAGTCAATGCATGATCGACTCGGAGCTGTCCAAGTTGTTAAAGACAGTGCCAATGTTCCTGCTGAAGTGGAACCTCCCAAAAGGCTTAGAAGCATGATTCCTTCTCGGATGAGACGAGAAACATATATTCATGTTTCATGCGGTGAAGTGTTGAAAGTCCAACCGAAGACCATTGTACACACTCGTGTACATAAAGAGGAAAATGAGGAAAGCGTAGGTTGAAGTGATGACGTACCACCAACCACTCAGGGAGAGGTGGCATCGTCGTTCCATATCACTTTGTGTGATGAGACTCCGATTGAGGGAGAAGATGCAGAAGAGGCACCCCATGAGTTAGAAGAAGGGGTACGGGCCGCAGTGGATGAATTAAAAGAAGTTGATCTGGGAACTCCTGAAAATCCTCGTCCTATCTTCATTAGCGCACTCCTATCCGATGAAGATGAAGAAATCTATGTCACATTGCTGAAAGAATATATTGATGTCTTTGCATGGACATACAAGGAGATGCCAGGGTTAGACCCAAAGGTAGCTGTGCACCGCTTAGCAGTGAAGAAGGGGTGTCGCCCGGTTAAACAAGCTCAACGACGCTTCCGCCCCGAGCTCATTCCCTCGATTGAAACAGAAGTTAATAAGCTTATTGAGGCTGGCTTCATTCGTGAAGTTAAATATCCAACCTGCATATCTAGTATTGTGCCTGTGCGCAAGAAGAACGGCCAGATACGCGTCTGCGTAGATTTTCGGGACCTCAACGTGGCATGCCCGAAAGATGACTTCCTGCTTCCTATCACGGAGTTAATGATAGATGCCGTGACCGGGCATGAGATCCTGTCATTCATGGATGGCTCCTCCGGTTACAATCAAATCCGCATGGCGCCGGAAGATGAAGACTTAACTGCATTCCGAACGCCGAAAGGCATTTACTGTTACAAAGTAATGCCCTTTGGTTTGAAAAATGCAGGTGCTACATACCAACGGGCTATGCAGACAATATTTGATGATATGCTGCACAAAATGGTTGAATGCTATGTAGACGACCTGGTTGTGAAGTCGAAATTGCGCACAAATCACTTGGTGCATTTAAGGCAAGTCTTCGACCGCCTACGGAAGTTTCAACTCAAAATGAACCCCTTGAAATGTGCTTTCGGGGTTGCTGCTGGAAAGTTCCTCGGGTTTACTGTTCGACACAGGGGCATTGAGATAGAGCAAGCCAAAATTGACGCCATAATGAAGATGCCTGAGCCGAGAAACCTTCATGAGCTTAAAAGCTTACAAGGGAAGTTGGCTTACATCCGAAGGTTCATATCAAACCTAGCGGGAAGATGTCAACCGTTTAGTCGATTGATGAAAAAGGGCATCCCGTTCATATGGGATGAGGCATGCAAGAACGCATTTGAGAGTATCAAGTCATACTTGATGAAGCCGCCTATGTTAACCGCTCCTGTTCACGGTCGCCCACTAATCCTCTATATCTCCGCCCAAGACAGTTCTATGGGCGCCTTGCTTGCTCAGGAAAATGACAAGGGGAAGGAGAATGCTCTATACTATCTCAGTAGAATGATGACCCCGAACGAGTTAAAGTACTCCCCAATTGAAAAGCTATGTTTGGCACTTGTGTTCGCCATCAAAAAACTTAAGCACTACTTCGAAGCTCATACCATCCGGCTTGTTTCCAAAGCGAACCCGGTGAAATATGTTATGGCGAAGGTCGTTCTCTCCGACCGCCTCGCAAGGTGGTACTTATTGTTTCAACAGTTTGAAATTATATATGTGCCGCAAAAGTCTGTCAAGGGGCAAGCCTTGGCCGATTTCCTAGCAGATCACCCAATACCTGCTGAATGGGAGTTGTCTGACGATTTGCCTGATGAAGATGTACTTATCATTGAAGTCCTACCCCTATGGAAGATGTACTTTGATGGGGCTTCGCATAGAGAAGGGGCAGGTGCTGGAGTTGTCTTCGTCACTCCAGAAGGCGAGGTGTTGCCATATTCATTCACCTTGACCGAGCAATGTTCAAACAACGTTGCTGAGTATCAAGCATTGATACTTGGGCTCGAAATAGCGGCTGACATGAAGCAACTGAGAATTAACATTTATGGAGATTCAAAGTTGATCATAAACCAAGTGTTGGGTTTATATGAAGTGAAAAAGGCGGAGTTAATCCCATATAACAACTATGCAAAGATACTAATGCAATGGTTAGGGGATGTCACAATTGAACATATACCAAGGAAAGAAAACAAGCAGGCTGACGCTTTAGCCGCATTGGCTTCGACTATTGCTCATCCTGCAGCCCGAGTGCGAGTATGCCAAAAGTGGGTAGTTCCACCAATCTTCAATGAAGACGGCTCAGTTGATGAAACTGTTGAACTACCTACTGCCTCAGTTTATGATATAGGCAAAGACGACTGGAGGCAACCGTTAATTGACTACCTCACTGATGGAAAGTTACCTGAAGATCCCCGGAAAAGGGTGGATATAAAGCGTCGAACTCCTCGCTTCATCTACTATAAAGAGACGTTATATCGTCGTTCATTCGAGGGAGTCTTTCTCCGATGTCTAGGGGAAGATGAAACTTTACAAGCTATGCAAGAAGCTCATTCTGGGGTTTGCGGTGCACATCAATCCGGTCCCAAGTTACACTTTCACATTAAACGAATGGGCTATTATTGGCCTACAATGGTAAAGGATTGCATAGACTATGCTCGAAGGTGTCAAGCTTGTCAATATCATGCAAACTTTATTCATCAGCCACCAGAACTTCTACACCCAACAGTTGCATCTTGGCCATTTGATGCTTGGGGACTTGATGTGGTTGGCCCAATTACGCCCAAATCATCTGCGGGGCACGCATACATACTAGCTGCCACCGATTACTTTTCAAAGTGGGCGGAAGCTGTGACATTGAAGGAGGTGAAGAAAGAAAATGTTGCAGACTTTCTCCGTGTCCACATCGTCTATCGATTTGGTATCCCACGATATATCTTAACAGATAATGGGAAGCCCTTTTGACAACAAGTTGATGGACAAGATTTGCAAGCTTTTTGACTTTAAGAAACGAAACTCATCAGCTTACTATGCAGCTGCGAATGGGCTTGCTGAAGCTTTTAACAAGACCCTATGCAATTTATTGAAGAAAGTGGTCTCAAAATCAAAAAGAGACTGGCATGATAGAATGGAAGAAGCTTTGTGGGCGTATAGAACCACATACCGCACACCTACTCAAAGCACTCCAAACTCTTTGGTGTATGGTGTAGAAGCGGTCTTGCCTCTAGAGCGCCAAATACCTTCCTTAAGGTTGGCTATACAATAGGGGCTTACTGATGAAGAAAATGCTAAGTTACGCTTGGCTGAGTTGGAAGCCTTGGATGAAAAACGTCTGCAAGCGCAACAAAGCTTGGAGTGCTATCAAGCTCGCATGTCCAGAGCTTTTAACAAAAGGGTTAGGACCCGTTCTTTTCAAATTGGGGACAAAGTCCTAGCTGTTCGCAGGCCCATCATTGTCACGAGAAAAACCGGTCACAAGTTCACTTCAAGGTGGGATGGTCCCTACGTTATTTTAGAAGTTTACACCGGTGGGTGGGCCCAAATCATAGACGCTCCTGGACCGCATGAGTCTAAACTATGAACGGCTCTACTTAAAATTTTTTTTTATTTGAACTACGTTTGACTTCTCCTTCATAGGAGTACGTTTGACTATCTAAGTTCAGTCATAACAAAAACAAATCCAATTCATGTTGCAAGAGTGGTTTATCAAGACATTCGCTCAGCTCAGCAAGCCAAAGCAAAGATGTACGAGTTTGCTAAAAGTCAAGCACAAAAATGAGAAGCACCCAATTATCAAGAGTTGAGGAAAGAAACAACATCAGTCTTGCAACAAAAAGAAATGACTAAAGGGAAAATGGCCTCATTCAAGCTCTCCCCATCTTTTGGAGTCAATAGAGTCAACCCTTAAATGAGAGAGACTTCTACCTTGGCATTTGAGACTGAATTCGCCTCAGAAGTGATAGAAGTGTCATAATCACAGCCATAGGGGCAAACCCTTCATGAAATCTTAAAGGGAAGAAGCTACAGGATACTCCCTAGCACGAGTCGAAACTGCCTCATATCTTTTCAAGACTCCTTACGTCACCAAGCATATATTATGTACGTACATATGTATATGATCCGCAAAGTAAAAATGCCAAACATATATATATTGTATACATATATATACAGTCGCATGGACCAGTAGTGGAAGTAATATATCTACCGTGCATGCAAATGGTGGGGCAAAACAAAAACATTAAACATATTACATATATACCTATGGACCACGCATATATTATATATATTATGCACAAAGTGTGTATATTATATATAAGTTAAACATGTGGATTATGCATAGTGGGCCGCCGTGAGTTTATATTATGTGTACATATACATATATGTAATTCGCACAAACGAAGCAGTGCAGTACATATATATTATTAATATTCATATACACACTCACAATATACGTACATAAATAGAGAGGAGAGTGGCATGCAAAGTAAAATACATGTGAATGTTTGAGTCATCTACACGCAGAGCAAAGGGAAGAGTACGCATGGGAATGCGTGAAAGGCTCTATGTAGACCCTCCCTTATTCCACTTCAGTCGTGCATTGAACAGAAAACAAAGCAAACATATATATATGTGATATTTGGCCACATATATATACATGTACACCCAGGCGAGCAATGAAGACATAGGTGGTGAAAATTAAATATGTTAGGCAAATTCACAAGCAAAGCAGAGAAACTAAATAAAGCATGGGAATATGGGAAGGTAAAAGTCTGTAGCACAAGGCTCTATGAAGACTCATGCTTTCCGAGGCAAGCACATATGTATTGTCTCTCCCTCCGGTTGTAATTAAACTGATAGAAAACATAACCTCCTTTCCGAAGCAGCGAAATATTCCTTCCCAGCAAGCTCCGGTGAGTTCACCGGTACGGTGAACTTGGAAGCTTTACAGTAGCCTTCAGCGCCGAGCAATGGCGAATATTTCCTGGCTACGACATTCTCATATTGTAGTGTGACAAAGTCAAGCCAACGATCTCCGATAGCCAGCCCGGCGAGTGTCCCAAGGTGATGACAGAAATTCCAGTCGGCAGCCGCAAGATTCTAGCAAGCCAGTATTCTCCAGAGGCGAGCTTGTCCACTCCCCTTCGGCGGTAGCCGATGTAAATTTGAGCAGAGGAAACAACCAAAAAAATTGATTCCGATGTGCTAATCCCAGCAGGTCCTTCTCCGATGGCGGTGGCCCGCAGCGGCGGCGAGCCCAAACAATGGTAGAGGACGTTTCAGAAAAATCAATTTCTAAAAAGCTCCGGTCCAATGTTTTAATCTCAGACGATAGCAATGTGCCGGAGCACATGCCTGGAGAGTACCCAGCGACTTTTGTGTCTCCCATGATGGTGATCGGAGATGGTGGCCGGCAGCGCGAAACCAAGCCGTTCCGGAAAATTTCCAGGTTGCGGTGAGAGTCTGGCAATGGTGAAAAACATCTCAAGAAAATTAATTCCAAGTGCATTCTGTCCAATGTCTTTCATGTGGCAAGAATCCAAACATCATTCCGGAAAAGTTAACTTTCAAAAAGTTCCAGATCACTGGTGAAGATGGTGATCCAAGCTTTCTTCTCCGATGATAGAAGACGTGCCGGAGCAACGTCTTGAGGCAACATCCAGCAGTGGCCTTCCCCGGTGACGGTGGCCGGTGGCCGGCGGCGTGAACCCAAACAGTGGTGGAAGTCATCCCGGAAAAATCAGTTTCCAAAGAGGTTCCGGTCCGCTGTTGGTGACGGCAGAGAGCTCAAGAAGAAGCATAGCAGATGTCCGATGCGATACTAGATCGCCGGCGCGATTCCGTGTCCTTCATCGCCAAGTGCAATGAGAATGGGCACTATCCGGTAGCAAGAACAGATCCAAACAGTGGTGAAAACAGCCGGGAAATCAATTCCGGGAAGGTTCCGGTCCACTGTTGGTGAAGATGGCGAGCCAAGCATTGGTGAGAAAACAACCCGGAAAATCAATTCCCAGGAGGTCCCATCCAATGCTCTCAATTCTTCCCCTCCTTGTTCTTGATAAAAGCTGCAAAAATTAAATACATACACATATATATGGGCAAAATTAGAGTTACCTGAAGGTTGTTGGTCTGCGCTCAGATGAGAGGGGATGCAAGGCAGTGAAGATGAGTCTTATTTATAGCTGCAGAATGAGGAATTTGAGTGTGCTAGGACTCCAATTTTGTTGTTTAATCTATATCAAGCTCTGATTCTGCGGTTGGTTATGTGGCTGGGATATAGTTGATAGAATTTTGAATTCTAAGAGAAGAGCTGATTGGATGTTGGAACTACACTAGTGGTCCATGTACGTCTATCAAGCTGTGAAAGGAAATTAATTTTAGCTAAATTAAAATTGGAATTTGGCTAAAAATAAAATTAAATCTGAGTAAAGTTGAGAGGGAAAATAAGATGGGCCTTTAATATGATTGTGGACATGGTTCTTGTTGGGCTTGGTGCATATATTGGAGATTTCTTCAGTCGTTATACCCTACACCACGGCGCACATAGCACTGTGCGCCGCGCGCCTCCCAAAACGACGTCGTTTTGGGAGGCACGGTAGGAAGTTGCTGGGATTATGTGTATTTGTTCATATAGTTATGTGTATTGGTTTATACAGTTATGTACATTTTTTATACAATTATGTACATTCTTTTTATACAATTATGTACATCCAAATCAGAAAATTTGTGTGTATTATGTTAATAGTTGATGTGTATTATGTTAAAAGTTTATGTTTATTATGTATTATGTTAGATTATGTGTATTATCTTTTAAAAAGAGTGTGTATATTTTGTTATATAATTATGTACATTCATGTATACAATTATGTGTATTCTAGTACAACATTATGTACATTCTTGAACAACGGTTTTTTTTTTTTTTTTAAAGAAAAAACTACTGCCATTCACTGGGGCGGGAAATTTCAAAAAAAAAAAAAAATTAAAACGATGTCGTTTTGCATCTGGGCGCATAGTGCAACGGGCGCCGTGGTGTAGGATATAAATTGCCAGATTTCTTGCAGTCAGAATTTAATTATTGGGTTATTATCTACAAATATGGACGGTTGGACTACTACGATTAATTTCGAGACTACCTTCCCTTTGCGTTTAAGGCACGTCAAGCAAGTCTCGAAGGGGCAATTTGTAAGCATTGGAAATTTAAATAGTATTGTTGCACCGTGGTGGATAATTGATTGTTAAATTAATTACTTTAATTAAGCTAATTAGACTGGTATTTATTTAATCGAGTTAATTAAAATGACTTATTAAATATTTAATTGGTTTAATTGCTTAATTAAATGTAATTGGATGTTGGATTGTTCTGCCCGAAATGATAAAATATTTAATTGAGTTGGACCGGGCTGCTTGGATGAATTGGGTTGCCTAATTAGCGGGCTTGACATGGTCTTGGCCCACTAAAATTATATGTGGATTATATAATTTTGAGGAAATTTGAATATTTGATATTATTTGGAAATTTAATGAAATCATGAACCTGGGCGCAATGGTGTCCCGATACATTCCTTAATTTAATTAAAGAAATTAAATTAAATAAGGAATTAAGAGTTGGTTGGAGATTTTCCCTCACCCTCACCACTATAAATAGTGGTTTCATTTTCAAAGAATGAGGTCTGGAAATCTGCATATCGAAGCTCTGCCGAAATCTCTCCAGGATATCGTCTGGAACACGCCCGCAGTTGTACTGCGTAGGAACACGCCACTTGAACACCAGAAGCCCTTCTTTGAAGATCAAGCTGCATATTAGCCCTTCATTGAAGAACAAGCTACATAACTCCGGAGGCCCTTCAGCAAGGAACTACTTCCAGTTCGGCATACTCCCGGACTCGGCATACTTCCAGTTCAACATACTTTGAACTCAGCATACTTCCAGTTCGGCATACTCCCGAACTTTGAACTCGGCACACTTCCAATTCGGCATATTCCGGATTCGGCATACTTCCGACAAGGAACTACTTCAAGTTCAGCATACTCTGGACTCGGCACACTTCCAATTTGGCATATTCCAAATTTGGCACACATCTAATAAGCATACTTCTAGTAGAGAATCAGAGGACTTCTCATATACAGAGATTGTACCCCTTCTTGATTGATACATACTACTTGTAACCGATACTTTGAATTTTGAATATATACAAATCAAGTTTTTCGCATCCGTAACAGAAATATAAATGCAATGTTTTGAGAATGGAAAAGACATCTAGAGCCACATGAAAAACAAATACTTGATATAAATAAAAGCAACTAATAAATGCATGGGACTTGGGACTTGTATTTCAGCCTGCATGTGTGAACGCACGTAGGATCGAAGCTCAAGAAACAATCACACAAATTATAAGAACTCAAAGGGAATAATATTCTTCTTCAATATCTCCAGGATTACAGAATATATGAATATATAGGCAACTCCATATGAGAATCCGTAACAGAAATATAAATGCAATGTTTTGAGAATGGAAAAGACATCTAGAGCCACATGAAAAATAAATACTTGATATAAATAAAAGCACCTAATAAATGCATGAGACTTGGGACTTGTATTTCAGCTGCCTGCATGTGTGAACGCCATCATTTTGCATTTAATCAAGTATGTTCTTGTTTAGACGGATGTGTATATTTCGATTTTAGGAATATTATACACATGCAATAATTTTCAGATCTAGAAATTTATGAGTATATCAACAAAGAGTTAGCGCTGGAGTATTTATTTATTTTTTAATATCTGTTATGTGCAATATTTTTGTTCATATGTGCGTTTTTTATATAGATTTTTTATTTTTTATATGCATGTATATTGTTGGATAAACTTGGGTTTATTATTGATTCTGGAATTTGAAAAGAGAAAATAGAGGGGAAATAGAAGAGAAAAGGGAAGATACAGAGAAGAGAGAGTTGGGAGGGAGAAAGAGGTAAGGAAAGTTGAGAGAAATTCTATTACTTTGAGTCAAACGAAGCATAAACCTCCTGTATATGTTCCCTATTTATACTAAGGATATCGAAAAGAATTGTGGAAAATATCTAATAACAGCTAACAGATTAACAACAAACTAACGGCACTCAATCTTTTCTTTCCTTCTGAAGTCTTGGGGCGTTACATATTATATAGATTTAACATCCCATGTGTTCAATTTATATGTCATATTTTTTTTGGAGTTTATTTGAGTTCAAATGCGATTATATTTGAAAATTGTTTAGTTAACTGTTGAGAAAAATCTGAGTTCATTGGTTTGTGAGAAATCTGCTCATCTTGCAGTTTTCTTGATATATCATTTTTTTTTTCGGAATCAAAAGATCATTTTCACTGGACTCTATTTCTGCTTTGATGGATGGTTAGTGCTGCAGCGGTTAAAGCTTTTGCAGATGAATCTACAAGCTCGAAAACACATGTAAAATTTCAGTTTAAAACTAAAATAGCTTCATGTAATGTAGTGT
Organism: Ipomoea nil; assembly: GCF_001879475.1. Classification (NCBI taxonomy): domain Eukaryota; kingdom Viridiplantae; phylum Streptophyta; class Magnoliopsida; order Solanales; family Convolvulaceae; genus Ipomoea; species Ipomoea nil. The sequence goes on along the minus strand of NW_017617690.1, from coordinate 1,189,318 downwards.
AAATGGGATGAATCCTCCATGTTTCTGATATGAACTATGTACTAAGACAAAAATGGAGGCTGATACCAAAAGTGGATGGAAATTTGCACCTTCATTGTTTCATTTCCTAGATGAGCAATATTTGCTATATTGTAATACTGACTAATTCTAATTATGATTATGCACCAGAACAGAACATGTATAAAAATAGATTTCCAGTGAGATCAATTTTTGTTTTTTGTTTTTTTTTTGTTTTTTTTTGTTTTGTTTTTTTTTTTTTTTTTTTTTTTTTTGTTTTTTTTTTTTTTTTTTTTACATTTACCTCAACATTAGAGTGTAAGCTTTTAAATGCAGAAAATAATATTTCTATTATTTGTATGCACATGTCCTCAAAAAACTATGGCAATATTGCAGACGACGGGAACTAAGATGTCTGGGTAGAGCTACAAAGAAGAGATACATACAGTGAACACCTTCTTTGAAGGGTAATATTCTTTTATAACTTTTTAACTATATTTTTTACATCTATATATATAATTAATGCTTTATTATTATTCTCTATACATTTAACATCTCATGTGTTTCATTTATATATCAGATTTTATTTTTGGTTTATTTTGGTTCACATGCAATGAATATTTTAGAATTGCTTTATTTCACAATTAGCAACAAATTTGATATACGTTTCAATTGCATATTTTTTCCTAGAATTCACGTTACTTAAAAAAAAAAAAAAAAATTGGTGCAGATTTCACACACATGTAAAGCAAATCAGGTACATATTGCAAATGAAATATTAAGTCAATATTTCATTGAGTTTGAATGTAGAACAACAGGTATGTTTTCATTGTACCTTTATCTTCAACATCGTGTTTTCTTTTTCCACGTATGGTAGTTGACCCCTTCACTTTCTTCACTGTTCTTGCAATTCTTTACTATGCACATACAAAACTTTTCTTTGAGAAAGAACATCTTTGTTTCTTAAATGCCATGTATATATAGATACCAACTTTTAGAGAATTGAAGTCACTATCAAACATTAGTATATGAGAGTCAAAGCTTACCATCAACAATTAATGCCTAGTAGTAGGGCTGCTAGGTGTATGGGAAAAGTAGCAATATTTTGTGTATTGGATATTGTGTAACTTATATTGTACTCAAGAAAGGTGATGGCTTGTTTTTGTACTTTAAATAAGAAATAAATTATTCAAATATTATATCATATTTTAACAAAAAAGCTTTTACAATTTAAAAATCTAAAAGCCTAAAAACTTCATAAATTGTTAACAATTTTTCAGTAGAATCCAACAAAACTGAATAGGAATTCATTCTCATCACCAATGTGAGGTTAGATAATGAATAGGACAAAAAAAAACTCAAAAATATAATGCTACCTTGCATTTTGTATTGCCGTAGAAACCAGATCCATATCCATGCGTCTTGTTAGTTTGCACCATGCCTGTTTCCCCAAAGAGGTCACCTCTGAGCATATCACAGTCTAATGCAACTACAGCTCAATCTCTGAATAACTTGAGTCCATTGGTACTATAGTGAAACATTAGAAAAGCCAACAGGGGCTTTCACATCAGATAATTTCTTTCTTTTTTCAGTATATGCATAGACAGATAAAGGACTAAGGATTGAAATTCACAACTAAAATTTACTTGACTTCATAAAATGCTAAGAAAGATAGAAACAGTTTAAGGATAAATAATTGTAATATATAATGTGCTGTAAATAATGACACTAAATATGAATTTAAGAAAAAGGAAATAAAAGAACTAACCTTGTATACTATTTACTATGCAAATCAAATTCAATAACCAAGCTTTACTTATATGATATTAACTTCTGATCAGCATGCATGTTTCTTTCTAGTACTAACAGAATTGTTTTATAAATATGGTGTAGATGGTGTAGAGTTGAGACACATATCCAAAGGAAAACAGGAACATAGTGCAAATCAAATAGTAAGTGCAAATTTGATAAAGCTTGAATTTAAAACACCATGTTTGCTTCTGTACCTTTTTTGTTTCTATAAAAGTTTTCTCATTCCACATATGCTTGTTGATCCCTTCATCCTTTTCATTCTGCCTGCATTTGTTAACTATTGATCCCTTCTCTAATTTTTTTTTTTTTTTTTTGTGTGCATATTAAACAACTTACGTAAAGTAGAGTTCCAAAAGAAAAGGATGTTGGTATTAACCAAGGTTGCAGTAGGCGCTAGGCGCTAGTCGGGCGGCCGGGCAGCGCCTAGCGCCTAGGCGGTCTAGGCGGCGCCTAGGCGGATTCTAGGCGGCGCTAGGCGGGCACCAAAAAAATTAAAAAAAATAGTGACAGACTTGTAGTTCGACAATTTTAATGAGGTTGTTTTCAACGTTCACTCAAATAACACATCTAAATAAATGAAATAATGATAATTTATAAGTCATAATGTCATAATAATATTAAAATCAATAATTAATGAAAGACGACATCGGTCAAAATCAGACAAAATCGATCAAAATCGGTCAAAACGGTCAAAATCGGACGAAATCGGTCGACTCGGCCGAGTTTGACCGCCCAGGCCGCCTAGGCGGCCGACCGAGTTTTGGCCGCCTATAGGCCAAAACTCCAAGGCAAGTGGCCGCCTAGCGCCTAGGCGGGCACCTAGGCGGCTAGGCGGCCGAGTTTTACAACACTGGTATTAACTCAATAGTAGATTCCTTAGTCTGCTGAAGATGAAGCTGCGCACCCACAATAAACTGCCCGGATATCTCTTGCCTTGATTGCAGAAATATGTAATTTGTTTTTTAAGTTTGTATTTGAATAGAGGCTGAAGTCTCAAAACATGTATCTTCTTCTATATATAAGCGTGGAACTAAGGTAGTGAAACTGTAACATCGATAGCCATACCTGCTGCCGTAAAAAATTAAAGGAAATACCAACTCTGCCAACAATACAGCACTCCCCGTACACAGCTTGATTGAAATCACACGCTTCCTATCAAGAAGCAGGTGTAGATACGCAAATTAACAGGCAATAAGTTTTAGGAGCATCACAATCATATGACAATTCTTCATCTAACAACTGATTTCCATGAGAAGATGAGGAACTCATATTTGGCAGAGGCATAGAGGGAAAGCAAGAAATACTTTTTCCAAATACACGTAAAAGATTTTCAATTTCCACCAAAGCATAGTTAGCCTTTTCTTCATCTGTGAGGATTAAACCTAAAAAAGGAAATAAGATCTAAATCTTACTTATATCTGATGTTCCAATATAGAACAATCATGTTAATAAAATGTATGTATTTTGGATCCTACAAAAGAATATAAATAAAAAAAACCTGGTTTATCTAGTAGTTTCCGTTGGTTGAACTCCGCATCTTCAGCTAAGAATATCCATACTGCCTCCCAAACAACTTATGGTCGAATAAGAACGTTTGAAGTAAGCATAGTAACAAATAGTCTCCTCATAGAAGTTGCAGATGCCCATTTACTTGCTTCATTAATCGCATCAACATATTCCTTGTCATCTGCTAATAAACCACGAGCATAGCATGCATCTCGAAACGAACTATACTGCACCCCCTCAACAATACGAAGATCTTCATAACATGTTGCACCAGGAACCAAGTTCAACAAACACCTTTTATATATATATATATATATATATATATATATATATATATATATATATATATATATATATATATATATATATATTGTCCTATTGTATTACGAATAGAAATTTTAATGTAGAATTATAGTACAAATAGGAAAGTTTGAAACAATATATTCTATTAGGAATTGTATTACACTGTTTTATAATAGGAAAATAGCATTTTTTCCACTGAGTTATATACTTATAATAGCACTTTTTTTTTCAATAAATTATTCAAGTGGCTGTTTGTCCACCTAAATTGTTAAATGGACATATTTACCCTTAAAATAAATATTTCATTTATTTTTTTCTCGAACGAATTATGATCACGATTTGGTTCAAACCGAACAGACATTATAGCAACCAACCCGAAATATTCCAATTACAATTTAGATGTGAAACCCGATATTTAGAGTTTATTAAAATTGCGAACCGGAACGGACGGTTCATGTTCTGAACTGAAAAAATAAAATATATTTATTGTTGAATTTAGACTATTTTAAAATATAAAAATAAAATTCTAAAATAAAGACGTATCAAAATCATGAACCGGATCTGGAACTGCCAATTTACGGTTCAGGGTCCAGTTTTTTCGATTCATAATTTTAATAAATTGAAATACAAATATTGGGTTCTGATCTGAATCATAAGAGGAAACTTTCAATTCGATTGCTATAGTGTCCGGTTCAGTTCAAACCGAACCGTGATCATCCCTACGTATACGCAATAATTTGTTGGAGAAGAAAAATAAATAAAATGTTTACTTTAAGGGTAGAAATGTCAATTTAATATATCAGGGGGGAAAATCGCCACTTTTAGAATACTTGAGGGGGCTAATGTGCATACATGAATAATTCAGGGTAAAAAAGTGTTATAAGTATATAACTCAGAGGGAAAAATTGTCGTTTTCGCTATTAGAATATGACTTTTAACCTAGAATTATAGTACGAATAGGAAAGTAGAAAGCAATATATTTTATTAGAAAGCAAGATTTTTTAGGAATTGGGCGAAAAGTTAAAGTTCATGATTTTTATTTTATTTTATTTTATATATAGTATAGATAAGTATGCACAATGCACGATAGAAATGACAAATGAATACAAATAATTTTGAAATTATATAACCAAAATAAATATATTTTTTATATAACCAATATATATATTGCCACTGATAGATTAAATTAATTCGGGTGGCTCGAATCAAATAACCCAATAATTAAAGGAGTACCATAAGGATAAAATGTAGAGCTTAAAGTAGTGTTGCAAAAATCCCGCCTAGGCACCGATTAATCGGCGCTTAAGTGCTAGGTGCCACTCACCCGCCTAGCGTATCACCATAATCAGTGGTCTAGGCGGCTGACTATGCCGCTTAAGCCTGTCAAGGCGCTAATTGCCTTGGCCTCCTATGCACCGACTAGGTCGCCTAGTCGACCAATTAGCTATTGTTCCCTTCTTTGTAAAATGAGTTATTTCACTCAAAATGACATCGTTTTGAGTAAAAAAACCCTTAATTTTAAATTGTTCAAACTCTAGATTTTTTTTAGGTTAATATTTAATATTTTAGTATTAACTATTAAAGTATTAAATACTCCATCCGTCTCATTTTTTTTGTCTGATTCGGTTAACGAGGCTTGACTAAAATTATTTTTAATTCAGTTTTTCATAATAATATTAAGTTTAGTATTAGTATATAAACTTTATATATTTAGAAACTACATTAAAATTACTATTAAACACAACCAATGAAATTTAAAAATAATTAAAAATTACTAAAGAAAATAAACAATAAAGAAAGAATTGACTTGAGCACTGAATAATAAACATGACAGGCAATATGGGACATAGAGATTAGTTTATAATTATTATCAAGTCTTAAAAAATTTAAACAAATTTTTAAAAAATAAAAAGTACACGGGTGCCTAGGCGCCGATTAATCGTCTAGGCGTCCCCGAGCATTCGAGGAGGACCTAACGATTTTTTCAACCATGGCTTAAAGAGACAAAGTTTGTATTAATGATTCGTGAAAGTACAAGATATGTAATGTCAAGTCAAGAAGATTATGTAATAACATGACAAACGACAATATTTATACCAAAAGCTCTCCCGTAATCGCCCCACGCGAAGACGGTGGCGGTTACAGTTTGACCGCGTCACCGGGGCGAGGCCGAGAGCCAAGGCCGAGGTTAAAATATATATTTAAAAGTTAGCATTTTACATTAATTAATTTTATGTTAATGAATGACCATATTAAATTACATATTTAGAAACTTAATTAGAATTTCGTAAAACATAAACTAATTAAATATGAAATTTATAACGAAATATCCAAAATTGAATGAATAAAAATTATTCTGAATTTGAAGTAGTAAATAATTTTTTCAAAATCTTTATACTAATATGTTTACTCATTTAAATTTAAAATGACAATTTTCTAAAAGTCAAGTAGGAAGTTCGACAAAATATCCACCTACATTTGAAACTTTCATAAAATTTAATTCAATTTTACTATTTTATGGAGTAACTTTTTAATATATCATATATGGTACATTTTTAAATTTTAATTTGGTTATTTTGGTATGAAATTTCCAATTTTAAAAGGTATGTAGACAAAAATTTAAAATTTTTATATAAATTAGAAAGGCATTAATCATAAAGTTATTAAATATTAAAATTTTAAAGGAATATCCAAAAAAGGAATTATTAAAAATAATTTGAATTTGAAACAATAATTTTTGTTTTTTCAAAATCCCTCTAAAATTACTAATATAAATTAAGGCTGAAGAAGTTTGAGTTGGCGTCATCCTTCATCTCGCTAGTATTTAGCAGCCTTTCCGACATGTTGTCATCAACATTAGATTCATCAAAAATTAAGGGTATCAAACTACTGATCTTGTTCGCTTTGATTGTTGTATGGGCACTTATCATCTACGTTTTATTCGCTGCTTTTTATGCTTTTTATGAGTGGTTGTTTCGCCGGATAGCTATTCCTGCGATCAAAGGTTTGAGCAAAAAGACTTTGAAGTCATTGCCGGAGCTTAGTTTCGCGGGTGAACAGAACAAAACATTCTCGTTATGTGCTATTTGTCTGATGGAATATGTGGTCGGAGACAAAATCCGAGTGCTACTGCCGTGTGGTCATGGATTCCATGTAGAGTGCGTTGATATGTGGCTTGTTTCTCACTCCTCTTGTCCCTTTTGCCGGCAAGTCATTGTTCCAACCGGGAGTCAAGGCTACAAAGAGTTGCCGATATAGTACAATTGATTATATCATGTTTTATGTTCAAGCGGCATAATTTTGGTCTCCGACATACTCTTTGTGCTTTAATATGTTAGAAAAAGTATATATGGAGAGATACTATATTGTAACAGAATCAATAGTAATAAAAAAAAAAGATTATATCTTGCTAAATTGTCAAACAAATTTGTTTATTTTTTATTTTATGTATAAATATTTGATACATTGTCGTTATATAATTGTTTACTGCATTCTTTATTTTTAGGTATTTCTTCCTCTCTCAAAGTGTTTAATTCCCAGCCCTAAGGGTCCCACACGTGCCCCGGCCCGACAAAACATTTGGAATGATGTAAATCACGGTGACTCAATGACTCAGCAGATAGGGCCAAATGCCATTACGCACAAGAGATCTGTATATTTTAGACATAATCCACACACTATCACCGTTGAGGTTCAAATCTTGGTCTCTTTTCTCAAATACTGACTACTAAGCCATTCAGCTAATAAGCCCTTGCGGATTAGTTTTAGGTATTTCTATTACTCTACATGGAGTCAAATTGTATGAGTGATTTATTTAAGGCAAAAAATTGTCGAGACCATCTCACATGTCTTAATCTGTGACAAATTATGTTGTGGAACCGTGTACACCTTACAGATGGACACGGTTCTAAAACTATTCATAATTATGAATATATAATTCAAAAATTATGAACAGATATATATTTCTATAATTATGAACATAGAGTTGTGGACATATATATATATATATATATATATATATATATATATATATATATATATATATATATATATATATATATATATATATAATCTATGCACGAACAATTCCAATATATATAATCGTACTTTAATATACTTTAAAGTATTTATTTGAAAATAAATATCTGGTATTATCCAAATTGCGCAATGCGCGTAAAAAACTAGTTATAGATATAATCCATTATTTTTTATACTTGATAATTATTATTATTATTTTTTGAATTCATAGATTAGACTTAATTGTAATTGAATAAAAAAAATTAAAACGAATTGACTTCATTGGTGAATAATTTCGTATTTAAATATGAACAAAAAATGACACTTTTAAATTAACTTTTGAATTGTATTATTTCTTTGTTAAATTTTTATGCATTATATTTGGATAATAAATTTTAATTACATTTTTATTTTTATTATAGAATACAATAACTTGGAGTTAAAATAAATTTAAATTCAATTACCCCACTTTAAAAACAATGAAAGTCTAAATTAATCTATTAATAAGGCTCTTATTTTCAATGGAATGGTCCTGATTGTAGCACTCTTCCTCTTATTAAAGAGAAAGTATTAGATAATGACCATAACCTTTTTGTAGTATAGTATTTCAATTTTCAAGCATAAATATGGTTTTCGATACCAACCTAGCTAATAGGACAAGTTTCAGACGACACGCAAAGATTCCATTAAAAGAAACGATCGAAAAGCACAAACTAAAAATAGAAACTAACAATCCAACATCCTCAGATCAAACGAACAAAAGTGTTTAACAGACACAGATTTATTAATTCATTGCATAGGACCAAATATAATGGTGGCGGCGCAGATGCTCCAACTGGGCGGTTATGTCCCGGGGTTCTCCCTTCGGCAACATGGCGCAGACGGCGGCACGGGTACATTCTTCGGCAACATCGTACCATAAGGAGATCTCCGATGATGATTCTCCGACGACAATAATCCCACTGTCATCCTCTCGCCGTTTGTCAGCCCACCAAACAACCCAAAAACGAGCAGCAAAACAAGGAGAAGCTTTGAAACATTAGCTTCTTGTGATGAAGAATTCAGAGCATTAAACTGGCTGATGGAATGGAAAGAAGGAAAATCTTATTCATGATGGTTACTGTTTCATTGGGGCAGAAGAAGAGGAGAAAGAAAAGAATGTATATGTATGTTACAGAACTTGGTGAGGACAAGCTACTATATATCTATGAAACTAACAGGTAGTTATAACAGAATCCAGCTAAGCACAGCTAGGCACACAGCTCAGCAGAACAGCTCAGCAGAAGAGGCTTCATCAGGCTTCAACACTTCACAAGCCAGTAGCTTCTTTCAGCTTATTTGTTTACTGATTTCATCACCCCCCATAAGCTGGAGCATGAAGATCTTGAAGGCCCAGCTTAGAGTGAAAGACATCAAAGGGTTGTTTTGGTAAAGCTTTGGTGAAACCATCAGCTATCTGTTTGTGTGAAGAAATGGGCAGCAGCTTAACAATCTTCTCATTAACTTTCTGTTTGACCACATGGCAATCTATTTCAATATGCTTGGTCCTCTCATGGAATACATGGTTCTCACCAATGGCAATGGCAGATAGATTATCACAGAACAATGCAGTTGGACTGGTTGATCTCACCCCTAGGTCTTGCAGCAAATACAAGAGCCATTGAATCTCACACACTGTGGATGCTAGAGCTCTATACTCTGCCTCAGAAGATGACCTTGACACAGTCACTTGTTTCTTTGTCTTCCAAGAGACTAATGATTGCCCAATGAAGATGCAGTAGCCAGTGACTGATCTCCTAGTTTCTGCACAGGTAGCCCAGTCAGAGTCAGAGAATCCTTGTAGCCTGACTAGAGAATCAGCAGGATAAAATAAGCCCTTTCCAGGTGATCCTTTGATGTATCTTAAGATTCTATGAGCAGCCATGAGATGAGTGTCTAGGGGCTTGTCAACAAATTGACTTAGCTGTTGGACAGCATAAGTGATGTCTGGTCTTGTATTGGTCAAATAGAGTAGTTTCCCCACCAATCTTCTAAAAATCTCAGGCTTAGCAAGGGCTGTCCCATCCATATTAGTAAGTTTCTGTCCAGCAGTAGCTGGAGTTGATACAGGCTTAGCATTCAAGAAACCATTCTCCATTAAAATGTCCAGTGCATATTTCCTTTGACATAGGTTGAGACCAGCAGCTGTTCTGAAAGCTTCAATGCCTAAAAAATAGTTCAAGGGACCAAGGTCCTTTATCTTGAACCTTCTGTCCAAGTACCCTTTCAGTTCTTGTATCTGACAGAAATCTGTGCCTGTCACTATTATATCATCAACATAGATGAGTAAAGCAATGTAGGATGTGTTTGTGGCTTTGATAAACAGGGAAGGATCAGCATTGGATTGGCAGAATCCATTATCTTGTAGAGCTTTTGTGAGCTTTGCATTCCATTGTCTGCTGGCCTGCTTCAAGCCATATAAAGATCTCAACAATTTACACACTTGATTAGGCTTTTCACTCTGAAAACCAGGAGGCAACAACATGTAAACTTCTTCTTCAAGATCTCCATGTAAAAAGGCATTATTAATATCTAACTGCTGAATATCCCATCCCCTAGCTACAGCCACAACCAAGAGAGCCCTTATGGTAGTCATCCTTGCCACAGGAGAGAATGTCTCAAGGTAATCCACACCCAATTGTTGAGTGTAACCTCTGGCCACAAGCCTAGCTTTATGTCTCTCTATTGATCCATCAGCCTTATGCTTAACTTTATACACCCACTTACATCCAATAGGTGTTTTCCCAGCTGGTAGGTCTGTTAGGACCCAAGTTTTGTTCTCAAGCAAGGCTGCTATCTCAGAGTCCATGGCTTTTCTCCATGATTCATGCTTCACTGCCTCAGAGTAGGACTGGGGTTCTTGTGTGGTCATAATAGATGAGGCACATATTCTATGTATGGGATGCAATCCCTTATAGGAAATGACTTTATCAATGGTGTGTGGAGAGGACTTAGACTGTGACTTACTTGAATGACAATAGTAATCATTCAATCTTGTAGGAACACTTCTTACTCTTTCTGATCTTCTAATAGGAATACCATGATTGTTGTCAACTGTGAATGCTTCATCTCCCAGTTGGGCATCAGTGTTGGAACTCATAGACAGTTCTCCAGTACTGCTATCTTCACTATTTTCAGCAGCATAAGGAGTAGGCCTGTCACTGGAATTGGATGCAGTACCAATTTCATCAAGGTTGACCTCCAAGGGATTTGTGATCTCCAAGGGATGTGCTACCTCTGTTGATATAGGAATCAGAGGCAAAGTGGGATTGAAAGACTCAACATCATTAGTTCCTGGAGACTGATTCTGTGCAAAAGGATAGATGTGCTCATGAAATTGAACATCCCTAGAAACAAAAACATGATGGTTAACCATGTCATAGAGAATATAACCCTTAATGTTGGTAGGAACCCCTAGGAAAATGCACTTCCTTGCCCTGGCTTCCATTTTATTTCTTCCCTTTGCCACAGTAGGGCCATAACATAAGCATCCAAAAGACTTGATTTGATCATAGTCCACTGATTTTCTCATAAGCACTTCAAAAGGAGTCTCATCACCTATTTTAGAGGTGGGTAGTCTATTTATCAGGTAGGTGGCATGTAACACACAATGCCCCCAGAATTCCATAGGCAAGCCAGACTGAAACCTTAAGGCTCTAGCCACATTCAAGATGTGCTGATGTTTTCTCTCTACAACACCATTCTGTTGTGGTGTGTATACACATGACTTTTGATGCACTATCCCTTTTTCATCATAGAAACTATCCATGAAGAATTCACTGCCATTATCAGTTCTGATCATCTTGATTTTAGAGGAGAACTGTGTGTTCACATAATTGTAAAACTTTTGAACTAATCCCTTAACTTCTGACTTGCTACTCATCAAATGTAACCATGTGAACCTGCTGTGATCATCCACTATGGTCAAAAAATAGTGCTCTCCTTTCAAGGAGGCAACTGCAAAGGGTCCCCATACATCCAAATGCAACAAATCAAAACATTTCTCAGCCCTAGACTCACTGAGAGGAAACTTGGATCTTTTATGCTTAGCAAATTGGCAGATATCACAGATGAAATCAGAAGCTTTGCGCATAATATGATTCATTCCTTTCAAGGATTGTATTTTATTCATGGGATAGTGTCCTAGTCTATGATGCCAGACTTCTAGGGACACACTATTACAATCAGAAAGCTTATTACAATCAGGAAGCTTATTAACTTGGAACTTCTTTCTTCCAATAGGAGGATCAGTCAGCAGATACAAGCCACCTCTCTCCTTAGCAAAACCAATCATTGTCCCATGAGGCCCCTGAATATTACAGAAGTTAGAACTTATAACAATGTTGCATGAACTGTGCCTGGTTAGTTTGCTGGCAGATATGATATTAAAGTTAAATGAGGGGATGCATAACACATTTCTTAGCAACACATTTGAATGCAGTTTGACTTCCCCTATGTGTGTCACATCCACAGCTTCTCCATTAGGTAATTTGACAGAAGTACCTTGCACTTCATAATAGTTTTCAAGGTAGTCTAAAGAACAGGTTATGTGGTCTGTGGCTCCTGAATCAAATATCCACACAACATGAGAATGTAAATCATCATTGATATGCAAGTTAGAAATAAACCTGCCTTCATTCAACTCCTCAGAATGACTTCTGAAATCTGATCTCATCCCTGGCTTGGTCACTGTGATGGCAGCATTGCTAGAGGACTGGCTATCAGTTTGGTTCCCTTGGTTATGACCTTGCAGGAGTGTCAGTAACTTTTGGAGCTGATCTGTTGATATCCCTATATCACCAATTTGATTAACAGCATTTGGGATATCAACATGGTTCTTGTTTCTGGTTTTATACCCTGGAATCCAGCCTGGGGGGTAACCATGCTTTTTGTAACATTTTTCCACAGTATGGCCACTCATGTTGCAATAGGTACACTTAGGTATGTTCTTCCCCCCATTATTCCCATATCTCTTCTTGTTGTTTATGCTTGAGACTGCCACTAAGTTTTGATCATCGGCAGACTGAGTCTGATTCTGAATAGCATTAGATTGAATCAGATCAGTGCTCCTTTGGTTGATGGTACCTTTGATCTTCCTTTCCAGTTTCAAGGCCATATGGAGGACCTTTTCCACAGAAGGAATCGGATCCATGACCAAGACGCTTGTCTTAATAGACTCATATTCATCAGTTAATCCCTCTAGGAACCTGATGACTTTGTCATCCTCCCTCTCCTTTTGAATTTTGCTAAGTAAAGTACATGAGCATCTAGGTCGACATTCACAAACAGGCAATGGCCTCATAGAATTCAATTGTTCCCATAAACCATTACATTTAGTGAAATATTCATTTATAGATCTGTTACCTTGCAGATTCCTGAAGATTTCATTCTGCAACTCAGCTATCTTGTGTGGATCCGACTGTGAGTATCTTTTCTTAAGAGCACTCCAGATGTCTGCTGCTATTTCATAGTACAGAACACTCTCAGCTATGGTTGAATTCAAAGACCTCAAAATCCAGGAGCAAACTATGTTGTTACACCTCTTCCAAACTGGATATCTCGGATCTGACTCTCCTGGATTAGGAATCGTTCCATCAACGAAGTTGAATTTGTTCTTTACTTCCAGAGCTATCTTCATGGACCTGCTCCATGAAGCGTAGTTAAGCTCAGAGAGGGGAGGAGACACCAAAACCAGGTTTGGATTTTCTGTGACGTGAAGGTAATACGGATCATCGAACTCATCATTCCTTTGATTCAAGGTTGCTGGAATCTGATTCGCCGGAGGTGGTGGATTGCCGGTTGAGGTTCCTTCTCCGGTTACATCGCCTGTCATCACAGCGGCGGCGTAGCTCCGATATCGCTCTGATACCATGATGAAGAATTCAGAGCATTAAACTGGCTGATGGAATGGAAAGAAGGAAAATCTTATTCATGATGGTTACTGTTTCATTGGGGCAGAAGAAGAGGAGAAAGAAAAGAATGTATATGTATGTTACAGAACTTGGTGAGGACAAGCTACTATATATCTATGAAACTAACAGGTAGTTATAACAGAATCCAGCTAAGCACAGCTAGGCACACAGCTCAGCAGAACAGCTCAGCAGAAGAGGCTTCATCAGGCTTCAACACTTCACAAGCCAGTAGCTTCTTTCAGCTTATTTGTTTACTGATTTCATCATCTTGCAAAGACATTTTTACGAATTAACAAGAAATGAATAAGCTTCAATAGGGTATATGTTATTTGTTTTGAGATTGACAAAATACATTATCGTAAACGAAGGTGTTTTATAGTGCAATTTGGAATTGGATACTGATGAATAAGGAAGCAAATAATGCTGAATATAATGATGAATGAGGAAGCAAATAATGCAGATCAAATCTTGCAGATTTCTTTACTGTATATTCCTTGTATATAGTGATTCAGTTTCCTTTCCAGTAGCTTACCTTAGTTTCTTTGCATTTATTTATTCTTTGCTATTGTCAGTAATTGAATATACTTTTCCCTCATCTTATTTTTTCACGTCTTACCAATATACCTTGAGTTTCTCAAACAATTACTATTCACACTACATCTTTACAAATTCTATCAATTTTAAAAAATTAATATTTTTTTTTCAATAAATATTATTTTCTATTCAACATTATTAATTTATATTAATATATAAAATAATTTTAACTATTAAAAATAGCAATATTGAAAATCTAAAAACGTAATTTTTAGAAAATTATTTAAAAAATTAAACGTAATAGCTATTAGCCGACGTTGTAAGTTATTTAAAAAAATATAAAAAAGTTACAACGTCGGCTAATACTAATTAGCCGACGTTGTAGGTATTTATTTATTAAATTAAAAAATATATATAACGTCGGCTTTTTAAATAGCCGACGTTATATATATTATATACAACGTCGCCCAGAACAACTTCGGAATTTAGCCGACGTTGTAGGTGCTATTTAGCCGACATTAAAAGCCTGTTGTGTAGTAGTGAACTATCTTCTTTATTTTAGTTTTTGCTTCTTGTGCCTTCCACCAATGGATGTCCCACCGGACTATAGCTCCGGCGAACGAATGCTTGAATAACCAGTCGCTGCCGGAGCTCAGTTTCACAGCTGAACATACCCAGAAATTTTTACAGTGCTCCATTTGTCTGACGGTATATGTGGTCGGAGACAAAATTCGAGTGCTACTGTCGTGTGGTCATGGCTTCCATGTAGGGTGCGTTGATACGTGGGTAGTTTCTCACTCCTCTTGTCCATCTTGTCGCCGGCAAGTTCTCATTCCGGTTGAGAGCCAAGACTACAATGGACTGCCGATATAGTACAATTGATTATATCATGTTCAGTGGTCAAGCAGGATAACGGTAGTCCTTGGTCAAGCTAAATAGTTGTGCTTTAATAGGTTGAAAAAGTATGTATGGAAAGACATTACATTCTAACACATTCACTACTCAAAAAAACAAAAAGATTATATCCTACTAAATTGTTAAACAAATTTGTTTTTTTTTTATTATTTTATGGATAAATATTCCTACTAAATTGTTAAACAAATTTGTTTATTTTTTATTTTATGGATAAATATTTGATACATTGTCGATGAATTAATTGCACTTTTGGTCCTGTGACTATTGGGGTGTTGTTAATTTGAGTACTTGACTTTCAAAACTCTCAATTTCGTCCTATAACTATGCAATTGTTAACACATTTGGTCCCGTGGGCCAATTTTCACTGAAAAAATATAAACAACTTTTAATTATTTAATCATAGGGGCAATTTGATCATTTCAAGCTCTTCTTCTTCCTTCCCCAGACTTCTTCGTTCTTCTTCTTCTTTCTTGCAGGAAATTGCACCACCAGTTGTTGGCTCAGATCCCTTGCCTTAAAATGACGGATTTGATCTTAAAAGACAAAGGGTGCCGGGGATTCTACAGGGGATTCGGGACTTCCCTCACCGGAACCATCCCGGTGCGTGTGGGGTTGGTGAGCTATAATGGCGGAATAGGTGCATTTAGGAAGACAATTTGCAGCTATGGAGTTTTAAGATTGTTTCTAAAAATATATATATACTCCTTATATTTTAAGACTGGGTTTGGCAAATCTCTGCTTCATGCAATGGATTTATGATATCTCTTCTCCTATTGTACATTGCCTCTGGTCAATTCCCCCAACAAGATTCATATTTCCTTCACGTCCAAACAATCCCTAGGCTAAGACCATCTCTCTTAATTTAGATAGGCCAAGACTCCTTTCAATACGGAGAATGAAGAGTCCAAGACGCAGTAGAAGTAGAAAATAACATCAAGGATCTGCATTAACCTTTGTAGTACCCAATTAGAGCCTTAGAGGGGTTTTGTTAATCTTGGTTTTTAAGCAATCATTTCACTGAGTTCTTGCATTTCCTTTAGCGATTTGACTGGGAAAATTTGTGGGTAGATCATCAATTCAATGGTCTTCAGAGGAGGAGAAGCTCGAGAAGAAGAGCTTGAAATGACCAAATTGCCCCCATGATTAAATAATTAAAAGTGATTTATATTTTTTTAGGTAAAAATTGACTGGTGTTTTGGCCGGCAGGACCAAATGTGCTAACAATTGCATAGTTATAGGACTAAATTGAGAGTTTTAAAAGTTAAGTACTCAAATTAACAACGCCCCAAAAGTACAATTAATTCCATTGCCGATGATGGTGCACACAAGAGATTTTCTCATTTTGGGCATAATTCCCACACTGCCGTTGTTGAGGTTCAAACTTTGATCTCTCCTCCCAAATACTGTCTACTGAATCATTGAGCTAAATCCGTGCGGGCTATTTTTAGGTATTTCTATTACTATATTTGGAGTGAAATTGTATAAGAGTGATTTATTTAAAAAGTTTTTAATACAAATTACTTTATTTATAAGTTTTAAATATAAGACCGTATGGAAAAATGAATTCGTTTCACTCAAAATGATTTATTTATGCTTTTTGAAAGGGTAAATAAATTATTAAATTAAGTTAAAGAGAGAATCCAAACCAAGGATAGTGTGGTCCACTAGTATCACGTTGCTTCCCTATGTGAAATTCAAAATGATTTATTTATGATTTTTGAAAGGGTAAATAAATTATTAAATTAAGTTAAAGAGAGAATCCAAACCAAGGATCGTGTGGTCCACTAGTATCACGTTACTTCCCTATGTGAGATGTGTTGAGTTTGAGTCTCGCTCAGTGGATGTGTAGTTTGTATATTTGGGTATCCCCTTCCCTTGTAATAAAAAAGAGAGAATTCATATCCAAGACCCAATATACCTCAAACTTCTTTTTAATTTTTACTACACAAACTGAACTTCCTATACTATATGATATATTTGTCCATAAAACATTTTATCTTATGTAAAAAGTAACTTGTTTAATGAAAAGGTTCATACACAATTATGTATTGAAAAAGTCTTTATACTATATGGTTTTGTTTAATGTAATCAATTTAATTTGAATTACATAAAATTAAGAGTAAGTACTAATGTTGTTAATTTTAAAGGTTAACTATGTTAATGTGTATATTATTAATATATAACACCATCATATATAAATGGTTTGTGTTTGCATTAAAAAAAAAAAAAACATTGTGTTTATTTTCGAAAAGGAAATAATGCTGGCTATTGGGGTTCGAACCCATGCGCACTTTTGTGCAAAAGATCTTAAGTCTTCCCCCTTAACCTCTCGAGCAAACCAGCAATTGTTTATAAGTTGTGTTTGTTAAATTCTAAAATTTAAAAAGTTGTTTCATCTAATGAGATGGATACTAGAGGTCAATGTGTTCCATAAAAGTTCTTTTTAGAGCCGTTAAAGTAAACTTAGCATATTAGATTAGTTCGTCCCACCTTACAAAAAAGACGGGGTGAGCTTTGATTTAGTTGTGTTTGTTAAATTCTAAAATTTAAAAAGTGCTAACGGGTGGTCCTTGGAAGGCTTTAGACCATTACGTCGTGCCCCAACGTTGGTCTCCTCGTTTTGATCCGGCGAAAGCAAAAGTGGAGAAGATGACGGTCTGGGTACAGCTCCCGGGTCTTCTAGTGGAGCTTTTCCGGGATGTTGCCATCAAAGAGATTCTCAATAATGTCGGTACTCCGATCAAGCTCGATAGGACCACTGCCGGGGTGGAATAGGGGTGATTTGCACGAGCTGCGGTGGAAATTGACCTCACGAAATCGTTGGCATCCATGATTATTGTTGAAAATATGATCCAACACGTGGAGTTCGAGGGTCTCCACTGTAATGTTTATCCGTTACTATTATTATAACATTAGGATAAGTTATGATAATATTCAGTGTTTGATATGTGGTGCAACACTAATAACCTAATAGCTAGACTACCATTATGATTAGGAGTCTGGTTAGGGTTTAGGAGACCTAAAGACAATCAACCACAATGATGGCCAGTGGTTATATAAGGTCACTAGTCCTCTCACTGCTCACATTACATACCTCATACACCATCTAGAGAGAGCTGAGTAAAGTGAGAGACAAAATACTCGTTATCTCTGTAGCAGTCCGGATTGCTCAACCGTATCAAGAACTATGGCTGGAGGTTAGTCGATCCTATTATCACATATTATAATGATGCATGTGATATTTTAGTCTAACAGTTGGTATCAGTCGCCATAAATAATCTTTGCCTAGTTTTTTTTTAATTGCTTAAATATTTGCATATTTTATATACTTTGTTATATAATTGAGATTATGTGAATATTCTTGAGTTTTCAATTATATTGTCTGGGCTGCTGGAATATTAAGTTTTTTCCGCATTAAGAAACAAAAAAAATTTATTGGATAATTATTTTCTTCTGCTGCTTCGCCGGAATTCTTTCGGTCGTGGGCAGCCATTGTTGGCGGAGATGACGGACATTCATAAACAAACAAAAAAATTTGGTTCGTCGTTCTGTCCAGTTGGCCGTCGACATTGAAGCACCGCTGATGGAGTTCCGGCGGCGCAAACGAACCTTTGGCTGGACGGACTGTTTCGAGACATAGCTACGGCGGACGGACGGCGGCGGCTTTAGCGTTGCACGGAGGCTAGGTGGTGGCGGCGGCGCTGGGCTTCCGGCGTCGTTGCTACTATCTGCTTCCCTAATGGCGACGTTAGAGACTTTATAGCTGATTCTTCCTCCGGCTGTGTCGCTGGTCTGCGCTACTGCTGGTCCCTGGTCTCTCACGAAGAAGATGAATGAAGATGATGATGTAATGGTCCAGGTCTGGCCATTTGGGCCAGACTTGGGCTCATTATTATATATATAAAACAATTCTTTTTTAACTGGGCCTGTTTTGGTTTTGGGTCAAACCTGAATTGATATTTGGAACACATCAATTCATTCAGATTAACATTTTCATCATATTTGGACTTCTTCTAATTAAATTATCCAATTGAATTTCTTTTTATTAAGTTTATTATTAAATTATTATTCAACTTTGAATAATTATTCAGTTTTAATTTTTCAGTTGAATTTTAATTTAATAATGTTTTTCAGTTTAAATTGTATTAAGTGTTACAATTTAATTGTGGAGTATTTTGTGAGTAATATGTATAATCTGAGCATGCTATTTATGTCTTTATTGCAATAATTATTTGATTGTTATAATTATATGCCTAAAGAAAAGCATGTTCATTAAGAAAAATTTAGAGCCTTTTAGGTCTGAATTATATGCTTTACATGATTTAGTGCCTTTAGGTGAATTAGTGCCTTTCAGGTTAGATTATGCATATTATTACTCACTCTTCAGTTATTACTCCATTCGTGCTCTTATAAAGTTCCTAAAAGCACATAAAGTACATAAACAATTCGTAGTTCACCCTATTCAAAGCCTTATCATAGGTGAAACTACACTCTTTAGATCTCTCAAACGATTTTACTTCAAAAATGAGAACACATGAATTAGGGAAGTTTCTTGGGGAGGAATACTAGTTCTATGGCCCTGGCTTTAAAGCCTTGTTGCTACTAGTCCCCTTGCGACGCTACTCTGTCTAAGGAGTTGGTTTTTAACCGAGCTTCGTCTCGACCAACTTTCCTGGGAGTATACTTAAGGATTGTCTATCATATTTTGGTTTAATCTGTTTGTTTATTAGGCTTTCTTGCTAATGTGATTATGTTCTTTGGTTAATTAAAGAGTAGCCACAACATCTTTAATTTTCCAAAATTACATATTTAGTTTTATTCACATAAAGTTAATGCAAGAATATTGTAATTCACTCTGCGTGATATAGCAAAATTTAGCCCACATGCAATTTTGTTATATTTGTAGGGTTAATTAGGATGAAATACCATACTATGATCATAATTTGCCCACAAGGATTATGTGTCGGCATATAGTTTTGGTAGTTTTGTCATTAAGGGTGGAATCAAACTCAAATCGCGCCCATTCCGTTTCCACCATTCGGTTTTGGTAAATTCACTATGAGTAAAAATTTAGTCCACAGGCAATTTTTATGGCATCCGAATTTATCTTTCGCATAATTTTACATTGGTAATATTATGTACTTCAGTATCTCTCTCTAATTTTTTGTGCCTCGAAAAAATTCTAACCAAAAATTAATTATTATTCTTTACAGCAACTCATCCTGTCACCCAAACTCAAATTAATGTTCCAATCCTTATTGAAGATAATCACAAGGAGTGGAAAGATGCAATTCTCCTGCAATTAAGATTATTAGAGTTGGATTGCGCTGTTCTCAATGATGAACCCCCTGAGGTTACTGAAGAAAGCACTAGCGAAGCTAAGCAGCTTCGCGCACGATTGGAGAAATCCAATCGATTATGTGTGGTCTTCATTAAGTCACGAATTTCCAGAAAAATTCGTTTTTGCTTTGAGGACATTAGGAAAGCTAAGCCCTTGCTCAAAGCTATCGATGATAACTTCATTGTATCAAAGAAAGTTTTGGCAGTAACTCTAATCATGAAGTTCGGAAATTTGCGTCTTTTCATTGTCAAGGGAACGCGTGAACACATTGTGCAACTCAGGGATATTGCGACTCAATTAAAGAAGTTGGAAATCATTGTACCAGATGATTTTTTGGTGCATTTTGCACTGGATACCCTCCCTCAGGTGGACTGGTCTATCACACATAAAGTGGACTGGTCTATCAATGAGTTGATAACCAGGTGTGCAATGGAGGAACGAAGGCTTGTGGCTATGCTTGGGTATGTTCCATCTTCTTTTGTTTGTTTCAAATCTAATATGTAAGAAGTTAATACTAATTTTTGGTGGGTTGACTCTGGTTCAACAATCCACATTGCAAACTCTTTGCAGGATTTGACAAAATTGAGACAGCCAATGGGAACCGAGTGTAGCATCTTCTCTGGAAACATAAGATTGCATCGCCAGTCCAAGCTGTCGGAGTTTCCAATTTAGTTTTGGACAATGGTTTTGTAATGACGTTAGAAAAGACATTTTATGTTCCTAGTTTTTCTAGGAACTTAGTTTCAGTATCTAGACTTGTACCCTTCGGATTTTCTTTTGAATTTTATACCAATAATATCAAGTTATTTCATTATTCTACTTGTGTTGGTACTGGTACATTGTCTAATGGTATTTTCCGTCTTAAATTAAAGAATGATTCAGTTTACAATTCTTTACATGTTCAAAACGGCACCGAACGGTGCAGTATTAACGATAATTCCTCAATCTTGTGGCATCGGAGATTAGGTCATATATCCCTTGAGTGTATTAAAAGGTCAGTAAAGGATGGAGTACTTTCTACTCTAGACTATACTAACTTTGAGACTTGCATTGACCGTATTAAGGGTAAGCAGACAAACAAGTCAAAGAAAGGTGCCAATAGAAGTACAACGTTGTTGGAAATTATTCATACTGACATATGTTGTCCTGATATGACAATACCTGGTCAGAAATATTTCGTCACCTTTATTGATGACTTCTCAAGATTTTCCTATGTGTATTTACTTCATCATAAACATGAAGCATTGGATGCCTTTAAATCACTTAAAGCTGAAGTTGAAAACCAATGTAACAGGAAAATACACATAGTTAGGTCTGATAGGGGTGGTGAATACTATGGTAGATATACTGAGAATGGACAAGCACCTGGTCCATTTGCTAAGTTTCTTCAAGAACATGGGATTGTTGCCCAATACACCATGGCTGGTTCTCCGGACCAAAATGGTGTAGCTAAAAGAAGAAATCGGACCCTTCTGGATATGGTGCGGAGTATGCTTAGCAACTCTAAGCTTCCAAAGTCGTTGTGGGATGAAGCACTTAAGACGGCAACGTATATATTAAACCGTGTTCCAACCAAGGCTGTCCCTAAGACACCATTTGAGTTATTCAAAGGTTGGAAACCGAGTTTGCAATATATGCGTGTTTGGGGATGTCCGTCTGAGGTGAGGATATATAACCCACACGAGAAGAAACTTGACCCAAGGACGATTAGTGCTTTCTTTATTGGATATGCACAATCTTCTAAGGGTTATAGATTCTATTGTCCATCTCATACTACTAGGATAGTGTAATCAAGGAATGCTAAATTTCTTGAAGATGACTTGATTAGTGGGAGTGATCGGTTTAAGGACTTAGTTCCTTCCTTCGATCATACTGACTCTCGACCTTCTACGTCATCTGGTGGGGTTGTACTTATCCGCAATGCTCCTTTAGTTCTGCCTGCAGATATACCACCTACCGTTGAGATTCCACAAACTGTTGAGGATCAGCCTTTGGAAGAACCAGTTCAGGACTTACAGCAACCGCCTGAACTAGATTTCGAACCAATGGTTGAACTAACTCAGGATATACAGCAAGATTCTGAGCCGATGCAGACTGAACCAATTCAAGAACTGCCACCAGTTCCTGAAGAGGTAGTTGCCCCACAGCCTGTACAAGGTGATGAGGGTCCAACCTTAAGACGGTCTACTCGGATAAGGCAATCAGCAGTTCCTAGTTATTATGTTTCGTATCTACAAGAATATGACATATGGGCCGAAAATGATCCTGAAACATTCTCTCAAGCCACAAATTGTGTACAGTCTGACTTATGGTTAGCATCCATGAAAGATGAAATGAATTCCATGAAGGAAAATGGTGTTTGGGATCTTGTCGAGTTGCCTAATGGGGCCAAGTCCGTTGGTTGTAAATGGGTCTTTAAGGCTAAAAGAAACTCATTAGGCAACATTAAGAGATACAAGGTCCGGCTTGTTTCCAAGGGATTTACTCAAAAAGAAGGAATCGATTACAAGGAGACCTTTTCTCTTGTATCAAAGAAAGATTCACTTCGGGTCATTCTGGCATTAGTTGCACATTTCAATCTTGAGTTGCAAGAAATGGATGTGAAAACCGCTTTCCTAAATGGTGATCTAGAAGAGGAGGTTTATATGAAACAACCTGAAGGTTTCTCTTCTAGGGGTGGTGAGCATGTAGTATGTAAGCTTAAGAAATCCATATGCGGTTTAAAACAAGCCTCCCGTCAATAGTATATCAAGTTCAATGGGGTAATTTCTTCATTTGGTTTTTTTGAAAATCCCTCAGATAATTGTATATACCAAAAGGTGAGTGGGAGTAAAATTTACTTTCTTGTTTTATATGTGGATGACATCTTACTTGCCCAAACACGCATATAAGAACTTTGATATGAAGGATATGGGTGATACCTCTTATGTTATTGACATTAAAATTCAGAGAGATAGGTCCCGGGGTATACTGGGTTTATCTCAAGAAACCTATATAAACAAAGTTTTAGAGAGATTTCATATGCGAAATTGTTCACCAAACGCTACTCCCATATCTAAGGGGGATAAATTCAGTTTGGACCAATGTCCGGAAAATGACTTGGAGAAAGAATCCTTGGAGAACATCCCTTGTTAGATGTCTTGGATATATTCAAGTCTGTACAAGGCCGAACATTGCTCTTGCAGTTGGAATGCTTGGGCGTTACCAACACAATCTGGGGTTAGACTATTTGAGAGCTGTAAAGAGTGTTCTAAGGTATCTAAGATGAACCAAAGGTTACAAGCTTGGGTTTAAGTAGACGGACAATTTAGATGTTGTCGGTTATTCAGACGCGGACTTCGCTGGCTGTGTTGATTCTTTAAAATCAACTTCAGGGTGCGTCTTTATTATGGCCAGTGGGCTATCTCATGGAGTAGTGTTAAACAGTCCTTAATAGCTACTTCTACCGCGGAAGCCGAGTTCGTTTCCAGTTTCGAGGCAACTTCACATGGTATTTGGCTAAAGAATTTTATCTCTGGGCTTAGAATTATGGACTCTATGTCTAAGCCATTAAAAGTCTACTATGACAACTCAGCTGTAGTCTTCCTAGCTAAGACCACAAAAGTGGTAGTCAAATTAAGTACATAGACATCAAGTTCTTAGCAATTAGGGAGCGTGTCAAAAAATAAACTTGTATTCTTTGAACACATTCATACTGAGTTGGCGTTAGCAGATCCCTTGACTAAATGCATGCCTTCAGTTAAATTCAAGGATCTGGTTTAGAAAATGAGACTTTCATCCACTTTGTGATTTGTATATACATTTTTTTTTTTGTTATTATTATTATTTTTTTTACCCGGTTATTGTCCTAATTTTTAAGTTAAGTAATACAGGAAAATAGTTATAACAGTTACTAGGTTGCAAAGTTTCAAAATCTGTACAAGGTCATTTGCAGGTGACATTCACTTCCCTGTTTAACTGGGGGGGGGGGGGGTCTAAGCTATGGTTCCCTTTTTAACTCCCTCTGGTTTGGATTAGATCTGTCAGCTTGCATTGCTCAACTTAGGTCAGATCAAGGCTCTTCTGTTGTGCCATTTGTGTACACATCACCTGCAACACCCGAACTCCCATTCGACAATCGGCTCATGCCGGTGGAATTTGAGTAGGGCGAGTAGGCAGCAACAGGGCTTCCTCGCGATACTCGATTCTGTGCAGCAGTGGTGCTTCTTGTTACCTTTTGACGAGCCTTCCTACCCTTCCCCATGCATTTCTCCAAATGGGGAGCAAACCGTCCAGCCATAACAGATCGACCACAGTTCATACAGTCGAATACTTCATCAGCCACTGGAGGATGGGTTTGTCCAAATATATCTACAACATATTTACTACTTGCTTCACCACTATTGCTAGGATCAGCAACCCTGGCCCGAGCTTGCGTTGACAAATGCAGCTCTTCCTCCACTTCGTCCAGATTGCGGTCGAGTCCCAGTCTTGCTATTCGGTGACATTCAGATGCAACATCAACAATAATGGAATCAAGAAGTTCATTGAAAACATGAGATGGCAGCTGAGAATGAGATGAGATATCATCCTCCTTCGAAGCCGACATGATTCTTCCCTTACAGATACCACGTCCCACAGATCGAAGAAAGACCAGTAAAAAGGTGCGCGATTTTATTTATTTTCTATTTCTATTTTAAATTTTGTTTCCTGCAAATTTGCACTCGGCGACCTGGAGCCAAAGGGCCTCTGAAGTCTGAAGTGTGAAGAAGAAGAAGAAGAGATTATTATGTGTTCCCTATATACATTCAATTTCAATAAAATTCTTTGGCATTCAGACATTTTCTCAATTAAGTGTGTACACCTTCATTTGCTTCATATTGATGAGAAAATGTACTTCAGAGACTTGGAATAAACATAAGGTTTATTTCATTGGGTTTTGTTTCCTAATTAAGTGCTCAATAGCAGTTTCCATTTGATCATAATGGATACTACTCTTGCTAATGAGAACATATCATTATGGTTGGTGTTTTTCTGTTGTTGAGTGGTAGTGCTTGCACCAAGTGGGAGAATGTAACATTTATCCGTCACTATTATTATAACATTAGGATAAGTTATGATAATATTCAGTGTTTGATATGTGGTGCAACACTAATAACCTAATAGCTAGACTACCATTATGATTAGGAGTCTGGTTAGGGTTTAGGAGACCTAAAGACAATCAACCACAATGATGGCCAGTGGTTATATAAGGTCACTAGTCCTCTCACTGCTCAGATTACATACCTCATACACCATATAGAGAGAGCTGAGTAAAGTGAGAGACAAAATACTCGTTATCTCTGCAGCAGTCCGGATCGTTCAACCGTATCAAGAACTATGGCTGGAGGTTAGTCGATCCTATTATCACATATTATAATGATGCATGTGATATTTTAGTCTAACATCCACATCATATGTTTCGAATGTGGTGAAATGGGGCATCGATCTAGCGAATGTCCCTTGAACATGCCCCAAGAATAGAAACAGTCTTCCCAAGATGGCACGAATCAACCGCAAGAGGCAGAGGTTCCCGAAATCATCCCGAGTCTGACCCTGGTAGAGATGAAACGGTATGGCCAGTGGATGATTGTCCAAACAAGAGGGATCAAAAGAGAAACCATGCCCGGGGGATTCAATCCAAGAAAGCTCAACCGAAAGAGAAGACTCTGAGCGAGTCTATGAATAAGTTCGCTGCCCTCCAGGAGTCTGAAGTGCCTCCAGTGGTAGTCGAAGAAGGTGGTCCCTCTGGCAGCAATAAAGCCGTTGAAGAAGGGATGCAACAAAGCAGTCCAGGTAGAGTATCCACTCCTTTAGATATTACGGTAACTAATCCTAATTTTGTGCTACAGGTTAACGATGGTAGCAAGCGGACACAGTCAAGGACAGAAGGCTCGGCTAGGTCCAATAATCAGGGAAACAGCACGGCTAGAACCAAGAGAGGGGCATCGAGGGTTACTGCAGCATCCGAATGATCCGCCGAATATTCGTAGTGAGGGGGCAGACAGGGAAATGGGACTTTCATCTTCGGCCAGTCCTCTTCTGATAATTCTCAACCGATGGACTTGAACATAACTCCGGAGGAAAGTGGTAATCCGAATTTCTCCACCCCTGTGGTTTCCCAATGATTATTACTTCATGGAATTGTAGGGGTGTGAGGAGTGGTGGTACACGGCGGCATGCTAGAGAGATTCTGAAGTTGCCGGAGGTTGGAGCACTTTGCTTCCTGGAGACAGAGACCAAAGAGGTTGGCAGGTTATTAAAAATGGCTGCTAGTTTGGGGTTCTCTTCGTCCTTTGTGGTGGAACCCATGGGCTTTGCGGGGGTCTTTTGCTTGTTTGGAATAAAGAGCGTGTCCCCCTTTCGGTAGTAGGGCACAACTTTTAAACCATTCACACGGTGATCCCGAGAATCGACGGTAATGTTACTCGTCTTTCCTTTGCTTATGTTAGGCCTAACCGTAGGGCAAAAGAAATTTTCTGGCATGAGTGCCGGGTTTATGTTAGTTCCTTTCATGACCCTTGGATTATGTTAGGGGATTTTAATGATATTACGGGGCAGACTGACCAATGGGGTAACGGAGAGATCGTCCCTAGCGCGGTTGATATGTTCCTGGTTGCCCTAAATGATTGCGGGCTCATGGATCTTGACACGTCCGGTCCAAGGTTTTTGTGGTACAGAAAAGTTGGTGACAGGGTTACACTTTGGAGAAAGTTGGATAGAGTCCTTTGGAACATGGAGGCCCAATTCATTTTCCTGGAGGGAAAATCCCATATTCTCCCGCGGACTCATTCCGATCACCATCCGGTTCAGTTCATCAGTGCCGCCAGTTCCCCCCCTTCACGTCAGGAGAAACCTTTCATATTCGAAGCTGCCTGGTTATTAAGGGAAGACTATCGGAACATCTGGCACCTTGCGTGGAGTAATCATGGGGACGATATCCCGGGAGCTATCAATAAAGTGACCAACCTCTCAAAGGATTGGAACAAGAAGATCTTTGGCAATATTTTTTTATAGGAAAAAGACAATTCAGGCAAGAATCGCTAGGATTCAAGCGGCTGCTTCCTATGGGGCGGACAGGGGGCTAGAAAAACTTGAATCGGGTCTTTTATCATATTTGAATGATATTCTAAAACAAGAGGAACTCTTCTGGTGTCAGAAATCCCGCAAGGATTGGATCCATGACGGGGACAGAAACACTTCTTTCTATCACCGTGCCACCCTGGTTAGAAGAATTCGGTCGCGAGTGACTATGCTGAAAATCAATGGTGAGTGGACTTCCAATAATCAGGTTATTAAAGATCATATTACTAACTTTTTTAAAACTCAATTTGACAAGAGACAAAGAGGTGGTACCCCAATTACCCCTTTGATGTGTGGACGCACCATTGATGATAATCACAGGCAGCTCCTTAATAACCAAGCCACGTGGGCGGAAGTACGTAAAGCGGTGTTTGGAATGAAACGGCTTGGAAGTCCGGGTCCGGATGGGATCCAAGCGGCTTTCTATAAGAATTACTGGGTATTGTTGGCCACTCTATTACAGGTTTTGTTAATGATTGTCTCCTCTCTGTCTCTGTGCCAACTGGGATCCTGAATGCCTACATGACTCTCATTCCTAAAAAGGATAGGCTGGAAAATGCCGGGGATTTTACACCGATTACACTTCTGAATGTGGTTTTCAAAATTATCTCTAAAGTCTTTGTCAACCAGTTACGACCTATCATGAAGAAGCCAATTGGACCGTTCAAAAATAGTTTTCTCCCAAGAAGGTCTACTTTAGATAATGTCGTGTTGGTTCAAGAAGTGGTTCATAGTATGGGAAAGAAAAAGGGCAAGAAGGGCTTCATGATCCTAAAGCTCGATATACATAGAGCCTACGACAGTCTGGACTGGAGCTTTCTTGAATCAGCTCTTGTTAGCATGAATTTTCCCAGGCGTTTGATTTCTCTCATCCTTTTCTCCCTCAGAGAAAGTTCGATCATGATTAATTGGAATGGTGGCAAACTAACTCCGTTTGGGGTTGGTAGATGGGTGAGACAGGGTGACCCTTTGGCTCCATACATGTTCATATTAGCTATGGAATTTATTTCGTGGGCTATACAGGAAGAGGTAAGGAAAAATCTTTGGAAACCTTTTAATGTTTCGCGGGGAGGCACAGAAGTTTCACATTTGTTCTTTGCCGATGATTTAATGCTTTTTGGGGAAGCTTATGAACATCAGCTGCGGGTCATCCTTTCAGTTATTGATAAGTTCTCTATAATCTCAGGTTTGGATATTAATTTCGCTAAGTCCTTAATCTACTGTTTTCCTAATACCAATGACATAACTAAGCGCCGGCGGGGTGAAATTGTGGGGATCCCGATCACCGAAAATTTGGGTAAATATCTTGGCATTCCTATCCTACAAAAATGAGTGTCCAACCACTCGTTTGGGTACATCCTTGATAAGATGAAAATAAAAGCTTTCGGGATGGAAGAGAGACTCCCTCAGCTTAGCTGGGCGAAGAGTCCTTACTCAATTGGCCCTTGCCTCAATTCCGGTATAGACAATGCAAGCGTTAGCTCTTCCTCAGAAAGTCTGCGCCAACATTGATAAGATTTGTAGAGACTTTCTTTGAGGGGGCACATAGGACAAGAAGAAAATTCATCTCGTCAATTGGGATGAAGTCTGTCAACCGCAAGAATGGGGGGCCTTGGCCTAAGGAAGGCAATTCATTTCAACGAAGCCCTAATGGCCAAACTTTCGTGGCAAATGTGTATCAACTCCGATAAAATCTGGGTCCAGGTTATGAGGGATAAATACGTCAAATAGTGGGACTTCTTCTCGGCCCCAATCCCTTCATGCGGCTCGTGGACATGGTGAATTATTGCCAAAGGAAAGAACATTATCATCTCCAATGCCTCTTGGAAAGTTGGCGATGGACATACTATTAATTGGTGGAGGGATTGGTGGGTGCGTATTAGTGTTGCTATATGTGCACTCGTTCGTAATTAACTATGCATTTTTAGAACTGGCTTGTGTGCATGGATCCCTGTTTTCATGTGCGCACCCGTTGTAACATGTTTCCCTTCACGGGTTATTAACTTCTATGTTTTTTCCGCGTATTAACCCATGCACACAGTAGTTCATACGTGTGCATGGATTCGTCAAAATTCAGTCATATTCTTTGCAATGAGTATGCTACCTGGGTCGTAGTTTGTGGTGAGCGTGTACGTATTACTGTTGCTATGTGTGCACATAAAACGAGTACTTAACTACGCATTATTTGCAAACTGGGTTGTGTGCACAACGGTGATAACATGTTTTCCATCTCGGGTTATTAAGTTGTACGTTTTCCTGTGCATATTAACCTGTGCACGCAGTAGTTCATATGTGTGCATGCATGCGTCAATTTGCAGTCATATTATTTGCAATGAATATGCTACCTTGGGTTTAAAATAACAGTAATAATACTTGCAGTAATACTAGTAGTTATAATATTAATTGTAGTACGGATTTTAGGAATGGTAATAACAGTAATAATAATGGATGTTTGTCTCATTGACACACATATCTAGATACGCACGGTAAAATAAATTTGCCTCTCATTCTATTCAATAGCCTGTGGTACAATTCCTCTGGGAGTGGTGTGTTTTCAATGCAATTCCTGCTGTCGTGCCCTGGCCGGTCACAGGTAGCGCACTTCCTCACCTTTTTCTTTTTTTCCTCACATGCTTTTTCTTTGTTGCTCTTTAATCTTTTCCCACTACCTTTGTTCTTTGCTACTCTTGGTGGCTTAGCTTGATTTGTATGTCAGTAGGTGTAGTGGAGTTGATTATTGCTTCAATCACTGTTCGGGGGGTGGCACTGGGGTTGCATGGTTCTCTTGCAGTTTGTAACGTTGACTTTAGCTGTTGCAAAGTTGTCAACATTACCTCGATTTGGTATGGCCATCCATTAGCCAAACCCATGCAGTTGTAAAACTCATTCCAAAGTTTGTTGGCAAATGTTTTCCCTTCGTTTCCCTCTTGCGTATTACTCGTTGCCTTCCACACGATATCGTACATGGGTTGTGCACAGGCATCTCTAGTCCATCGGGGAACAATATACCTTCCCGGTATTTCTTGTACTACATCTTCATGCTTAAAAACCGCCAACACATGCCTACACAAGATTCCTACTCTATTGAATTTATTGCAGCTGCATTCTGTTGTTTGTGTAGTTTCTTGGTACGTTACCTCAAATAGCTTTGCACCTATTTCGTGCACAATGTACTTTCAGCCACTATCATCCATGGTTTTGTTGGTGATTCTACATGTGAAACTTCCTTCCCATAGCTCTTTTTGGAAATCGTAGAAGATGGCTATGGTGTATACTGCAGCAGCTTGGCATTCTATGGCCATTGGGGTCTTCGTTTCAGGGAATGAACCTTCATACCTTGCATCTAGCTTTTGCTGTTGATGCCTCTGTTCTTCTATTGCCCTGTTGTATTGCATGAGGAACTCTACCAGACTGTTGTGGTGTTTAGTGAATTTATATATATAATCGTACTTTAATATACTTTAAAGTACTAGAGACAAAATACTCGTTATCTCTGCAACAGCCCAGATAGTTCAACCACGTTAAGAGTTATGGCCGGAGGTTAGTCGGTCCTGTTATCACATATTATATGATGCATGTGATATTTTAGTCTAACAATATATAGATATAATCCATTATTTTTTATACTTGATAATTTTTTTTTTTTTTGAATTCATAAATTAGATTTAATTGTAATTGAAAAAAAAAAACGAATTGACTTCAAATTTTGGTGAATGATTTTGTATTTAAATATAAACGAAAAATGACACTTTTAAATTAACTTTTGAATTGTATTCTTTTTTTATTAAATTTTTATGCATTATATTTGGACAAAATATTTTAATTACATTTTTATTTTTGTTATAGAATACAAAAACTTGGAGTTAAAATAGATTTAAATTCAATTACCGCAGTTTAAAAACAATGAAAGTCTAAATTAATCTATTAAACAGGACTGCTATTTTTAATTGAACGGTCCTGATTGTAGCATTCTTCCTCTTATTAAAGAGCATGTATTAGATAATGAGCGTAAAATTTTTGTAGTAGAGTATTTGAAGCATAAATATGGTTTTGGATACCTACCTAGTTAATAGGACAATTTTTAGACGACACGACAAAGATTCCATTAAAAGAAACGATCGAAAAGCACAAATTAAAAATAGAAACTAACAATCCAAAATCCTCAGATCAAACGACACAGATTTATTCATTCATTGCATAGACCAAATGGTGGCGGCGCAGATGCTCCAACTGGACGGTTATGTCCGGGGTTCTCCCTTCAGCAACATGGCCCAGACGGCGGCACGGGTACAATCTTCGGCAACACCATCGTACCATAAGGCCTAGGAGATTTACGATGATGATTCTCCGACGACAATAATCCCACTGTCGTCCTCTCGCAGTTTGTCAGCCCACCAAACAACCCAAAAACGAGCAGCAAAACAAGGAGAAGCTTTGAAACATTAGCTTCTAGCAAAGACATTTTTACGAACAAGAAATGAATCAGCTTAAATGGGGTATATGTTCTTTGTTTTGAGATAGAGAAAAAATATTATCGTAAAGGAAGGTGTTTTATAGGCAATTTCGAATTGGATACAACACCAACCCTTCGAATTCTTCACAAAAAACATGCAAAATTTAAATGGGTAGTTTTTTCAGTACATTAATTAATTATCTTTTTAGTTATCCTAGAAGAGATTGTTGGAAGTACACGAAGGACAAGAAGCCCCCATAAGCCTATCCTTATCCCATGCAAATTTATTCCATTTTAAAAAATGTCTAACTTTCACATAATCTAACTTGCAAATCAATTAGTATTCACAGAATCACAGTATATCATTAATTGCAAATTCAATCAACTTTAAAAAATTAATATCTTTTTCTCAACATTATTAATTTATATTAATATATAAAATACATTTAAATATTAAAAATAACAAAAATAAAAATTCAAAAACATAATTTTTTTATAAATTACTTTTAAATATTAAAAATAGCAATACTGAAAATCTAAAGAAAGGTAGCTTAAATGGACTTGTTGTTAACTATTTTATTTATTTTTCTTTGTTTTGACGATAATACCCATAAGTTTAACACCCACTTAACATAAAGACTAACGGGACTATTTGTGGTCAAAAATAAAAGTCGAGGTATGTATTTTTGTCAAATTGAAAGTCTAGGACTAAAAGAAGTACTACCCCAATAGTTAGAGGACTATTTGAAGTATTAACTCCTTTTTTTTGGGTACGACAAAAATGAATTTGAATTTGAACAAAAAAAAATCAATAATTTTCAAGATCTATATATTAATAAGTTTGGTAAAATATTTAAAGAAACGTTTACATTTGAAACTTTTGTACATATATAAGTATCTAATTTTACTATTCCACCTATAAGAAAAATGATCTAGCCTACTTTATAAATTTATTTATTGGATTGGCTAATAAAATTATACAAAAATTTAGTATAACTTTTAAACTTTTTTCAACCAATAAATGTTTTTATATATTTAGAAATGAGTTTTACTACATAGACTCCCAAAATTCTACTCCCTCATTTATACTCCCTGAGGTGGCAAACCAGGATTGGTTATTTTCATCATATGGGTCCATTAAAAAGTGTCTACATTAAAAGCTTGTGAGAGGAAGTACAAGTTGGGAGTTTAAAATGGGAATACACCAAGTATTTTCCTTTAGAAAGAGTAAATTACTCCACAAATATAGAAATGCATTAAACATAAAGTAACTAAATATTAAAATTTACCAAGTGGCTTGTGGTCCACTAATATCGGGTTGCTCCCCTAAGTGGGAGTTGATAGGTTTGAACCTCACTTGAAGCAAGTAGTGTGTATATGTAGGGTATCCCCTTCCTTATAATTAAAAAAAAAAAACTAAATATTAAAATTTTAAAGAAACATCCAAAAATGAATTAACAAAATTTAATTTGAATTTGAAACAATTAAGTATTTTTCAAATTTTGATGATATAAATGAGTTTATTCCAAATTTGTTCACTCAATTATAGTGATATTTTAATTTGTTGCCATTAGACTTTGATTTATTTTATATTTAATTGTCGAGTTTTGAAAATGTTTCACTCAATTTTAGTTTAAAATGCCATTCATAAATACATTACGGTGAGGCCCGAAGAAATTAAATGCTAATTGACAGAGTAATGGGTCAAGCGCCCGACCCGGGTTGTTAACAAGCACCTGACCCGGTACTACGTGGAAATCCAACGGGTAGAAGACATTTACTAGCCTGCTCATTCAAGACAAGGAAATAACGGTTCAGCTCCTCATTATGATATAGTTGTTACGTACCGTTAGTAGACATGTATAAGTAGATGATTCTTGGATGAGGAGGGGGACACTCTGATTTCTATACTGAAACACGGAAGCAATACAATTCGTTATTCTTATATTATATTTCCAGTAACTCACCGTCATTGGTGCTTTCATTGAGAGCCTGAGATCAATTCTCAAGCACGCTTCTTTCAACAACGAGCTTGAAGCAATGGCGCGCTCAAGATCCAACAGCTCCCACGGTTCCCGCAACTTGAACAATGACAATGCCTCAGCTGATATTCGAGACCAACTCAATAGAAACCACGGAGGGGACCTCAGAGAACAACTCAATAGTGGAAGAGCAGGGGACCTCCGAGAGCAACTCAACAATGGAGAGGCAGGGGCATCCGTCCAAATCATGAACCTCCAAGCGACCGCCGAAGCCATCCAGCAGGCGGCGAGCGCACTAACTCAGGGAGTGGCGGGATTACAAGGCGTGTGCCGACCGTGCGCCGAAACTTGGATGAGCCGGCTGCGCGCCGGCACTAGGTGAGTCGGCCGCGCGCCGGCACTAGGTGAGCCGGCCGCGTGCCAGCACTTTGATGGGCTGGTCGCACGCTGGCACTTTGAAGAGCTGGTCCGGCGCTGCCACTTGGATGAGTCTGCCGCGCGCCGGCACTTTGATGAGCCGACCCCGCACCGGCACTTGGATGAGCCTGTCGCGCGTCGGCACTTGGATGAACCGGCCGCGCGCCGGTACTTTGATGAGCCGGTCGCGCGCTGGCACTTTGATGAGCCGACCCCGCGCCGACACTTAGATGAGCCAGCCGCTCGTCGGCACTTGGATGACCTCGCTCACTACTCTACGGAAGAGCTGATCTTGCCGAGTCCGCCTCGTCCAAAATCGGTCGAGGTCCGCCCCGGCCCAATCGGTAGAGTCCGCCTCGGCCAAAATTATCCAAATCCCGAGCCGAGATCGCGCCTTCGTGGCTTCGATTAAGAAAAAAAAAAAAGGAGGATCTTGATGCAATTTTACTCCCAAACCAGCTCATGCACATCCACAGACTCTGGAGTAGGGGGTGGTGACAGAGTAATGGGTTAAGCGCCCGACCCGGGTTGTCAACAAGCACCTGAACCGGTACCACGTGGAAATCTAACGGATAGAACTCCAACGGGCAGAAGTCATTTACTACCCCGCTCATTCAAGATAAGGAAATAATGGCTCAGCTCCCCATTATGATATAACTGTTACGTACATTTAGTAGACATGTATAAGTAGATGATTCTTGGATGAGGAGGAGGACACTCTGATTTCTGTACTGAAACAAGGAAGCAATACAATTCGTTATTCTTATATTATATTTCCTGTAACATACTTACCGTCACTAATAAAATACCATTACAGACTATTTTAATCTATTGCTATAAGTTACTTCTCCAATATGTCGTTGTTGTCAAGTTTGTTGTCACTTGGATCATTAGGAACAAATATTGAAATATGGTTAATGTTTGCATTGTTTAATATGGTTTGGGTAATTATCTTCCTTGTTTTACTTTTTGTGCCTTCCACCTGTGGATGTCCCGCCGGACTATAGATCCTCCGGTGAACAAAGCCTTGAATAAATAAACTTTGGAGTCGCTGCCGGAGCTCAGTTTCATCACCAAACATGCCCAGAAATTCTTAGAGTGCCGCCCCATTTGTCTAATGGAATATATATGACTGGAGACAAAATTCGAGTGCTACTGTCGTGTGGTCATGGCTTCCATGTAGGGTGCGTTAATATGTGGTTAGTTTCTCACTCCTCTTGTCCGTCTTGTCGCTGACAAGTCATCGTTCCGATCGAGAGCCAAGACTACAAAGAACTGCCGATATAGTAGAGTTGATTATATCCATTTTTGTTTGCATTTTTTATTTAACAAAATCAAATAGTAATCTTGTTAAATCATTATTTTTCTTTGTTGTTATTTTTATTACTAGTTATAAGTATGCACAATGCACGATAAAAATGACAAATGAATACAAATAATTTTGAAATTATATAACCAAAATAAATATATTTTTTATATAACCAATATGTGTGTGTATATATATATATATATATATATATATATATATATATATATATATATATATATGTATGTATATATATATATATATATATATATATATATATATATATATATATATATATATATATATATATAAATATATATAGCCACTGATAGATTAAATTACTCCGGGTGGCTCGAATCAAATAACCCAATAATTAAAGGAATACGATAAGGATAAAATGTAGAGCTTAAAGTAGTGTTGCAAAAATCCCGCCTAGGCACCGATTAATCGGCGCCTAAGCACTAGGCGCCGTCCGCCCGCCTAGCATATCACCATAATCGGTGGTCTAAGCGGCTGACTAGGCCGCCTAAGCCCATCTAGGCGCTAATTGCCTAGGCCTCCTAGGCACCGACTAAGTCGCCTAGTCGACCAATTAGCTATTGTTCCCTTCTTTTTAAAATGAGTTATTTCACTCAAAATGACATCGTTATGAGTCAAATAACCCTTAATTTTAAATTGTTCAAACTCTAGATGTTTTTTAGGTTAAAATTTTAGTAATAACTATTAAAGTATTAAATACTCCCTCCGTCTCATTTTTTTTGTTTGATTCGGTTAACGATGTTTGACTAAAATTAGTTTTAATTCAATTTTTTCAGAATATTAAGTTTAGTATTAGTATATAAATTTTATATATTTAGAAACCACATTAAAATAACTATGAAACACAACAATTAAAATTTAAAAATAATTAAAAATTACTAAAGAAAATAAACAATAAAGAAAGAATTGATTTGACCAATGAATAATAAACATGACAGGCAATATGGGACATAGAGAGTAGTTTATAATTATCAAGTGTTAAAAAATTTTAAAAATTTAAAAAAAAATTTAAAAAATAAAAAATACACGGGTTCCTAGGCATCGATTAATCGCCTAGGCACCCCCGATCATCCGAGGAGCACCTAACGATTTTTCAACAATGGCTTAAAGAGACAAAGTTTGTATTAATGATTTGCGAGAGTATATGTAATGTCAAATCAAGAAGATTATGGAGTAAATTTTTAATCTATCATATATGGTACATTTTTAAATTTTAATTTGGTTATTTTGGTATGAAATTTCCAATTTTAAAAGGTATGTAGACAAAAATTTAAATTTTTTTTATATAAATTAGAAAGGCATTAATCATAAAGTTATTAAATATTAAAATTTTAAAGGAATATCCAAAAAGGAATTATTAAAAATAATTTGAATTTGAAACAATAATTTTTTTTTTTTCAAAATCCCTCTAAAATTACTAATATAAATTAAAGCTGAAGTAGTTTGAGTTGGCGTCATCCTTCCTCTCGCTGGTATTTAGCAGCCTTTCCGACATGTTGTCATCAACATTAGATTCATAAAAAATGAATGGTATCAAACTACTGATCTTGTTCGCTTTGATTGTTGTATGGACACTTATCATCTACGTTTTATTCGCCGCTTTTTATGCTTTTTATGAGTGGTTGTTTCGCCGGATAACTATTCCGGCAATCAAAGGTTTGAGCAAAAAGACTTTGAATTCATTGCCGGAGCTTAGTTTCGCGGGTGAACAGAGCAAAACATTCTCGTTATGCGCTATTTGTTTGATGGAATATGTGGGGGGAGACAAAATTCGAGTGCTACTGCCGTGTGGTCATGGGTTCCATGTAGGGTGCGTTGATATGTGGCTTGTTTCTCACTCCTCTTGTCCCTTTTGCCGGCAAGTCATTGTTCCAACCGGGAGTCAAGGCTACAAAGAGTTGCCGATATAGTACAATTGATTATATCATGTTTTGTGTTCAAGCGGCATAATTCTGGTCTAGACATACTCTTTGTGCTTTAATATATATGTTAGAAAAATTATGTATGGTGAGATACTATATTGTAACAGAATCAATAGTACTCGAAAAAAAAAAGATTATATCTTGCTAAATTGTCAAACAAATTTGTTTATTTTTTATTTTATGTATAAATATTTGATACATTGTAGTTATAAATTGTTTAGTGCATTCTTTATTTTTAGATATTTCTTCCTCTCTCAAAGTGTTTAATTCACAGCCTTAAGGGTCCCACACATGCTCCGGCCCGACAAAGCATTTGGAAGGATGTAAATCACGGTGACTCAATGACTCAGCAGATATGGCCAAATGCCGTGTGCACACGGGATCTGTCTATTTTAGACATAATCCCCACACTACCGCCGCTGAGGTTCAAATTGAATGAATGATTTATTTAAGGCAAAAAATTGTATGAGGCCATCTCACGGGTCTTAATCTATGGCAAATTATGTTGTGGAACTGTGTCCACCTTACAGATGGACACGGTTCCAAAACTGTTCATCATTATGAACATATAGTTCAAAAATTATGAACATATATATACTTCTATAATTATGAACATAGAGTTGTGAACATAATTATAAACATATAGTTCTGTAATTATGAATATAAAGATTCAGTAATTGTGAATATTAAGTTAAAAAACTATTAATATATAGCTTTATAATTATGAACATAGAGTACCGTTCTGATGGTTTTATTGGGACCGGGTCCACCGTAAACCGGGTACAGGAGTACAGAACGGGGGTAGGGCGCTAGGCCCAATACGGTACGTATAGAAGCCCGAGGTACAGGCCCAAGAACAGCGACCCAAATACAAAGAACAAGGCCCACAGGATGGGCTATTGCTAACTATGTTACTACTTGGAATCGAACTCAGGTGACTGGATTGAGAGTATGAGATCAAGACCACTAGACTGTAGTGCCTGTCGTGTCTGAGTTGCCCCCTAGCCAGAGATCCAGGGCCCCTATTTATAGCAAGCCCCCCTCCTCCTCTAGCGTCCACGTGTCCCATGCAATCCATCCCCACTTCCCCATTTATCGCTACGCAAGCAGGCACGTTCGCCATACTTCTCGGACTCCCGCGCATACCACCCCGGTTTACCATGCTCGGTGCACCCGCCCAGCACCCCCTCGGGAGGGGGGGGGGTGCCGTTGACAATATGGGGGGCGCATTGCCCGCGCTGGCGGCGCCGTGGCCTGAGGTGGCCGGCGAGACCCGCCGCCGGCCAGTCGCCGGCCGGCCAATGGCCGGTGGTCAAGGCTGCCCGCCCGAGAAAGTCGGATAAATAGATGCTGTTGCGCTTTAATACACATGTGTTGGAGTGGTCTGATGGTCTTGGCTTCATGCTGCAAAGCGAGAGGGCGGGGGTTTGATACCCACTGGCAGTAGCGCCCTCCTAGACTATTGCTTTTTACCCCCATGCAGCCCCATGGCCAGTGGCCTTCGTTGGCTACGGCGGTGGGGCACCGCCGGCCCGACCGGAGGCGCATCGCCCCTGCTGGCCATGCCCCACCGCCGGGAGTCCAGCGGGCCACCACCCCGGTGGATCGCCGGCGGTATAGCCCCGGAAATCCCTTCTCTCTCCTCCGTTTTGGGCCACCACACCCCCTTGTCTTCTTAGCCCAATAGGACTTGGGTCAATCTCCTATCATCACAAGTCCCCCAGTTCTTTTAGGTATCTTGATGCCTAAAGGAAGTAGAATTCGGTATTACCACCTCCTTTCTTTCCTTTTCTCAATCTCTCGCCGCCACCTTCCATTATCACCATTGTTGTGTGTCACGCCATTACTCCATATCTCTGCCACACACCACACGTTGCCCTGGCCTTCGCTTCATCGCCTGGTGTCGAGAGGTCAAGGTGACTCCTCTATTGTCACTTCTTGGATGCTTCTTGCGCTATACATCTCTTTTGTTGCATTTATTTAGTATGCTTTTGTCGATTTCTCCATGATGCACCTGCATGCTTCTTTTAAATATTCAATGGATGCCTTTGCTCCTTCTCCATGCTACACCTGCATGTTTTTTTTTTTTTTTTTTTTTTTTTAAGGATGAATATTTCGGCAACCTTAATAATCTAGTGATAATCGTTCTTTTTTTTTTTTTTTTTGCCATGCAATTTGCCGCCAACTGCATGCGGCTTGCCGGGGGCAAGTCCGCGCATGTGGGTTGCGATAACCCACATACCCCATCCGCCAAAACCATGCGGCTTGCTGGGGGCAAGTCTGCGCATGTGGGTTGCGATAACCCACATGCCCCATCCGCCAACTGCATGCGGCTTGCCGGGGCAAGTCCGCGCATGTGGGTTGCGATAACCCACATGCCCCATCCGCCAACTCCATGCGGCTTGCTGGGGGCAAGTCCGCGCATGTGGGTTGCGATAACCCACATGCCCCATCCGCCAAAAACCATGCGGCTTGCCGAGGGCAAGTCCGCGCATGTGGGTTGCGATAACCCACACGCCCCATCCGCCAAAACCATGCGGCTTACCGGGGGCAAGTCCGCGCATGTGGGTTACGATAACCCACATGCCCCATCCGCCAAAACCATGCGGCTTGCCGGGGGCAAGTCTGCGCATGTGGGTTGCGATAACCCACACGCCCCATCCGCCAAAAACCATGCGGCTTACCGGGGGCAAGTCCGCGCATGTGGGTTGCGATAACCCACATGCCCCATCCGCCAAAACCATGCGGCTTGCCGGGGGCAAGTCCGCGCATGTGGGTTGCGATAACCCACATGCCCCATCCGCCAAAACCATGAGGCATGCCGGGGGCAAGTCCGCACATGTGGGTTGCGATAACCCACATGCCCCATCCGCCATGGCCGTAGAGCCAGCATGCATAGCACGTAAGAGCACATAGGAGCACATAGTTGAGGTGGCCGTGGGCCAAGCATGCAGAGCACATAGGAGCACATAGTTGAGGTGGCCGCGGGCCAAGCATGCAGAGCACATAGGAGCACATAGTTGAGGTGGCCGCGGGCCAAGCATGCAGAGCACATAAGAGCATATAGTTGAGGTGGCCGCGGGCCAAGCATGCAGAGCACATATGAGCATATAGTTGAGGTGGCCATGGGCCAAGCATGCATAGCACATAGGAGCACATAGGGGCACATAGTTCGGAAAAATAAACACAATCTTTACCTAACTAAGTGTTCAAGTGTACAGTTGTACACACCAGAGTAGCGTCTCGATGTGCTAAGTGTGTTACCTTATAAGGTAGCTCCTCTTGCGGATCAACCATTTGGGCGTACCTCGGAACCTTGCTAGGATGGTAGAGACTACAAACACGGGCTAATCGTTTCGATCCCCACAGAAGGTGCCAATGATGGTTTTATTGGGATCGGGTCCCCCATAAACCGGGTACATGAGTACAGAACGGGGGTAGTGCGCTAGGCCCAATACGGTACGTATAGAAGCCCGAGGTACCGGCCCAAGAACAGCGACCCAAATACAAAGTACAAGGCCCACAGGATGGGCTATTGCTAACTATGTTACTACTTGGAATCGAACTCAGGTGACTGGATTGAGAGTATGAGATCAAGACCACTGGACTGTAGTGCCTGTCGTGTCTGAGTTGCCCCCTAGCCAGAGATCCAGGGCCCCTATTTATAGCAAGCCCCCATCCTCCTTTAGCGTCCACGTGTCCCATGCAATCCATCCTCACTTCCCCATTTATCGCTACGCAAGCAGGCACGTTCGCCATACTTCTCGGACTCCCGCGCATACCATCCCGGTTTGCCATGCTCGACGCACCCGCCCAGCACCCCCTAGGGAGGGGGGGGGGGTTCCGTTGACAATATGGGGGGCGCATTGCCCGCGCTGGCGGCGCCGTGGCCTGAGGTGGCCGGCGAGACCCGCCGCCGGCCAGTCGCCAGCCGGCCAATGGCCGGTGGTCAAGGCTGCCCGCCCGAGAAAGTCGGATAAATAGATGCTGTTGCGCTTTGGTACACATGTGTTGGAGTGGTCTGATGGTCTTGGCTTCATGCTGCAAAGTGGGAGGGCGGGGGTTTGAAACCCACTGGCAGTAACGCCTTCTTAGATTATTGCTTTTTACCCCCATGCAGCCCCATGGCCAGTGGCCTTCGCTGGCTACGGCGGTGGGGCGCCGCCGGCCCGACTGGAGGCGCATCACCCCCGCTGGCCACGCCCCGCTGCCGGGAGTCCAGCGGGCCACCACCCCGGCGGCCAGCCGGCGGTATAGCCCCGGAAATCCCTTCTCTCTCCTCCGTTTTGGGCCACCACACCCCCTTGTCTTCTTAGCCCAATAGGACTTGGGCCAATCTCCTATCATCACCACCCCCACTTGGGTCAATACTATGCCAATAAAATGTACCCCGGGTCCCATATCCCCATCACGTTCTATAATTGTGAATATAGAGTTCAATAATTATGAATATGAAGGTCAAATATTATTAATATATAACTTTATAATTATGAACATATAGTTCAGTAATTATGAACTTAAAACCGTGTCCACCTTGCAAGGTGGACACGGTTCCACAGCATAACGATTGTTAATCCGTGAGATGGGTCAAATCTTTAATTAATAAGGTCAAAGATCCGATTCATTAATCAAAGATTCGACCCGTCTCACGAATTGAGACCCGAGGGTCTCATACAAGTGTTACCCTTTATTTAAAAAGTTTTTAATACAAATTACTTTTATTTGAAAGTTACTGGCTCTAATACAAATTACTTTATTTATAAGTTTTAAGTATAAGACTGTATGGAAAAATGAATTTGTTTCATTCAAAATTATTTATTTATTCTTTTTGAAAGGGTAAATATATTATTAAATTAAATAAAGAGAGAATCCATATCCAAGCACCCAATAGAGTTCAAAGTTCTTTTTTAATTTTTACTACACAAACTGAACTTCCTATACTATATGAATATATTTATCCATAAAACATTTCATCTTATGTAAAAAGTAACTTGTTTAATGAAAATGTTCATACTCAATTATGTATCAAAAAGGTCTTTATACTATATGATTTTGTTTAATTTAATCAATTTAATTTGAATTATAAAATTAAGAGTAAGTACTAATGTTGTTAATCTTAAAGGTTAACTATTTTAATGTGTATATATTAATATATAACACCATCATATATAAATGGTTTGTGTTTGCATTAAAAAAAAAAGGAAAAAAAAAACCTTGTGCCTATTTTCTCAAAGGAAAATGCTGGCTATGGGGTTTGAACCCATGCGCACTTTTGTGCAAAAGATCTTAAGTTTTCCCCCTTAACCTCTCGAGCAAACCAGCAATTATTTACAAGTTAAGTTTGTTAAATTCTAAACTTTAAAAAGTTGTTTCTGCTAATGAGATGGTCACTAGAGTTCAATGTATGTTACTAATATTAGTGTGTGTGTATATACATACATAATTTTATATAATTATATATGCATATATTTTTTTGAGTGAGAATATATAAATATATATGTTTATTTATTTATATTAAAAAAGTGTATTATAATTAGAGTTAATGTCATATAAGTCCTTTAAATATAGTGTTTTTGTCACGTTTAGTCTTAAATTTTCAAATTAACCACCCGTTATCTCTTGACTTTCAAATTATTACCAAAAGTTGTCCTTCCATTACTTTGCTCAATAATTTGGGCCGTATAAATTGAGTGTAAAACTGTCATTCCATGTTGTTCTTCCGTTTTTAAGTCAAAATATAACAATTACTACTTAGCTTGTTCTTTTTTCTCCAAGAAACCAAATCTCAATTTCTTCTTCTCCAAACCGTAACTCATTTTCCCCAACAAAATTCATCAGTATAGTACAATTGATTATATATTTTTTTGTTAGTATTTTTAATAGTAGAAATCAAACAGTAATTCTACTAAATTGTTATACAAACTTGTTTTTATATTATTTTGTACGCAAAATATATTTTATATTGTACCACATTTTCAATAATAAGACAATATACTTTGAATTTTTTTGTATTCACATGTGTATTTTTATTGATTTGCAATCTTATTGTGTCAAGAAAAATGAACCAAGCAAGAGTAAGAACTGAACTGAAGAATTATTTCTTAAAGAACAATAAAACCATGGAGTCAAAAA
The DNA here is from genome assembly GCF_001879475.1 of Ipomoea nil. Classification (NCBI taxonomy): domain Eukaryota; kingdom Viridiplantae; phylum Streptophyta; class Magnoliopsida; order Solanales; family Convolvulaceae; genus Ipomoea; species Ipomoea nil. Next base: position 1,145,590 of record NW_017617690.1, on the reverse strand, counting down.
CCATCCAAACTCTGATGTACATGCATAATCACTGAAATAATGGATCTTATATGTATCTATCACAATTTACTGTCAATTTTCTGCAACTCAATAGGTAAATAAGACCATCTCAAAGATTAACTGAAGATGATGTCGTGAAAATGTACCATACTATATTACGCATTCTAGTGTTTCAATGTTATAAATTTATGATTCAAGAAATTACACATTCAAAAGTTACATACTATATTACTATTTCAAATGTTATTACTGAAGAATTAGTAATTTATTGGAGAATGCATTGGATTCATACCAGTTTTTTTAACTTTTTTTAATCTTAGGCTCTTTAACATATCCCTAACAATTGTGAATAGTACTACTTAATCTGACTAGGTTCAACATCAACTGGGAATTCTGCAGGTATATTTGTACATCTCCTATCATTCTATAATATTATTTGTATAAATAAATTGCGGCTACAATATGCCAATCGAATTGCTAGCACTGCACCCCCTCAAACTCAACATTCTGCCAAAATCTCCTCAAACTATATTAGTATATATATTTAATATTTTATGCCCTAAATTGTATTTGCTCTCCCTTATGTCCCGTATTTGGTTTCAACCATACATATACAATTATTTTATTGACAATTATAATAATATTGACTATATTATCTTGCATTTGTAAACTTAAAATTACCTATTTAAATACGCAAATTCAATATTATATTCAATTATCTATGCATGAACAACTCCAATATGTATAATCGTACTTTAATATACTAAAAGTATTTATTTGAAAATAAATATCTGGTATTATCTCAATTACACAATGCGCGTGAAAAATTAGTTATAGAAATAATCCAGTGTTTTTTATACTTGATAATTATTTTGTTTTCATAGATTAGACTTAATTGTAATTGAATAAAAAAATTAGAGCGAATTGACTTCAAATTTTAGTGAATAATTTCGTATTTCTTTGTTAAATTTTTATTATGCAGTATATTTGGACAACAAATTTTAATTACATTTTTATTTTTATTATAGAATACAATAACTTGGAGTTAAAATAGATTTAAATTCAATTACCCCACTTTAAAAACAATGAAAGTCTATTAATCAAGGCTCTTATTTTCAGTGGAATGGTCCTAATCGTAGCATTCTTCCTCTTATTAAAGAGAAATAATTAGATAATGACCGTAACTTTTTTGTAGTAAAATATTTCAATTTTCAAGCATAAATATGATTTTCGATAAGGACAAGTTTTAGACGACACGCAAAGATTTCATTAAAAGAAACGATCGAAAAGCACAAACTAAAAATAGAAACTAACAATCCAACATCCTCAGATCAAACGAACAAAAGTGTTTAACAGACACAGATTTATTGATTCATTGCATAGGACCAAATATAATGGTGGCGGCGCAGACGTCGGTTATGTCCCGGGGTTCTCCCTTCGGCAACATGGCGCAGACGGCGGCACGGGTACATTCTTCGGCAACATCGTACCATAAGGAGATCTCCGATGATGATTCTCCGACGACAATAATCCCACTGTCATCCTCTCGCCGTTTGTCAGCCCACCAAACAACCCAAAAACGAGCAGCAAAACAAGGAGAAGCTTTGAAACATTAGCTTCTTGCAAAGACATTTTTACGAATTAACAAGAAATGAATAAGCTTCAATGGGGTATATGTTATTTGTTTTGAGATTGACAAAAAACATTATCGTAAAGGAAGGTGTTTTATAGTGCAATTTGGAATTGGATACTGATGAATAAGGAAGCAAATAATGCTTAATGATGAATGAGGAAGCAAATATTGAAGATCAAATCTTGCAGATTTCTTTACTGTATATTCCTTGTATATAGTGATTCAGTTTATTTCCTTTCCAGTAGCTTACCTTAGTTTCTTTGCATTTATTTATTCTTTGCTATTGTCAGTAATTGAATATGCCTTTCCCTCATCTTATTTTTTCACGTCTAACCAATATTCCTTGAGTTTCTCAAACAATTACTATTCACACTACATCTTTACAAATTCTATCAATTTTAAAAAAGTAATATCTTTTTTTCAATAAATATTATTTTCTCTTCAACATTATTAATTTATATTAATATATAAAATACTTTTAACTATTAAAAATAGCAATATTGAAAATCTAAAAACGTAATTTTTAGAAAACTATTTAAAAAATTATTCGTACTATGTATATAACCGAATGCAAATTATACTACGAATTTTTTTTTTATATCTAAAATAATTCATGTTGTAAATTTAAATTACGATTTGAATTGTAAAACTAAACCTCAAATGAACCTTACAATTCGAAGTAATTGAACACATTAAAATTAATCCAAGTACATATTTAAAGACATTGAAATAATTAAAATTAAACAAATGAAACGTAAAAACAGTTGTACAATAAACAAATGAAGAAGTTATTACATTAGTAAGTATGATGAAATTAGTTTATATGCATTGTATTTATAAATAAATGAAAATTTATGCACTCTTTTAATATATCATTTCATTAAAAATTTTATTACATATAAATCTCTCCCCATTAAAAAAATGGTAGTCTAACTTTCCCATCACCTAATTTGCAAATCAATTACTATTCACATTACATCCATGCAAATTCAATCAACTTATCATATCACTTTGAAAAATCAATATCTTTTTCTCAATAAATATTATTTTCTCTTCAACATTATTAATTTATATTAATATATAAAATACATTTAAATATTAAAAATAAAAAAAATGAAAATTCAAAAACATAATTTTGTTATAAATTACTTTTAAATATTAAAAATAGTAATACTGAAAATCTAAAGAAATGTAGCTTAAATGGACTTGTTGTTAACTATTTTATTTTTTTCTTTAATTTGACAATAATACCTGATGGAATAATTACGGAGCGGACCTGGAGCGAAGAAATATGGAGCGGATCACACCCGGCACCGAGTGGACTACGCACGCGGCCGGACAGACCATGGAGGTGTCTACCTCAACGGGTTCCTCAACTACTACCACGGGGTCCTCGGCTATTATCATGGGGTCCCAGGCTACTATCATTGGATCCCCGGCTACTGTGCACACGGAGTAACGAACCACCCCGGGGTCGGCCAACATGGGCTCGGCACCCCAGGGTCGGCCTACGTAGGCTCGGCCACCACGGGGTCGGCCAGCGCACCCCGGGTCGGCTTACGTGGGGTCGGCCACCCTTTGGGGTCGGCTCGACCGGGACGGGGTCCTCGCGTTGTCCGAGTCGTGCGGTGGCAGTTGCGACTCCTCTCGCGTACCCCGGGCCACGCTTTGGACCCGGTCCTGAGCTAGGACGCGGTCAAAGCGCCAGATCCAACCATCCCCCGGTTTAGGGGGAGCGGTTAGAGGTTTGTAGCATATAAAAACCCCTCCCCTTGTCCTAACAAGGGATACTTGATTCCTATCTCATACTTTCTTACAACATTTGTACTGTTATTACACTTCCCTAACCTCTTTAGATAGCATTTTATGTCCAATTAATTCAATATTTACCGCTTTATTATTCGTTCATCATATTCAAACATATATTCGGGTTGTATAATCCAGACCCACGGGTTCATATAAACCGTCATTGGTGCTCTTGTTGAGAGCGACTGTACAAGCTTATGTGCTCTCCCCATTATCATTCATCCACAGCGATGACAAGATCCGGGTCGAACACCCACATCTCGCAGGGTTCACGCAACACCCGCGACTTCTCCCTCGCCAACCACCCCAACGTGACCACGGCGAGTCGGCAGACTGTGCCCGTAGGGACGGGAGGGGACCTCAGAGATCAGATCAATAGGAACCGGCGGAGGACCTCCGCGGTCAACCGCGTCGCGGCGGGGCTGTGACGGGGTGCCCCGGCACCACCACCTCCGCCCCCTCCGAGGGAGCACGGTGGTCCCAAAACTCACGTGCCCCGGGTGCTGCGACGCTGGCTGATGGGGAATTCAACTCACCGCGACCATCCGAGAGACGAGAAGAGGAAGAAAAAAGAGGAGGAGGGGCGGGGCCGGAGTGACAAGGCACCTCATCCTCAAGAAGACCGACGCCAATCACGGTCGCGCCGTGATCGGGGTCCCCGTCTAGCCCCTCTGCGACACCTGACCCCGCTGACACAGCCCGTGATGATCATCCTGGACCACGTGGAGGACATGGGCATCGTGTCGTTCCCCGAGGAGTGCTTGAAGGTCTCCCCCAAGGTCAACCCGAAGAAGTACTGCTGTTTCCATCGGCAGCGCGGGCACGACACGGACGAGTGTATGGTCCTCAAGAGACAGATCGAGGAGCTCATCCAGTGGGGGTACCTAGGCCAATACGTGAAGAGGACAGGGCAGAACCTCGCCAAAGGCCCCGACAACACCCGGAAGAGGAAGGGCGGTGCCGGACCATCCGCCTCTGCCCCGCGCAAGAGGGAACTCGGCCAACTCACGGCCGACGAGGAGACCGAGCCGGATAGTCCGCCAAAGAAGAAAGTCATCCATGTCATCTTCGGCGGCCCGGAGGGTGGAGACACGCCCGCCATCTATAAGAGGTGGGCGCGGAGCCTATACGTGGGGGAGGTCGTCCGGGTACCCCACGAAAAGAGGACACGCCGGGAGCCCATATCGTTCACCGACGACGACCTCCCGGATGGCCCCCTGCCCCACCGAGACGCGTTGGTAATCAGGCTGGAGATCAAGGACATCATTGTCCACCGTGTACTGGTGGATACGGGGAGCTTCGTGAACGTCATGTATTATGACACCTTCACGAAACTCGGGTTATTCCAAAAGTAGCTCTCCCCAGTACGGATCCCGCTATCTAGTTTCACCGGGGACTCCACCGAAACAGAGGGCTCCATCACCCTCGAGGAACAAATCAGCACCCCGCCGCACGTCAAAAGGTGGGAGGTGGTGGTCAAAATCTGCTGTGCTCACAATATCATCTTCGGCCGACCTGCCCTGGAGGACCTCAGGTGCATCAAGTTCCCCACCCCCACAGGAGTGGGTGTCGCGCGGGGAGACCAGAAGATCAGTCAGAGCTACTACTTGAAGGCATGCCGCCAAATAACAACGAAGGACCTCCAGGTACACACCGTAATCGAGAAGGCGCTTCGATAGGAAGAGAAGCGGCCCCGAGCCGAACCCGCGGTGGAGACGGAATAGATCATTCTGGACCTCAGCCGACCTCCGGGGTTGGATCATGGAGGTCATCTGCAGCTACAAGGACGTGTTCGCCTGGGGTCCCGAGGACATGCCGGGCCTTAGTCAGGAGGTCATCACGCACAAACTGACGGTGGACCCCAAAGCCAAGCCGGTCCAGCAGCGGAAGCGCTACCTCGCCACGGACAGACTAGAATTTGTGAAGAAGGAGGTCTACACCCTCCTCAAGATAGGGCACACAAGGGAGGTCCTACACCCGACATGGCTCACGAACGTAGTCCTCGCACCTAAACCACCTACGTGGAGGATGTGTGTGGACTACACGGACCTCAACAAGGCATGCCCCATGGACCCTTTCTCGCTACCCAACATGACCGCACCTGCGCGGCACACCAAGGAGCCTTCGTCATGGCGAGGAGGGCGCTATTGCAAGGGTAATTTTGGCCAAATATGGCCAAGGAGTGCGCAATGTACGCCCGGGAGTGCCCGACCTGCCAGCACTTTCACGCGGAGCCAGGTCGGCCAGTAACCAGTTGCACGCCTATCAGCACAGTGATCCCATTCTCAAGGTGGGGAATCGACATAGTCGGGGCCTTACCTATGGGGTCCGCAAAGAGGAAGTACATAATAGTCGCCATAGACTATTTTACAAAGTGGGTCGAAGCCGAGCCCCTCGCCACCATCACAAACACCCCGTGCACGGAGTTCGTACGGAGGAACATTCTATACCGCTTTGGGGTCCCCATGCAAATCATCTCCGACAACGGGCGGCAGTTTGAGAGCAAAGAGTTCAAGGAGTTCTGCGACAATTGGTACATAAAACATACCCGTGTGGCGGTGGCATACCCGCAGGCAAATGGACAGGTGGAGAACGCCAACAGAACTATAGTGGAAGGCATCAAGAAGAACCTGGACGCAGCCAGAGGTACATGGGTGGAGGAGTTGGACACCGCCCAACGGGCGTACCGCACCACCCCAAGAAGAGCCACCGGGGAAACTCCGTTTGTGTTAGCATACAGGTTCGAAGCGCGGGCCCCCACCGAGGCCGCGATACCATCCTATCGGGTCGCAGTGTACAACCCCGACCTCAATGAGGAGCACCACGCTGCTGACCTCCACCTCATCGATGACAGAAGGGAAGACGGCATGGTTCGCGCGGAAAATTACCAGCGCCTGACAAAGGCATACCACGACAACAGGGTCCGACCTCGCTACTTTCAAGTCGGCGATTACGTCCTCCGGAGGAGGGAAGCAAGCCAACCCTAGGACGGAGGCAAGTTTGCCAATAAATGGGAAGGACCATATGTGGTCAAAGCCATAGTACGCCCGGGCATCTACAAGTTGAGGACTCCATCGGGCAAGACGGTGTACTGGGTGTGGAACTCGGAACACTTGCTGAAATTTTACTAGTAGAAGCACATTTGTACGACCTACCCCCTCCCCAATAACACGCCGACTCCCCACAATAATGTTTTGTTTTCGTTCGTAATGGAATAATGAATTTCGTTGAGCAATTATTCTATCTCGAATGGTGGAAGAGCAAGGGCACATGCGAGATCAGGTACTCGGGCACCGCGGGGTCGGCTGACCTGAGGACGGCCATGCCGGGTCGGCCAGACGTGGCGGCTACGTACGCGGGGACCGCAACGGCAAACTTAGACGTAGCACATGCCATAGGGGTGGTACGAGGTCCGGCCTCGCCTATCGCCGAACGGAAGGGTTCGCGGCGCGAGTCAAAGGACTCCATCCCAAAATCGCTAAAATGTCCTAGGGGCGGTACGAGGTCCGGCTTCGCCTACCGCCGAACGGGCGTAACGCAATCTTAACCCCCTAGGGGCGGTACGAGGTCAGACCTCGCCTATAGCCGAACGAGCGTAACGCAATCTAAATACCCTAGGGGTGGTACGAGGTCCGACCTCGCCTATCGCCGAACGGAAGGATTCGGGATGCGAATCAAAAGGCTCCAACCCAAGAATCGCTAAGACGTTCTAGTGGCGGTACGAGGTCCGACCTCGCCTATCGCCGAACGGGCGTAACACAATCTAGATACCCTAGCAACGGTACGAGGCCCGACCTCGCGTACCAACCTCGACGGAAGAGCTTAACGGCCCAAGTTCAGTGACATGGAGTCAAAGGGCCACCCTAAGGGGGCACGAGGTCCGACCTCGCGTACCAACCCCAACGGAAGAGCTTAACGGCCTAAGTATGGTTGTAACACCCCTGATTTTCAAGACATTTAAAAATTAATAATAAAGGTAACATCTCATTAAATCCCAAAACGTAACATAAGTGTACGGGGTGCTATGCCACACCTGGGCTAGAGAACCCAGGTGCACAGGCTGTCTAACTACTATCCTCTGAAATATAAATGCATAATATGGCACGCAGGCCGAAAGGGAAACTATACTACTTCTACGTTCCAGTTCTAGCGTGCTCCAGTGCTCTAATCCTCTGTGCCTGAAAGCCAAATATATCTATTCAGCGAGAGATGCTGGTAACCCACTCCAACGCGTTGAAATACAATACATATAGCAATATATATATAGATATACGAAAACCATTTTGAGCATGAAGATATATCCTACGAACTCTAGCTTTAAAACCGGGAATGACTCGACAGATAAGGCCAGACACAAGCAACAGTTATAACAGTCATAAGCAGTTCATAACAGATAAGGCAAGGTATAAGCAGTAATCATGACCCATCATAAACAATTCCCCAATATAAATCCCATAGTCACATTCCCCAAGGCACTCATAATCACCACTCATCCATATCACAACACATAACACACTTTGTTGGCGCCACAGGACCAATCGCATGCCCATACATGAGGGTCAGCGCATATAGCTCTGACACGGCCCCGCAGCATCCTGCCCCGTATCGCAACACGGAGGGGTCGATCGCAACCGACCGATGAACCGCAGCTCATCATAATGTTTGATCGCAACCAAACAGTGGACCGCAGCCCAAGAGAGTGTGTCGTCTGACTGTAGCCAGGAATTCCCATCTGACTACAGCCAGCCTCTGAACCGCAGCTCAGGAAAGATGTCACCTGATTGCAGCCAGGAATTCCCATCTGACTACAACCAGCTTCTGGACCGCAGCCCAGGATACCGTCATCCGACTACAGCCAGGAATTCCCATCTGACCATAGCCGGTTTCTGAACCGCAGCTCAGGATAACCAATCCGATCGCAACCGAATTGGGGTAACACGCACACATAACACATAGCAAGCACATGCAACCCACATTACACCTTGGGAAGGGGGATAAAGCGTATAACAACCTTATGCGTGATCCATCACGTACTAAGAATAGTCCTAAGGGGTTCATACTTCTTCCACCTAGGTCAACGGGATACCAATTCAACTAGCATGCAATATAATAGACTCATAAACCTACGAACGGTACCCGAAATATCAAACTAGACATAGGCACGACAAACGGGGTCCGTTGGGACACCACGGGGAACGGGGAAACATCAAACGGGGGAGCCGGAAACCCGAGGGAGGGTGTAAACCAGCGGGTAGCCGGTGGGTGAAGGTTCACCCGCCGGCTGCCCGCCGGCGACAACTGTTCCGGGCAGCGGGTGCCCGGCGGGCAGCTGCCCGCCCGCCGGCTGCCCGCTGCCGGCGTTGCCCAAATAGGCCGCGGGTAGGTGGCGGGTCCCCTACCCCCCACTGACTCTTAACACACAATTTCGCCCCGGGAACCATTGTGGAACCCGAAACCATGCTTAGACACTTTACAACGCAATTAACGATACACGTAGATAATTTACGGAACAAGTACGAGAAACGAACGGCACATAACCTATCATGCTTTTCTAAACATAATCAACACCCAAACATGCGATTTCCCCACCCGATAATCCAAGAATAATATCATACGATACAACCTAGGGTTCTAATCACTTTTATATCAACAATAATACGATTCGTCTTCTAATTGCAAGATTCGGTAAGAATAACACATAAGCATCAAGAACATCACGCAATTATCAAGAACAACAAATAATCATCAAGAACTCCATATAATTATCAAGAACTCCATAATTATCAAGAATCTCCCAATATCAAGATTATCAAGATCCCTCATGGGATCATCACATCAAACATCAACAATAATCATCATAACTCGCCAAACACAATAATATGGGGGGAAACCCTAAGGGGAAATCATAGCTATGAAAATAGGTTTTGTTGAGACATGGGTTACCTCTTAGCCTTAATTAATTCCTTGGCTATGAAGGATCTTTCTTTAAGCTTTCTTGATTTCTTGATTTCTCCTAGGGGAATTCTTGGAGCTCTTTGGGTGGTGAGTCGTTTATTGTGGTGTGGGGGTTCTAGGTGCCTCTTAAGTCCCCTATTTATATATTTAGGAGTCCTAATTAGGAACTAATATTATAGGCCTGCTAATTCTATTCCTTTTGGGACTAAGGATTGGGTTCCATGGTCCATAGTGGACCATATTAATTAATTAAAGAGAATCCTAATCATAATCTGAATAGTAAAAGGCCTACTTCCTTTATTCCTAATAGATAACTAGGTCTAAGATTCCTAATCAGAATTTGAATAGTAAAAGGTTTACTTTCTTTATTCCTAATGGGCTTAAGGCTCTAATTTAGGCAAGGGCCCACGGTTCATGGTGGGCCTTATTAATTAATTAAAGGGAAACCTAACCGAATTAAATCATATTTAATTATTATTAACGGGATTTATTAAATAATTAATCCGGGATTGAAGGCCGTAACACGGGGTGTTACAATGGTGGCTTGGGGTCGAAGGGCTACCCTAAGGGGAGCCCGAAGTCCGACCTCATTCGCCACTCGGCAGGGTCTCGGCCGACTTCCCAAGGAGGTCTTGGCGAACTTTTTCGATGAGGTCTCGGTCGACCTCTCGAGGAGGTCTTGACCGACCTCTCGGGGAGGTCTCGACCGACCTCTCGGGGAGGTCCCCGCCGACCTCTCGGGGAGGTCTCCGCCAACTCTCGAAGAGGTCCCCGCCGACCTCTCGAGGAGGTCTCGACCGACCTCTCGGGGAGGTCTCGGTCGACCTCTCGAGGAGGTCTTGACCGACCTCTCGGGGAGGTCTCGACCGACCTCAAGGGGAGGTCCTGGCCGACCTCTCGGGGAGGTCTCCGCCAACCTCTTGAGGAGGTCACCGCTAACCTCTCGAGGAGCTCCCAGCCGAACTCTCGGGGAGGTCCCGGCCGACCTCTCGGGGAGGTCCCGGCCGACCTCTCGGGGAAGTCCCGGCCGACCTCTCGAGGAGGTCCTCGCCGACTTCTCTAAGAGGTCTCGACCGACCTCTCGAGGGGGTCTCAGCCGACCTCTTGAAGAGTTCTCGGCCGGCCTCGCGGTGCACCCTAGGGGACCTCGCCTATCGCTAGAGCCGTCGAAACGGTCTCGCGGGGCGGGACGGGCCAAAACACACCAAAGCCCGTCCTCGTAGCGGGATGGGCTAAAAAGCCCGCCTCTTAGCGGGCTTGGAATGTGGCCGGCCCGCCCCGCCATGCCAAAGCCCGCTGGTGGGGCGGGCTAGCCCGCCAAGCAATTTTTTCACTATGTTAATTTTTTTTTTAAAAAAAATCACTGTACAATATCCTTAAAAAAAAATTTAAAAAAAACTCACTGTATAGACGTACAGTACACTAACACAGTAACACTACCTAGTATTGTATTCCTATAAATCTAAAATCTTATAAGTTACAACACACTAACACAATTACACAAACCAAAATAACATGTATTAAATACTAAATATATATAGAGAAAATATATATGTATTAGCAGGTCGCGGGCTAAACCCGTGACCCGCCCCGCCTGGACCCGTGACCCAAGCGGGACGGGCTAAAAAGCCCGCCTCCTGGCGGATCAAAATTTGAAGAACCCGTCCCCTACCAAAGGCGGTACGGGACGGGTCGACCCGGCGGGTAAACCCATTTTTTACGGCTCTACCTATCGCCATACGGATGAGCCGCGTCTCCCCATCGCCCGGCTGAAGGAGAGCCTCAACGCCAACGGGGTCAATGTGAATCTGCTCCAAAGGGACATCATCACAAGCACCATGTGGAAGGTCTGAAATCAAGACCGGATTGGACGGAAGGTCCGTGGCCGAGCCCCGAGGGGAAGTCAGATGAACATCTCCATTGGCCACCTCCATTGGGTCGGCTGGTGACTCCGGGTTCCCGAGGTCAGCCGGGAGACCCCACGCTACGGGGTCGAGGGTCATGTCTCTCTTGCAAAGAACGAACTAAACTCTACGCTGCATCACATACTCTCCCACATTGTACATCTGCAGCCCCTGCACAGCCATGAGCCCTTTCCCAACGGGGTCGCGTAGAAGGCCCCCAAAGGTCTCCACCGCATTCTCGGCGAGGTGGGCCTTCACATCCTTGATGAACACCTCGGAGTCCTTGTAGCTTGACATGGCTGCTTTCAGAGCCCACCTCGGAGTCCTTGTAGCTCGACACGGCTGCCTTCGAAGCCTCCTCATGCGCCCGGCGCTCCCGCACATGGCTGGCAATCAACTCGGCATACTTGCCCTCCAACGCCGCAGGCTTGCTCCCCATGGCCTTGTGCGTCGCCTCCAACTCTTTGCGACCCCCCATCTCGGCCCCCAGCTGAGCCTGAAGGGTCCCCAACACGTTCTCCATGGACGCCGCTCGGGCGACAGCTTGCACAACAGCAAGCATGGACGAAGGATGAAGCGTTAAAACACGAGGGGGGGTTCCGTAATTATAAAGCGGCTTTGGTACTCTCTCGGGCTGACGACTTCTCGCAGCCCCGAGAGTGGGGGACTGATGATGGAATAATTACGGAGCGGATCACACCCGGCACCTAGTGGACTACGCACGCGACCGGACAGACCATGGAGGGGTCTATCTCCCCGGGGTCCTCAACTACTACCACGGAGTCCTCGGCTACTATCACGGGGTCCCCGACTACTATCTTGGGGTTCCCAGCTACTGTGCACACGGAGTGACGAACCACCCCAGGGTCGGCCAACATGGGTTCGGCACCCCGGGGTCGGCCTACGTAGGCTCGGCCACCACGGGGTCGGCCGGCGCGCCTGGGGTCGGCCAGCGCACCCCGGGTCGGCCTACGCGGGGTCGGCCACCCTTTGGGGTCAGCTCGGCCGGGACGGGGTCCCCGCGTTGTCCGAGTCGTGCGGTGGCAGTTGCGACTCCTCCCGCGTACCCCGGGCCACGCTTTGGACCCGGTCCTGAGCTAGGACGCTGTCAAAGCGCCAGATCCAACCATCCCCCGGTTTAGGGGGAGCAGTTAGAGGTTTGTAGCATATAAAAACCCCTCCCCTTGTCCTAGCAAGGGACACTTGATTCCTATCCCATACTTTCTTACAACTTTTGTACTGTTATTACACTTCCCAAACCCCTGTAATAGCATTTTATGTCCAATTAATACAATATTTACCGCTTTATTATTAGTTCATCATATTCAAACATATATTCGGGTTGTATAATCCGGACCCCCGGGTTCATATAATCCATCAATACCCTTAAATTTAACATTCATCACTTAACATAAAAACTAATGGATGACTATTTGTGGTCAAAAAAGAAAGTTGATATATGTGTTTTGGTCGAACTGAAAGTGGATGAATAAAAGGTACTACCCTAATAATCAGATGACCATTTGTGGTATTAACTTTTTTTTTTTTTTTTTGAATATGACAAAAATGAATTTTAATTTGAAAAAAAAAATCAATTATTTTCAAGATCTGTATATTAATAAGTTTGGTAAATTTTTTAAAGAAATGTTTACATTGAAACTTTTGTACATATATGAGTATCTTAGTTTCCTGTCTCCTTAGAGCTCAAGGATACCGAGGTACGAGCCTATAGAACAGATCCTGTTCAAGTAAGGTCGTACATATATGAGTATCTAATTTTACTATTCCACCTATAAGAAAAATGATCTAGCCTATTTTATAAATTTATTTATTGGATTGGCTAATAAAATCATACAAAATTTTCAAATTTAGTATAAAAAAAATAAACATACAACGTCGGCTAATTAGAATTAGCCGACTGATGGGGTAAGGACCCCGGCCCAAAAGATAGGGGCCCAAAGAAAATAGAAGTGGGCCAGCATCGAGAGGAGCCCGAAGAGCAATCGGGCCGGGTCCGGGAGTCGGCCCAGGCCCAAGCACGGGGCCCAGTTCAGAGCTACTAAGAGGAGTCCAGTAAGAGCTTAGGCTGAGACAAGGAGTCGACCGAGGCCCAAGCCCAGGAAAAGACTCGGCTCGAGGAGCTGTTGAGAGCATTAAAGGGGTTCATTTAAAAGAGAGCCGTTAAGGCATTGAAGGCAGGACCCGGTCGGGCTGTTACAAGCCCGGGAGAGCCGTTGGTCGACCAAGTAATGGCGTCCAACGGCTCCGTATCTTGATTAGCCTTGAAGTCGGCCATTAAGGGCCTTCAAGTCGGCAGAGGAGGAGCCACTATATAAAGGCTCCTCCATTCTTGTAAAAGGTAGACAAGGGAACACCCGGAGGAGGGGAGAATAACAAAGAAATTCCGAGCACTAGCATTATCTCTGAGTTAGACATACATTTTATTGAGAGGTGTATCCTCTAGCCAAAGGTTGTGTTGGATCTCCTTGGGCCCAAAAACCCTAAAACCATCACTGGCGCCGTCTGAGGGATCGAAACGAAGAGTCACGTGTCCTCTTGAGTGAGGCGAGTCCGCCGAACGACAATCAGAACCTCAGTCGAATTAGAGAAACTTCAGACATGGTCGGAAGCGAGGAACAGTCGAGCCGTCATGACAATGGACGGGAGGCAGACCTGAGAGGCCAGCTGAATCGGAGAAACGCCCAGAGCCGGGAAAACGAGACGACCCCGCCGCCGACACCACAGATAAACCAACAATTTCCCCAGGTGCTGCTCACCCCGGAGCAGTTACGCGCAATCGGACGCGCCTGCGCCGAAGCAAGCCTAGGAGTGAGAGAACAGTCCGTCACTCGCCAGCCGCAACGAGAGTTACAGCCGCTTCAAAGGCCCGACAACCGGCAATTTAGCCGACGGGCTGAGAGCCAACCGGTACAATCCGTTCATTCCCGGCTGGGTCCCAGCGTTGGGCGTCGGTCGGCAAGGGAACGATTGGGTCGGAAGGAACCCAGTCGTGCCCCATTAGCCGCCCGCGATCGACAAGCTGCACGAGAGAAGAGCCGTACCAAAAGAGCTAGGACTGAGACTCGTCGCGTGGGGCAACCCCCCCGCAACCCCGACCAACCGGCCGAGTCTGAAGTCGGCGAGAGCACGGAATCCACGGGAAATCGCACCCGGGAGAGGGTCGAAGTGGCGAACTTAGTACAAGAGGTGCGAAATCTGAAAGAACGAATGGAGGGAAAAGCCAAATCCCCGGGACGTACATTGCTGACCGCCTTACCCTTCTCGAACGAGGTTATGGCTTTTAAGATACCGGGTGACTTCAAGTTCCCGGAACAAGCCACGTTCGATGGAACCGGCGATCCCCGAGAGCACTTGCTGAGCTATCAGGCTAAGATACATGTTTTGGGGGTATGAGATCCGGTCATGTGTCGCGCTTTCTTACCCACGTTGAAGGGGTCAGCACAAAGGTGGCTAGTGGCGCAGCCCTCAGGGTCGATTCACAACTTTGAAGAGCTGGCAGACCGCTTCATGAGCCATTACGCCGCTAATATCAAGCCACAAAAGGACCTAACTCACTTGGGTGACATCCGCCAAGACGAAGGCGAATCCTTGAGAACCTATCTGGCCCGCTGGCAGAGAGAAATCCAGTCCATAGAGGAGGTCGAGGACCAGACGGCGCTCACTTTCTTCATCGAGTTGCTGCGGTCCGGCCAGCTGTACCGAGACCTGAGGGACAATCGTCCGGCCACCTACGCAGAAGCCATTCATATGGCCAACAAGAGGGCCAATACGGAGCAGGCTATGAAGTACAAGCGACAGCGCGAAGTCGGCGGATCCGCCAGCGGGAAGAGAACGCGAGCGGAACCAAAGAAAGGCGCCCGGACGTAACTCGGCGACCCGAAGTTAGACGGCCGTACGACCGACCCGTGGTCCACGCCTATCGGCCGATCCCCGAGCGCCCGGTCCACGAGGTACAAGCGGTTGCCCCTCCTCCGCCTCCGCCGACCGACGATCGCGCGACAAACGAAGAGACGGGTAAAAACTCTAAGTATTGTCGTTATCATAAATCTTATACTCACAGTACGGAGGAGGGCTTCTACCTGAAGAAGATCATGGAGGGTATCATCCAACAAGGAACCCGCCTCCTAACCAGTGGAGGCGGAGATCGGGCAGTCGAGGGGAGGAGGAACCCGTCGCCGTTGCCGAAAACAGTCGAGGCAAGCAGCCGGCTCCCGAAGAGGAGGAGGCTCAGTGGCGCCAGAAACCGGTTATCAACATGATAGTCGGCGGGCCGGAAGGTGGTGATTCAGCGAACACCAGAAAAGCTTGGGCCCGGCAGTTGTACGTCGGGACAGTGTACGGGCGTGAGGAGAACTCTAAAAAGGCGTGTCGAGAGCCCATCGTGTTCACCGACAGAGACTTACCAGCCGGAGAAATACCGCATCGAGACGCGTTGGTTATAGCCATGGACGTCAACGGCATCGTCGTTCGACGAATCCTGGTAGACACCGGGGGCAGCATCAATGTGCTATATCTGGAAACCTTCACCAAAATGGGGCTGACTCGAGAACTGCTGAACCCCGTCAAAACTCCCCTCGCCGGCTTCACAGGGGACTCGGTGGAGGCGGAAGGGTCGATCACACTTCCAGTTGAGATTGGCACTTACCCGGACGTACAGAAACTCAGCATGAAGTTTATTGTGGTAAACCTGGCCTGCTCGCATAACGCTATACTCGGCCGACCGGGTCTTGAGGATTTAGGAGCTTTGATCTCAATTGAGCATCTCTGCCTGAAATTCCGCACACCAAATGGAGTAGGTACGGTGCGCTGTGACTGAAAAGTCGCCCGCGACTGCTATCTGCAGGTATGCAGAGGGATGGGCAAACGCGAGATGCAGATCTATGAGATCACTGAGAGGCCCCCGAAGAAGACGATACTACCTCGCCCAGAGCCTGCCGTCGAGTTAGAGGAAGTCGAGATCGACTCCACGCAGCCGGACCGACGGGTCCGAATTGGAGTCGGCCTCTCCGAGACATTGAAAGAAGAAATTGTAAAGGTGCTCCGGGAGCACCGGACGGTTTTCGCCTGGGGCCCGGAGGACATGCCTGGCGTCGACCGATCAATCATATCGCACAGACTCGCCGTGGACCCCGGGCATCAGCCAGTCGTGCAGAAAAAGCGATACCTGGCCAACGACCGGAGAGAATTTGTGAAGAAAGAAGTGAGCACGCTACTAGCAGCCGGGCATGTCCGTGAGGTTAAGTACCCGGAGTGGTTGGCAAATGTGGTCCTTGTACCCAAGCCTCCGGCGTGGCGGATGTGCGTGGACTACACCGACCTTAATAAGGCCTGCCCAAAAGACCCGTTTCCCTTACCGCGGATCGATCAACTGGTCGACGAAACGGCAGGGTCGGCGTTGTTGAGCTTTATGGATGCCTTTAGGGGGTACCATCAGATATTCATGCACTCGGCGGACGAGGAAAAAACCGCGTTTTTGACGCCAGACGGAGTTTATTGTTACCGAGTCATGCCCTTCGGGCTTAAGAACGCTGGAGCCACGTACACCCGAATGGTGGCCCGATTGTTTCAGCACCTGCTGGGAAAATCGATGGCCGCGTACGTCGATGACATGCTCGTCAAGAGCCGAGAGGAAAGCCAACACGCGGAAGACTTGGCCGACTGCTTCAAAGTGATGTTAAGATACAATCTCCAGCTGAACCCTAAGAAATGCGCGTTCGCCGTGCAAGGCGGAAAGTTCCTGGGCTACATGGTCACCAAGCGAGGTATCGAGCCTAACCCAGAGAAAGTACAAGCCATCGTCGACATGCAGCCCCCCCGCACTATAAAAGACCTGCAACGACTGACCGGCCGATTGGCCGCCCTCAGCCGCTTCCTGAGCAAGGCGGCAGATAAGACCGTGCCTTTCTTCGAAGCCATGAAGAAGAAGGAGGGATTCGCTTGGACCCCGGAGTGCCAGCGGTCATTTGAAGAATTGAAACGATACCTCTCGACACCCCCGGTATTGTCTACCCCTCAGGTGGGCGAACCCTTATTTCTATACTTGGCCGCCTCCTGCAAGGCGGTGAGTTCGGTGCTGGTCCGAGAGGAAGAACGAATCCAGCACCCGGTCTATTACGTGAGCCGATCTCTGAAAGCTGCCGAGTCGAGGTATACCCCCTTGGAGAGAATTGTATACGCGTTGGTGGTCACCGTGCGCAAGTTGGCACCCTACTTCCAAACTCACACCGTCCAAGTACTGACAGACCAACCACTTGGAAGCGTTTTGCGAAACCCACAATCGTCCGGCCGCCTGGTAAAATGGGCCGTAGAGCTAACCCAATACGGGATTGAATACCAGCCCCGGCCTTCTATAAAAGGTCAGGCCTTGGCCGACTTCTTGGTCGAATGCACCGCAAGCGAGGAAGAAAAGGAACGCGCCGTGGAGAGCTGCCTAGGCGAATGGTGGGAAATGCATGCGGACGGAGCGTCAAGCCGACAGCATTGCGGAGGAGGTGTTGTGCTCATCACCCCCGAAGGATTCCGACTGTATTATGCCCTGAGCTATCTGTTCCCAACCTCCAACAACGAGGCTGAATACGAAGCTGTGCTAAACGGCCTCCGACTCGCCAGGGCCTTAGGGGTCGAGAGGTTACGAGTCAAGACTGATTCTAAGTTAGTAGTCGGGCAGATCTCAGGCACCTGCGAGGCAAAGAATGCCCGGATGACCCTATATAGAGAACTCACGGTTGGGATGCTAAAAGAGTTCGGAGCCTACGAGATAGAGTATATATCTCGAATGGATAACATGGAGGCTGACCTATTGTCCAAGATTGCCTTGGAAGGAGTACTGGACCACCTGGTAAAGATCTGCCAGAAAGAGGAACTAAGTCGACCGAGCATCGAAGAAACACCGCTAGAGGTCCAGCAAGTGACTAGCGGGGAATGGGATCGAGAGAAAAATCCCGAGATGTTCTGGATAGAGGATATCCGGCGATTCATAGAAAAAGGCGAGTTACCGGAAGACCCGGGAGTCGCCGCGAAGATTCGACGAAAGGCCCCCTCTTTCCAGATCATTGATGGGCAGGTATATAAACAGTCGTTCGGGGGACCTTTGCTAAGATGTTTGCTCAGGCCTGAGGCCGAGAAAATAATGGACGAAGCCCATAGAGGCATCTGTGCCGCGCACCAGGGTGCTCACACCCTCGCTCGGAAGTTAGTCGTCCAATGATATTATTGGCCCACCATGATGCGAGACTGTATTGAATGGATATCCAAGTGCGGCATTTGCCAGGCATTCGCCAAGAAAGACACTCGGCCAGCTACTTTTTACACGCCAGTCACCACCGCTATCCCATTTTCCAAGTGGGGGATTGATTTGCTGGGCCCATTGCCAGTCGCCCCTGGAGGCTTGAAGTTCTGTGTTGTAGCTATCGACTACTTCACCAAGTGGGTTGAGGCGGAACCACTGGCCACCATCACCGAGTACCAATGCCGACGCTTTTTGTGGAAAAGGGTAATTTGCCGCTTCGGCCTGCCCGAGCACATCGTTAGCGACAACGGACGACAGTTCGATTGCCAGGCCTTCACCGACTTCTGCCGCCGACATAAGATTCGCCACACTAAAGTATCGGTAGCGTACCCACAAGCCAATGGACATGTCGAGAATGTGATGGAATTCAGAAGAAATTGGAAGACATTCATGGGAATTGGGCGGATGAGCTCGACCGAGTCCTATGGGCCTATCGCACCACTCAACGACGAGCAACGGGGGAAAGTCCGTTCTCCCTTGCGTATGGCTTCGAGGCCAAGGTCCCGATCGAGGTGGTCGAACCCACTCATCGGGTCCGTACCTATTCAGACGCGGAGAACGAAGAGAGTCTTCGAATCGAGAAAAATTTCTTAGAAGAAAAGAGGGAAGCCGCGAGCGCGCGAATGGCTGAATACCAACAGGCGGTGAAAAGATATCGCGATCGGCGGACTCGTCCGCGAGCCTTCCAGGTCAGCGACCTCGTGCTACGGGATCGACAGGCCAATCAGCCCACAGAAGGGGGTAAGCTTGCGATCAAGTGGGAGAGACCATACCGCATCGCCGCAGTTGTCCAAGCGGGGACCTACAAACTGGAAACCATGGAGGGCAAGCCCGTGGATCGAATTTGGAACGTTATCCACCTAAAGAAGTTTTATCAATAGAGAGGGACAAAACATGTATGGGCCCGCGGGTCCTGAAAAGACTTGAATAAAAGTGCGAGTTACGGTTAACCACTCCATCGACCCGACGAGAAAGAGTTAGGAAACAAGGGCCCATACCCTTAGTCGTTTCCGGGAAAAAGCCAAAGAGGAGTCGCCTCGACTGAGGGACTCGGCGAGTATATAAAGAAACGATGGGGCACTGACCCTAAAACGTTTCTGAGAAAGTAAAAGCCTAAGGAGTCGCCTCGACTGAGGGACTCGGCGAGAAAGAGTTAGGAAACAAGGGTCCAGACCCTTAGTCGTTTCCGGGAAAAAGCCAAAGAGGAGTCGCCTCGACTGAGGGACTCGGCGAGTATATAAAGAAACGATGGGGCACTGACCCTAAAACGTTTCTGAGAAAGTAAAAGCCTAAGGAGTCGCCTCGACTGAGGGACTCGGCGAGAAAGAGTTAGGAAACAAGGGCCCAGACCCTTAGTCGTTTCCGGGAAAAAGCCAAAGAGGAGTCGCCTCGACTGAGGGACTCGGCGAGTATATAAAGAAACGATGGGGCACTGACCCTAAAACGTTTCTGAAAAAGTAAAAGCCTAAGGAGTCGCCTCGACTGAGGGACTCGGCGAGAAAGAGTTAGGAAACAAGGGCCCAGATCCTTAGTCGTTTCCGGGAAAAAGCCAAAGAGGAGTCGCCTCGACTGAGGGACTCGGCGAGTATATAAAGAAACGATGGGGCACTGACCCTAAAACGTTTCTGAGAAAGTAAAAGCCTAAGGAGTCGCCTCGACTGAGGGACTCGGCGAGAAAGAGTTAGGAAACAAGGGCCCAGACCCTTAGTCGTTTCCGGGAAAAAGCCAAAGAGGAGTCGCCTCGACTGAGGGACTCGGCGAGTATATAAAGAAATGATGGGGCACTGACCCTAAAACGTTTCTGAGAAAGTAAAAGCCTAAGGAGTCGCCTCGACTGAGGGACTCGGCGAGAAAGAGTTAGGAAACAAGGGCCCAGACCCTTAGTCGTTTCCGGGAAAAAGCCAAAGAGGAGTCGCCTCGACTGAGGGACTCGGGGAGTATATAAAGAAACGATGGGGCACTGACCCTAAAACGTTTCTGAGAAAGTAAAAGCCTAAGGAGTCGCCTCGACTGAGGGACTCGGCGAGAAAGAGTTAGGAAACAAGGGCCCAGACCCTTAGTCGTTTCCGGGAAAAAGCCAAAGAGGAGTCGCCTCGACTGAGGGACTCGGCGAGTATATAAAGAAACGATGGGGCGCTGACCCTAAACCGTTTCTGAGAAAGTAAAAGCCTAAGGAGTCGCCTCGACTGAGGGACTCGGCGAGAAAGAGTTAGGAAACAAGGGCCCAGACCCTTAGTCGTTTCCGGGAAAAAACCAAAGAGGAGTCGCCTCGACTGAGGGACTCGGCGAGTATATAAAGAAACGATGGGCCACTGACCCTAAAACGTTTCTGAGAAAGTAAAAGCCTAAGGAGTCGCCTCGACTGAGGGACTCGGCGAGAAAGAATTAGGAAACAAGGGCCCAGACCCTTAGTCGTTTCCGGGAAAAAGCCAAAGAGGAGTCGCCTCGACTGAGGGACTCGGCGAGTATATAAAGAAACGATGGGGCACTGACCCTAAAACGTTTCTGAGAAAGTAAAAGCCTAAGGAGTCGCCTCAACTGAGGGACTCGATGAGAAAGAGTTAGGAAACAAGGGCCCAGACCCTTAATCGTTTCTGTGAAAAAGCCTTGAAGAGTCGCCTCGACAGAAGGACTCGGTGAGCGGTTAAAAGAGACCAGGGTAAAGGAAAAAGCTTCGATCTCAAGATAATACGAAAGGGAAGAGAAAATGGGAATTTTATTAAAAAAGGCCCAAAAAGGAGGCCAGCCTTTACAAAAAAGGGACTATCCCAAACAGAATAGCCCTAAACTACTGGGGAGGGGGTGTCGACATCAATCCCTTCGACTTGGGCCCCTGCCGTTGGTCCAGTCAGGGGAACAGAAGAAGGGTCCTCGGACTGAAGAGAGGACTCGGCGAGCTCCGGAGGAGTTGCTGAAGGAAGAGTCGTCGGATCGGAGGCTACCGGAAGAGCTGCCGGGTCCACAATCGCTGACTGTCCTTCAGTCGCCGGAAGAGCATCTATCACGGGCTTGAGGCCCCAGCTCTCGGGAGTGAAAGAGGAGTCGCGGACCAGCAAGGCAGAATGGATCTCTGTCTGCGCCTCGCGAAAGCAGAGGCGATAGTCACGCTCGCCCAAGTCCAGGAGGAACTCGTCACCATCCGGCGTCGACAGCCACTCTTTAGCAATCTCTTTCTGGCGAGCCTCTATCGCCGCCTTCACCTTCGCCTCGAAGGCAGCCGACTTCTTGTACTCCTCGACAGAGGTCGCAGCAATCGTCGCCACCTTGTCCCGCTCTTCCTCCCACTGACGAGTGACTCTCAGCATCTCGGAATTGTGCACCTCCACCGCCTTGAGGTGCTTCGCCTGCTCTTCCAAAAAGGCCTCCTCCGTCTGACGCAGCTTGAGGGCCATAGACCGCATTTCGGTCCTGTAGTTCTGCAGCCGCTTACTCATCTCCATCTCGAAGGTGAGGTTCTGCGAAACGGACACGAGTCAGATAATGAAAGGAAAGGACGAAGAAAAAAAAAAAGTTAAGTGGAAAACACTTACGCGGTACGATTGGCGCAGTGAGGCCTCGATGATGTACGCGTCCCCCAGAGCATGAGTCGCCTCCACGTCCTTAGGTAGAAGGACGTTAGCACACAACTTACGGATGGAGGAGGCGCCCATCCAGATCTGGGCATCCTCCTCTACCTCATGGCACAGCGGGATTCTTTTTGGAGCCGGCTCATCAGTTTGACCAGTCGGGCGCTTAGAGCCGGGACTCTCTGTCTGAGGAGGAGGTGGCTGTCGAGTGGGCGACACCACTGGCGACGGAGTAAGATCCACCACGTTTCGAGGTGGAGGAGGAGTCGGCCTGGGAGCAGGAGACGGTAGGGAGGAAGAGGCAACAGCAGTACCGGAAGTGCGTTGGATCAGCCGACGCCTCATCTTTTCGGCTCTATCTGCCATTTCGGGAGTCGGTTCAACCGCCTCGTCGGAGCTGGAGGAGTCGGAGTCGTATGGACCTGTAAAAAGGAGAGAGAAACCATGAGGTGTTCCGAGTCGAAATGTGGCAAGACAAGAAAAGAAGACGAATGAGGGGTAACGAAGACTACCTACGGTGGCCGCACCCTCCGGTAGCAAGCCACGCTTAGCCATGGCCCGGACTCGGGACCAGTACTTGACGGAGTACGGTCCAAAGCCCTTCAAGAACTCGCCGCCCAGGACCGCATCATCGGAGGGAACGGCACGTCGAGAGCAAGGCTTGAATAGAGCGGCCGGCCACAAGGTCGGAAAAGTGAAGGAAGAAAAGGCAGGGCGGACGAAGAAATAGAGGAGCTTCCAATCCTTAATGGAATCGGACAGCCCCTCGAAAAGCTGCCGCCCCGGGCGAGCGGCGACTTGAACGAAGCCCGGCGAGTGCGAGCCAACCTTGTTCACGGTGAAAAGATACCGGAACAGATCTAGGTCCGGCTCGCACAACCACCAGTGGCAGAGATTGACGAAGCAAGTAAGGAGTCGGTGAGAATTGGGCACTAGTTGGCCCGGAACCAAGTTGTAATGGCGGTAAAAAAGGGAAAGAAAAGGACACGGAGGAACCCGGAAGCCAAAGGCAACCGAGTGTAGATGAATACCGACACAACCCTCGGGTGGGTCGTAAATTTGCCGGCCCTCCGGGGCAAGGACTACGGCCGAGGGCCCAAGAAGGTACTGGGCCATTTCCAGATCCGCCGCAGTAACGAAGGACGGCGGCCCAGAGGGATGGACGATTGGATCGAACTTGCCCCGCGGCCGTACAACGCCACCCGGCAGAGCCGCCACCGTCGTTAAAGGAGCGGGGCTCAGCGGAGTAACCGCCCCCGAAGAAGAGGGGGTCGGAGGAAGGGAGGATGTCGAGGGAACGTCCGCAGGAAGTTCCATACGACGGAGAGAGGACGTCGAGTGAACGTCCGCCGGAAGTTCCATACGACGAGGAGGAGAAGAAGAAGACGAAGAAGGAGAAGAAGAAGAGGGAGAGGTCGCCTCGGGGTTATCAACCGAATAACGACGGGAAGAGGAAGAAGACATTACCTAAGTCAGGAGAGAGATCGGAGGAGGTACAGAGTGGCCGGAGAAGCTCGAAGTTGAAGCTGAAAAGGAAGACTGGAGAAGAGAGTGGAAAGAGGGACGAAATGGCTATTTGAAGGGTAGGAATTTCACAGGACGGCCACGTGCCACCTTCTCGTTAGAAGAGGTAGAGGTGACGAGACGTGAAGGGACGCCGCATTTAATGCCTCAAAAGGCGGGGCGACGGTTCAGGCCTAGGGTTAGCCCACAGACGGCGCGTCTGCCCTAGGCTAGGGTCGAACGTCACGTGGCCCGGCCTGCTAAGCCGGAAGACCGTAGTGGGCCATGGCCTCTGGGCCCACGAGATACGAGCTGGAAGCTTCTGGAAGCAACCCGGTAGAGCCCGGCTCATCAAATGATACCGGACGAGCTCACAAAGAGATTCCGTTTGCGAGGTCGGCGATCGGACTCGGTGACTCCCTCAGCAGGAGGATCTCGCCATAACAAAACTAGGGGTCGGTCTCATAGACCCGAGATCGGGCAACGAAATAGTAAGAAATTGCGGGGTCGGATAGGAAAACACACAGTTTATTTGTTCAGATACGAAAATTACAAGGCCCAGAACTCGGCCGATGCAAATTACAAGAGAAAAGCAGAGTCATGGCTTGGCTTCCTTCTCTGTCGACGAGCGGGCAGTCGGAGGACCCTCTAGAAAGTATTGGGGGCGGAATGGTAGAGGACTCGGCTCAGGCTCTAGCATCTCGTCCAGATACACGGCCGGCTTCCCATCGTCAATCATTCGCAGAGGCCTCTCCAGAGCACTTGGCGACATGGCGACGCCAAAAAGCGGAGGAACCTCCCACACCTCTTCCTCCTCTGGAGCAGGATTTCCGACCTCTGGTCCGGGATCCTCCACCACCGGCTCCACTTCCGCATCAGCCTGTTCCACAGGCGTCAGATCCAGCATATCCGGGGACACGATGATTGGATCAGCGGCTGAGTCGCCCACCAGGTGGCCTCCATTTGCTAGCCGTTTCTGCGCCAACTCCTCCAGCCGGGCGTGCTCTCGGTTGCGGATGGACCAGCGGCGGTCACCGTCCCTGAAGCTCATGGCTACGCGATTGAGAAAATAAAGAGTGTTGCAATTGCATCAACCACGAAGGGTCCTTATATAGCCCGATGGAGACGAATATCTAGGCGATAATCACGGAGGAGACTGTAACTGACATAACTGAGCCGGATTAGACGGGTAGCGCGAATCTCTATCAGGGGTTAGTTCCCTCAAATCCGCCTGGGAAAAGCAAGATTCGCACGGCTAATGCAGAGAAGATTGGATTCGCTCAAGATACGGGGAATCTCGCAGATGTCAGACTAAAACAGGTCTGATGACATGACCGACTCCTTGACCAGTCGTTCGGATAGATACGTGGCAGAACACGACAAGACATAAAGCAAAACGAAAATGACATTCTTTATTATTATTATGAGGAAGGAGGATACAAATGGCAGGGAGCTTATTACAATAAGGAATATAAAAATGCTCCTAAAAGGGATTCTTCCGAGCTATGGCCGACCCCGGTACATACGATCACTCGCCAGGCGAGGAAGAGTCGCCCCCAAAGAATCCCCCCGATGGTCCAGGGGGAGATGGGCAGAACGAGTCCCAGAAAGCCGGCATGAGTGGTGGCGCAATTGGCTCCTCATCGTCCGGATACGCCTCCAGGTAGCGGGCGTAATCCTCATCATCCATTAGGCCCGTAACGGGCCCGTTCAGGTCGTCCAGCGGGATGGAGAAAGTCACTTTGAAAGTGAGTTGTTCTGGAACCGCCACCTCAACGAAGGACCCGTCTTGGGAAGTCACTCGGGCAGTTGTGGGCGTAGACGTATGGCGTGAAGGTGGAGCGACCTCTCGTCGAGGAGGGGTCGGCGGCTGAGAAGCCGAAGAAGCAGCGCCAACAGGGGACCTCTGAGAAGCCGGGCGAGGAGCCTTCTTTTTGTGTTCCCTTTCAGGCCGAGTCCGCTTGGAAGGCAGCGGACGCCAAGGAGACCCGAAGTCAATTCGCTTTCCTTTCAAAGGAGAGCGACCCATGATGAACTTGTGAAGGTAAGAGAGAAGGGAAGAGGCCATTTATAGGTACCAAGCCTAGACAGAAGAATCCAAACGGCTCCGCGAGATCCGGGGAGGATGGCTGACGATCCGGACGTTACAAGGGGCTATTCAGGGCACGGATACGGTGATTGAAGGAGACGGGCAGTTGCTACTTTTCCAAACCCAGGCTGGAGGACCGGGTATGGAAAAGTGAGGGACTAGTTGATGGGGTAAGGACCCCGGCCCAAGAGATAGGGGCCCAAAGAAAATAGAAGTGGGCCAGCATCGAGAGGAGCCCGAAGAGCAATCGGGCCGGGTCCGGGAGTCGGCCCAGGCCCAAGCACGGGGCCCAGTTCAGAGCTACTAAGAGGAGTCCAGTAAGAGCTTAGGCCGAGACAAGGAGTCGACCGAGGCCCAAGCCCAGGAAAAGACTCGGCTCGAGGAGCTGTTGAGAGCATTAAAGGGGTTCATTTAAAAGAGAGCCGTTAAGGCATTGAAGGCAGGACCCGGTCGGGCTGTTACAAGCCCGGGAGAGCCGTTGGTCGACCGAGTAATGGCGTCCAACGGCTCCGTATCTTGATTAGCCTTGAAGTCGGCCATTAAGGGCCTTCAAGTCGGCAGAGGAGGAGCCACTATATAAAGGCTCCTCCATTCTTGTAAAAGGTAGACAAGGGAACACCCGGAGGAGGGGAGAATAACAAAGAAATTCCGAGCACTAGCATTATCTCTGAGTTAGACATACATTTTATTGAGAGGTGTATCCTCCAGCCAAAGGTTGTGTTGGACCTCCTTGGGCCCAAAAACCCTAAAACCATCACCGACGTTGTATGTTATTTAAAAAAATATTTAAAAAAAGTTACAACGTCGACTAATACCTATTAGCCGACCCGTTGTAAGTTATTTTAAAAAAAAACTAAAAAAAAACTTACAACGTCGACTATTATCTACTAGCCGACGTTGTAGGGTATTTAAAAAATATATAAATAACTTACAACGTCGGCTAATAGCTATTAGCCGACGTTGTAAGTTATTTAAAAAAAATATAAAAAAGTTACAACGTCGGCTAATACTAATTAGCCGATGTTGTAGGTATTTATTTATTAAATTAAAAAATATATATAACGTCGGCTTTTTAAATAGCCGACGTTATATATATTATATACAACGTCACCCAGAACAACTTCGGAAATTAGCCGACGTTGTAGGTGCTATTTAGCCGACGTTAAAAGCCTGCTGTGTAGTAGTGAACTATCTTCTTTATTTTAGTTTTTGCTTCTTGTGCCTTCTACCAGTGGATGTCCCACCGGACTATAGCTCCGGCGAACGAAGGCTTGAATAACGAGTGTTTGGAGTCGCTGCCGGAGCTCAGTTTCATCGCCAAACATACCCAGAAATTTTTACAGTGCTCCATTTGTCTGACGGTATATGTGGTCGGAGACAAAATTCGAGTGCTACTGTCGTGTGGTCATGGCTTCCATGTAGGGTGCGTTGATACATGGCTAGTTTCTCACTCCTCTTGTCCGTCTTGTCGCCGGCAAGTTCTCATTCCGGTTGAGAGCCAAGACTACGATGAACTGCCGATATAGTACAATTGATTATATCATGTTCAGTGGTCAAGCGGGATAACGGTAGTCCTTGGTCAAGCTGAATAGTTGTGCTTTAATAGGTTGAAAAAGTATGTATGGAGAGACATTACATTGTAACACATTCACTACTCAAAAAACAAAAAGATTATATCCTACTAAATTGTTAAACAAATTTGTTTTTTTGTTTTTTTTTTTTAATTTTATGGATAAATATTCCTACTAAATTGTTAAACAAATTTGTTTATTTTTTATTTTATGGATAAATATTTGATACATTGTCGATGAATTAATTGCACTTTTGGTTCTGTGACTATTGGGGTGTTGTTAATTTGAGTACTTGACTTTCAAAACTCTCAATTTCGTCCTATAACTATGCAATTGTTAACACATTTGGTCCTGTGGGCCAATTTTCACCGGAAAAATATAAACAACTTTTAATTATTTAATCATAGGGGCAATTTGATCATTTCAAGCTCTTCTTCTTCCTTCCCCAGACTTCTTCTTCGTTCTTCTTCTTCTTTCTTGCAGGAAATTGCACCACCAGTTGCTGGCTCAGATCCCTTGCCTTAAAATGACGGATTTGATCTTAAAAGACAAAGGGTGCCGGGGATTCTACAGGGGATTCGGGACTTCCCTCACCGGAACCATCCCGATGCGTGTGGGGTTGGTGAGCTACAACGGCGGAATAGGTGCATTTAGGAAGACAATTTGCAGCTATGGAGTTTTAAGATTGTTTCTAAATATATATATATATATATATATATATATATATATATATATATATATATATATATATATATATATATATATATATATATATATATATATATATATATATAATCGCACTCAGGTGCGAACGGCTCGCCCAGGCGCGAAATAGGAATGAATTCTGTTCGTCCACGTGTCCAGATCTAATGGATGAGAAACACTGATTTTTAAAAAAAAAACGCGGTGGCATTTTCGTAAATAATTGAACATCGAAGTGCAAGTAAAATGTATTACAAGTGCATGTAAAATGTATTATAGGTGCAAGTAAAAATTTACACTGAGCATCAATACTTAGTTGCACTTATAGTTCTAAGTAGTTGCACCTATAGTTCTAAGTAGTTGCACACATAGGTATAAGTAGTTGCATCTAGGTGTATGAATGTTTGCGAGTGGTTTTCAGGAGTATTACTACCCGCGAACTCAGATCAATGAATGTTAACAAGGCAAAATTACATGCACTTATAGGTGAAAGTAGGTGCACCTATAGTTATAAGTAGTTGCACCTATAGTTATAAATAGTTGCACACATAGTTATAAGCACACCCAAGTGAATGAATGGTTGCGGAAAGTGAATGCGAACAAGGCAAAATTACATGCACTAATAGGTGAAAATAGGTGCACTTATAAGAGATTTTACTTGCACTTCGATGTTCAATTATTTACGAAAATGCCACCGCGTTTTTTTTTAAGTTATTAGATCTGGACACGTGTCGCGCGCTGATTCGTTCGCATTTCCTTCCTGGGCATTTATTCGCACCTGAGTGCGCCCCTATATATATATATATATATATATATATATATATATATATATATATATATATATATATATATATATATATATATATATATTTAATCCTTATATTTTAAGACTGGGTTTGGCAAATCTCTGTTTCATGCAAAGGATTTATGATATCTCTTCTCCTATTGTACATTGCCTCTCGTCAATTCCCCCAACAAGATTCATATTTCCTTCACATCCAAACAATCCCTAGGCTAAGATCATCTCTCTTAATTTAGATAGGCCAACACTCCTTTCAATACGGAGAATGAAGAGTCCAAGATGCAGTAAAAGTAGAAAACAACATCAAGGATCTGCATTAACCTTTGTAGTACCCAATTAGAGCCTTAGAGGGGTTTTGTTAATCTTGGTTTTTAAGCAATCATTTCACTGAGTTCTTGCATTTTCTTTAGCGATTTGACTGGGAAAATTTGTGAGTAGATCATCAATTCAATGGTCTTCAGAGGAGAAGCTCGAGAAGAAGAGATTGAAATGACCAAATTGCCCCCATGATTAAATAATTAAAAATGGTTTTTTTTTTTTTAGGTAAAAATTGGCTGGCGTTTTGGCCGGCAGGACCAAATGTGGTAACAATTGCATAGTTATAGGACTAAATTGAGAGTTTTAAAAGTTAAGTACTCAAATTAACAACACCCCAAAAGTGCAATTAATTCCATTGCCGATGATGGTGCACACAAGAGATTTGCTCATTTTGGGCATAATTCCCACACTGCCGCTGTTGAGGTTCAAACTTTGATCTCTCCTCCCAAATACTGTCTACTGAATCATTGAACTAAATCCGTGCGGGCTATTTTTAGGTATTTCTATTACTATATTTGGAGTGAAATTGTATAAGAGTGATTTATTTAAAAAGATTTTAATACAAATTACTTTATTTATAAGTTTTAAATATAAGACCGTATGGAAAAATTAATTCATTTCACTCAAAATGATTTATTTATGCTTTTTGAAAGGGTAAATAAATTATTAAATTAAGTTAAAGAGAGAATCCAAACCAAGGATCGTGTGGTCTACTAGTATCACGTTGCTTCCCTATGTGAGATATGTTGAGTTTGAGTCTCGCTCGGTAGATGTGTAGTTTGTATATTTGGGTATCCCCTTCTCTTGTAATAAAAAAGAGAGAATTCATATCCAAGACCCAATATACCTCAAACTTCTTTTTAATTTTTACTACACAAACTGAACTTCCTATACTATATGATATATTTGTCCATAAAACATTTCATATTTGGCGAAGGTGTTGTTGCTATTTGCACCACCCATTGACTAAAATGAGGTATAAAGCACTTTGAAAATGTAAAAAGGTAGTAAATATGGGTGGTGCAAATAGCCTAATGGGTGGTCAAAATGCTATTTGCACCACCCTATTAAATTTACATTTATGACGTCAAAATTTAATTATTAAAAAAAAAAAAAAAAACAAAAAAAAAAAACAAAAACGGAGCAGCCATCGCCTTCTCCGGTGAGAAGGCGACGGACTGCCTTCTCACCGGAGAAGGCGATGGCTGCTCCTTTTTTTTTTTTTTTTTTTTTTTTTTTTTCTGCCTCCTTGCCTTCCTGGTCCATTTTTTTTGTTTTTCGATATATGTTTATTTTAAATTTATGATTTCAATAGATAGTTTTTTGAACTTTATAATTTTAATACATATATTTTGTAAATTTACAATTTCAATTCATATTTTTTAGTTAATATTGTTGTTTGTGAAATGAAACTACGTGTAGAATGAATGGCAAGGAATCCAAAAGACTTAAATGGCTCTATATATATGTGGTGTGTGTGTGTGATGTACATGTCATACAATCAAAATCAAAATCAAAATTCGTGTGTGTGTGATGGACGGTTGGATAGATAATTTGTTTAGCTACAACGATCAAAATCAAAGCCAATTTCTTAGTTACAATGGTCCAAATCAAAATCAACAACATTACGAGGTATTTTAATTTTTTTTTTATTTGAATTGTTACTGAAATGTTACAATTGAACTTATGTATATTTGTTCATTGCTTTTATATATTATTTAGAAATTTAAGTTCATTGCTTTCATATATTATTTAGAAATTTAAGTTCATTGCTTTCATATATGTTCATTAATTTCATATATATATATATATATATATATATATATATATATATATATATATATATATATATATATATATATATATATATATATATATATAGATATATATGTGTGTGTGTGTGTGTGAACTTAGTAAATTGAATATTACGTATTATTTATATATTCATTGCTTTTATATATTATTTAGAAATTTAGATATGTATATTTATTTTTGATTAGAAATTCATTGCTTTAATATATCAATATTGAATATATTATTTTGTCTTTATATATTAAGAGTTGTTATTTGTTTGTTTGTTTAGGACGAAAATGCAATCGAAATTTATGATGACAATAGAACTAAAGATGATGATCAAGTGAACCTAAATCTCGAGGTTGCATGCGAATTGTCTACAGAAACGGTAAACAAAATTCATACGCATACTTATTATTATTGTAAGCATGTAATTATTAATATTATTATTATTATTATTATTATTATTATTATTATTATTATTATTATTATTATTATTATTATTATTAATTAGTACGTATACTTAATTTCTGTTTTTGTTTTTGTTTGTTTTTTTTTTAATTTGTTGGTATACATGCATGTAATTATTATTATGATTATTAATTAGTACGTATACTTAATTTCTGTTTTTGTTTTTGTTTGTTTGTATTTTTTTTAATTTGTTGGTATACATGCATGTAGTCATTCACGCCTTAATACTCAACTTAACATTTTATAATCTTATACCCACTTTTTATGATTATAATTAATTAATTAGGTATTTTTATTATTGATACAAATAATTTTTTTATTAGGCATTCATGTCTCGCGAAGATTTAATTGAATGAGTTCAAAGTAGAGGTCGGGATCTCGGATATGTTATTGTGATTAAAAGATCCCGGAATAAAAGTCCTACAGTTATATTTCAGTGTGACCGTGGTGGTACTTACGTGCCAAAAAAAATCTCATCTAAAAACACGGGTACAAGAAAAATTGATTGTCCATTCCAATTGGAGGGGAAATACATACGTGTTGATGGTTGCTGGAGGGTTAGGGTAATATGTGGAGTACATAATCATGATCCTGCATTGCACCTTGAAGGTCACCCGTATGCAAGGCGATTATCAGGAAATGAAGTCGAATTGGTGGAAAATTTGTCAGCGATGCATGTGAAACCACGAGATATTTTAACGTCGGTGAAGATGCAAAATCCGGATAATGTTTCCGTCACAAAAACCATATACAATGCGCGCCAAAAATTCCGGATGATGGATAATGCAGGTAAAACTCAAATGCAAGTTGTTATGTCTTTTTTACATAACAATGGTTATGTGCATGAGAGTCGAACTAATAATGCAACAGATGAGTTAGAAGATTTATTCTTCGTTCATCCTAAATCTATGGAGAAGTGGCGTGCATTTACACATGTCCTGTTGATAGATGCAACCTATAAGACAAATAGGTACTCGATCCCTCTCGTCGAAATGGTTGGTGTAACTTCGACCAACATGACATTTTGCATAGCGTTCGCCTTCATGCACAAAGAGAATGAGTCCAATTATACTTGGGCATTAAATTGTCTCAAAGCCACAATTGAGGGATGCATTATCCCGCGTGTTATCGTCACGGATCTAGAGTTGGCATTGATGAAAGCATGTAAAAATGTGTATCCGGATGCTAAAGGATTACTTTGTAGATGGCACATCTATAGAAGTATTTTGAGAAAGTGCAGGGCATCGATCCCCTCAAACCATCATTGGGATTTATTCTACAAATCATGGAACGCATTAGTTGAGTCTCAGACTCATGAATCATATATGTTCCATTTAGCTCAAATACAAGCAGTTTTGGTTGACTTTCCAGGTATTATTCGATGTATATTTTAATATTTTTTTTAACAAGGCATATTTGTTCAACTACTGTAATTATTTCTTCAATTATTCACATTTTCAGGTGTTTTTGGTTATATTGATGATAATTGGCTGCAACCATATAAAGAAATGTTTGTATCTGTTTGGACTGATCGATATCTCAATTTTGGAAATCACACCACGAACAGAGTTGAGAGTCAGCATGCCAAGTTAAAAAAATACTTGGAGTCATCGCAGTCAGATTTGGAGACATCATTGGTTTATATCGACAGAGTCATTCAGTCACAGGACACATCCATCAAAGCAAGTCTTGAACAAAGCAAAATTTTGATTCGACATCGGTTCAACACGTCACATTTTCAAGAATTGCGAGGATTTGTGTCTATTCATGCACTGAATCTCATTTTTAATGAGTTTGAGAGGTCACGGGCTGGCGGGATTACTTTTGAAAATTGTGGATGTCGATTGCGAACAAGTTGCGGGCTTCCATGTGCACACGAGCAGGTAACATATTTTAACTGTGGTAAGCCTATCCCACTTGATTCGATTGATATCTTTTGGAGGAAGCTCGACTTATCATCTTCCATCTCTCTAACCAATGAAGATTTTGGTGTTGAGCATGAGCTTCATATGTTTAAGGATCAGTTCAAGAAACAATCAAGAACTGGTAAATTCAACATATTGAGAAAGTTGAGGGAGTTGATCGCGCCATCTACAACTTCGATCCGTGAGCCACCCGTGCAAATAAATGTTCGTGGGCGTCCCACTTCAAAAAATAAATCTCTCATAAGAACTCTATCTCTCAGAAAAACTAAAGCCGAGCCAAATAATATTCAATTTCAAGAACAAGCTCGGAATAGTTGTTCAGCTGCACCAACTTCAGGTGATAGACACTTTTACCATCCATATATGCTTCAACTTCCGGTTATATTCCATCCTTTCATCATGCAAGTGCAAGATGTGAAATCTGACGGAAACTGTGGATTTCGAGCCGTAGCTCTCTGTCTCGGTTTTAAGGAGGACGAATGGTTCAAAATTCGATCCAATTTAATCGAAGAACTAGAGTCTCACACAATGGAATATACCGATATGTTTGGAACTCAAGGATGGTATAATGTCTATAACATGTTGAATTTTTTTGCACAAGATCGGTGTGCACCAGTTGAGCACTGGATGACTATGCCGGAGATGGGTGTACTAATTGCTTCCCGATACAATGTGATACTACATGTTTTGAGTATGGCCGGCAGTACAACATATTTACCACTTCGATCTAGCCCACCACCTTGGTACGAGCATGTAGCAATAACCCTTGGTTATGTTAATAATAACCATTATGTCAAGGTAACATTGACAGGAGGGTACCCAATGCCTACAATTGCTCCACAATGGGCTTATTTTAGATATGATTGTGCAAATGCATGGATGACTCCATATATGAATAGGATTGAAAGTTACAATGAGCATGTACGCTCTAATTGTACTCGGGAAAATGTTATATTAGATTGAAATTGAATGAATTTTTTTTTTTTTTATTGTGAAGTTAATATATTTTTACAATTTTTAGCGATTCAAATTTAATTTATTATATCTCTATAAAAAAGGATAAAATAATGAATACAACAAATTTAAGTTATAAAAAATATTAAAATAACAAAATTAATCATTATTTTTTATTTAAAAATTAAACCATAAACAAAAACAAGTATTGAAAATAGAAAGTTAAAAAAATTATATTGAACAAAAAAAATAAGTATTGAAAATAAAATTTAAAAACATATGTATTGAAAATAAAAATTTTAAAAACAATTACACAAATAATTTAAAAAAAAAAAAAAGAATAAATCATCGCCTTCTCCGGTGAGAAGGACTGCCTTCTCACCGGAGAAGGCAACTGGGCTGCCTTCTCCGGCGAGAAGGCAGCCCAGTGGGTCGCCTTCTCGCCGGAGAAGGCGATGATTTATTCTTTTTTTTTTTTTTTTTTTAATGTTTATTGTTAAAAAATAATAAATAATAAATGTTACTTTGACTACATTTATTAATGCTGGCATTTACACCACCTATAAAGCTATTTGACCTACTAAGTAGGTGGTGCAAATAGTAAAATAGGTGGTGTAAATAGAATAACCCTTTATAAAATACTTTAAAATTTTAAAATAGCAATACTAAAAATCGAAAAACGTAATTTTTAGAAAATTATTTAAAAAATTATCCGTACTATGTATATAACCGAATGCAAATTATACTACAAAATATTTTTTTTTATCTAAAATAATTCATGTTTTAAATTTTAAATTACGATTTGAATTGTAAAACTAAACCTCAAATGAACCTTACAAATTCGATGTAATTGGAATCATTAAAATTAACCCAAGTACATATTTGAAGACATTGAAATAACTAAAATTAAACAAATGAAACGTAAAAATAGTTGTACGATAAACAAATGAAGAAGTTATTACATTAGTAAGTGTTAGGAATATATTGTAAATTTTGATGAGCCGAATGTATTTTTGAAAAATCAAGTAGTCCCCATTTTTGTTCTATTTAAGTCAGTTTAAGTCTACGGAGTATGGTGCAGCCATATCATGCAACTCATGTACAAGTCTGGAAGATCATAATTTATTTGAAGAAGTTAAGCGGGATTATAGCTTAACACAATTATGATGCGGATAAGTCACCAAGAACCATGCTAGAGGAGTTGGATGAAATGCGTGTAAGCTATGCCAAGTCCTAAGTTCAAACCTCAAATGAAGCATTCTTACCTTGCTTAGGAGACTAGCTCCACCGTATGGGAGATTAACCTCCACCGTATGGGTGACTAGCCCAAACCGTATTGGAGACTAGCTTGGAATGGAGGCTAGCTACCCAAGGGAGACTAACCAAAGTGAATGTACAAGAGGCACAAGAACCATGCACTAGATGGAGAAACACACCAAGTATGGTGGACCAAGCTTAAAATCGAAACAGAGCATCTCACCATGAACAAACTGTGAAGTTTTTACAGAGGTTCCAGTATATTATTTTACAAGGATCATGAAGGAGAAAATATATGATATATTTACATCTGAACATCAAGTTTTTACGGTGGAACCGGAGACGCTCGAAGAAGGCTGATTCGCGGAGAAATTATTTTATACTCAAGCAAGAATCAGCAGATAAATTATTTGATCAACTTGACATGTCAGAGCATTTATGAAGGACAAGAAATATCAAGCTTGCCGCGCCGAACTTTTTCAAATTTTGGAGGCTACAAAATTCAAGACACGGCAACGGGCAAAATTATTCAAATCATCTGACAAAAGGAGAAATGACATCTAGCTAATGTTTCAGATCAAGTTGACAATATCTTTTGATCAACTACAATTCAAAATGGACGATCGAGATTGAAAGTTGATCAACGGGCGAATAGCTTTCATTGGCTATAAATTGTCTAAGTAGACTTGAAGACAAGTAGAGAAGAAAAGAGCGACTAGAACCCCGATTTAAGCAGTTCAACGACTTGAACAACGGCTAAGACATACAAGCAAAAGATACAAAGCTATTTTTTTTAGCCGAAAAGGGGGAAACAGAGCTTCATAGAATTACATTCAAGTCTGAGTGAGAGAAAAATTTTATCTCTTTGTAGATTTCTCTACTGAGTGTAGAAAGAGGGCGGAGTAACTAGAGAGAGTGAAAAACCCTGGTTGAGTGTAGCTTTGTGCGTAACACTCGTTGTAAAGGGCAGAGTAACAAGAGGAGTTTGTGAAAACCCTGTGAGGACGTAGCTTTGTGCGTAGTTCTCGTGGTGTAGGATTACAGCTTGGTGCGAAGTACTCGGGAAGGCGGAGTAACAAGAGGAGCTTGCGAAAAACCTCGGAGGAGTGTAGCTTTGTGCGAAGCACTCGGAGAAGTGTCGGTGGACACTTATTCACTATTGTATCTGGGTGATCGAAGAATAGTGAATTTCCTCCTTGAAGTGAAAGGAGAAGAGTGGACTAGGAGGATTACACCACCTCTGAACCACTATAATCTCTCTCTCTATTTACATACTGCTCATATATTTTGTGCATGCTTATTCTAACTGCGAACTAACCCGATTACGATTTATCGCATATCTTTATCTGTCTGGGTTTGATAGTTCCCACGTTTGCATGCAAGCCAATTTTTGTGTACATCATCCTTGAACCATATCAAGTGTTTCTAACGTGTTGCATGTTTAGAATCTCTCTTTGAGCACCGCACTAATTAAGCATTACACTTTACCGCTACCTATTCCGCTGCACACTCTAAGTTGTTTATCTTGTTAATGCTTGTTACTTAGAGTTGAAATTACCTAAGTGTTATCTGCCTTGTGTGTTTTCGAAGAAAGTTAAAAAGTTAGAGAAGTCTATTCACCCCCCCTCTAGACTTCTCGCCACCCTTTCGGGACCAACAAGTGGTATCAGAGCGGTTGTCTATTTGAGTCATTCTTGACTGCTAGATAGATCTCAAAATCTTCAAGATGAAGAGAGATATGGTTCTCGCTCAAAATTTGCTTTTCTCACTTGATAAATTTGATGATTGGAAAATACGTATGCAGGTGCACTTATCTGCTTTAAATGACGAAATGTGGGAAGTCATCACAAATGGTCCTATCCAAATTATGGAAGTTAACACCGCCGCCGCACTAACTCCAAATGTTCCACGATATATTCCAAAGCCAAAAATGGAATGGACAAAGGAAGATAGAGGGCGAAATAACTTGGACAATATTGCCAAGGACATTTTGTTCAAAACGGTCGATGACGCCATATTCCCAAAAATCCGAAAGTGCACCACAGCAAAAGAAATATGGGATACACTCATTAGTATCGGTGAAGGCAATGAACAAGAAAAAGACAACAAACTAACCATTTCCATGAAGAGGTTCGAAGATTTCAAAATGCTACCGAACGAAAGCATTACCGACATGGAAGCTCAATTGATTAAAATTCTTGGAGAAATCACGGATCTGGGAAAGACCATTACCCAGAAAGAAATATCGCTCAAAGTGTTACGCGGACTACCTACAAATTGGGATATGAAGGTGACCGCAATGCGCGATCATAGAGATCTAAGGATATTATCTACGGATAAACTCTTTAGTGATCTTAAGGCGTATGAGTTCGAAATGAAGACACGAGTCGAGGAAGAACGTGATGAACGAACATCCGCATTGATGGCCGAACAACCCTCAACATCAAGGTCAGTAGGAAATAATGATTTTTTATCTGACGAACAATTTTCCTTATTTGTTAGGAAATTCAAGAAGTTCATGCGAAAGAACAAAGGATCACCACAAGGAAATTTCTTTCGAGAAAATAGAAGATCAAAAAGGGAACCGGTCGAAGATAACACAAATGTGTGTTACAATTGTAGAAAGCCTGGACATTTTATGGCCGAATGTCCACACCCCAAGGCGAACAAAAATTCGAATACTTCTCCACAGGTGGAATACAAATCCAAAGAGAAGAAATTCAAAAAGGGCAAACGGAAGGCACTAATAAGCGATCCGTTAGAAGCAAGTGAATTCGAAGAATCATCTAGTGACGAGAGTGATTCATCACAAGAAAATACGGCGCTACTATGTTTAGTAAGCAAAACATCCGAACATTAGGAATGCTATATGGCGCGTGAAATCGACGAAGAGGTATCTTCTAGCTCTTTTAGTTCTTTCAATTCAGTTGACACTTCTTTCCAGACTCAAGAATCATTTCAAAGTCTTATGGAAGATTGTCAAAAAGTCATGGCCACTCATACTCAAATCAAATAGCGCAATAATACGTTAATTCTTGAAAAGGAAGAAATGTCACAAAAATTGCAAAATGCTCTAAATGAAATGAGTAATTTGAAAGCCGAAAATGTTCGACTTCAAAGGCAAAAATTTGTATCTCAAAAGAGAGCCAACGAGTCTAGTGCAATAAAACCTCATAGGAATATGGGAAGAATTCCGAGAATTGGGGCTGGAGATTATATCCCTCAGAACAAGATTGGTTGCTTGAAGACAAACCATGGACCAAGTCCAGATTTGCTCTTTTTAATAGGATCAAGCAACTATCTGCTTCCCAACCCACACCAAAGCATTATTCGCAAGTGCGTTATGATTATAGAGTCTTTAATGGTTACAAATCACCTACTCTTGGATCAGTGGGATCTAGGTGGATTTGGATGCCAAAAATTACTAACATAAAAGGACCCAAACAAGTATGGGTACCTAAAAATAATTAATCTTTTTTGCAGGAAGTTTGGTATTTCGATAGCGGTTGTTCTCGACACATGACCGGCAATAAAGCTAGTCTAGTTGAGTTCAAAAGCATCGAAGGACCAAAAGTAGTGTTTGGTGGAAACGATCGATATGGAATGACAAAAGGAACCGGCGCAATTGTGAAAAATGGTCTACGAATTGATGACGTATCTTATGTCGAAGGATTAAAATTTAACTTGTTTAGTAAAAGTCAATTTTGCGACAAAGGATATCTCGTAGAATTTTACAAAGGCAAATGTCAAGTCAAAGACGAACCCACGAATGAAGTCGTACTCGCCGGATCAAGAAAGAAAAATATGTATGTTGTAGATTGGAGCACAACAAAAGATTCTGTATGCTTGATGGCAAATAATTCGAATGAGGCTATTTGGGAATGGCACAGAAGGCTAATCATTTGAATTTCAAAACCATCAACAAGCTTGCAAGAAATAATCTAGTCGAAGGACTACCCAACATTGTGTTCAAGAAAAATCAAATTTGTGATGCATGCCAGAAAGGAAAACAAATCAAAGCATCATTCAAAGCCAAAGCTCAAGAGTCAACATCAAGACCCTTAAGTCTACTGCACATGGATTTATTTAGTCCAGTAGACCCAGTAAGTATAAGTGGTAAGAAATATACTTTGGTTGTTGTTGATGATTTTTCTAGGTACACTTAGACAATATTCATCAAGAAAAAGGATGAAGTCTTATCATGTGACCTTGCTAGAGCTACTCGTCTTTCGGTAATTAATTCTCACTTTTTGACTAAGCTTGCCAAGAAGAAGAAAACCGAGAAAGGTGTTATGGTTGAAGCCACATCCGAAGTGCCCATAGGTGAATTTGATCCAAATGATATTCGCCGGGCAACCATTAATTCTTTAGAGGATAGCCGAAGAGGACCCGGAGAGGGATCTTTGGCACGGATTGATGATGGAAGCTTGCCGGAGATTGATCCGTATCTTGCTACTGTTGGGGATGAGAATTTGAGTTATGAGTCTTGTTTTCCACATCCCGCAACGGAGGTTACGGAGTCTATTCGTGAAGATGAAAATGCACCAAGTCAAGGGATTTCTTTAAACTTGGATGAGACAAGGAACTTGCCTACTTTGCCTCCTTCTTATGAGTTCTATGATCGAGATCATCCAAGAAACCGTTCTACATTGTTACTTTGCTACAACACTGAGGAAGCTGAACATAATCTTGTTGACACAATGATCACCACACCGCAAGATCATTTTGCACATCCATTGCCGATTCCAACACCACCCGTACAAAGTGAACCAATGTTCAATGCTCAAGCCTTAAGAGAAGAAATTGTTGGGGATGTTAAGGCTATTCTACAAGAATCTACGGGTGAATTGAACACTAAAATGGATGCAATGGATACCAAGCTTGATGGTTATCACAAGGAGATGGTGGACCGTGCTCAACAATTGTTTAATAGGCAAGGCCTATTGAAGAACGAAATTGACACGGCAAAGAATGAGATGAAGAATGATGTAATGAAGTTGTTCAATGAAATGGGAAAACATGGGGCCGAGACTACTTCAAGGCTCAAACTTTTGGAACAACAAGTGCAAGGATTACTTCAACAATCACGTATCAACATGGATCTTCTTGAAGGAGTTCGTGACAAGCAAGATTCTTCCACCAAAAGCTTTCAAAGATTCGTGGATGCTGCCAAAAAGGGGGAAGGATTAGCACGTCATTTTGTGCCACAAGCTTATGCCTTTACACAGCCGAGAGCTCCAAGAGGACCACTAGTTGAACTTGTTCGACCGACGTCAACACCAAGAGGTCAAAGCCGAGGAAGCATGATGGACTATCTTAGAGGTACTTGTCCTAGCTCGAGTTCAACTTCTCATGGTGTGTTGCCACCTACGCCGATTGCACCAATGCCACCAATGCCGAAGCCAATTGCTACAAGGATACAAAAATTGCAAGAGCTTCAAACGGAGTTCGGACACCGAAGTGAGCAAATGAGAGATGGCCGAACACTTGATGAGTGCATCTTTTGGCATGAAGCTGGAGTGTTGAAAGGAGACAACATAAGAGAAGCTTATGGTAACTACATCACCGGACAAGTGACCGCCCCTTATCAACACAAAGGACTATAGAAGGACTTCAAGAAATTGAGAGAATTCATCAATGCCAAGTTGAAAGGGAGGTAACAAATTTGATTGAAAAACTCAATTTTTGGTGTATAATATATTTTAGCTAGCACATTACTCTTTGATATCATACCTATGCTAAGCTAAAATGGGTTGAAAATGCTTGACAATATTTCGTACCATACTAATGTGTCTTAGTTAATTTATTTTGTGTTTTTATGTCACAAGATTTTAATTTGGACTTAGAATTAATGTAACACGTATAAAATGAGAATATAAAATTTAGGGGGAAGAAAAATTCAAGCTAAAAAGAAATATGGACACCCCACGATAAAAGTCTCATATATACGTCTAGGTTGTCCAAATTTTAAAATCTCTAAGTCACAATTTTTGTTAAACCCGTCAATTGGCTAGTCGAAATAAAAGCAATTAAAAAGAAATTATTTTTCAAAATTGACAAAGCCAAAATGACTTGGGTATAAGTTTCGGCATCATCAAAAAGGGGGAAATTGTTAGGAATATATTGTAAATTTTGATGAGCCGAATGTATTTTTGAAAAATCAAGTAGTCCCCATTTTTGTTCTATTTAAGTCAGTTTAAGTCTACGGAGTATGGTGCACCCATATCATGCAACCCATGTACAAGTCTGGAAGATCATAATTTATTTGAAGAAGTTAAGCGGGATTATAGCTTAACACAATTAGGATGCGGATAAGTCACCAAGAACCATGCTAGAGGAGTTGGATGAAACGCGTGTAAGCTATGCCAAGTGATCCTAAGTTTGAACCTCAAGTGAAGCATTTATACCTTGCTTAGGAGACTAGCTCCACCGTATTGGAGACTAGCTAGCTTGGGAAACTAAGTAAATAAATTGGAGACTAACCAAAGTGAATGTACAAGTCTCACAAGAACCATGCACTAGATGGAGAAACACACCAAGTATGGTGGACCAAGCTTAAAATCGAAACAGTTCATCTCACCATGAACAAACTGTGAAGTTTTTACAGAGGTTCCAGTATATATTTACATCTGAACATCAAGTTTTTACGGACGCTCGAAGAAGGCTGATTCGCGGAGAAATTATTTTATACTCAAGCAAGAATCAGCAGATAAATTATTTGATCAACTTGACATGTCAGAGCATTTATGAAGGACAAGAAATATCAAGCTTGCCGCGCCGAACTTTTTCAAATTTTGGAGGCTACAAAATTCAAGACACGGCAACGGGCAAAATTATTCAAATCATCTGACAAAAGGAGAAATGACATCTAGCTAATGTTTCAGATCAAGTTGACAATATCTTTTGATCAACTACAATTCAAAATGGACGATCGAGATTGAAAGTTGATCAACGGGCGAATAGCTTTCATTGGCTATAAATTGTCTAAGTAGACTTGAAGACAAGTAGAGAAGAAAAGAGCGACTAGAACCCCGATTTAAGCAGTTCAACGACTTGAACAACGGCTAAGACATACAAGCAAAAGATACAAAGCTATTTTTTTTAGCCGAAAAGGGGGAAACAGAGCTTCATAGAATTACATTCAAGTCTGAGTGAGAGAGAAATTTTATCTCTTTGTAGATTTCTCTACTGAGTGTACAAAGAGGGCGGAGTAACTAGAGAGAGTGAAAAACCCTGGTTGAGTGTAGCTTTGTGCGTAGCACTCGTTGTAAAGGGCAGAGTAACAAGAGGAGCTTGTGAAAACCCTGTGTGGACGTAGCTTTGTGCGTAGTTCTCGTGGTGTAGGAGTACAGCTTGGTGCGAAGTACTCGGGGATGCGGAGTAACAAGAGGAGCTTGCGAAAAACCTTGGAGGAGTGTAGCTTTGTGCGAAGCACTCGGAGAAGTGTCGGTGGACACTTATTCACTATTGTATCTGGGTGATCGAAGAATAGTGAATTTCCTCCTTGAAGTGAAAGGAGAAGAGTGGACTAGGAGGATTACACCACCTCTGAACCACTATAAATCTCTCTCTCTCTATTTACATACTGCCCATATATTTTGTGCATGCTTATTCTAACTGCGAACTAACCCGATTACGATTTATCGCATATCTTTATCTGTCTGGGTTTGATAGTTCTCACGTTTGCATGCAAGCCAATTTTTGTGTACATCATCCTTGAACCATATCAAGTGTTTCTAACGTGTTGCATGTTTAGAATCTCTCTTTGAGCACCGCACTAATTAAGCATAACACTTTACCGCTACCTATTTCGCTGCACACTCTAAGTTGTTTATCTTGTTAATGCTTGTTACTTAGAGTTGAAATTACGTATGTGTTATCTGCCTTGTGTGTTTTCGAAGAAAGTTAAAAAGTTAGAGAAATCTATTCACCCCCCCCCCCCCCCCTCCCCCCTCTAGACTTCTCGCCACCCTTTCGGGACCAACAGTAAGTATGATGAAATTAATTTATATGCATTGTATTTATAAATCAATGAAAATTTATGTACTCTTTTAATATATTATTTTATTAAAAATTTTATTACATATAAATCTCTCCCCTTTAAAAAATGGTCTAACTTTTTCATCATCTAATTTGCAAATCAATTACTATTCACATTACATCCTTGCAAATTCAATCAACTTATTATATCACTTTGAAAAATTAATATCTTTCTCTCAATAAATATTATTTTCTCTGCAACATTATTAATTTATATTAATATATAAAATACATTTAAATATTAAAAATTTTAAAAATGAAAATTCAAAAACATAATTTTGTTATAAATTACTTTTTTTTTTTTGGAAAACTAGGAGGAACTTAATTGTTGCTAACTATTTTATTTTTTTCTTTAATTTGACGATAATACCCTTAAATTTAACACTCGTCACTTAACATAAAAATTAACGGATGATTATTTGTGGTAAAAAAACGAAAGTTGAGGTATGTGTTTTGGTCAAACTGAAAGTCGATGACTAAAAGGAGTACTACCCCAATAGTCAGATGACCATTTATGGTATTAACTCTTTTTTTTGAGTACGACAAAAATGAATTTGAATTTGAAAAAAAAAAAAACAATAATTTTCAAGATCTGTATATTAATAACTTTGGTAAAAATTTTAAAGAAATGTTTACATTTGAAACTTTTGTACATATATGAGTATCTAATTTTACTATTCCACCTATAAGAAAAATGATCTAGCCTATTTTATAGAAATTAAATGAGTATCTAATTTTGCGGTACGGCTCGAAGAAATTAAGTGCTA
The DNA here is from genome assembly GCF_001879475.1 of Ipomoea nil. Classification (NCBI taxonomy): domain Eukaryota; kingdom Viridiplantae; phylum Streptophyta; class Magnoliopsida; order Solanales; family Convolvulaceae; genus Ipomoea; species Ipomoea nil. The sequence continues at coordinate 1,101,224 of NW_017617690.1, read as the reverse complement.
ATAAAATATGATTATAGACCCTGTTTGACAGAGCTTATTTAAGAGTTTATAACTTATTTTAAGTTACTAATAAGTTATAAGCTACTTCTCCAATATGTGGTTGTTATCAACGACTTTGTTGTCACTTAGATCATCAAGAACAAATAAGGAACTATGGTTCATGTTTACCTTGTTTAATATGGTTTGGCTAACTATCTTCTTTATTTTAGTTTTTGATTCTTGTGCCTTCCACGGGTGAGCTCCAGCGAACAAAGGCTTGAATAAACCGTGTTTGGAGTCGCTGTCGGAGCTCAGTTTCACCGCCGAACATACCCATAAATTTTTAGAGTGCTCCATTATATTTGTCCGACGGAATATGTGGTCAAAGACAAAATTCGAGTGCTACTACCGTGTGGTCATGGCTTCCATGTAGGGTGCGTTGATACGTGGCTAGTTTCTCACTCCTCTTGTCCATCTCGTCGCCGGCAAGTTCTCATTCCGGTTGAGAGCCAAGACTACAATGAACTGCTGATATAGTAGAGTTGATTGTATCCATTTTTGTTAGTACTTTTTATTTAACAAAATCAAAAAGTATTCTTGTTAAATAGTTAAATATTATTTCTATTACTAGTTATATATATACGGAATGGTTGTGGTGTGAAGAATGTGACTGGTGAAACATGTGGATAAATCTCAACCTTAGATCAAGTTCTCTTTAAAAACAAAATTTGCCATCTTTAACAATATACACCGGAAGGGCTTTGTAGACATAATAATATACACCGGAAAACAAAAAATGTGCACGGGGAGGCACACATATTTGAATGGAAGCAATCTATATATATATATATATATATATATATATATATATATATATATATATATATAGATTGCTTCCATTACAATGAGTTGATGCCTAAAATGAATTATAAGTCTTCATTTTACATTGGATCCCTCTTTTCCCTTGCAAATGACTATCTCATCACCGATTTATCAATTTAATCATTGTGGTTCAATAGCCGCTCAAACTAATATACATATTTCAAAGCATTAAAGGTAAAATTTCTCTTCTAACTATTTCTATCTCTGTGAAAAAATTAAAGTTACGGAGTATTATTTTTTCATTTACATTCTTTATTATGGATTTGTCCGGGTTGATGCCACTCCAGACCAGCTGTAGTTTCTCTGACTAAACCGATGCAAAAAGGTTTAATTTTTTTTAGAAAAGTATTTTTTTCGTAATATTTTTGTCTGTAATTGATATTCCATAGTTTTTAATTATTGTTTTGTTTTTGAAATTTTGTATTATATGTATTTTTTTCGTATTATTGCTTTGTTTAAAACAATAATTTTGTAATATTATTTATATATTTTATTTCCAGACATGGTTTTTGTTATTTGTGCGATGCAATAGTTACGGAGTCAGTAGGGGATACTACCCGAGTTCATTATTTTTTTGTCTATTTGTAGTTAAGAGAGAAACGAAAGCTGCGATCGAGACGGCCATCGCAAAAAAGCAGAAAAAGGATTCGATTCATCTTTAAAACAAGTTATAGAGAAGGAAAAAAAGAATTCGTTGGCAAGATTCAGTGGAAAGCGGTTCTTCTTCTTCTGATTCTAAGAAAGAATTGAAGGCCAATAGATTAAAATATCTTTGTATGTGCATGCTTGAAAGTACCATTTAGTGTTTTTTTGCTTTTATTATCCAAAACTTGATTTCCTGTAATTAAATTCTTATAAAAACCAATGTTCTTATATTTTTTTGTTTTTAGAGTATGGATTATATGTTTCATTCAATGTTCTTTTAAAATATAAAGTGGGTTGTGTTTTAAGTACTGAGTATCTGATGGTGTTTTTATTGTTCTCTTTGTGTTATGTAGGGAGAATTTTATTTTTTATTAATAGAATAGATTATCATATGATTAATATTATTAAAGTACAAAATTTATATATGACAAATTACTACATATAATTATGGTAACATTTATTTAAAATCTAATGAAATTAAAATTTTCTATATTCTTAACAAAATTAAAATTCTCCTAGGTAGTTTCCAGCCCAAACTTTTTATTAATAATATGGTTATTTTCCTTAAAAATGTGAAATGAAAAACAATCGGTAGTATCAAGAATTTATAAGGAATATTTTGTGAAAATAATAGAACCAAATTGAATATTAATATTTAATCGCTCAAATTTAATAATAATAAGTTTATTAAAATAATCAATAATTTATCCTATATATTAATCTAATATAGTGATGGTTAATACGGGTAAACCATATATAAGCATAATCTAATATAGAAAAATATTCATTAGTAACCGTATATAATTTAGGAAATAACTAAACTTATTGAAATTTAATTATTTATAATTTCACCTTTAATATAAATATATAGTTTTAATATCCGAAATTAATAATATTTTTCTTAATGTGGATCTTTATATTTTAAATAATACCTAATATATATATATATATATATATATATATATATATATATATATATATATATATATATATATATATATATAAACAAAATAATCCTATTTCATTTTTCCCCTCAAATTTTAGTAGTCAATTAATTAGACATTCTATTGGTAATATATACCGTGTAGAAAAGATATTAATTAGGTAATAACATAATAGCATAATTGGTAATAATATGTATGATATTTTATAATATAATTGGTAATAAGCATATTCAGTAAACTGCACGAATAAGCATATATATTTTATATTTTAAATTTTAAATTTCTGTCTTTTGTTTAAATGGAAAGATTTAATGGTTTTACATTACTTTGAATATTCATTTGTTTTTTTTCGTTTATCCATACCATCTTCATAGGTGAAATTATAGTATTTAAACGAATATTACAAAAATAATTATTAACTGAGAATAAAAATGGCACAGAATTTAAGCCAATTAAAATAGTAAATGACTATTACTAATTGACTAAAATTAAAAATGCTTCGAAACAGACTCAAATGCAAAATAAAAATAAAAAAAATGAAATGAATATTAATACTTGATTAAAAAATAAAAATGAAATGAATATTAATACTTGAATAATAATAAATTATTGGAAATATAAAAAATTTCATGGAAATTAGGCCAATTGAAAAAGGGAATGAATATTAATACTTTTTTTTGGATGCTACTAGCTCTATTACATTGTAGTATCTGTTCATATACTTTCTCGACCTACTGAATATTAATACTTGAATATTAAAAAGTTACTAAAAATATAAAAATTACTGGTATTAATGTATTAATGAAAATGTAAAATGAAGTTTGCATCTCAACTTTAAGCCGAGATGGAAAAAAATATTAATCTCAGTTATATATTTTATAAAATGTAAAGTTAGTGGAAATATTAAAAAAAAAAAAAAAACTTTTAGAAATTACTCCATAAATATAGAAATGCATTAAAAATAAACTAACTAAATATTAAAATTGTGGCATCGAGAAGAATCTACTAATCTATTTGTAGGACCGCTAGGTCCCTCCCTCTCACCAAAAAATAAAAAAAAAATTAAAATTAAAATTTTAAAGAAGAAATTTAATTTGAATTTGAAACGATTAAGTATTTTTCAAATTTTGATGATATAAATGAGTTTATTCCAAATTTGTTCACTCTATTATAGTGATATTTTAATTTTTTGACATTAGAGTATGATATTTTATATTTAATCGTCGACTTTTGAAAATGTTTCACTCAATTTTAGATTAAAATGTCATTTAATACATTACAGTGAGACTCGAAGAAATTAAATGCCATTATAGACTATTTATGAGCACTTATACTTTATTTTAAGCTACTGCTATAAGTTACTTCTTCAATATGTCGTGGTTGTCAAGTTTGTTGTCACTTGGATCATTAGGAACAAATATTGAAATATGGTTCATGTTTGCATTGTTTAATATGGTTTGGGTAATTATCTTCGTTGTTTTACTTTTTTCTTTTTGTGCCTTCCACCGGTGGATGTCCCGTCGAACTATAGATCCTCCAGTGAACAAAGGCTTGAATAAACAAGTTTTGGAGTCACTACCGAAGCTCAGTTTCACTGCCGAACATGCTCAGAAATTCTTAGAGTGCCCCATTTGTCTAATGGAATATATGGCCGGAGACAAAATTCGAGTGCTACTGCCGTGTGGTCATGGCTTCCATGTAGGGTGCGTTGATATGTGGCTAGTTTCTCACTCCTCTTGTCTCTTTTGCCGCCGGAAAGTCATTGTTCCAACCGGGAGTCAAGGCTACAAAGAGTTGCCAATATAGTAGAATTGATTATATCCTGTTTTGTGGTCAAGCGGGATGGCGATAGTCCTTGGTCAAGATGGATAGTTGTACGTGCTTTAATAGGTTGAAAAAGTATGCACGAAGAGATATTACATTGTAACACAGTCACTACTCAAAAAACAAAAAGATTATATCCTACTAAATTGTTAAACAAATTTGGTTATTTTTTATTTTTTTTTGTACATTGTCGATGCTGGTGCGCACAAGGGATTTGTCCATTTTAGGCATAATTCCCACATTGTCGCCGTTGAGGTTTAAACCTAAATTTGATGCTAGTGCGCACAAGGGATTTACTCATTTTGAGTATAATTCTTACACTGCCGCCGCTGAGGTTCAAACCTTGATCTCTCCTCCCAAATACTGTATATTGAACTATTGAGCTAAGCCCGTACGGGTTATTTTTAGGTATTTCTATTACTCTATTTGGAGTCATCAAACTGTATAAGAGTGATTTATTTAAAAAGTTTTTAATACAAATTACTTTATTTATAAATTTTAAATATAAGACCGTATGGAAAAATGAATTTGTTTCACTCAAATTGATTTATTTTTTCTTTTTGAAAGCGTAAATAAATTATTAAATTAAATTAAAGAGAGAATCGCCATATCCAAGCACTCAATATACCTCAAATTTTTTTAAAATTTTTACTATACAAACTGAACTTCCTATACTATATGATATATTTATGCATAAAACGTTTCATCTTATGTGAAAAGTAACTTGTTTAATGAAAAGGTTCATATATACTCAATTATGTATCGAAAAGGTCTTTATAGTATATGATTTTGTATAATTTAATCAAGGGGAACGGCGCTTTTGACCCCTCAATTGTTTTACTTTTGAAAATTTAGTCCCTCTCAATTGATTTGAATAAATCTAGTCCCTTAATTGTTAATAATGTACCACATTTAGTCCCTCATATTATATAATTAGAAATTCCTTTTTTTAATAATTTTTTTCATGAGGTTATAATTGTCCATTCCTTTCAACTATTTAACTTTCTTCTCTTTCCTTTTAATGTATGCCTTACCATTTGTAGATGAGATTGCATTGGAGATTTCATAGATCAAAAACAATAAAATAAAATAAAATAAAAAGCATAAATAAGTTGCAAAAATAACAAATAAGCTACATATTATACTGTCGACCTCCCTAATATAAAACTAATCTCCCTAAACTAAGTATAGCATAAATAACGAACAACAAAATAATGAATAGTAATATCATTTGCTTCCTTGTCATTTCAAGTTCAATACTAGTATTTTTACAAAAAATAACTTAGCAAATAACAACCATCTACTATATTAAGCAAAAATAGCCGTCATTTAATTTGACATACCAGAATTCAATCTTATATGACCCCCTAAAGCAAAAAATATATCCTGACAGAATAGACAAAAAGTTACAAAATAACAACCATAGTGACTAGTGAGCCTTTTTTCAAACCAAAAGTTAATAGGTTAAAGAAATTTACAGTTATAACCTTTTGAAAAAATTATTTAAAAAAAGAATTTCTAATTATATAATATGAGGGACTAAATGTGGTACATTATTAACAATTAAGGGACTAGATTTATTCAAATCAATTGAGAGGGACTAAATTTCCAAAAGTAAAACAATTGAGGGGCCAAAAGTGTTGTTTCCCCTTTAATCAATTTAATTGGAATTATAAAATTAAGAGTAAATTTTAAAGGTTAACTATGTTGATGTGTATATTTTTTTAATACTCATTACTCTATTTGTTCATAATATCACCACCACTGTGGCTTGAACCCACAAGACACACAATTTTTTTTCTCATAGGGAAGATGCTGGCTATGGGGTTCGAACCCATGCGCACTTTTGTGCAGAAGATCTTAAGTCTTCCCCCTTAACCTCCCGGGCAAACCAGCAATTGTTGAAAAGTTGTGTTTGTTAAATTCTAAACTTTAAAAAGTTGTTTCCGCTAATGAGATATGCACTAGAGTTCAATGCGTTCCGAAACAGTTCTTTTTAGATCCGTTAAAATGAACTTCGCCTGCTGAACTAGTCCGTCCCATCCTACAAAAAGGATGAGGTGTGCTTTGATTTTTATGGCACGCATAATCGGCGAGCCAACGATGACTCACCTAGTATGTGTATGTTGTTACTAATATTAGTGTGTGTGTATATATATGCTTTTTCAAACTAAAGGTCTAGTATGCTTAAAAGAAGAGTTAATTACTAAAATGGTCCCTTGACTATAGCGAAATTACCAATTTGGTCCTTGACTGTTTTTTTTTAACCAATTAAGTCCCTCAACTTTAAAAATTTTAACCAATTTGGTCCTCTGTTTGATTGACCGTTAGTCAACCGTTAACTTGGGACCAAATTGGTAATTTCGCTATAGTCAAGGGATCATTTTGGTAATTAATTTTAAGGTTGGGCAATTCGGTTTAGTTTTCTCGAATCGAACCGAACCGAACTAGTTTGGTTCGGTAATATACCGAACAACCGAACGGTATTGGATTCTTGTATATCGAACGGTTCGATAAAAAGCCGATCTGAATTGTTCGGTAAAAAATTGAACTGAACCGAATACCGTTTGATTTTTAAAAAATATATTCAATAATAATAATAAATAAATAAATAAATAAAAAGTAAATCCAAGTCTCTTGCTCCGTTCAACTCATATTCTCACGGGTATCTCTCGTAAATGTTTTATTTGATTCCTTTATGGTTTGTTATCAAAAGTTCTATATTATGTGTTATGGTGTTTACATAGTCCATATCCAAAGTCTAATATATAACAAAATAGCAATCCAAAGTTCAAACGGTATTCTGTTCGATTCAGTTTTTACCGAACAATTCAATTTGGTTCGAGATTTTACCGAACCGTTCGGTATACAAGAATCTATTACCGTTCGGTTGTTCGGTATACTACCGAATCTAACTAGTTTGGTACGGTTTGGTTCGAGAAAATTAAACCGAATTGCCCACCCCTAAAGTTAATTATCAAAATGGTCCCTTGACTATAGCAAAATTACCAATTTAGTCCCAAGTTAACAGTTGACTAACGGTCAAACAAACGGAAGACCAAATTGGTTAAGATTTTTAAAGTTGAGGGACTTAATTGGTTAAAAAAATAGTCAAGGACCAAATTAGTAATTTCACTATAGTCAAGGGACTATTTCGGTAATTAACTCTTAAAAGAATTATGGTTATGGAGTAGGTGGAAAATGATCAGTAAACATCAGTCTAATCTAGATGGAAAAAGTGGGAAATTCTTGAATAGAGTGGAAAGTTTAGACCAAAATGTGATAGAAATTCCAAATGCAGATTGATTTTACTAAGGAAAAACTTGATGTAGTAGGCAAAGTGAATGGAAATGCAATTTTCTACCTATTAAGTCAACTTAGATACCAATTATACCATGGAAAAGAAAAGGTGCTAAAAGAGTGCTAAATAAAACCATCTCAAAGATTAAATATACCTTCTCAAAGGCTTCTTAACCAATTTTGATTCTTAGGTCTTGGTCATTAATAAAGTTCAAGATGTCCCAAACAAACTCAGCTACCCCGGCTCACTTGAGATTCAAAAATAGAGGAAATAGCAAAAAGAACCACTTGAGTGAATAACAACACGTTTACTGAGTACTAGACCTCTTTAATTCCAAAGTAATCCATTCACACTATGCAAGCATTGACAAGATTACTACTCTATACATGCAATAATATCAACATGAATTGATCACATGAAATACATTCAAGCAAAATTAATCATCACCAAACCGTTGCATTCATTCATCTATACTCAACGACAAGAATTGCATACATAAAAACATGTTAATCTCACTAAAAAGGACGCCAATATATAAATAAGTACACCAAAAATAAGTAAATATGAAATTTATATCCAAAATTGAATGAATAAAAATTATTCTGAATTTGAAATAATAGTAAATAATTTTTCTAAATCTTTATATTAATAAGTTTACTCATTGAAATTTAAAATGGCAATTTTATGAAAGTCAATTAAGTAGGTAGTTCGACAAAATATCCACATTTGAAACTTCCCAAAAAAAATTTCAATTTTACTATTTTATGGACTAAATTTTTAATATATCATATATTGTACATTTTTATATTTTAATTTGGTATGAAATTTCAAAATTTAAAAGGTATGTAGACAAAAATTTAAAAATTTTATATAAATTAGAAAGGCATTAATCATGTTCTCAAAAAAAAAAAAAGAAAGGCATTAATCATAAAGTAACTAAATACTAAAATTTTAAAGGAATATCCAAAAACGAATGATTAAAAATAATAATTTTTGTGTTTCCAAAATCCCTCTAAAATTAATAATATAAATTAAATCTGAAGAAGTTTGAGTTGGCATCATCCTCTTGCTGGTATTTTGCAGCCTTTCCGACATGCTGTCATCAATATTAGATTCATCGAAATTTAATGGTATCAAACTAGCGATCTTGTTCGCTTTGGTTGTTGTATGGGCAATTATCATCTCCGTTTTATACGTTGCTTTTTATGCTTTTTATGAGTGGTTGTTTCGCCGGATCAAAGGTTTGAATAGAAAGACTTTGAAATCATTGCCAGAGCTTACTTTCGCAGGTGAATAAAACAAGACATTTTCGTTATGCGCTATTTGTCTGACGGAATATGTGGTCGGAGACAAAATTCGAGTGCTACTGCCGTGTGGTCATGGGTTCAATGTAGGGTGCGTTGATATGTGACTTGTTTCTCACTCCACTTGTCCGTATTGCCGGCAAGTCATTGTTCCAACTTCCAACCCGGAGCCAAGGCTACAAAGAGTTGCGGATATAGTATAAATGTTTTGTGGTCAAACAACACAATTGTGGCCCTTGATTCTTTATGCTTCAATAGTTTGAAAAAAGTATGTATGGAGAAATATATACTATATTGTAAAAGAATCGATAGTACTCTAATTTGTAAATTAAACAAATCTGTTTATTTTTAATTTTATGGATAGATATTTGATACATTGTCGTTATATAATTGTTTACTACATTCTTTATTTTTAGGTATTTTTTCTTTTCCTAAAAGGTTGAATCTCTAACACCAAGGGATCCCACACCTCAAAGAACATTTTTGTTTATTTTTTATTTTATGCATAGATGGATAGATATTTGATACATTGTTGTTATATAATTGTTTACTACATTATTTCTTTTTAGGTATTTTTTCTTTTCCAAAAAGGTTGAATCCCTATCCCCAATGGGTGCCACACCTCAAAGAGCATTTTTGTTTTTTTTTGTTTTTTTGTTTTTTTTTTTTTTAATTTTATGGATAAATATTTGATACATTGTTTACTACATTCTTTTTTTTAGGTATTTATTTTTCTCTCAAAAGATTGAATCTCCAACCAATCATTATCCCGTGCACCAGGGCGCACATAGCAATGTGCGCCCCGCGCCTCCCAAAACTACGTCGTTGTGTTAATTTCAGGTATAAAATTTTGTGCATTCTATTATATAATTGTGTACATTCGAAACATGAAAATTTTCAGTTATAAAATTCTATGTTTCCAGATATAAAATTCTGTGTTTTCAGGTATAAAATTCTGTGCATTCTATTATATAATTCTGGACATTTGAAACATTGATTTTTTTTAAAGAGTTAAGAGTTATGTGTATTATGTTAAGAGTTTATGTATATTATGTATTATATTAGATTATGTGTATTATCTTTTCAAAAAAGATTATGTGTATTCAGTTATAAAATTCTGTGTATTCAGGTATAAAATTCTGTGTATTCTATTATACAATTCTGTACATTTGAAACATGAATTTTTTTTTTTTAATGAGTTAACAGCAAACACATGAAAAGGTACAAAACTACGCCGTTTTGGGCCAGGGCGTACAATGCATTGTGCGCCCTGGTGCACGGTATAATTTGCCATCTCCAACCCCAAGGGTCCCCGACCCACACCCTGACCTGACAGAGCATTTGGGAGGATGTAAATCACGGTGACTAAATGACTTAACAGACAAGGCCAAATGCCGGTGCGCACAAGGGATTTGTCTATTTTAGACATAATCCCCACACTGCCACCCCTGAGGTTCAAATCTTGGTATCTTTTTTCAAATATTGATATTGATTATTGAACCATTGAACTAAGCTTGTGCAAATTATTTTTAGGTATTTCTATTACTCTACTTGGAGTCAAATTGTATGAGTGATTTATTTAAAAACTTTTTAATACAAATTACTTTATTTATAAGTTTTTAAGTATAAGACCGTATGGAAAAATGAATTTGTTTCACACAAAATTATTTATTTATTATTTATTACCCATATCCAAGCACCCAATAGACCTCAAACTTCTTTTTTAATTTTTACTACACAAACTGAACTTCATATACTATATGATATATTTATCCATAAAACATTTCATCTTAGGTAAAAAGTAACTTGTTTAATGAAAAGGTCCATACTCAATTATGTATCGGAAAGGTCTTTATACTATATGATTTTGTTTAATTTAATCAATTTAATTTGAATTATAATATTAAGAGTAAATACTAATGTTGTTTTTTTGGTAAGACCACGAGGTGTTCTGACTTCTAAGCAAGTCATAAGTGTAGGAGACACCTTTAAGCTCGTATCGTACTAAGACAAATCCTCATTCTCGCCGAGCCAGCCCAATTGAGGGGCAAAGTGCTGTCCAGGTTGGTTTTTCCATACGAGATGGGGTTCAAACTCCCGATCTCTCTTAAGGGACAAAAGTAAATACTAAGGCTATCCTTATCCGAGTATATTCCTCTCACTTTCTAAAATGGATCTCACTTCCACATCATCAAATTTGTAAATTCTCTACTATTTTTTCTACATCTCTGCAATATTCTCTCACTTTCTAAAGTGGTCCCACTTTTATATTATATTATAAATATAATAACAAAATAATATAATAAATAACTAATAAGAAATTTAAAAAAAAAAAGTACACAAAGACTGCCACTCAATTTTAGAAAGCTTGCTGCAGTTGCAAGCTTTCTATACAACATGGTAAAAAAAAAAAATTTACTTATGAAAATTCACATTATTTAGAAAGGCGATTAGCCTAATATTATTAATTTTAAAGATTAACTATGGTGATGTGTATATTAATATTAATATAACACCATCATATATAAATGATTATATTGTGTTTGCATTTTTAAAAAACCAAACCTTATACTTATTTTCTCACAGGAAAAAGCTAGCTATGGGGTTCAAACACATGCGCACTTCTGTGCAAAAGATCTTAAGTCTTCTCACAACTTCTCAAGCAAACAAACAATTATTTCTAAGTTGTGTTTGTTAAATTCTAAAATTTAAAAAGTTCTTTCAGCTAATGAGAAGCGCACTGGAGTTCAATGTGTTCCGTAACAGTTCTTTTTAGAGCCGTTAAAATAAACTTAGCCTGTAAAATTAGTCCGTCCCATCCTACAAAAAAGACGAGGTGGGCTTTGATTTTTATGGCACGCAAAATAGCGGGCCAACGATGACCCACCCAGTATGTGTATGTTACTAATATTAATTAGTGTGTGTGTAATATATATATATATATGGGCGATCAAGTGCAGCCATGTTGTTAGGTGTGGTCATATGATTACAGGCCATTAGATTAGATAGATCCAATGAATCACATTAATCAAGATTCTTCCAGTATTTTCGCGCACGTTCTCTTACCCAGCGAACTGTAAGGGTATACTCGTCATACGGCACCGGAATAAGGGAAATCACATTGTTGTGTGTTTTGTTTGTGTAATTCGTACATAATTAGCCTTACTCTGGTGTATTTGTAGATTCCCATTGGTCCCAAGTTCAGGTGCTATTTTTATTATTATTATTATTATTATTATTATTATTATTATTATTATTATTATTATTATTATTATTATTATCAAATTCGTCAAAATTTTAACGAATTCGTCATTTTAACAATTTATCTTTAATCAAAATATCAAAAATATTATTTAATAACTCAATAATTTGCTCAAAACTGCTAAAAACTAAAACAACACATACATTTTAGGTTAATCTTTCCCAACCCCCACTAATAATAAATAAATAATAAATAATAAATTAAAAAAAAAAAAAACTAAAATAAGAAGACAACGATAAGGTTTCTTAAATAAGAATCTTTTGACTTCTCAATACTTGCCACATGGACAAATAATTATGTTTGTACCTCTTATATAGATTGAGCTCCCACAACAACAGTAATAGTAATCTTAACAAAACTATATACAAAATAAAATTAAAATTAACAAAAAAAATAAAGAAGAAGAAGACAAAGGGAGTCACGGGCTCCCTTTTGTCTTCTTCTTATTTTTAATTTTAATTTTATTTTATATATCGTTTTGTTTGGATTATTATTATTGTTATTATCATTGTAATTTTTTTTTTTGAAAGCCACCAATGAAGGTGATTATATTATAGATATGCTGAAATAAAGTCAGGTGGGATAATAATAATAACTAAAATAAGAAGACAAAGTTAAGGCTTCTTAAATAAGAACCTTTTGACTTCTCAATACTTTTTTTCAACTTTCACCTCAATACTTGCCCACATTGATATGCAAAAAATTATGTTTGTAAGAGGGTCATTACTTCTCTTATATAGAGGAGCTCTCTATTTTTAAACATTTTGAATGTGGGATCAAAATGATCCAACATCATTTACAAAGGGAGCCCGTAACTCCCATTTGTCTTTTTTTTTTTTTTTTTTTTAAAAATTAATTTTATTTTGTATATAGTTTTGTTTGGATTATTATTATTATTATTATTATTATTATTATTATTATTATTATTATTATTATTATTATTGTTGTTGTTGTTGTTGTTGTTGTTGTTGGTGTTGTTGTTATTGTAATTTGATTATTTGGCAAATTCGCCAAAATTTTAAGAAATTCGTCTGTTTAACATTTTATATTTAATCAAAACACCAAAAATATTATTTAATAACTTAACAATTTGCTCCAAACTCCTAAAAACTAAAACAACTCATATACATTTTTGGGTTAATCTTTCTCAAACCCCCTAATACATTTAAAAAAAAAAAAACTAAAATAATAAGTCATTAAGATAAGGTTTCTTAAATAAAAGCCTTTTGACGGCTTCAATAGGTTGAGAAAGTTTACATGTAACAGGGTCAATCGAATAGTTATGTTGTTGAACCGTGTCCATCTTGCAAGGTGTACTCCCTTCTATATTCATAATTACTGAACTATATGTTCATTATTATAAAGTTATATATTCATAATCTTTGAACTTAATATTCATAATTATTGAACTCTATATTCATAATTACAGAACTTTATGTTCATAGTTACCGAACTATATGTTCATAATTATAAAGATATATATTCATAATTTTTGAACTTCATATTCACAATTATTGAATCTCTATATTCATAATTACATAACTATATGTTCATAATTATGTTCACAACACTATGTTCATAATTATAGAACTATATGTTCATAATTTTTTTAACTATATATTCATAATTATGAACACTTTTTGAACCATATCTACCTTGCAAGGTGGACACATTTCCACAGCATAATTTGTCGGGTCAATAGTACTAAAAAAAAAAAAAAAAAAAAAAAAAAAAAAAGCCTTTGGACTTCTCAATACTTGCCCACATTGATGGGCAGGCAATACTTGAGCTCCTCTTTCGAAACATTTTCAATGTGGGATCAAAATGATCCCATATCATTTATAAAGGAGAGCCACCTTTGTCTTCTTCTTATCTTTTTAATTTTAATTTTATTTTGTATATAGTTTTGTTTGGATTATTATTATTGTTGTTGTTGTTGTTGTTATTTTAATTTTATGTTCATTTTATTATTATTACATTATTACATAGGGTTTTTATTATACTTGAAGAATAATAGTATCAATTATATTATAGAATATATTACCATACATAATATTACCAATTATGTAATATTACGAATTAGTAGATTTTATTTAATTTCCATTTGAGATTCACTTACCAAATAAGCTTTACTACAAAAGTTTGGCCGGGAAATGAAATAGGATGATTTTGTTTTTATATATAATAATAATAATAATAAATAATAATAATAATAATAATAATAATAATAATAATAATAATAATAAATATAATATATAATATATATACATTAATTATTAGCCTAATATCTAATTTATAATTCTGACTTTAAAATTCTTCTTATTATTATTAACATTAACATTTGATTAGTTTTATAAATTAGGTGTAATTTATATATGCACTATGCATAAATTCCAAATTTCCTAGTATATTAATATTATTAGTTGTATATATATCTATATATATATAAATGATGGATGATATTACAGAAATGCCTCAAATTTTGGGGAGAAAATTTGGCTAGGATGATTTTACTTTTAATTATATATAGATAGATTGATTCTATTTCATTTTTTAAGCAAAATTTTTCTTAAAGATTAATAGTAAAATAAAGCTAACTTATTAATAACCGATTCTATTACATTTTTTTACGCAGAATTTTTCTTAAAAATTAATAGTAAAATAATGCTAAATTATTAATAAACAATTCTATTCTATTTTTTTATCCAAAATCTTTAATTAATAGTAAATGTCTTAATGATTCTTTTCCTTATACTGCTTATTGATTCTTTTCCATTTTGTAGAGTGTAGAAAAAATTCACATGGCTAACATTTCCTTCCATTCATTTCCATTTTTCCATATTATTATTAATTTCCTTCTCAATATTATTCTATATTGTTTTGGCGTACGGCTTCCTTCCATTCATTTCCATTTTTTCATATTATTACTAATTGTTTAGGCGGGAACTTGTAGAGGGGGATATTATTTTTATTAATTAATATAGAATATAGATTACCAATTAAAATTAAAAATTTTATTATACTTAAACAATAATATTACCAATTATTATTTGAAAATTTTGTAAAATAATAAGTAATATTGTATACGGATAGGAAAATATATGTACTTTAATTTTAATTTATATTATTAATAATTAATTTTATTTTTTTTTTTTAACAAAATCTTCCTTAAAGATTAATTGTAAAACAAAGCTAAATTATTAATAACCGATTCTATTACATTTTTTTACGCAGAATTTTTCTTAAAGATTAATAGTAAAATAAAGCTAAATTATTAATAACCGATTCTATTACATTTTTTAACGCAGAATTTTTCTTACAGATTAATAGTAAAATAAGACTAAATTATTAATAACTAATTCTATTCTATTTTTTATGCAAAATCTTCCATAAAAGATTAATAGTAAAATATTCTAATGATTCTTTTCCTTATACTGCTTATTGATTCTTTTCCATTTTTCAGAGTGTAGAAAACATTCACATGGCTAACATTTCCTTCCATTATTTTCCATATTTCCATATTATTATTAATTTTCTTCCCAATATTATTATTAATTGTTTGGGCGTACGGCTTCCTTCCATTCTTTTTCATTTTTTCATATTATTATTAATTGTTTAGGTGAGAACTTGTAAAGGAGGATTTGTTTTTATTAATTAATATAGAATATAAATATAGATTAATATAGAATATAGATTACCAATTAAAATTTGTTTTTTTTATATTATATTTGAACAATAATATTACCAATTATTGAGCACGGATTTCATAACTGCCAAAACCGGCACCATGAGAATAAAATAACTTAACAAATCAGAACTTCAGAAGTCCGATTACTTCAATAATCAACGCCAAAAACTAAGAAGAATATAATAATAGTCAATTGGTGTATTAAAGACGATTCTTGCTATATCTTGTCGTGTATATTACAACAGAAACTTAACCACTCCCATTCTCCAATCACCCGTGAGTCACACATTTTATCGTGTGGCACTTTAAATTCTTGACCAATGAAAATATAGCAAAAAAATGAAGAGAGAGATTAGAGGAGTCAGCACTCAGCATCCCTTTAAACGGGCAAGATAGGCACCACTCAAAGCGAGATTCACATGAGGCTGCCTTTCATCAATGATAATGAAATTTCAATAGAAGCAAAAAATCAATATATGAAATGGACTTGGAGTAACCGTAGAAATATTCAGAATAAATCATAATCTAGGTATATGATATGAATAGCTTTTCGCTGAAAAAAAGCATTAAATTTGGACAATACAACCATGAAAAACGTATTGTATCTAATCCAATCAAACTACTTGGATGCTAAACCTATCGTTAATTCCGAAACGCGGCTAAACTGAATGATCAAGGTTGAAGACCTAGTGGGAAAAAAGGGATGCAATATAAAATGAAGACTTATAATTTTTGTAGTCATCAACTCATTGTATTTATAGGTGAAAAATATGATAATTATAAATTTGTAAAATTTTTCAAAAAGAAAATGTATTTATTTATTTAAGGTATTGCCCTAATCAATTCATTATATTGATATTCCTAATCAATTAATTATATTAATATTCCTAATTAATCTTATTCCTAATTAATTCATAATATTGAATTACTAAATTTCCATTTTTTATTTACTTACCAAATAAGCATTATTAAGTATTTGACCAATAAAATATAAAATATTAAATTAATTTGACTACAAAAGTTTGGGCGGGAAAATGAAATAGGAGGATTTTACTTTTATATATATATAGATATAGATATAGATATAGATATATAGATATATAGTTGTTTAGGTGGGAACTTGTAAAGGAGGATTTGTTTTTATTAATTAATATAGAATATAAATATAGATTAATATAGAATATAGATTACCAATTAAAATTAGTTTTTTTTTAATATTATATTTGAACAATAATATTACCAATTATTGAGCATGGATTTCATAACTGCCAAAACCGGCACCATGAGAATAAAATAACTTAACAAATCAGAACTTCAGAAGTCCGATTACTTCAATAATCAACGCCAAAAACTAAGAAGAATATAATAATAGTCAATTGGTGTATTAAAGACGATTCTTGCTATATCTTGTCGTGTATATTACAACAGAAACTTAACCACTCCCATTCTCCAATCACCCGTGAGTCACACATTTTATCGTGTGGCACTTTAAATTCTTGACCAATGACAATATAGCAAAAAAATGAAGAGAGAGATTAGAGGAGTCAGCACTCAGCATCCCTTTAAACGGGCAAGAGTAGGCACCACTCAAAGCGAGATTCACATGAGGCTGCCTTTCATCAATGATAATGAAATTTCAATAGAAGCAAAAAATCAATATATGAAATGGACTTGGAGTAACCGTAGAAATATTCAGAATAAATCATAATCTAGGTATATGATATGAATAGCTTTTCGCTGAAAAAAAGCATTAAATTTGGACAATACAACCATGAAAAACGTATTGTATCTAATCCAATCTAACTACTTGGATGCTAAACCTACCGTTAATTCCGAAACGCGGCTAAACTGAATGATCAAGGTTGAAGACCTAGTGGGAAAAAAGGGATGCAATATAAAATGAAGACTTATAATTTTTGTAGTCATCAACTCATTGTATTTATAGGTGAAAAATATGATAATTATAAATTTGTAAAATTTTTCAAAAAGAAAATATATTTATTTATTTAAGGTATTGCCCTAATCAATTCATTATATTGATATTCCTAATCAATTAATTATATTAATATTCCTAATTAATCTTATTCCTAATTAATTCATAATATTGATATTACTAAATTTCCATTTTTTATTTGCTTACCAAATAAGCATTATTAAGTATTTGACCAATAAAATATGTAAAATATTTAATTAATTTGACTACAAAAGTTTGGGCGGGAAAATGAAATAGGAGGATTTTACTTTTATATATATATAGATATAGATATAGATTTTGGATATAAATTTCATATTTACTTATTTCTATATTGGCGTCCTTTTTAGTGAGATTAACATGTTTTTATGTATGCAATTCTTGTCGTTGAGTATAGATGAATGAATGCATCGGTTTGGTGATGATTAATTTTGCTTGAATGAATATCATGTGATCAATTCATGTTGGTATTATTGTATGTATAGAGTAGTAATCTTGTCAATGCTTGCATAGTGTGAATGGATTACTTCGAAATTAAAGAGGTCTAGTACTCTAGTAAACGTGTTGTTATTCACTCAACTGGTTCTTTTTGCCTATTTCCTCTATTTTTGAATCTCAAGTGGGCCGGGGCAGCTGAGTTTGTTTGTGACATCTTGAACTTTATTAATGACAAAGACCTAAGAATCAAAATTGGTTACGAAGCCTTTGAGAAGGTACATTTAATCTTTGAGATGGTCTTATTTAGCACTCTTTTAGCACCTTTTCTTTTCCATGGTATGATTGGTATCTCTGCTGAAAGTTGACTTAATAGGTATAAAATTGCATTTCCATTCACTTCGCCTACTACATCAAGTTTTTCCTTAGTAAAATCAATCTGCATTTGGAATTTCTATCACATTATAACTTTTGGTCTAAACTTTCCACTCTATTCAAGAATTTCCCACTTTTCCCATCTAGATTACACTGATGTTTACTGATCATTTTCCACCTACTCCATAACCATAATTCTTTTAAGCATACTAGAGCATTAGTTTGAAAAAGCATATATATACACACACACTAATATTAGTAACAACATACACATACTAGGTGGGTCATCGTTGGCTCGCCGATTTTGCGTGCCATAAAAATCAAAGCACACCTCATCTTTTTTGTAGGATGGGACGAACTAGTTCGGCAGGCTAAGTTCATTTTAACGGATCTAAAAAGAACTGTTATGGAACGCATTGAACTCTAGTGCCTATCTCATTAGCGGAAACAACTTTTTTAAAGTTTAGAATTTAACAAACACAAATTATGAACAATTGCTGGTTTGCCCGAGAGGTTAAGGGGGAAGACTTAAGATCTTCTGCACAAAAGTGCGCATGGGTTCGAACCCCATAGCTAGCATCTTCTGTATGAGAAAAAAATTGTGTGTGTGTTGTGGGTTTAAGCCACAGTGGATGCGATATTATGAACATATATTACATTGTAATATAGACATGAGTATTAAAAAAAATATACACATCAACATAGTTAACCTTTAAAATTAACAACATTAGAATTTACTCTTAATTTTATAATTCAAATTAAACAAAATCATATATTATAAAGACCTTTTCGATACATAATTGAGTATGAACCTTTTCATTAAACAAGTTACTTTCACATAAGATGAAATGTTTTATGCATAAACATATCAAGTGGCAAATGAGCTTTCTTTGTGGGGGAGAATTTCGAGATAACCCGGGTTCGATTCCCAGAAGTGATGATCCCCTTTGGGCCAGCTTCTGTGCCTCTCGGAGCGAACCGGATGGATCTGGATCGGACCGTTAAACGGACAGAGAAAGACCCGAACCACAATGTGTGGTTGTCACCAAAAAAAAAAAATCATATAGTATAGGAAGTTCAGTTTGTGTAGTAAAAATTTAAAAAAAGTTTGAGGTATATTCAGTGCTTGATATGGATTCTCTCTTTAATTTAATTTAATAATTTATTTACCCTTTCAAAAAGAATAAATAAATCAATTTCAGTAAAACAAATTCATTTTTCCATACGGTCTTATATTTAAAATTTATAAATAAAGTAATTTGTATAAAAAAACTTTTTAAATAAATCACTCTTATACAATTTGACTCCAAATAGAGTAACAAAAATACCTAAATATTACTCGTACGAGCTTAACTCAATAGTTCAGTAGACAGTATTTGGGAGGTGAGATCAAGGTTTGAACCTCAGCGGCGGCAGTGTGAGAATTATACTCAAAATGAGTAAATCCCTTGTGCGCACCAGCATCAAATTTAGGTTTGAACCTCAACGGCGACAGTGTGGGAATTATGCCTAAAATGGCCAAATCCCTTGTGCGCACCAGCATCGACAATGTATCAAAAAATACAAACTAACCAAATTTGTTTAACAATTTAGTAGGATATAATCTTTTTTTTTTTTTTTGAGCAATGACTGTGTTACAATGTAATATCTCTTCGTACATACTTTTTCAACCTATTAAAGCACGTACAATTATCCAGCTTGACCAAGGACTATCGCCATCCCGCTTGACCACAAAACAGGATATAATCAATTGTACTATATCGGCAACTCTTTGTAGCCTTGACTCCCGGTTGGAACAATGACTTGCCGGCGGAAAAAGGGACAAGAGGAGTGAGAAACTAGCCACATATCAACGCACCCTACATGGAAGTCATGACCACACGGCAGTAGCACTCGGATTTTGTCTCCGACCACATATTCCGTCAGACAAATAACACATAATGAGAATGTTTTGTTTTGTTCACCTGCAAAACTAAGCTCCGGTAATGATTTTAAAGTCTTTCTACTCAAACCTTTGATTGCCGGAGTAGCTATCCGGCAAAACAACCACGCATAAAAAGCAGCGAATAAAACGTAGATAATAATTGCCCATACAGCAATCAAAGCAAACAAGATCGGTAGTTTGATACTATTAATTTTTGATGAATCTAATGTTGATGACAACATGTCGGAAAGGTTGCTAAAATTAAAAAATTTACCATATATGATTAGATTAAAAATTTACTTTCAAAAAAAAAAAAAAAGATTAAAAATTTACTCCATACAATAGTAAAATTGAATTAAAATTTTATGAAAGTTTCAAATGTGGAGATTTTGTCGAACTGCCTACTTGACTTTTAGAAAGTTGCCATTTTAAATTTAAATGAGTAAACTTATTAATATAAAGATTTTGAACAATTATTTACTATTTGAAATTCAGCATATAATTTTTACTCATTCAATTTTGGATATTTCGTTATAAATTTCATATTTGCTTATTTTATGTTTCCCGAAATTCTAATTAAGTTTCTAAATATGTAACTTAATATGGTCATTCATTAACATAAAATTAAGGGCAAATACCAATTTTGGTCCCACGAGTATTAACAAAATGACGGTTTTGGTCCACATGTTTAATTCCTACCAATTTTCATCTGCAATTATTGTTTTAGTACCAATTTTAATCCACAACTATTATTTTAGTACCAAAATTCATCACGTCAATCACCCATCTATTTAAGACATCCCGAAATCTAAAAATTTTAAGGGCACTTTCATCCTTTTCAACTTACGATTTCAATTTGAACATAAATAAATAAATTTATGCCCTAAGATTGATCCCAATTCGCAGTTCTCATCTTCATCCTACCTTAATTTGATGAGGAAAACTGCGAATTTGGATAGATCTTAGGGCTTAAATCCCTTTATTCATGCTCAAATAGGGATCCTAATTTGAAAGCACGAAACTATCTTTAATAATTTCATATTTCGGCATGTCTTAAACGAAGGGGTGACCAGCGTGATGAATTTTGGCACTAAAATAATTGTTGTGGATAAAAATTGATACTAAAACAATAGTCGTGGATGAAAATTGGTAGGAATTAAACATGTGGACCAAAACGTTCATTTTATTAACACTCGTGGGTCCAAAATTGGTATTTGCTCTAAAATTAATTAATGTAAAATGCTAACTTTTAAATATATATTTTAACCTCGGCCTCGCCCCGGTGACGCGGTCAAACTATAACCGCTACCGTCTTTGCATGGGGCGGTTACTGGAGAGTTTTTGGTATAAAAACTGTCGTTTGTCATGTTATTACATAATCTTCTTAACTTGAAATTACATATCTTGTACTCTCACGAATCATTAATACAAAACTTTTTCTCTTTAAGCCATGGTTGAAAAAATCTTTAGGCGCTCCTCGGACGCTTGGGGGCGCCTAAGCGTCCATGTATTTTTTATTTTTTAAAAATTTGTTTAAATTATTTTAATTTTTTAAGACTTGATAATTATAAACTACTCTCTATGTCCCATATTGTCTGTCATGTTTACTATTCATTGGTCAAATAAATTCTTTCTTTATTGTTTATTTTTTTTTAGTAATTTTTAATTATTTTTAAATTTGATTTGTTGTGTTTTATAGTAATTTTAATGTATTTTCTAAATATATAAAGTTTATATACTAATACTAAATGTATTTTCTGAACGGAGAAGCCATTGCTTATTTGTCAACCATGGCAGCTTGTTGTTGTTTGCCTCTTTTTTTTTCTTTTTTTTTCTTTTTTAAGATTTGAACCGAGAAGTCATCGAGTTTCTCCGTCCAAACTGAACGGAGAAGCCCACCGGCTTCTCCGTCAACCATGGCAGCTTGGCAAAGCTGCCATGGCGTTACTGATTGCTTTTTTCTTTTTAAAAAAAAAAAATTGAAGGGAGAAGTCAGCGGGTTTCTCGGTCCAAACTGAACGGAGAAGCCCACCGGCTTCTCTGTCAACCATGGCAGCTTGCCTTTTTTTTTTTTTTTTTTTTTTTTAAAGATTTGATCGGAGAAGTCAGCTTGCATCAATCTTAGACTTCATTTGCAGCTCTATAGGCACCTCCTTCGCCGGACACCCGTTTCCTGTGACGGCGACATCGCTCGCTAGCGTCAGAGCAACAGGACATTCACTTGTTGCCGCTCGTCAGAGCAACAGGACCCTTATCCCTTTACTTATTTATGGTGTACTTATTTCTATATTGGCGTCTTTTTTAGTGAGATTAACATGTTTTTATGTATGCAATTCTTGTCGTTGAGTATAGATGAATGAATGCATCGGTTTGGTGATGATTAATTTTGCTTGAATGAATATCATGTGATCAATTCATGTTGGTATTATTGTATGTATAGAGTAGTAATCTTGTCAATGCTTGCATAGTGTGAATGGATTACTTCGAAATTAAAGAGGTCTAGTACTCTAGTAAACGTGTTGTTATTCACTCAACTGGTTCTTTTTGCCTATTTCCTCTATTTTTGAAGCTCAAGTGGGCCAGGGGCAGCTGAGTTTGTTTGTGACATCTTGAACTTTATTAATGACCAAGACCTAAGAATCAAAATGGTTACGAAGCCTTTGAGAAGGTACATTTAATCTTTGAGATGGTCTTATTTAGCACCTTTTCTTTTCCATGGTATGATTGGTATCTCTGCTGAAAGTTGACTTAATAAGTAGAAAATTGCATTGTCATTCACTTTCCACTATTATAACTTTTGGTCTAAACTTTACACTCTATTCAAGAATTTCCCACTTTTCCCATCCATGTTATGAAATGCACAGAAAAAAACATACACAAATTAGGTGCGCATCACAAAAAACGCGCCATTAGATATGAATAAATATACCATACAATGTTCGGGAATACACTATTGGTGTGTTTCACTATGGTGTGTTTTATTACACTATTGGTGCATGTTGTCAACACTGTTGGTATATTCTAGAACCCGGCCGCTATAAATGGCCACTGTAATTACCATAACACCCCCACTTACCAAAACGCGCGAAAATCCTAAAATCCTCAGAATTAGCCACTGCCGTTAGATTAAACTGATTCAACGACACAGATACGACCACACCGCCACACCTAATGACATGACCACATATGAGCGCTCTTAAGCTTATATATATATATATATATATATATATATATATATATATATATATATATATATGTGTGTGTGTGTGTGTGTGTGTGTGTGTGTGTGTGTGTGTGTGTGTGTGTGTGTGTGTGTGTGTGTGTGTGTGTGTGTGTGTGTGTGTGTGTGTGTGTGTGTGTGTGTGTGAGGACAAATCATATCCATACAATCATAGAGATTTAATTGATGAGATCGTTCTACATAGTAGTATAATTCACGCCTAAAATAATTAACAAAGGGCAAATAAGAGATTTCAGAGCATGTTTAATTACAAAAGGAATGCAATCCCGTAAAATATAAGTGGAGGAGTTGTAATACAGAAGGGAATCAAACACTAATTACGATCGTGGGATGTTCATCAGCGAATGAGGAATACAGACGAGGTGGGAGAAGTTCTTCTATCCGCAGCCATGGACGCAAGCGAAACCAGTGGTAATGGAACATCCATGAACGACAAGCAACGACTACATATTTTCGGAGACAACAATTGATGAGGAAGACGATGAAGGGCAGGCGGACGAGAGTATGAAACCGGAATAACAACCCGGATGAGAATTTTACGTTTCGGTATAATGAATTGAAAACTGTGTGCACTTAAGCATAAAAATGAAAGCCAATATTTACTATGTTGTGTGCCCCTATTGTGCACGGCATATTGCAGTAAATATAGCCTAGAATGAACGTTGAACGACTTGGAAATCAGAAGAGTGGGCTAACAATCTGAAATGTGTGCAGGTACGAACTGGTATTTGTGCCATTCACCAGGATAGACAACCACAAAAAGTGCTAACTTTTGGAGCGGGTCTTATAGTAAAGGAAGATATATCATCTTATGTGTCGCTCCTAGATGCTTTTAAACGATGTATGGGACACACACCAACTTGTATCATGACAGACCAAGACGATTTGTGGCTCTTATATTGCATTTCTCTGTTCGTCACTTGTGTTTTTTTGGAAACGGTGTGTGCATAAGCCAATAACAACGTGTGCAATATATTACTCATTCTTGCACTATATTTTTTTCTTAGTTTTGGTAGTGTGTGTATTTTAGCATCACAATGTTGTTTTTTTAGTGTCTGCATAGTTTTTTTTTTTTTTTTTGCTCACACATGCGCATTTGTGGCTGCACACATGCCCATCTTTATATATTTGTGTGCACGATTATGTGTAGTTGTGTGCTTTATATTCTTCGAAGTTTTGCGGTATACTTAGTGGTGTGTGCTACGTGTATATGTTGTCTAGTTTCCTAGTATTTTTGTGATTCCATATATTCATGTGCTTTGATGAGTTCATGATTTTTTTAGTTCTTTTCGTTGATCATAAATGTTTGTTTTCTTCTTGTTCTTTTTTTTTTTTGGTGGATTTGTCCTCGTACTGATTTTTTTCCCCATTCTTTGTCGTGATCACAATTACTATTAGCTAAGATTTCAGTTCAAAACTGCAATTGTATCTGACAGCATATTATGCATTATCCCAGAATAATTACACACTTCGTTAAAAAAAAAAAAAAAAAAAAAACTGCCCGAGCCCCTATACTCCATTCCAATGATTTTAAACTGTATGTACTCTCAAAATATTACGAATTCAAGGCCGCATCTGCGAAAGAATAGTGATCACGCCTATATACACTAGTACAAAATTGAACATAGAAAATTGAACATAGAAGATTGACCATAGGCCACCATTGTTAAAAGAATAGTTGCCTAATCTTAATCCAAATATTCACTTTTTTATTTATTTAAAGAAAAATTAATTTATAATAAGCAACCGTTTCTAATAAAAATGGTTGCCTTAAAAGCAATTGTTTTATAATAGACAACCATTTCTATTAAAAATGGTTACCTAATATTAACCCTAGTTCTCAAAAATGGAACGCATCTCAGATCTAAAACAATCTTCATCCACAGGTCGATCGCTGCTCCCTGCTCTATACCACCACAACCATCGTCCCAACCCCGCCGCGCCGACCACCGATCGATGTCTCCCCGAGTCGCCGACACAATGACACAACGACCGCCACCACCGCCGAATCAGGTTCGCCTTCTTGCTCCCTTAATCCCTTTTTAGTTTTGGAAGCTATGCCCCTTCAGGTCTTGCACAATATTAGTGTGTCTCTCTTTTAGGGCTTTTCCATTTTCCACGGTAAATCCTTGATTAAAATGCTTTAGAGGAATCTCCCCTTGCTTAGTCGTAGGATGCTGTTAGCGAGTTTCTTTATGCCCTTACATTTTTCTTATAAGTGAATGTTTCACTTTAAAGTGACTTTTCACTTGATCGAAGCTGCCAAATGGCTTCAGGTATACTGTAAGAGATTTTGTTCACCCACTTTTGCATTGCAATTTAAGACAGGATTTTTGAACTATGGGAGCTACTAGTTTAGACTAGAAGATGAACTGGTCAGGCTAAGTTGAGCAACTCTTTAGCTTTTGCATCCGTGTTTAGGATTGTTCAAGACCGCCCCTAAACTCACCCTATTTGGCTTCTACTTCTTGCTTGCTTTTGTCGGCGCCACTAGTAAATTCCTTATCTCTTTCCCTCTTCCTCGAATTGAATTGCATTGAATTTAATTTAATTGAATTTCTTCTAGCTATATATCCTTTTTTTTTCCTGAAATTTTATAAAATTAAGGTGATATTCATTTTGGTAGTAAGATTTACGGAGTAATAGATTGCTAGCGACTTTAATTTCTGCAGCTAGTTTCATCTATGCTGTATTTCGACTTGAAATAGTTGAAAATATTAATTGTATTTATCATGCTGTAATTTTTATTATTATTTTTTCATTTTATTCTGCCTTTAGCATTATGTTAACTGTAAAACTGATCTTTACTTGTGGTTCTTTCAATGCTTCAACTGTGCCATACAGTTCCAGCAGGCATTTATGGTAATTTCCTCCCACTTTATAGAAAACTTGCTATATTATGTCTTCATTTTGAAAATTCTAATAGTCTGTCATTTGACAATGCAGGTCTTTTGCCTTGTTGCTTTGGAGAAGCCTATTTCTCTTAAACCTGAGCACATACGAGATGAGAAAGTGAAGGTGCGTATCTAAGAATTTTCTAGATGTATTGTCAATGCACTAACAGGGACCTAACATTTTGCTGGATGATACCCTTTCAAGTGAAGTTGACAAGAGCTTATTAAATGATGTTAAGGATTCTGTTGTAGCCTAAACTATTTCCTCTTCATATTTCATGATTTGGGCCCTTACCTCGAAATGGGACTAAATTCTTTTTAACAGGTTTCAGTGGGGTGCTCGAGAAGGACCCCTTTGTGATGAGCCCATCAGAGGTGTCAAATTCAAAATAGTTGATGCAAAGATTGCACCTTGGAACAGGCCAGATCATCCCAACCGCAAGACAGGTGGCTTACTCATCCTTCCTTATGGCTACCCCAAGGCTTATGGAACCTATATATTATGTGGAGTAGACCAAAACTACAAGTTTGATGTTGCATAGGAACAAGCTGAATATTTAATGACTTTATTTCCTAGATTTGTTTGCTTAGCCATTGTATTTGCCAATGGAATAGCTTGTTATTTGCATGCCAGTCCATGTAAACCTTCTCATTATCTACTTCTAGATTATGAGCCTATGTTGTGCTCTTAGTATAATCTACCATCTACCATAGCTTTGTGGTAGAAGTGCCTAACAGTCACAATATAATACACTTGTCATTTGTTTGTTTTACTTACTAGCTTATGTGATAACTTTGCTTACTTTACCAAAATCGGTAAAATCTCTCCATGATATATAAACCATCTTATTGTATAGAGACTGA
Source organism: Ipomoea nil (assembly GCF_001879475.1). Lineage (NCBI taxonomy): Eukaryota > Viridiplantae > Streptophyta > Magnoliopsida > Solanales > Convolvulaceae > Ipomoea > Ipomoea nil. Next base: position 1,073,690 of record NW_017617690.1, on the reverse strand, counting down.
AGTTTTGAAATCATGGACTTGAATGTTGAAACTAAGATCTAATATTTTCTTTTGTAGCTTTCAATTAATTTTAATTTAGAATTGTAAATATGTAATTGTACATGGTGCTTTTCTGTCTTTCTCTTATTGGTTAGTTAGCGGATTTCTGCATCTGTTTCTTAACATTTGAATCATTAGAAATAGAATATTTTATGAACACATTTCTGACTTTGGTGCAGGTATGCTAGTGCACTAGAGCGAAATCCAGAAGATTACGATGCACTCTACAACTGGGCACTAGTTCTTCAGGTATAGTTATTTTCATTTAGGGTTTTTTCCTTAAGCTTCTCTTCCTGACATTTTTCTTTTTTACCTCCCTGCTTTAAACTTTCACTAACAAAGCAGTGATTCTGTAAATTTGAATTAATTTGTCTCTAAACCATATATTTTTTCCCTCCTGCAGGAAAGTACGTGCTGACAATGTTGGTCCAGATTCTGGTACACCTTCAAAAGATGCTTTGCTTGAAGAGGCATGTAAAAGGTATGAGGAGGCAACTCGGCTTTGCCCTAGACTAAATGATGTAAGCATATAGACCTTCATTTGGAGTGCCATTTTTGACAACTACTACATTAACTCACTCCAGAAAGTTCACAATTCAATATGTAGATGACTGCTGTTAGAGTTTGAGGTGTAATCATTACCTGAAATGTGTTCATTGAGAGTGGAGGCTTATTATAATTGGGCTATAGCCATCTCAGATAGAGCAAAAATGTGGGGTCGTACAAAAGAAGCAGAAGAACTTTGGAAATAGGTAAATTTTTAGCTGTATTATGGAACCATACTGTATGCTTAGTCATTTGTCAAATATCTTCCTCCTTTTATCCACATTTGAGTCAAATGTATTCCTTAAAAAAATTATATACACTATGATAATGAAAATTTTCACTTTGACTCAGTTCTTTACTAGTGAATTTTATATGCAAATTTATTCAACAGTAATGAGTGAACAATTTGTGGTGCAAACCTTGTTACTCTTCTTTCTGCCTTTGTTTTGTTCTCGGTTAACATTATGATTAATTTTAATCAACAGAAAATCTTTAAATGTTTTCCAGCTATTTTTAACCCTTGCCCTTGCAATTTTCAGGCAACTAAAAACTATGAAAAAGTCGTTCAGCTCAATAGGAACAGTCCTCAGGTAACCTCTAACTCAGCCCAACTTACCCATGTTAAAACACTTTTTTTTTTGCTTTCCAAATTCTATTTGTAGGTTCTATCTACCCAGGGATACCTCATCTTTATATCATAATTTCCCATGCCCTTATATCTTTTTTGTTGTCAGTTCTTTGTTACTTTCTTTTTATAGCTTGCAAAATTGTTGTCTCATTATTCTGATGCAACTATATTTTTGAAAGTTTCTGAACATCTCTTGATCTGAGTCATCATGCAAGCCTTGTTAGCTGGCTAATGCTGCCTTTTAATTTTTATTTCAAAGTATTTCCCTTCTCTTACTTAAATTTTTAATCCAGGCACTCAACAACTGGGGACTGGCTCTAAAGGTATCCCTACTTAGTCATTGCTTAATATTCTTTAATATGTTAGAATCTTACCATATGTTTTATATTTTTCTTGTGAAGGAACTTAGTGCAATTGTCCCTGCTCGATAAAAGCAAACAATTGTTAAAACTGCATCGTTGTCTTTGTACTTGCAAATTTTATTCCCAGAATTTGGGATGCATTCCATCCGAATCCCCAACTCATTCCCCATATGTGTTTTTTAAAGTTAATCTACGAAATTAGTTATATCTGTTCAAATTAGATTAGATATGGAGTAAATATTTGTGTTATTACTTATTAATTTAATTTAATTTTGGTGAAATTAGGTATTCGGGATTGTGTAGAATGACACGGAAGTGGGTGAATATACTGAAGCAAATAGACGCAAGAGATCCGTTTCGTATTGAAATGACCGATGCCCTTCTCGAAAAGCTGTAAGCTTTTTAATGCTTCGCTGCTTAATTGCTTTTCTTTGTCATTTGGTTTTTTATTAGCTCCCCATAATTAGTTTGTCAAAGAGAATGCCATTTAAGCTCAAACAGTGTTGGGGAACTTAAGAAAAACATAAATGAAAGATTCAGTGCAGACATTTCAGATGAATAGAAAAGAGAGAAAGGGGTATACTTTCTGCATACTATGGGTTCAGGCTTAAGTATACTTTAGTGTGATGGTATATATTAACATATGCATCGCTTTTGTTTCTAGTCATGAAGTTAGGGACCCAGTGGTTTAACTGGGATTCAATTTTGTAGCAAATTCAGAAGATGAATGAAATTTAAAATGGATAAGTAATAAGGGCTTCTTTTCTGCCCAAACCTTCTGTTTATCCGGTCTTTATATTTTGTATTTCATGTCATTGAATGCAATGTCTTAATATATGCTCCTCTTTGCTTTACAGGTATAACATGGGTGCGATATCAGAACGGAAAAGTTTAGCTATCAGTGTCATCCTTCTGTAGGTAAGTAAATATTTAGATGTCCTATTGCAAACATGATTTATGTACATTATATATCTGGAACTAAGCTTAACATGATTTATTTACGTCCTACCATGTTTTTAGGCTGCCGATGTACTCGCTCAGATAGAAAAGGCCAACAAGAAAAGGCTGGGAATTGAGGTATAACATAATATTTTGTACATAATCTGTGTGCTTGGAGCAACAGCTAACAATGCACTTTATTTATGCAGTGGGGAAAGGCAGAAGAGGAAAGTTTCAAGGCAAAAATTGAAGAGAAATATGACAGAGACTCAGAGAGGGTGATCCGTATTACTCTACATCAAGACTTTGGGATGACGGTGTAATTGATCCAGCCGACACGAGAAATGTCTTAGGCATTTGAGAGCGATAGTCCGTATTCTATCGACGACATAAATGAGCTTCGAGAGCATTGGTCAAAGTACTTCTTTTCAGAATGCTTATAACTTTTATTTTATTGATAAAAAGTATTTTGTTTTGATGATAATATTGAGTTGGACATGTTTTGATGATATTATTGTATTGAAGTACTTCTCTTATTACTGCATTTTTTGAATATAAATATATATTTATTAGCCACAAGTACACACATTAGGGAACCGAAGCACATATATACCTAGAGTTGAGCACGCGAAAAGAATTGAGGGCCGCATCTGCGAAAGAATAGTGATCACGCCAAGATATTTATTAGCCACAAGTACACACAACTTAGGGAACCGGGGCACAGATATACCTAGAGTTGAGCACGCGAAAACAAAAAAAAAAAAAAAAACAAAACAAAACAAAACAAAACAAAACAAAAAACTGGAACAAACATATTGAAAACGGCCCAGCGACCGGCGGAAGATTAAAACTACGACCACTAGGCTGCATCTAGCAAAGATTACTGATGGCACCGACGAACTATTTAACACCATTGCACACAATTTAGGGAACCGAGGCACAGATGAACTGTGAGCTTAGCACACAAGAAAAAAAATTGCCAACACATTAAACACGACGTAGCAATTTGGAAAATGACTTCACAAGCACACGAACTAGACAAAGAAGCACATAAAAATACCAACAACTAAAAGCCAAAATTGCAGGACAAAAACATATTAATATTCCAAAAAACCCGGCAACTAAGTTATACACAAAGTTTACGGGTGAAAGCAGAACATTAAAGCATACACAAATCGTGACAATGCCCAATATACTAAAACCCAGAAGCTACCAAAAAAACTAGTCAAGCACCAAAAACCCCATATAACTACCTAAACTATGGTCCTACTCCCTCCCGAAAGATAGCGCATCACATTTGCTACATTACTCGTACGGTTGGCATTGATATCTACAGTGCAAATCTCCTGCATGTACTGAAAGCGTAAGCGCTCAAGAGCCACTATGTCTGTAACACCTCGTGTTACAACATTTAATCCTGGACTAATCATTTAATCAATCTCGTTAATAATAATTAAAAAGGGTTTAAAATTAGTTAGGATTCCCTTCAATTAATTAGTGTGGTCCACAATGGACCATGGACCCTTATCCTTAAACAAAATCCTTAAATCCTATAAGAAATAGGATAAGTGGACCCTTACGATTCAGACCCTAGTTGGGACTCCTAAATCTATATATAGGGACTTAGGAAGCATTTAGAAACCCTACCACAGTTAATTCTACCACACACCTACAAAGGGATCCCCTGCCACCAAACGTAGAGGAATCCACTGGAGGGAAATCTTAGAAAGAAGAACCTTAGTAGCCACGGATATCGATTAGGGCTATAAGAGGTAACCCATGTCTCGACAAAACCTATTTTCCTTGCTATATCTTATTTATTGGCTCCTTTGATAATCGTATGTCTAATGCTGTGATTGAGTCTTGATAGAGCCTTGCTTAGGGTTTATGTTGTGTTTATGTGATAATCTTGATGTTCTTGATACTATGATTGATTAAAAGAATGATCTTGTATTTTGATTATGTCTAGAGCCCTAGGGTTATATCTTGAATTTCGTATTATGATGTCCTTGGTATATTTGGGTGAGATTATGCATGATCGGGTGTTGAGTCTAGCCTAGGATTTGTGTTTAGGACTTTGCATACAGATTTCTTGATGTTCTTGTGGTTCCGGATGCTCCTGGGCCATTATATGATTTATGTTGGGTCTTGGTATGTATAGGAATCGTATTAGGACGCATTTGGTGTGATTCTTGGTTTAATTCCGTTAATTGAATACGTGGTGTTGTCATTATGTGTTTGAATGTGTTTGGACATGGTTTTGGGTTCCACGAGAGATCCCGGGACCGAAAGTTACCTGTGTATAAGTGGGGGGACTGACCACCCGCCACCTACCCACTGCCCGTGCCACTGTTCCAGCAGGCAGCCGGCGGGCGGTGGTCTGCCCGCCGGCCACTCGCTGGAATGGTGAGTAACCGCCGGCGGGTGGTCACCTACCCGCTGGAAATCGGTCGGGGTTCGTGATGTTTTCCCTCGTTTGTTGTTTCCCCGTGTTCCGTTGTACCCCGTTTGTCATGTATGAGTCTCGTTTGGTGTTTTAGTTATCGTTCTAGGAATTTATGAGTAATACATGTCGTTGTTGTCATGTCTTGATTGTTATTTGATTATGTATTGATTGATTGAATGGTGATGAGTATCGTGGTCATTGCGCAATGGCCGGTGTGATTGATGATGATGATGATGATGAGATTGTGATTGTTGGAAATGAATTATTCGCGGTTGACACCACTTGTGCCCAGTCATTGTACTAAAGGTACAGGCCATAGCAGTGACTGGGCTAAAGGCACACACCCACCTTCGACAAGCTTGCCGTTGAGCATGGGTCAGGTTATAAGTGATGCGGTGTCATGTTAGAGCTATATGCGCTAACCCCTTGATAGTGGCACTAGAGGTGCGGATCATTGAATGGCACTGCGACACCATCTTGATATGTTGGTGGTTGATAGGTGGTTTGTTGGTGGGGGCATGTAGTTGCCCAGAGGCATAAGGGGTGGTGATATAAGGGTGGCCTGGAGGTATATGTTGGAACTGATATAAGGACGGAGGGGAGCTACAAGGTTGGAACTTGGTATAAGGTTGGAGGATGAATTGTGTGCTTTGATGACTACTCGCTAATTGATTGTATTGAATGCCCTCGTTGCCTCTACTTGTTATTTGTATGCTTATCTGCCTGTCGTGTCTTGTATTGCGTACTTAGGATGCCTGTTAGTTTTTATGATTATTTTATAATGTTGACTCTGTTAACGTGTCTTGAGTCTTGATCTTGGATTTAAATTAGAGTCTCGTAAGTATATATGTATTCCAGTTTCAAAATGAGTTTCTTATATCTACCTATATTGTACTTAACGCGTTGGAGTGGGTTACCAGCATTATTCGCTGACGGTTGTTATACCGAATGTTTTTCAGGTGATGAGTATTAGCTTTGGAGCGCGCTAGTCAGAGCCTTGGGCTTAGTTTAATTATCCTTAGCTCAGTAGTTGGCCTGCGTGCCTTGGGATTGTATTTGAATATTGAATTAAGGTTTTATTATTCTTAGTTAACTTAGCCTGTGACCTAGGTTCTCAAACCTAGGTGTGGCATAGCACCCTGAAACTTATGGTTAGCTCTATGCTCTGTTTGGGATTCAATCAATGGATTTGCCTTTATTTTATAAGTTTTAAATATCTCAGAATTTAGGGGTGTTACAATGTCGCCCTTAACTAGACCACACTCCCATCTCGCCACCCTTGTCCAACATAAGTTTTCATATGGTGCATAGCATAAACCCCATTGTCGACTTTGTTCCTCGAGTCCTGCCACTTCATCGGCATCCTCTTGAGCTCTAAATCAAGACACAGACCATCTTATATCCCTCACTAGCGGCTTTGAAAAACTCGAACAACAATAATTGCTACAAAAGACAAAGTACCATCATCATCTACCAACCCAAAAGCAACATACACACACACACACACACACACAAACAAAGAAGGAAAAAAAAAAAGAAAAAAAAAAGAAGAACCGTTACATAATGTACCAAATGAACAAAAGTGTCACCATACTTCTTCGAAGTGGCCTCCGTCGAAGCAGAACTATCAATAATGTCAATGCGTTCATTCACAAAGTCCACTTAGGCGAAATAGAAATGATTGCTTTGCTTAATCGGGAAGAACACCTGCGAAATAGTAGACGAGACATAATCAAATATTACCCGAAAGTAACAACTGAACGAGTAAGAAATATAGGCACACAAGTACCGTGCAAGAGGCACACAACCACTAACTGAAGTACACACTGCTCATGACTACCTCCCCAATTCAGAATTAAGAGAAACAAAAGTGTTTAGAAATTTTAACCAGATTAACTTGCCCCATTTCTTATAAGGGGTGATGGCGCAGTATAGGCACACAAAAATCATGCAAGAGGCACACAACCACTAACTGCAGTGCACACTGCCCATGACTACCTCCCTAATTCACAATTAAGATAAACGACATTGATAAAAAATACTAACCAGATTGACCTCCCCCCATTGCTTGTGCTTATACTGTCCTGCAGGATACATCAGCTGGCCTCTCAAAAACATATCTCATGTTGGCATTAACATGGTTGAGCATTCGTGTTTTTCACTTTTGGTTTCGCGACTTGATTGACCCTTTCAGTTCTGCAATTTAACACACTAAGATTTTAACTATAAAGAATTTCCAAAAAAAAAAAAAGATTTTAACTATAAAAAACTCTTTTTATTAGGAAGCAGTGAAGTAGTTATTCCTTTTCTGGTCCTGTCCCACCCCAACTCCAATCAGAAATGAATTGTATCATATATCATCTACTCTTTTTTTTTTTCCTTTTTTTTTCCAAGTGGGATCTCATGAGTCACAAATATATGATGATTACAATATGAATTATGAAAACCCTCACTAAACAAGTTTTCAAAATTTTTTCTTGCATTCTTTCCATCAAAGAATGCTATTCAATTCAAGAGAGACAACACAAAAAAATCACAAATATCGAATATTGGCATGATTCAATTGAGATAATGCCTTAAAGAATATGCATGCGCTACTTTCAGGAAAAAAAATGTTAAATTTCAATATAGTTATGTTTTTGCTTTTGAACTGAGTTGCAATTACAAGAAATAACACACACGGATGGAAAAAAAAAACGAGAAAAAAAAAACAAAAGAAAAACTAGGGTTTAATAAACATACCTGGGCTACCCGCCGCGGGAGATAATGCGGCCTTCCGCTTCGACAGACAAGAGCCACCGCCTTCCGCTTCGACCATCGACGACCACCAACGTCGGCCATTACTACGACCGCCGACTGCAACAAGAGGAGTAAATCGCACCGTGCTCGGAAAATAGAAAACAATTGGGGAAAGTTCAAAGTGGAGAGAAAGTCCGTGCGCGTAGGAATCAAACTCTATCCGACCAAAAAAGGTTGCAACCAAAAAAAACAATTATTGAATTACCCCCTACAATTAAAAAAAAAAAAACACGCATCACATTAAAACTTTCCATTTAATCAAAATAATCTCCCTTAATCTACACCACCCATCATTACAATCCAATGCATCATATTAGTCATCACAGTCCTCTATAATATCCAAATCCTCTATATATATATGCTTATTTATTTATATTAAAAAAGTGTATTATAATTAGAGTTAATGTCATATGAATTCCTTTAAATATAGTGATTTTGTCACGTTTAGTCCTAAATTTTAAAATTCACCACCCGTGATCTTTTGACTTTCAAATTGTTATCACATATGGTCCTTCCATTACTTTGCTCCATTTGGACCGTATAAATGAAGTGTCATTCCATGTTGTTTATTAGGAACAGATGTATTTAGATTTTGATGATACCAAACTTACTAGGGATGTAGATCCCTCGTTTACTCTCGTTGTTTTGCATCTTTCCTATTATGTGAAAGTAGTCAAAACTCACCTTGTGATTTGTGTTTAGTTGCACATTTACACGAATCAGAGTTGTATTTAGTCAATTAGGTCTACTTGAAGAAGAGAAGATTAGGAGAAGATCAAGAGAATGCCGAGAGAACAACTTAGACTGAAACATGGAAGGGTCTAACTCTCGTGTAAACGTCAAATGATAAGAAAGATCACTTGACTGGAAGGGAAAACGGGAGATAAGGACAATCTTTTGTTTAATAGATCCCGAGACTAAAAAGTCAAAGTTAGACTTGAATAGACCACTTCAACATATGAACAAGAAGAATGTTTGTCTATGTCTCACTACTGGGCAATCATCATAGACAAAAGGAATCCTAGGAATGATATTCACAAAAACCAAGAAGCATTAAATGATTAGTACCTTTGTTAGTGAAAATGGACAAAAGGACAAACCACTTTTGCAACCAACGGCTACACAGTACAGCCGCATTAAATGTTTCATGCCCAGTGGTTATTACACACTGGTTAATAGGTTTGAATTTTCATCTTCCTCCAACGGATGAATTTTTACTCACCTATAAATACATTTCTTCACCACTGAAGAAGGTGTTGGTTTTTCACTCAATCATTATCTACAAAAGCTTTGTTATCAAGTGTCATCCAAAAGCTTTCAAAACCAGTGTGTTGTTGAGAAGTTTCCTTTTAAGAGATCATCTAGACTTCAAGCTTTCACAACACAAGGAAATCTCGCAACTTATATTTGAAGATTCAAGCATCATCAAGTCAAGATTTCACGAGTTGGAGAACATCATCAATTCTTTCCAAGCCCCAACTCTGAAGAAGACGTTGATAGAGGCGGAATAAACTCGAGAAGTTGAAAAACCTACACAAGTAGCTGTCCGGCTTAGTGATCAAGGAAGCTAGCTTGTTTAGTTTGTACTAGGAGTGATAGTGCAAACCCTTTCATGAGATGTGAAAGAAGAGTGGAGTAGGCTTTGTTAATAGCCGAACCACTATAAAAATCTCTCTCTCGCCCTCTCTTTACTTTCAATTATCTATCTATCTGGCATTGCATTCATACCGACCAAACCCTAAGATTTTCCATAACGAAACCGTGCAAAGATTATCCTAAAACAAACTCACATTTTTTCGCTGTGCATTTCCGAAAAGAGTCGTTTTTAAAATTCGAGTAGAGTCTATTCACCCCCCTACCCCCCCCCCCCCCCCCACTAGACTCTCTTTCGACCCTATTGGGACCAACATTGTTCTTTCATTTTTAAGTCAAAATATAACAATTTCTACTTAGCTTGTTCTTCTTTCTCCAAGAAACCCAATCTCAATTTCTTACCCTAACTCATTTTCCCCAACAAAATTCATCAGCATAGTACAATTGATTATATATATTTTTGTTAGTATTTTTAATACGGAGTAGTAGAATTCAAACAGTAATTCTACTAAATCGTTATACAAATTTTATTTTTATATTATTTTGTACGCAAAGTATATTTTATATTGTACCACGTTTTCAATATTAAGACAATATACTTGAATTTTTCTGTGCTCACATGTGTATTTTTATTGATTTGCAATCTTATTGTGTTTAAAGAAAAATGAACCAAGCAAGAGTAAGAACTGAATTGAAGAATTATTTCTTAAAAAACAATAAAACCATAGAATCAAAAACCATCCAAACTCTGATGTACATGCATAATCGCTGAAATAATGGACCTTATATGTATCTCTCACAATTTACTGTCAATTTTCTGCAACTGGGATATCTCATTTCGACTGCAACTCAATAGGTAAACTTGACATTCCATCTACCTGAAAGGTCAGCATTTAATGTCCATATGGATTCAAGATAGTCATTTCGCTTTTTCAAACAAAAGAATTATGGTTATGGAGTAGGTGGAAAATGCTCAGTAAACATCAGTCTAATCTAGATGGGAAATGTGGGAAATTCTTGAATAGAGTGGAAAGTTTAGACCAAAAGTTATAATGTGATAGAAATGTCAAATGCAGATTGATTTTACTAAGGAAAACTTGATGTAGTGAATGAAAATGCAATTTTCTACATATTAAGTCAACTTTCAGCAGAGATGCCATGGAAAAAAAAAAAAAAAAGTGCTAAAAGAGTGCTAAATAAGACCATCTCAAAGATTAACTGAAGATGATGTGCTGAAAATGTATCATACTATATTACGCATTCTAATGTTTCAATGTTATAAATGTATGATTCAAGAAATTACGCATTCAAAAGCTACATACTATATTACTATTTCAAATGTTATTATTGAAGAATTAGTAATTTATTGGAAAATGCATTGGATTCATACCAGTTTTTTTAACTTTTTTTAATCTTAGGCTCTTTAACATATCCATAACAATTGTGAATAGTAGTACTTAATCTAATCAGTTTCAACATCAACTGAGAATTCTGCAGGTATGTTTGTACATCTCCTATCATATTTCTATAATATTATTTGTATAAATAAATTGCCGCTGCAATATGCCAATATGCCGATCGAATTGCCAGCACCCCCTCAAACTCAACATTTTGCCAAAATCCCCTCAAACTATATAAGTATATATTTAATATCTTATGCCCTAATTTTTATTTGCTCGCCCTTAAGTCCCGTATTTGATTTTAACCATACATATACAATTATTTTATTGTTAATTATAATCAATATTGACTATATTATCTTGCATTTGTAAACTTAAAATTACCTGTTTAAATATGCAAATTCAATATTCAATTATCTTTGCATGAACAACTCCAATATATATAATCGTACATTAATATACTTTAAAGTACTTATTTTAGCGCGGGAAGCACATAGAGATGAAGAGGAGAAAGAAAACGGTTACTGGATTTGGCTCATTGAGTGAATGAAGAAGCTTACAACAGAAAGGAAAACTGCCACCTTTATATACTAAGCATGGCAGTTGTTACACGGTTACAATAAACCTTGAGAATCAAGCTAGATTACCCTTTTTGCCCTCTTCCCCTAATACCCCCACCCCCCCCCCCCCCCCACCCCGGTAAGCTGGAGTGTGTATGTCTTGGACACCCAGCTTAGATACAAAGGTTTTAAACATGGAAGAGGTTAGGGGCTTAGTAAAGCCATCCGCTATCTAGTTGAGGGATGATACAGACAGGAGTTTTATCATGCCTCTAGCAACCCTTTCTCTTACGACGTGGCAATCGATCTCGATATGCTTCGTCCTTTCGTGGAATACATGGTTCTCCGCTATTGCTATGGCGGACTTACTGTCACATAAGACAACTGCAGGTTTAGTGGAGGCAACATGCAGGTCTTGAAGAAGGGAGCTTAGCCATTGTATTTCGCATGTGGTTGTAGCCAAAGCCCGGTATTCAGCCTCGGAAGAGGATTTGGAGACGGTGGCTTGTTTTTTTGCTCGCCATGATACGAGAGATGAGCCTAAGAATATGCAGAATCCCGTGACAGACTTGCGTGTCTCAGTACAAGCTGCCCAATCCGAGTCTGTAAAGGCTTTTAATTTGAGGATGGAATTTGCCGGATAAAACAGACCTTGACCTGGAGAGCCTTTGATGTATCTTAGGATGCGGTGAGCAGCTGCCATATGTTTGTCTGTGGGGGAGCTGACAAACTGACTAAGTTGGTGCACATAGTATGTGATGTCGGGTCTAGTTGCAGTTAAGTATAGCAACCTCCCTATGAGTCTTCGATAGCTACTTGGATCAGGCAGAGGCGTACCATCCACATGTGATAGAGAGGTACCTGGTACCATTGGTGTGCAAACTGGCTTACTGTTTAAGAACCCTGCATCATCAAGAATGTCAAGGGCATACTTGCGTTGGCATAAGTTTAACCCTGCACTGCTAATCTCAGCCTTGATGCCTAAGAAATAACCAAGCACGCCTAGGTCCTTGATTTTAAAAGCTGCATGCAGCAGATCCTTTAGTTCTTTAATGAGAGTTAACTTACTGCTGGCCACCAGTTTATCGTCTACATAGATCAGGATGGCAACAAATTCTTCACCAGTGCCTCTTCTGAATAATGAAGGATCCCCACTAGACTGCTTGAAACCAACATGAGACAGGGCAGTGGTTAATTTGGCGTTCCATTGGCCACTAGCTTGCTTTAAGCCATAGAGGGATCTCATCAATTTACAAACTTGATTCTTCTTTTCTGTCTTAAAATCGGGAGGAAGAGTCATATACACCTCTTCCTCTAGATCACCATGGAAAAAAGCGTTGTTAATGTCCATTTGGTGGATGTTCCAGCCCCTTGAGATAGCCACAGCCAAGAACATACGAATGGTTGAATAGAACAAGCAATATGGTCAGTAGCCCCAGAGTCTAAAATCCATGTATTGTTGCATAAAGAAATAGAATTAATATGTGAGTTAGAGGACTTGCCTTCATTCTGTTCTTCATTAAACTTTGGGATGAGGGAGATAGTCGCTGCTGTGTTTGAGCTAGATGGCTGCCCCATCTGATTTTGAAGAGCTGCCATGAGTTTTTGGAATTGTTCTGCAGAAATTCCTATGTCATTCATATTGCAGATTACTGGTGCTGCATTCTGTTGCTTTGCCTTGGCCTTGTAACCGGGTACCCATCCCGGAGGGTACCCGTGCTTCTTATAGCACTTGTCGATGGTGTGTCCGGTCATGCCACAAAAGACACATTTAGGTTTGTTCATTCCATTGTTTGCATATTTCTTGGCATTGTGTGAGTTAATGGCGGCCGCCATCTCTTCTGCAGGTACCTGAGCATTCTGGACAACATTAATGTGGTTAATTTCATGGTTGCCTGCAAACAAATTAGCCATGTTGAGCTGCCTCTCTGTCTTCTCTGCCATCACATAGACTTTGTAGACTTCTGGTAGAGGTTCAAGAACCAGAACATTGGCTTTCAAGGCACTGTAATCATCGCTCAATCCTTGAAGAAAATGGATCACATGATCCACCTCACGCTCTTCTTTGATCTTGTTAATAAGATCGCACGAGCACCTTGGGATGCATTTGCACATCGGTAATGGACTCAAAGTGTTCATCTCCTCCCACATTACTCTACATCTTGTGTAGTAACCACTTACTGACAAATTACCTTGTTTCAAATTGTAAATGTCGTTTTGTAAGGCTGAGATCCTCTGAGCGTCGCACTGTGCGAACCTTCTCCTGAGATCATTCCATACGTCACTAGCTGTATCCAAGTGCATGATGCTCTGCGCAATTGAAGAGTGCACCGATCGGAAGATCCACAAACACACCATGAGATTGCACCTTCTCCAGATCGAAAACTGGTTGCTGTCTCCGCTCGGTGCCACAAGACTACCGTCAACTATACACCACTTACTCTTCACCTCCAGGGCTATTTTCATGGAGATGCACCACGATTTGTAGTTGGAGCTGCCTGCTAATGGTGGATTCACGAGAACAAGGCTGGTGTTGTCATTCGAATTGAAGAGGAACAGATTTTCCAGGTCCTCTCCATTGTAATTTCTCTGGTTTTGCCGAGGTAAGTTCTGCTGCGGAATCACCTCGGGAGCTTGCGGAATCGTCAAATTGCTGTTTGGTGATTGATCGTGATCGATCAGTGCTTCGACGCGTCCTCCTTGATTGATCTCGCCGGCGCCTGAGACGGCGGCGGCATAAGAGTTGTACTGTAGCTCTGATACCATAACGCGGGAAGCACAGAGAGATGAAGAGAAGAAAGAAAACGGTTACTGGATTTGGTTCATTGAGTGAATGAAAAAGCTTACAACAGAAAGGAAAACTGCCACCTTTATATACTAAGCATGGCAGTTTTTACACGGTTACAATAAACCTTGAGAATCAATCTAGATTACCCGTTTTGCCCTCTTCCTCTAATATATTTGAAAATAAACATTGGGCATTATACCAATTGAGCAATGCGTGTGAAAAACTAGTTATAGATATAATCCATTATTTTTTATACTTGATAATTAAATATATTTTTTTTTTTGAATTCATAGATTAGACTTAATTGTGTTAGCTATAGTAATATTTTTAGATTGTCACGTTATATTATATTGTTTATTAGTCTCTGTAATAGTTTAGTCTTCTGTGGCTTGCCTATTAGATAGGACTTATTTGCGTAGAACTATTCATCTATTTGTATTGTATTCCTATCCTATTGGAACTGAATCAATTATCTGTTATCTCATCTGGTATCAGCTAGACCGGGTTTGTGTTTCCCTCTCCATCACCGATTCTCATTCCTTTTCGTTTTTTTTCCCGTCGACGATTCACCATGTCTGCCTCCTCTGAGCGCACGATGTCCGACGGACATCCATCCTCTTCCCCAGCCCAAAACCCCCTAAACACTGCTCACCATTTCGTTTCCATGAAACTCACTTACCGTAATTTTTTATTCTGGCGAACCCAGCTTGTGCGATTTTTGAATGGTCAAGAACTCATGGGATATGTAACCGGTGAATTCCCGTGTCCCCCGGCGATGATCAATTCCTCCTCGGCGACTGGTGAATCCACCACCTCGACAACCACCATGATCCCGAACCCGGCTCATAAGGCGTGGGTTAAGCAGGATCAAACTCTGCTCTCTCTTCTCATCTCATCCCTCTCGGATGAGGTGATGCACCTTGCGGTCGGGCAGACTACGTCAAAAGCTGTTTGGGACTCCATTAACACTGCCCTTGCGAGCTCCACCCGTGCGAGATGCCTAGGACTGCTCGGGCAATTTCATGCCCTTCGGCAAGGTGGCAGCAGCACTGCCGAATATTTAGGGCGTGCGCAATTGCTGGTTGAGGACCTTGCGCATGCTGGCCGCCCGATCAGCCTCGACGAGCAGAATATGTTTGTTCTCAGGGGGCTACGACAGGAGTACCGAGCCATGGCGTCGTCTTTAACCGCTGCCGGCACTCCAGTAACAATTCCGCAAATCGCGGACTACCTCCGGGCACAGGAGTTCTTGCTTGCGGAGGATTATCCAGTGGCGTCCGATCTTCATTCCGCTGCTCCGGCTGCTTTTTATGCAGGGCGTGGCCGAAACTCCGGGCGCAACTCAGGCGGGCAAAATGCAGGCCGCGGCAGTTCCGGCAATCCGGGTCGCGGCAGAGGAGGTGGAGGTGGCCGTGGTCGCAATGGTGGCCGTGGTCCACGGTGTCAAATATGCCGGGCGCAGGGGCATACAGCGCTGTATTGTTTCAAGCGTTATGCTCCACAGCTTGCACCTCAGGCCAATATTGCCGTTCCAGGAGATGAATCTGCCACAGGTTCGAATGCCGCAGGTTGGTTCCCGGATACGGGGGCCACGGCGCATGCCACACCCGATGCGTCTATGCTATCGCAGTCGGATGAATATAATGGTGGGGATGTCCTGCGTGTTGGTAATGGCGCAAGTTTGACAATCTCACGAATTGGTCATGCCTCTATAGCATCTATGTCCAAAGTTTCGAAAACACTAAATCTGTCTAATGTTTTATGTGTTCCCCAGTTATCTGTCCCGTTATTGTCTGTTTATCGTTTAACAAATGATAATCCTGTTTATTTTGAATTTCACAAGGACTGTTTCATTGTGAAGGATTCACTCACTCGGGCAGTTCTGCTTAAAGGCCCTACGGAAGGCGGGTTGTACAAGCTTCCTGTTCCTTCGTCTCATTATGCCTTTCTCACATCCCGCACCACTCCAGTCATTTGGCACCGCAGGTTGGGGCATCCACATGCACATGTCCAAAATCAAGTGTTAAAGTCGTGCCCAGTTTCACCTAATAATACGAAGTCAGCTGAATTATGTACATCATGCCAACTCGGCAAATCCTCTAGATTTCCTATAAATAGAGTTACATCTTCTAGTGCGAATGTGTTAGATTTAATTTACACGGACATATGGGGTCCGGCACATGTAATCTCTACTAGTGGGTTCCGTTACTTTCTGCTCTTTGTAGACGATTATTCGCGCTTTACTTGGTTTTATCCCTTACGGGTAAAATCTGATATATATAACTGTTTTGAGTCGTTTCGAGTCATGGTAGAACGCCAATTTTCGCGTTCTATCAAGTGTGTTCAGTCTGATTTAGGCGGGGAATACCGCAAACTGCATCTCATCTTTGAAAAATTGGGCATTGTGCATCGTCAATCATGTGCGTACACGCACGAACAAAATGGCCGCGTTGAACGCAAAAACCGTCACATAGTTGAAACAGGTCTATCCTTACTAGCCGGAGGCTCTGTTCCCCAAAAATATTGGGACTACGCCTTTGAAACAGCCACAACATTAATCAACTACTTACCCACTACTGTCCTAAACAATGAAAGTCCATACAGTCGTCTCTACAAAACTACACCACCATACACTTTCCTTCGAGTCTTCGAGTGTCGGTGTTTTCCTTATCTTAGGCCATACAATCGGCATAAGATGGATTATCGCTCGACACCCTGTGTCTTCCTAGGGTATCCCTCGTCCTTTAGGGGCTATAGATGCATGGATCCAACGAGTGGGAAAGTCTATATCTGCCGTCATGTACGTTTTGACGAAACTGTGTTTCCTTTTGCAGACTTGTTAGAACAGGACAACCCAGTATCTATGTTACCTGCCTTACCGTGGGCATCTAGCCCAGTGGTAACTCAAGTGGAGTCCACGGCTGTTGTCGATCCGGTTGTACAGCATTCTACGAGTCCCATACCGTTGGCCCAAGAACCCGCTCCTTTAACTATTGAAGGCCCGGTTAGGGCGGTTACTCGGCGAAAGCGGGTCACGCGCACTGAGCCTCGGGACCGAGGCCATGTCATGAGACTACGACATATGACTCGGGGTACGGGTGAAGAGTTACAAGCACTCACTGTGACTACTGATCCCACTTGTTACTCACAAGCAGTGGGTCACCCAGAATGGCGTGACGCTATGGACCAAGAGTTCAATGCGTTGTTACACAATAATACTTGGATTCTTGTGCCTCCGAAACCTGATATGAACATTATTGGTTGCAAGTGGGTCTTCCGCACCAAGCGGACTGCTGATGGTTCTGTTGAACGATACAAAGCTCGACTGGTTGCGAAGGGGTTCAACCAGGTAGAGGGCGAAGACTTCTTTGATACTTTTAGCCCTGTTTTCTCTGGCTATCTCACGTAATTGGACTTTAAGGCAACTTGATGTCCATAATGCCTTCCTAAATGGACATCTGGCAGAGACGGTGTATATGAAACAACCTCCGGGGTATGAAGACCCGACTCATCCAGATCATGTTTGTCACTTACAGCGGTCATTATATGGCCTTAAACAAGCCCCCCGGGCATGGTTTAAAAGACTACATGATTATTTACTGTCTGCAGGGTTCTCGTCTTCGAAAACAGACGTCTCGCTTTTTCACTACTCCGCTGCTGATTCCCGAGTATACCTTCTCGTATACGTTGACGACATAATTATGATGGGTAATGACCCCACGCTCATTACCACATTACTACAGCGTCTGTCCACGACTTTTAAGATACGGGACCTTGGTTCACCTGGTTTTTTTCTCGGCATTGAGACCATACGCACTCCCGACGGTCTCATGATGTCTCAGCGCAGGTACATGAATGACATTCTTACTCGAGCAGGCATGGTGGACTGCAAGCCGTTGGCCACTCCAGCCGCAGTAACACAGCCTGTATCCTCTACTATCACTCCACATGACAACCCGACACAATACCGTCGCATAGTTGGAGCTCTACAGTATCTGACTATCACCAGACCGGATCTCTCCTATGCTGTGAATCGGTTGTGCCAGTTTATGCACTCACCGACTACTGACCACTGGGCCTTGGCAAAAAGGGTATTGCGTTACATTAAGGGTACTCTACACTATGGTCTCCGCATTATGGTTTCAGATTCTGCAGCGGTCCACGCCTTTTCTGACTCTGATTGGGCAGGATGCCCGCTTGATAGGAAGAGCACTGGTGGGTATGCAGTGTTCTTAGGCAAGAATCTGATCTCGTGGCTATCCAGGAAACAGCGGACAGTTGCACGGTCCTCGACTGAAGCTGAGTACAAGGCCCTCGCAGATGTGGCTGCGGAGGTAACCTGGGTTATTTCTTTGCTTAAGGAGCTTGGACTACATACTGGCGAGCCTCCGACTCTATGGTGTGATAATTTGGGGGCGACGTATCTGTGTGCGAATCCAGTTTTTCATGTCCGGACCAAACATGTCGAGATTGATTTTCACTTTGTGCAGGACAAAGTCGCGTCAGGGGACTTATTGGTCAATTTCGTGTCAACTAAAGATCAACTCGCGGATATTTTCACAAAACCACTGCCAGGTCCGCGGTTTTCAGCTCTACGGGACAAGCTCAATGTTGTTGCTTACCACCCTTGAGCTTGAGGGGGTGTGTTAGCTATAGTAATATTTTTAGATTGTCACGTTATATTATATTGTTTATTAGTCTATGTAATAGTTTAGTCTTCTGTGGCTTGCCTATTAGATAGGACTTATTTGCGTAGAACTATTCATCTATTTGTATTGTATTCCTATCCTATTGGAACTGAATCAATTATCTGTTATCTCATCAATTGTAATTGAAAACAAAATTAGAATGAATTGACTTCAAAATTTTGGTGAATAATTTCGTATTTAAATATGAACGGAAAATGACACTTTTAAATTCACTTTTGAATTGTATTTTTTCTTTGTTAAATTTTTATGCATTATATTTGGACAAAAAATTTTAATTACATTTTTATTTTTATTATAGAATACAATAACTTGGAGTTAAAATAGACTTAAATTCAAAAGTGAATTTCATTTTTAGTCCTACTATTATAGGGGTCATTCCAATTTTAGTCCACCATAATTATTTTTGCCACATTACGTCCACTATTATTAAAAGTGTCCAATTTAATCCACGAAAAATCTAAAAATAGACTAAAATTAAAACACTTTTAATAATAGTGGACGCAATGTGACAAAAATAATTATAATGGACTAAAATTGAAAAAGCCCATATAATAGTAGGACCAAAAATGGAGTTCACTCTAAATTCAATTACCCCACTTTAAAAACAATGAAAATCTAAATTAATCTATTAATCAGGGCTCCTATTTTCAATGAAATGGTCCTGATTGTAGCATTCTTCCTCTTATTAAAGAGAAAGTATTAGATAATGACCGTCATTTTTTGTAGTAAAGTATTTCAAGCATAAATATGATTTTCGATACCAAACTAGCTAACGGGACAAGTTTTAAACGACACGGCACAGATTCCATTAAAAGAAACCGATCAAAAAACACAAACTAAAAATAGAAACTAATAGTACCCAACAACAATCCAACATCCTCAGATCAAACGACACTAACAAAAGTCTTTAACAGATTTATTTATGTCCGATGATGATTCTCCTTTCAGCAACATGGCCCAGACGGCGGCACGGGTACATTCTTCGGCAACACCATCGTACCATAAGGAGATCTCCGATGATGATTCTCCGACGACATTCTCACTGTCATCCTTTCGCCGTTTGCCAGCCCACCAAACAACCCAAAAACGAGCAGCAAAACAAGTAGAAGCTTTGAAACATTAGCTTCTTGCAAAGACATTTTTACGAGCAAGAAATGAATAAGCTTAATGGGGCATATGTTCTTTGTTAATTTTGAGATTGAGAAAAAACATTATCGTAAAGGAAGGTGTTTTATAGTGCAATTTGGAATTGGATACAACACCAACCCTTCGAATTCTTTACAAAAAAACATGCAAAATTTAAATGGGTAGTTTTTTCAGTATATTAATTAATTGTCTTTTTAGCTATCCTAGAAGAGATTGTTGAAAGTACACGAAGGACAAGAAGCCACCATAAGCCTATCCTTATCCCATGCAAATCTCTCCCATTTTCAAAAATGGTCTAACTTTCATATAATCTAATTTACAAATCAATTACTATTCACATTATATCCGTAATTGCAAATTCAATCAATTTTAAAAAATTAATGTCTTGTTCTCAATAAATATTATTTTCTTTTCAACATTATTAATTTATATTAATATATAAAATACATTTAAATATTAAAAATAACAAAAATAAAAATTCAAAAACATAATTTTTTTATAAATTACTTTTAAATATTAAAAATAGCAATACTGAAAATCTAAAGAAAGGTAGTTTAAATGGACTTGTTGTTAACTATTTTATTTTTTTCTTTGATTTGACGATAATACCCTTAAATTTAACGCTCACATAACATAAAAACTAACGGATGACTATTTGAAATCAAAAATGAAAGTTGAGGTATGTGTTTTGGTCGAATTGAAATTCGATGGCTAAAATGAGTACTACCCTAATAGTCATAGAACTATTTGTGGTATTAACTCTTTATTTGAGTACAACAAAAATGCATTTGAATTTGAAAAAAAAAAATCAATAATTTTTAAGATCTGTATATTAATAAGTTTGGTAACATTTTTAAAGAAATGTTTACATTTGAAACTTCTGTACATATATAAAGTGTCTAATTTTACTATTCCACCTATAAGAAAAATGATCTAGCGTATTTTATAAATTTATTTATTGGATTCGCTAAAATTATACAAAATTTTCAAATTTAGTATAACTTTTAAACTATTTTCAACGAGTTAATACCCAAAATCGTTCTCGACTATAGTGGTTTTTCTCAATTTCGTCCTAAACGACTTTGGTGACCTAATATCGTCCCAGACTTTTGTGTTTCGCTCAATTTAGTCCTCCATTTGTTTTTCCGTCAAATTGGTGTTAAATAAAGGGACAATTCAGTAATGTCAATATTGATCTCTCTTTACTTTCAACTTGTGAAGTGCGAAATTCCTCTTTCTTGTACGAATTACACCCAGAATTACTCCCGGACCTGCAAATCAAATTTTATATTCGCAGTTTTAGGAGTAATTCTGGGAGTAATTCGTAAAAAAAAAAAAAGATTTCGCAGTTCACATGTCTATGAGTAAAGATATGTCAATATTAAAATTACTGAATTGTCTATTTATTTAACACAAAATGGACAGAATAACAAATGAGGGACTAAATTGAGCAAAAACACAAAAGTCTGGGACTAAATTGAGCGAAACACAAAAGTCTGGGACGATATTAGGTCACCAAAGTCGTTTAGGACGAAATTGAGAAAAACCACTATAGTCGAGGATGATTTTGGGTATTAACTCTATTTTCAACCAATAAATGTTTTTATATATTTAGAAATTATTACTCCATAAATATAGAAATGCATTAAACCTTAAGTCACTAAATATTAAAATTCATCTCATCGAGAAGAATCTACTAATCTATTTCTGGGACCGCTAGATCCCTCCCTCTCACCCACAAAAAAAAAAAAAAAAAAAAAAAAAAAAAAAAAAAAAAAAACTAAATATTAAAATGTTAAAGAAACATCCAAAAATGAATTAACGAAATTTAATTTGAATTTGAAACAATTAAGTATTTTTCAAATTTTGATGATATAAATGAGTTTATTCCAAATTTGTTCACTCTATTATAGTGATATTTTAATTTGTTGACATTAGACTTTGATTTATTTTATATTTAATCGTCAACTTTTGAAAATGTTTCACTCAATTTTAGTTTAAAATGCCATTCAATACATTACGGTGAGATTCGAAGAAATTAAATGTTAATAAAATATCATTATAGACTATTTATGAGCACTTATACCTTATTTTAAGCTACTGCTATAACTATATAAGTTACTTCTTCAATATGTCGTGGTTGTCAAGTTTGTTGTCACTTGGATCATTAGAAACAAATATTGAAATATGGTTCATGTTTGCATTGTTTAATATGGTTTGGGTAATTATTTTCCTTGTTTTAGTTTTTGCTTTTTGTGCCTTCCACCCGTGGAGTCCTGCCGGACTATAGATCCTCCGGTGAACAAAGGCTTGAATAAACAGGCTTTGGAGTCATTGCCGGAGCTCAGCTTCACCGCCCAACATGCCCAGAAATTCTTAGAGTGCCCCATTTGTCTAATGGAATATATGGCCGGAGACAAAAT
Organism: Ipomoea nil; assembly: GCF_001879475.1. Lineage (NCBI taxonomy): Eukaryota > Viridiplantae > Streptophyta > Magnoliopsida > Solanales > Convolvulaceae > Ipomoea > Ipomoea nil. The sequence continues at coordinate 1,051,312 of NW_017617690.1, read as the reverse complement.
TCGAGTGCTAATGCCGTGTGGTCATGGCTTCCATGTAGGGTGCGTTGATATGTGGTTAGTTTCTCACTCCTCTTGGCCATCTTGTCGCCGGCAAGTCATCATTCCGGTGGAGAGCCAAGACTACAATGAACCAATATAGTAGAGTTATATTATATCCATTTATGTTTGTATTTTTAATTTAACAAAATCAAATAGTAATCTTATTAAATCGTTATTTTTCTTTGTTATTTTTATTACTAGTTATAAGTATGCACAATGCACGATAAAAATGACAAATGAATACAAATAATTTTGAAACAAATAAATTTGAAATTATATAACCAAAATAAATATATTTTTTATATAACCTCTATATATATATATATATATATATATATATATATATATATATATATATATATATATATATATATATATATATATTGTGACTGATAGATTAAATTAATTTGGATGGCTCGAATCAAATAACCCAATAATTAAAGGAATACGATAAGGATAAAATGTAGAGCTTAAAGTAGTGTTGCAAAAATCCCGCCTAGGCACCTGTTAGGAATATAGCGGAGTAATGCGGAAGCGAAGAATCGAAAATTGAGAATTATAGAAGTTAAATAATAGGGAAAGTATATAAATGACAGAAAAATTAATAAGGATGGGAAAATATAAATATATATATATTAATCTCTATAAAAGAATAAGAAAGAAAATATATATATATATATATATATATATATATATATATATATATAGGTTACGTGAGGAATGCAAAAGAATGAAGTAAAATAATTCAATTCCAATATGAATTGATGTATGAATGAGTACATTGAAAACAAAGAAAGTAAGGCTATTTATACATTGAAAGAAGAGAAAATAGCGCATGCAAAAAAGGGGAAATGGAAGAACATGTCATGATGTGCGCAGTTCGTGAACACTGGAGTGCAACGTCGTGAGAGCTGCATGCAACGTTGAAGCTAGGTGAAAGACTCATTCTTATGGATTTGAGGCACCATATTATTATTTCCTAACAATCTCCACCTTGGATTAAATCCATTGTGAGATTAATAACTGGAACAATGCTTGAACTTAGCAATAGAAAAAGCTTCAGAATAGCAGGATGGAATACCATCAACTTCCTATGGGACTGAAAGAGCATAAGCAACCATGTTGGTTTCATCATCACTAGCATACCTAGCAGGTTTTTTAATTGTCCTCCTAGGACGATCCATAGCAATGGAATACTCTCGTTGTGGCTCGATGAGAGGTGCGGTGCTAGTAGATGCATCAGACTTTGATGAGGATACCGCAACTGAACCTGTCACAGTACTGCCATGCAAGACGTACAAGCTTCCAGAACGAGAAGCTTTCATGAGAACAAAAGAGCCTTTGATGACCTTTAGAACTCCACCTTCAGCTGTGTACTTGCACCCCGGAGATTCCAAGGTGCCCAATGATATCAGATTGCGTTTCAAATCAGGAATATACCGGACATTGGTAAGAGTCCTGACAACGTTATCATGAGTTTTAATCTGAACACTTCCAATTCCACTAACCTTGCATTGGGTATCATTACCCAACAAGACAACTCCACCATCAACCGGTTCCAGAGAAATGAACCAATCTTTGTGGGGACACATGTGGAATGTACAACCAGAGTCCAAAATCCACTCGGTTTCACTCCGTTTCTCACCGGAGCTAACAGATAACAACACATCACCATCTGAATCACTTTCAACAACACTAGCTTCAGCGGACTTCTTTTCTCTCTCTTGCTTGTTTTTCAGCTTGAAGCATTCAGTCACATCATGACCATGCTTCTTGCAGTACTTACAGGATTTGTTGGACTTGGATCTAGATTTTTTATTGCTACTCTCTGTTTCAAGTGAATGACCTCTTACAGTCAAGCCTTCACCTTTGCCCTCAGACTTAATTTCAAAGTCAAACTTTTCTTTGGACAATAGGTTTGACTTAACATTGTCGAAAGTAAGGGTATCACTACTATTACCATACAGCATAATTTCTTTGAAATGCTTGTATGATTTAGGGAGAGAGACAAGCAATAAAACAGCATGATCCTCATCGTCAATTATGACATCAATATTTTCCAAGTCCAATAAAACAGAATTGAATTCATCTAAGTGAGACTTAATAGAAGTACCTTCTGTCATACGGATTGTGTACAGACGCTCCTTCAAACGCAGCGTGTTCGCCAGAGTTTTGGCTATGTAAAGCGTATCCAGCTTGGACCATAAATCTGACGCAGTCGTCTCACTTACTACCTCACGTAGAACCTCTTTAGACAAGCACAAAAGAATGGTTGAACGTGCCTTGTCATCCAAATCTTCCCAACTTTCATCTGTCATTGTAGCCGGTTTCTTCTTCTTCCCAGCTAGCGCTTTATTCAAACCGTTCTGGGTTAGAACGGTTTCCATCTGAACCTTCCAGATAGAAAAGCTAATTTTCCCGTCGAACTTCTCGATATCGAACTTTGTAACAGTTGACATCTTTGAAAATAATTCTCAAATAAACCGCTCTGATACCACTTGTTAGGAATATAGTGGAGTAATGCGGAAGCGAAGAATCGAAAATTGAGAATTATAGAAGTTAAATAATAGGGAAAGTATATAAATGACAGAAAAATTAATAAGGATGGGAAAATATAAATATATATATTAATCTCTATAAAAGAATAAGAAAGAAAATATATATATATATATATATATATATATATATATATATATATATATATATATAGGTTACGTGAGGAATGCAAAAGAATGAAGTAAAATAATTCAATTCCAATATGAATTGATGTATGAATGAGTACATTGAAAACAAAGAAAGTAAGGCTATTTATACATTGAAAGAAGAGAAAATAGCGCATGCAAAAAAGGGAAAATGAAAGAACATGTCATGATGTGCGCAGTTCGTGAACACTGGAGTGCAACGTGGTGAGAGCTGCATGCAACGTTGAAGCTAGGTGAAAGACTCATTCTTATGGATTTGAGGCACCATATTATTATTTCCTAACAGCACCTATTAATCGGCACCTAAGCGCTAGTTAGGCGCCGCCCGCCCGCCTAGTGTATCACCATAATCGGTGGTCTAGGCGGCTGACTAGGCTGCCTAAGCCCGTCTAGGCGCTAATCGCCTAAGCCTCCTAGGCACCGACTAGTCGACCAATTAGCTATTGTTCCCTTTTTTTAAAAATGAGTTATTTCACACAAAACGACATCGTTTTGAGTCAAAGAATCCTGAAATTGTTCAAACTCTAGATTTTTTTAGATTAATATTTAATATTTTAGTATTAACTATTAAAGTTTTAAGTACTCCCTCCATCTCTTTTTTTTTTTGTTTGATTCGGTTAATGAGGCTTGACTAAAATTATTTTTAATTCAATTTTTCATAATATTAAGTTTATTATTAATATATAAAATTTATATATTTAGAAAATACATTAAAATTACTATTAAACACAACAAATCAAATTTTAAAATAATTAAAAATTACTAAAGAAAATAAACAATAAAGAAAAATTGATTTGACCAATGAATAGTAAACATGACAGACAATATGGGACGTAGAGAGTAGTTTATAATTATCATGTATTAAAAAATTAAAAAAATTTAAACAAATTTTTAAAAAATAAAAAATATCCGGGCGCTTAGGCGACCTTGAGCGTCTGAGGAGCGCCTAAAGATTTTTTCAACCATGGCTTAAAGAGACAAAGTTTTGTATTAATGATTCGTGAGAGTACAAGATATGTAATGTCAAGTCAAGAAGATTATTTAATAACATGACAAACGATAGTATTTATAATTTATACCAAAAACTCACATGTAACCTCCCCATGCGAAGACGGTGGCAGTTACAGTTTGACCGCGTCACCGGGGCGAGGCCGAGGTTAAAATATATATATATTTAAAAGTTAGCATTTTGCGTTAATTAATTTTATGTTAATGAATGACCATATTAATTTACATATTTAGAAACTTAATTAGAATTCCGGGAAACATAAAATAAGCAAATATGAAATTTATAACGAAATATCCAAAATTGAATGAGTAAAAATTATGCTGAATTTCAAATAGTAAATAATTGTTCAAAATCTTTCTTTGTTTTTTTTTTTTTGGTGTCAACCACACATTGTGGTCCAAGTTTCTCTCTGTCCGTATAACGGTTCAAGTTCACCCGGTTCACTCTGAGTGGCACAGAAACTAGCACAAAGGGAATCGTCACTTGTAGAAATCAAATCCGAATTATCCCAAAATTCTCCCCCACAAAGAGAGCTCATTTGCCACTTAAGCTACCCTATTGAGTTTGTTCAAAATCTCTATATTAATAAGTATAATCATTTAAATTTAAAATGACAACTTTCTAAAAGTCAAGTAGGCAGTTCGACGAAATCTCCACATTTGAAACTTTCATAAAATTTTAATTCAATTTTACTATTTTATGGAGTAAATTTTTAATCTATCATATATGGTACATTTTTAAATTTTAATTTGGTATGAAATTTCCAATTTTAAAAGGTATGTAGACAAAAATTTAAAATTTTTATATAAATTAGAAAGGCATTAATCATAAAGTTATTAAATATTAAAATTTTAAAGGAATATCCAAAAATGAATGATTAAAAATAATTTGAATATAAAACAATAGTTTTTTTTTTTTTGGGAAAATGGCACTTTTTACCCCTGAGTTATATACTTATAGCACTTTTTCCCCCTCAATTATTTAGGTAAGCACATTAGCCCCCTCAATTATTCTAAAAGTGGTGTTTTTTTCCCTGATATATTAAATTGACATTTATACCCTTAAAGTAAACATTTTATTTATTTTACTACTCCAACAAATTATTGCGTATACGTAGGGATGACCACAGTTCGGTTTGAATTGAACCGGATACTAAAGCAATCGAATTAATAGTTTCCGGTTATAATTCAGATCTAGAACCCAATATTTAAATGTCAATTTATTAAAATTATGTATCAAAAAAGTTGAATCTTGAACCGTGAACCGGCGGTTCTGGATCCGATTTGCGATTTTGAACCGTCTTTATTTTATAATTTAATTTTTTATTTTACAATAGTCTAAATTCAACAATAAATGTATTTTATTTTTTCAGTTCGGAACATGAACCGTCCGTTCCTGTTCACGATTTTAATAAACTCTAAATATCGAATTTCGATTCTAAATTGTAATTGGAATATTTCGGTTTGGTTGCTATAGTGTTTGTTTAGTTTGAACTAAATTATAGTCATAATTTGTTGGAGAAAAAAAATAAATTAAATATTTAGTTTAAGGGTAAATATGTCCATTTAATATTTCAGGGGGAAAAACAGCCACTTCAATAATTTAGGGGGAAAATATTCTATAGGTATATAACTCAGGGAGAAAAAGTGTCATTTTTTCATTTTTTTTTTTTTCAAAATCCCTCTAAAATTAATAATATAAATTAAAGGTGAAGAAGCTTCAGTTGGCGTCATCCTTCCTCTTGCTGGTATTTAGCAGCCTTTCCGACATGTTGTCATCAACATTAGATTCATCAAAAATTAATAGTATCAAACTACCGATCTTGTTCGCTTTGATTGTTGCGTGGGCAATTATCATTTACGTTTTATTCGCTGCTTTTTATGCTTTTTATGGGTGGTTGTTTCGCCGGATAGTTACTTGAGCGATCAAAGATTTGAGTAGAAAGACTTTAAAGTTATTGCCCGAGCTTAGTTTTGCATGTCAACAAAACAAAATATTCTCATTATGTGCTATTTGTCTAACGGAATATGTGGTCGATGACAAAATCCGAGTGCTACTGCCGTGTGGTCATGACTTCCATATAGGGTGCGTTGATATGTGGCTAGTTTCTTACTCCTCTTGTCCCTTTTGCCGCCTGCAAGTCATTGTTCCAACCGGGAGTCAAGGCTACAAAGAGTTGCCGATATAGTACAATTGATTATATCTTGTTTTGTGGTCAAGCGGGATAGCGATTGTTCTTGGTCAAGCTGGATAGTTGTACGTGCTTTTAATAGGTTGAAAAAATATGTACGAAGAGATATTATATTATAACACAGTAAGTACTCAAAAAAACAAAAAGATTATATCCTACTAAATTGTTAAACAAATTAATTTGTTTATATTTTTTATTTTTTGATACATTGTCGATGCTGGTGCGTACCATTTTAGGCATAATTCTCACACTGCCGCCGTTGAGGTTTAAATCTAAATTTGATGCTGGTGTGCACAAGGGATTTGCTTATTTTGGGCATAATTTCCACACTGCCACCGCAGAGGTTCAAACCTTGGTCTTTCCTCACAAATAATGTCTACTAAACTATTGAGTTAAACCCGTGCGAGTTATTTTTAGGTATTTTCTGTTACTCTATTTGGAGTCAAATTGTATAAGAGTTATTTATTTAAAGAGTTTTGGAATTCCTTTTTGTAGGAACCAATCCAGGAGTCATATTCACATCATCCAGGACAAAGCATCTAGACACCTAGAGACCTTCTGGCAGAATCACAAAATCAATATGCAAAGAAGAATATTTCAAGATTCATACACAAGTTAATACCTGATGTAATAGTTTAGTAAAATGAAATGATTGTTTACAATACTTGAGTTATGCAAAATAGTTTAGTAATAGCTTATGTACCCCTGGTCCAAAAAAAAAAAAAAAAAAAAAAGATTATGTACTCAATCTTCTAATCAATTGACGCTCTAACTAATCATGCACATCAATATTCATCACATAAATGTAAGACTTGAGCAATAAATAATTGGAAAGTGTTAAGTCAATTACCAATTGAATAATGGAAGCTGAATTAATTCTTACGTTAATGGTCAGTTTTTACAACGATTTTCTGATTGATTAATGATAAGCGTCAAAATGTGCCAGTTTTTATGGGTTATTTGAGAGTCATATTTTTTTTAATTAGAAATTTTTAGGCCTATTATGTGCTTAGAATAGCTTAATTTCAATAAATAAAGACTAGTTTTGGTTACATTTGTTGTAAATAGCAAAATATTGATAATTTTAGCTCATTTTGGCGATAGTTTGGAAGAATAATTCTCATATCTGGAGCTAGGAGTGTCCGATCAAGGTGATTCAGGTGGCCATGAATCGGCGTCGAAAAGATCTACAACTTTCGTGAAGACGACAAAGGCTAGTTCGGACACCTAGGTCGTCAAAATCAATGAAGAAAGCATCAGGAGACCCATTCACGCGAGCTGTCACGCAGTAATGATGGACTAAATGGGAAATAATGTTATTTCCCATTTACGCACCGCGTCATGCTGTGAGGCGCGCGTAAATAGGAAATAATGGGCTGAAGGCAGTTTTAAAAGGCGAAAATTTCCAGATTTATATAGACAATTCATTATTCACTTTGCAACTTTCTAACTCTAGGTTTTTAGGTTAGATTAGCTTAGTTTTTTCTCTCCCTTCTCTCTAGATTAGGATTTTACATTTCCTACTAGATATATGAAGAATTCCACATAGTTTTGTAAAGAAGATATGCTATTGGAGGCTTCTAGTTGCTCGTATTGAAGGATCTATACTTGGATTCCAAGATTTACCTTCCTTTACTTAGTAGAAGTTTTCTTCCCCTTATCTCTTTTCCTTTGCAATGTGCTTTACACTTATGTTTTTGTGTTCTTTATGCTATTAAATCATGTGTAGTTAGTTTATGGACTTGATTTATGGTTGTATTATCTATCTTGATGCTTAGTTTGTGATTATTGTATAATGGGTAGAACTCTAACCTAGGGTTCATGTGTTTATGAGGGTGTTGTGTTTATATCTTGATAATGTTTGATATTATCACGTTTTTGGAGGATTCCTTGCCTCAATGAGAGTTGAGTGATGAATCCAAGCCACCCCTTGCATAGATCCGATTTCTTCTTATGAAAATAAGGGAAATTGGGGGCTTTAGATGCTTTGTGTGCTTGATACACTTGGAATTAATACGTCACGAAAGTGGGGCAATTCCTTATTCTAATCCTTGTTTATTAATCACGAGAATGGTTCGTAGACTAGGATACCTACGTGCATTCCCGCTTGATTCCTTGGTTACTTGTTCTCCCTAATCCCATTGGTTGTTGAAACATCTAGATGATAAAACTCCCTAACTTGAGTTCTATTTCTTTATTTTGTGTTACCTCTTTTTCATATGTGTTTTTGTTATTTTGTTTAGTTACCGTAGCTTCAACCTCGTTATAATTTGCTTAACTTCTTGTTGATCTTCTTATGTTAGTGCATAGTTGCTTGTGATTGCATATTCGCCTAACTAAGAAAGGAAAACGGTGCACGTGTGTGGGTGTATATATGTCACACACACACGCACGCGCACACACGCGCGCACACACACGCGCACACACATAATGAAAAAATATTAAAAAGGCCGAGCCGACAGGGTTAACTTTTAGCTAACTCGACTGAAATGGACGAGTTAACTCAGCCGAGTTAGGCGCTAAGCGGGCGCCTAGGAGAAAAATCGCCACGATCCAGGGACGCCTAGCGCCTAAGCGGGCGCCTAAACCGATTTTTGCAACAGTGTTCCCAATAACATTGTTTTTTGACCCTGGTTTGGATGTTGAGCATTTGTGCCCTGTGGCACACTTGATATGAAGTATGAAGGCTTGGTAATTACATTGTATATACTTTATTTATAAGTTTTAAATATAAGACCGTATGGAAAAAGTGAATTGGTTTCACTCAAAATGATTTATTTATTCTTTTTGAAAGGGTAAATAAATTATTAAATTAAATTAAAGAGAGAATCCATATCCAAGCACTCAATATACCTCAAACTTTTTTTAAAAATTTTTAATACACAAACCGAACTTCTTATACTATATGAAATATTTATGCATAAAACATTTCATCTTATGTAAAAAGTAACTTGTTTAATGAAAAGGTTCATACCCAATTATGTATCGAAAAGGTCTTTATACTATATGATTTTGTTTAATTTAATCAATTTAATTTGAATTATAAAATTAAGTGTAAATTCCAATGTTGTTAATTTTAAAGGTTAACTATGTTGATGTGTATATTATTTTTTTTAATAAAACACTATTACAATGTAGTATCTGTTCATAATATTGTCTTCACTGTGACTCAAACCCAAAACTCACACACAAACTTGTCTTTTTTTCTCACAGTGAAATTGTTGGCTATGGGGTTTGAACCCATGCGCACTTTTGTGCAGAGGATCTTAAGTCTTCCCCCTTAACCTCTCAGGCAAACCAACAATTGTTCATAAGTTGTACTGTGTTTGTTAAATTCTAAACTTTAAAAAGTTGTTTCCGCTAATGAGATAGGCACTAGAGTTCAATGTGTTCCGTAACAGTTCTTTTTAAATCCGTTAAAATGAACTTAGCCTGCCGAATTAGTCTGTCCCACCCTACAAAAAAAGACGAGGTGTGCATTTATTTTTATGGCACGTAAAATCGGCAATCCAACGATGACCCACCTAGTATGTGTATGTTGTTACTAATATTAGTGTGTGACTAGGAGGCTGACTAGGCTGCCTAATCCCGTCTAGGCGCTAGCTAATTGCCTAAGCCTCCTAGGCACCGACTAGGTCGCCTAGTCGACCAATTAGCTATTATTCCTTTTTTTTTTAAAAAAATGAGTTATTACACTCAAAACGACATCGTTTTGAATCAAATAACCCTTAAATTATTCAAACTCTAGATTTTTTTAGGTTAATGTTTAATATTTTATTATTAACTATTAAAGTATTAAATACTCCCTCTGTCTCATTTTTTTTTGTCTGATTCGGTTAACGAGGCTTGACTAAAATTATTTTTAATTTAATTTTTCATAATATTAAGTTTAGCATTAGTATATAAACTTTATATATTTAGAAAATACATTAAAATTACAATTAAATACAACAAATCAAATTTAAAAATAATTAAAAATTACTAAAGAAAATAAACAATAAAGAAAGAATTGATTTGACCAATGAATAGTAAACATGACAGACAATATGGGACATAGAGAGTAGTTTATAATTATCAAGTCTTAAAAAATTAAAAAAAAAAAAATTAAACAAATTTTTTTTTTTTGAAAAAATTAAACAAATTTTTAAAAAATAAAAAATACACGGGCGCTTAGGCGCCCTCAAGTGTCCGAGGAGCGCCTAAAGATTTTTTCAACCATTGCTTAAAGAGACAGTTCTTTATTAATAATTCGTGAGAGTACAAGCTAAGATATGTAATGTCAAGTCAAAAAGATTATGTAATAACATGACAAACGACAATATTTATACCAAAAACTCTCTCGTAACCGCCCCATGTGAAGACAGTGGCGGTTACAGTTTGACCGCGTCACCGGGGCGAGGCCGAGAGCCAAGGCCGAGGTTAAAATATATATTTAAAAGTTAGCATTTTACATTAATTAATTTTATGTTAATGAATGACCATATTAATTTACATATTTAGAAACTTAATTAGAATTTCAGGAAACATAAAATAAGCAAATATGAACTTATAACGAAATATCCAAAATTGAATGAGTAAAAATTATGCTGAATTTCAAATAGTAAATAATTGTTCAAAATCTTTATATTAATAAGTTTACTCATTATTTAAATTTAAAATGGCAACTTTCTAAAAGTCAAGTAGGCAGTTCGACAAAATCTCCACATTTGAAACTTTCATAAAATTGTTATTCAATTTTACTATTTTATGGAGTAAATTTTTAATCTATCATATATGGTAATTTTTAAATTTTAATTTGGTATGAAATTTCCAAATTTAAAAGGTATGTAGACAAAAATTTAAAATTTTTTATAAATTAGAAAGGCATTAATCATAAAGTTATTAAATATTAAAATTTTAAAGGAATATCCAAAAATGAATGATTAAAAATAATTTGAATTTGAAACAATAGTTTTTTTTGTTCAAAATCCCTCTAAAATTAATAATATAAATTAAAGCTGAAGAAGCTTCAGTTGGCGTCATCCTTCCTCTTGCTGGTATTTAGCAGCCTTTCCGACATGTTCTCATCAACATTAGATTCATCAAAAATTAATGGTATCAAACTACCGATCTTGTTCGCTTTGATTGTTGTATGGGCAATTATGATCATCTACGTTTTATTCGCTGCTTTTTATGCTTTTTATGCGTGGTTGTTTTGTCGGATAACTACTCCGGCGATCAAAGGTTTGAGTAAAAAAACTTTAAAATCATTGCCGGAGTTTAGTTTTGCAGGTGAACAAAACAAAATATTCTCATTATGTGCTATTTGTCTGACGGAATATGTGGTCGGAGACAAAATCCGAGTGCTACAGCCGTGTGGTCATGGCTTCCATGTAGGGTGCATTGATATGTGGCTAGTTTCTCACTCCTCCTGTCCCTTTTGCCGCCGGCAAGTCATTGTTCCAACCGGGAGTCAAGGCTACAAAGAGTTGCCGATATAGTACAATCGATTATATCTTGTTTTGTGGTCAAGCGGGATAGCGATAGTCCTTGGTCAAGCTGGATAGTTGTATGTGCTTTAATAGGTTGAAAAAGTATGTACGAAGAGATATTACATTGTAACATAGTAAGTACTCAAAAAAAAACAAAAAGATTATATCCTACTAAATTGTTAAACAAATTTGTTATTTTTTATTTTTTGATACACTGTCGATGCTGGTGCGCACAAGGAATTTTCCCATTTTAGGCATAATTCTCACACTACAGTCGTTGAGGTTCAAACTTAAATTTGATGCTGGTGCACACAAGGAATGGTGTGCACAAGAAATTTGTTCATTTTGGGCATAATTTCCACACTGCCGTCGCTGAGGTTCAAACTTAAATTTGATGCTGGTGTGCATATGGGATTTGCTCATTTTAGGCATAATTTCCACATTGCCGCTGCTGAGATTCAAACCTTCGTCTCTCGTCCAAAATACTGTCTACCGAACTATTGAGCTAAGCCCGTACGAGTTATTTTTAGGTTTTTCTGTTACTCTATTTGGAGTCAAATTGTATAAGAGTGATTTATTTAAAAAGTTTTTAATACAAATTACTTTATTTATAAATTTTAAATATAAGACCATATGGAAAAAATGAATGTGTTTCACTCAAATTGATTTATTTATTCTTTTTGAAAGGGTAAATAAATTATTAAATTAAATTAAAGAGAGAATCCATATCCAAGCACTCAATATACCTCAAACTTTTTTTTAAATTTTTACTACACAAACTGAACTTCCTATACTATATGATATATTTATGCATAAACATTTCATCTTATGTAAAAAGTAACTTGCGCACTCAATATACCTCAAACCTTTTTTTAAATTTTTACTACACAAACTGAACTTCCTATACTATATGATATATTTATGCATAAACATTTCATCTTATGTAAAAAGTAACTTGTTTAATGAAAAGGTTCATACTCAATTATGTATCGAAAAGGTCTTTATAGTATATGATTTTGTTTAATTTAATCAATTTAATTTGAATTATAAAATTAAGAGTAAATTCCAATGTTGTTAATTTTAAAGGTTTACCATGTTGATGTGTATATAGTTTTTAATACTCATGACTCTATTACAATGTAATATATGTTCATAATATTGTCTCCACTATGACTTGAACCCACAACACACACACAATTTATTTTTTCTCATAAGAGAAAGATGCTGGCTATGGGGTTCGAACCCATGCACACTTTTGTGCAGAAGATCTTAAGTCTTCCCCCTTAACCTCTCGGGCAAACCAACAATTGTTCATAAGTTGTGTTTGTTAAATTCTAAACTTTAAAAAGTTGTTTCCGCTAATGAGATAGGCATTAGAGTTCAATGCGTTCTGTAAGAGTTCTTTTTAGATCCGTTAAAATGAACTTAGCCTGCCGAACTAGTCTGTCCCATCCTACAAAAAAGATGAGGTGTGCTTTGATTTTTATGGCACGCAAAATCGGCGAGACAACGATGACCCACCTAATATGTGTATGTCATTCAGTATACAAGAATCTATTACCGTTCGGTTGTCGGTATATTACCGAATCTAACTAGTTTGCTATGGTTCGGTTCGACAAAAATGAACCGAATTGCCCACCCTTAAAGTTAATTACCAAAATGGTCCCTTGACTATAGCGAATTACCAATTTGGTCCCAAGTTAACAATTGACTAACGGTCAAACAAACGGATGACCAAATTGGTTAAAATTTTTAAAGTTGAGAGATTTAATTGGTCAAAAAAAAAAATCAATGACCAAATTGTTAATTTCGCTATAGTCAATGGATCATTTCGATAATTAACTCTAACAATTACTACTTTTAGCTTGTTCTTCTTTCTCCAAGAAACCCAATCTCAATTTCTTCTTCTCCAAACCCTAACTCATTTTCCCCAACAAAATATATCAGTTATTCAGTATAGTACAAATGTACAATTGATTATATATATTTGGAATAAGGGTCAAATAAGTCACCTAACTGCACATCAAAGTGCAATTAGGTCATTGAACTCAAAAAGAATGCAATTGAGCCATTGAACAACACAAAAAAATACAATTTAGCCCAAAATGACTTGTTTACCTAGTGTAGCAAGTTACCGATTTTAAAATTAATTTTTTAAAATAATTTTTAATAAATAATTAATTAAAATATTTATTTAAAAAAAAAACAAACAAACAAACAAACAAACCAGTAATTGATCGTCTCCGGCCGGCTACGTCTCGGTCTCCAGCCATGGAGACAAAGCCCTTCGTCTCCCTGGCCATGGAGACGAAGGACGTCGTCTCCATGGTCGGAGACGAATTTGTCTCCATAGCCATGGAGACGAAGGTCTTTGTCTCCATGGCCGGAGACGAGTTTTTCTGTTTTTTTTTTTAATATTTTTATTATGTATTTATTAAAAATTATTTTAAAAAATTAATTTTAAAATTGGTACTTTGTTACTCTAGGTAAACAAGTCATTTTGGGCTAAATTGTATGTTTTTGTGTTGTTCAATGGCTTAATTGCATTCTTTTTGAGTTCAATGGCTTAATTGCATTCTTTTTTAGTTCAATGGCTTAATTGCATTCTTTTTGAGTTCAATGGTCTAATTGCACTTTGGCGTGCAGTTGAGTGGCCTATTTGACCCTTATTCCTATATATTTTTGTTAGTATTTTTAATAGTAGAAAATTCATCAGTATTGTACGCAAAGTATATTTCATATTGTACCACATTTTCATTAATACTTGAATTTTTCTGTGTTCACAGGTGTATTTTTATTGATTTGCAATTTGATTGTGTCAAAAGAAAAATGAACCAAGCAAGAGTAAGAACTGAAGTATTGTTTCTTAAAATACAATAAAACCATGGAGTCAAAAACCATCCGAACTCTGATGTACATGCATAATCACTGAAATAATGGACCTTATATGTATCTCTCACAATTTACTGTCAATTTTCTGCAACTGGGATATCTCATTTCGACTGCAACTCAATAGGTAAACCTGACGTTCCATCTACCTGAAAGGTCAGCATTTAATGTCCAGTTGTTTTCTCTAATCTGCACATATGGAACCTGATACCGCAACAAAAGGGATAAAAGCAGGAATGGAGTCAAGATACTCATTTCGCTTTTTCAAACTAAAGGTCTAGTATGCTAAAGAGAATTATGGTTATGGAGTAGGTGGAAAATGCTCAGTAAACATCAGTGTAATCTAGATGGGAAAAGTGGGAAATTCTTTAATAGAGTGGAAAGTTTAGACCAAAAGTTATAATGTTATATATAGAAATGCCAAATGCAGATTGATTTTACTAAAGGGAAAACTTGATGTAGTAGGCAAAGTGAATGGAAATGCAATTTCTACATATTAAGTCAACTTTCAGCAGAGATACCATGGGGAAAAAAAAAAGGTGCTAAAAGAGTGCTAAATAAGACCATCTCAAAGATTAACTGAAGATGATGTAGTGAAAATGTACCTTCTCAAAGGCTTCGTAGCCAATTTTGATTCTTAGGTCTTGGTCTTTATTAAAGTTCAAGATGTCCCAGACAAACTCAGCTGCCCCACTTGATTTCCTCTGTCAAGGTTTGAGATTCAAAAATACAGGAAATTGGCAAAAAGAACCAGTTGAGTCACTTTAGTGAATATCAACATGTTTACTAGAGTACTAGACCTCTTTCAAAGTAATCCATTCACACTATGCAAGCATTGACAAGATTACTACTCTATAAATACAATAATACCAACCAAGTGAACCAACACAGACTCTTACACATAAATTATATTTTCATTTAAGTACCAACCTGTTGAAATTCTTGATCTACATCACATCTCCCCTTGATTTGAAAGTTAGAGTGCCTATCACGGCTGATACAAAAAGATTTTTTTCCACGTACAGTGTATCGAAGCTTCTCCTTCCTATCATATTGCAAACCAACACCAAGTGTTGAAGATATCTACAAAAAATTTCCAGTCATTGAACTTCAGTAAGCAGTAGCAAATAATTTATTAGTTATACTGTTCTAATTTGATTCTTCTTAATCTTTTTTCCCTTCAGCAGGATAGTCAGAAACCGTTACAGCTTTGTCCAGTCCACGAAAGATAAAAAGCAAGAATAGGAGCATATACATTTTGATAAAAGTGTCTTATCATTGCACTTAAGTGACTCGGAGCTCCGGTCGTTGTGTCTAGCTCCCCATGAAGCTGCCAATCATTTAGGAATCACACGGAAGAAGAAAATATCAGTAAGCTGACACATACTAACTCTGCAAAGGAATGTGACAATCAAATAACCTCAAGACCAACTGAAGTATACCCTTAAATAAGGTCTCACGTTAGAACCTAGTGAGTTGAGCAACAAGTTTGGGAAGAACGCCCATCGAAACGGGGTCTAATAGCAACTCAACACTAGATTAATCAAAGCCCAATATGACTATAGGGATTAGGATACCGGTGGCCATGGTACTGAATCTGGTTTTCACAGCATCATACCCTACTACAGTGGTTGATGCTCAAATTACCAAGACTCAATTCACATCTCAACATGAATTGATCACATGATATTCATTCAAGCAAAATTAAGCATCACCAAACCGATGCGTTCATTCATCTATACTCAACGACAAGAATTGCATACATAAAAACATGTTAATCTCACTAAAAAGGACGCGAACATGGAAATAAGTACACCAGAAAATAAATTTATTTTGATTCAATAGCAATAGAAATTCAAGGTTCCTGGAAACAAAAGAGTAAGAAACCAAGCAAATGTATCAAACACCTGAATCTCAATACAGAAATTTCCAAAGAAAAAATGCAAGAGAATAAAAATTAAGAACAGTAGCAATGACATTACCTGCAAATGAGTGAAGGAGTCGAGAGGGAGTTTCTCCTTGGCATGAAGTTTCAGCGCCTTGGAATCTCCGTCGTACCTAAGCGAGGTCTCCATTTCTGCAGATAATATTTCCGCGAGCGATTTTGCTCTTCTTGGGAGAGATGAAGGTTTAGATAAGCCCTAAAAATGGCGGATAGTAAGAGGGAAACAGTAGGATAATACGCTCTCAGAAACTCCCCCCTCTTCTCCCTGTCTCCTTCACTGGCACCAATAAAGCACGTTTAATTCGGAGTATTTTATTTTTATTTTTTAAAAGATAAATTTATTATTTATAATTCATTTATCCTATTTATAAAAATATCACTTTGCCGTGGCTGAGCGAGTGAGTTGAATACGATTTTCGAAACAAAAGATTACAAGTTCTATTATTATTAACAATCTTTTGATTAAGTCTGTTATTCATATAACCTCTCATGTGGAAAAAAAATCATTTTCACTGTTTTTTTAAATATTTGATATTACGATGAGGATTGTATTATTGTATTATTTAATTAATCTATGTAATGGAACATTATGAATCTATTATAAAATAAATAAAAATGCATATGATGTATATTTTAGTTTAGTATTTACGTATATTAAGATTTACGCTTATGAACATATGGAATATAATACATGATATTGTTATTAAACATAATGCACTAATTGACACTATTATATTAAGATTTAGGTTTATGAATATATATATAGATAATACAGTCATACAGGATACAATCGTTATATCGTGCACTAGAGCGCACAATGCATTGTGTGCCCCGCTCTGCCCAAAACGACGTCGTTTTGTTAAAGTTGTGTGGGGAATTGACGCAACGGAGTTTAAGTGTATTATGTTATACAATTATGTACATTCTATTGTACAATTATGTATTATGTTAGATTATGTATATTATCCTTTCAAAAAAAGATTACCCTGTTTGGTAAAATAATTAACCTATAGACCAATTTTAGCTTATTTGACCAATATTAATTATTTGACTTGATTTAAAAATCAATATAAATGTTTGGTTAATTAGCTTTTTGTACTCTAAAATGCTAAAATTCAAAAAACTACTCAAAACAACTTTTTCAATTAACTTTTTGAGAAAAAGAAATTATACCAAACAACTATCAGCAAAAGCTAATTTACCAAACACCTTTCTACAGCTAATGCTATCAACTAGTTATACCCTCTAATTAATCCAATCAGCTAACAGCTATTCTGTTATACAATTATGTACATTCTATTATACAATTATGTACATTTGAAACATGAATTTTTTTTAAGAAGTTAACATACACGGAAAACGGAATTTTCAAAAAAAAAATAATAATAAAGTACAAACGATGTCATTTTGGGCCAGGGCACACAATGTGCACAAGTTGACACATTCTAATGTTACACCCTTAAACCCTATGCAAATAGTTGGCCTATAGCCCATGTCATTGTTTAAAATTTAAAAAAAAAAAAAATACAAATAAAGACATTAGAAATCGAAAATGTGTGAAAATATAATATTTGGCCCCTGTTGCTAAACCATTGAGCCACCATGATTTACATGATTTACATCCTCCTATATGCTCTGTCGAGCCGAAGTGGGGGGCTCTTGGGATTCAGGATTCAACCTTTCAGGAGAAGTATTTTCCGTCTTTTAAGTAAGGAAAATTAGAGCCACAAAGAAATGATTGATTTGCTCATTCAAAGAAAATTATCAAAGGGCTTTCTTTAGATTGAATGGTGGCTACTTTGGCATTGCAAGAAGAATTTCAATTAGCTGAAAGAGATGTCTAATAAGTTATGACATTCATCTCTGGAATTCTAGTCTAATGTACACACTAATGGAGAGTGAAGGCAAATCTTTGAAAAACTAACACTGCAAATCTAAACTTTTCCAATTTGAAGAGAGAAAGAAAAAAAAAAAATTGTATCTAACCAAGTTTCTAAGCCTTATTGGGGCTTGGAAGAAAACTGGTTTTGCTGGGAATCACTGGGAACAAAGACAGGAAGCTGACCTCCTCTCGGCGGTCTGCTTCGCTGTGAGCCAACGGAGCTTACACTGCCAGCTGTTGTCCCTCGTGTCACTCGCTCGTTCAGCAAGGGGCCGCCAAAAAATATAGACTGACCAGTGTACGTTAGCTCAGTACCGGGATGTTGGGAGGAAGAAGTAGTACCTCGGGTGGCAGCAGTCACGTAATGGCCAGCCTCGTGATCCCAAAAGATCGACGATGATCCCGAGGTCTCGGAAATGCCCGAGTTTTTCCACGCTGGTAAAGGAGCTTCGCTCACATCGGTCGCTTGGGAGGACACGGGTGACAGAGCTCGGGTGGAGGAATGCTGCCCGAGTGGAGATGGTGTGAGGTTAGGCGGGAGCGGGCTGCTGAAATTGCTGACACTGCGGCCGCATGATTCAATGTCTTCCCTGCTTGCTCGGCTCGGTGGATACGAGCTCTTGGAAGGGGATAATCTCGACGTCCCGGCTCTAGCATTGGTTTCATAGTATCCCCGACTGCTAGTCGGACTGCTTTTCACACTCATACCACTCGATAAAGTATCACCGTCATAAGGATGAGGCCTCGAACTAATCGGGCGCAACACGGAAGACGATGCTCTCGCCTTTGCACCTGCTCTGATCGCTTCACTCGAGTCTAACTTCGCCAGCTTCCACGCACTGATTTTCACTGGACGGTGTGAAGTCTTTTTATCCTTTTCTGCCTGTACTGTGTCTGGATCAACTGTTGATGGTACACGTCCTGGCTCGAGATGAGGGATAATCTCGTCCTGTGTGTTCGCAGGTGAAAAGGCGTGTTACTATAAACTACAAAAACGCAATGTCTCACAGTTCAACGACTATACAAGAAAATAATTTCTGATATAATTAAATTCAGTTTTGAGTGATTAACTCAACGTATATAAGAATGCAATTATCATAAGAACAATCAAGAAAATAGCTTTATAAGAATGGTGCATCTTTCAAGCATTCATTTGGTTAGCGGGATTGCATAAGCCATAAGGGCATACAAAATTGGGGGCAACCCCAGCCAAGTTTGTCAGACTGTTGACTTAGTAACCACAAAGTTACAAGTTCGACTCTCAACGGGAGCAGCCTATTGGCCTTCTTGGTTTGAGTCAATCAGTTATGGTAATCTAGGCTGGTTTACCCCTTGTGGTCCTTTGTCGGCTGGGGTCACAGGGCGAGATTTTCCCAGTGCACACCCTCACGTAGTGGTTGCTGGTTTCCCTCGTTACCCAAAAATAAATAAATAAAAGAAATGGAGAAAACGAGAAGTACCTGATGATCCATGAAGATTCGTGGAGGAGTACACCAAGCACCTTTATAGGGTAAGCCCAGCCCAACCGAACTTCTTCCACTTATACCAGTCACCGCAGAACTTGTTGGTGACGAAGGCAAACTTTGCTGATCACCTCCATCTATTGACGGCCCAGGAGGTTCACTTTGGCTCCTAATAGCAACAACGTACTCGTATGTTGTGATGCCCTGCAACAAAACAAAAATAACCGTTCAATGATCTCCTTGCGGCTTTTACACAGGTCCACCAATCAATCTATCAAATATAAACCAGACCCACACACAGAGGATAGAAAAACTTGCCTTACGAATTAGAATAATGTGGAAAAAGAATAATTCAGCTAACGGCACAATTGCAAGCAATGAAACCGCCGTACACAATGCCTGAAATGCAACCCAGGAAAAAGACAGATACAGTGGTTAAAATTTGCAAACTCCAAATTGAACTAGAAAAGGGGAGACTAGCCAGGAACTATAAGTTCTTTAAACGGCAAAGGTAGTAACTGCATACATCTCAAAATAAATTAAAACAAAACAAACAAAAGAGACCGCTTTCAGTAGCTTTCTAATATATGATATTCATTATTGCTTGAATGCCACAATGATGCTATGCAACCAGTTAATGGTTCCACAACTATGAGCTATCCATACATTTAATTTGAAAATCTGAAGAACTCCAATTGTTATACTATGGACCAGGGTCCATCTTGCATTGGTGCACCAGATTCAAAAATTATGTGTTAGCAGTTAATATATTCTATACCTGCAGTTCACCGTTTATGTGCCTGTAAATAAATTGAAGGCACATAACATGTTAACTACAGACACAAAAAATGGTAACCACTGACACATAATTTGTTAACTGCAGGTACAGAATATGTTAACTGCAAACACCTAATATATTTTGTACCTACAGTTAATAGTTTCTATGTCGGTAGTTACCATTTTTTGTATCGTAGTTAACATGTTATGTGCATTCAATTTATTTACCGATACATAAACTGTTAACTGCAGGTACAAAATATGTCAACTGCAAACATATAATCCTAAGGTTATTTTGGACCAGGGTCCACAGTGCAAGGTAGACCCTGGTCCATGGTATAATTTGCCAAAAACTCCAATTCAATTAAGCACATAAACAAAAGGAGTAAAGGACAACGCCCAAAGCACAATATTAAAAACAATGGTGTAGGCTACATACCACTACCGTAGCAAAAGGGGGTAGGGAGAATCCATCTCCAAGCCTGTCCCTTATATGATGCTCTGTAGCCCTTCTATCAATAAAACATCTAACAAGAACAGCAATGCCCACACCAAATTCAAAAACAAGCTGACACACAAATAAAAAGTGTAGGTCAGAGGATAAATATTAAAAGTAAAAAACAAAATGCAAGTATCATTGTATTAAAAGCTTACCCAAAACAGGCTTGTTGCCATTAGGCATATAAATGACACATAATTTCTTCTTCCCACACAATTATTCAGCCACTGCATGAATTTTGACATCCAATTAGAACATTAGATATGACCAATAACAATAGGGAAAAGAGCAGTATTTGGATGACTTGTGTTTCAAAAATGAGTTACAGAAAGACATAGTGGAAACCCCAAATTAGCAGGATATTAGTTCTATAAACAATCTCCTGAAATGATAATAATTTGTTAAATTTTCCTGTGTTCCCTTTAGACATGAAACAACATATAAAAAGGAGAACTAAAAAGTTCGGTATTTCAAATTCTAAATTGGAACTCACACGGCAGTGATGATCAAACCCATCAACACATTTGTCACAACTTCTGCAGTGTTTGCTGAATTTCCGAACCTACAAAGGAAGAGGATCATGTGATGCTCTTGACCCTGAATGCTTGAAAACTATTATCAAGTAAGAGTAATCTCTCTGAAATTTTGCTACATATCCCCAATGCAAAAATGTCTAATGTATTGCAGAAAGTTCAATTAAATTCCAATCCACAAAGATGGTATACCTCAGCATTGCACAATGTGCAGAACAAGGCTTCTTCATCTCCAGTTGGTTGCTGCAAATGATCATCATCTTTGCGACAATCTTCCTTCACAATACAGCAACAAAGAAGCCGTCCAAGTGTTCCACAGAACCCTAAATCATTTCTAGCATACCTTCCTCCATTTCTCAATTCTTCCTTGCTTGGGTCATCGTTACCAGACAAATCACCTAATCAGAACAAAATACACAATTGAACTCAGAAAGCACCACAAAGGACTAAAAAGCAGTAATTCAGACTCTCATCTTCACTGCGTCACAACATATAGGTCTACTGCAACATTGCAATTCAGCAAATTGGTCTATTAGTTATGACAGAAAGTAAAGAAGACAAGATTTACGTGGTTCGGCAATGTGCCTACGTCCACGGGAGTGAAACTATTCTTTTATTAATTGTGATGGTGATGGTGGTGATTCAACACCTTAGGGATACAACCAATGTATTCATAGGCATCTAATCCTTGTACAATGGGTCTACCCATTTCTTATATGAGACAAACTCATTCCTAATCCATATATAAGACAAACTCAACAAGTTAAAAGTGCACACAAGCTATGTAGTCCAATGATCCTAAAAGTTTATTCTACTTCAAAGTCCTGTGTCCCATGGAAGCCATTTATAGGATGCATAATCATTCCCTTCTTCAAAATTGCAATAGGCACTATTGTATTATGTATTTTTTGCATCTATAACCAAATAAATTACACATCTCTATAAATTTGCATACTCAAAGTAAACTTTATCCTTTCTGGTGATGTGTGCATATGTTCAGAGAATAATGCTATATCCAAGCCACTAACCAGGCATGTCCATATCATCAGGTTCAATGAGAATCCCAGGATCAGCAGGATCAATGGCTGTACATCTTACATAAAGAACTAGTACAGAAAATGCCTGACATTCAAAGGTAAAAACGTCAAAGAAAGTAAAATGCAATGTGAAATAGAAATCGAGCCAGGGTTAAAAGAAAACCAGCAAGCATGATATTCACCAAGAAAGAATAGACACCAATTGCTATGTACTCGTAGATGTCCTTCCCAAGGAATGCAGCGAAAAACGCATAAAACGCCACCGATAGCAGGAAGTAAACTGTTATAGCAACAACCTGCAATGCTACAATTGTGAGAACCAACATTCCAGGAAGAATCTAACAGCAATGCTGGACATCCTTAAAGCAGAGCTGCAGTTAAGGCAATTAAATCGTTTGTAATTGTAGCATTATACTCTTCTTTATAAACCGAGCACAGAACCTAGTTAGCAACAACTGTTTAATTCAGAGAATTCTTGTGCAGCTTTTATGACAACCAAAAGAAAGAAAAAAAAAAAAAAAAACATTCACACTCCTACAGCATGGATATCTAATCTTCAAAATCAGAACCTTTTAGAAGAAAGTGCTCCTTTAAAAAAAAAACATTTTGATTGAAAAAACACTGGAAAAAGGGCATCAATTATAAGAGTTAATTCTAAAATTAAAGAAGATAAATGGTACCCCCCCAAAAAAATTTGTTTTTTAAAAGTCAGAAACATCACATTCACTTGGTGCCAGAACAAAAAGGTGGGGAGCAACAAAAGCATAATGTCAACGTCAAAAGCAACCTAAATCCAAAGGTACCCACAAATTAAAGGCACAAAAAAGTGCGAAAAAAGCTGACATTAAGAATTGTCCATCTGAATCCCAGGATAGATGAAAAACGCAAGAGAAATGAACCTGGAAGGAGTGAGCCGGGAGTTGCCAACCATGACGGCGAGCCATGTCGAGAAACTAAGTCAAACCGAGTCAGCCAACACCATTTACAGGCTGCAACTGAATCGAAACCTCTGCAGCGATCACTGGAGCCAGAGAGTGCGGTAGGGGGTGGGTACTGTACTGGGATTCTACTCCGGACCCAGATGTCCAAAACTCGAATTAAGATAACCCATTTGCTTGAAATCAGTTATGGGTTTCTGGAATTGGATTCTGGAATCTGGATTAGTAAGTTGTAAAAAGGTTGAAGAAGACGAAGATGAAGAAGATTATCCTTTTAACTTTCCTTAATTCCTTCCCCTGCAATTTTTATACTGCTCGGAAAGTCGGAAACACTCGAAAAGGTGGACTGCGACGGCCGGCTGTCCCAACTTCTCATAGGTTTTTGAGCTTTTCAAAAAAGAGAAATTCAAACAATATCTATAAATAAATATTCCATTTTATAATTTTTAAAAATTTCTCATAAATTTAAGAAAAAATAACACTTTTTTCACTCAGATTTATATACTTACAGGACGTTTGGTTGGAGAGGAGAAATTACGTGGGAAATAAATTGCAATTTTTGAAAGATGAATTACTGGGAATAAAGTGAGAATTTAAATTTCAGTGTTTGGTTTACAGAAATTGAATTACTGGAAATTTCAATTCCAATATTTGGTATACATGGGAATTGAAAGGGAATAAGTAATATAAAGTCAAAAATGTCCATTGTTGTTGTTAGGCATTAATTTTAGGTTAAAAAAAGTAATGGATAATTTTGACTCATCACTATCTTTTTTTCTTCCTAAAATCTCAGGGGGACATGGGATTTTAATTTCATGAAAATAGGAGAATTGCAATTCCTTTCAACCAAACAAGGGAATTTTGTGGCGTTTGAAATTAGGTGGGAATTAAGTAGTAATGGAATTTAAATTCTCTTCAACCAAACGTCATGTTATAGTACTTTTTCTCCCTGAATTATTCAAGGGAAAAATTGTCACTTTTAGAATAATTGAGAAGGTAATGTGCTTACATGGATAATTCAGGGGGAAAAGTGCTATAAGTATATAACTCAAAAGAAAAAAATGTCATTTTCCCTCAATTTAAACATAAAATTTAAACAACCCCTGAATTTGTTTTATACGGAGTATTAATATTGTAATTTTTTTGAAAGAAGGAACTTAATGCATTATATATAATCTTGTAATTTTTCTTATATAATTTTTAACTAAATATACACTAGTATTATCTATACTTGTCATTTAAATAATAAATTAGTAATATAGTCCTTATATTATTATATTAGTATTATTTAAAAATAAATATTAAATTATAAATAATAAATTAGTAATATAGTCCTTATATTAGTAAATTAGTATTATTTAAAAATAAATAGTAATTTATAATTTAAATGACAAGTGTATGTGTATGTAATAAACCTACAAGATTATTCGTATAAAAATTTAATTTTTTTTTTCAAAGATTTCTATATTTTAAGAATTTCTTAATTGATGTTATATTAAACAAATTAATCATTGTTTAATAAATAGATAAAGTATATAACAGGTACTATCTTGTAATAGAGTTAATAGTATTCAAAAAAAAAAAACAAATTAATTGTTGTTATAAAAATAAATTAATTACAAATTAATTGTTGTTATAAAAATAAATTAATTGCACAATTAATAATTTGGTATTATTATTCTTCCAAAAGGAAGAACCCCAACCTGACAGAGTATTTGGGGCTCAACTTAACATGAACCCCAGGAGCCCCGCTCCCACACATGAGACTCGATCCCTGGTCATTTTACCAAAATTTCACTTCTATAACCAGTTGAGCTACCCATGTGAGCATTTTTATATGGTATTATTATATATTTATTGTAAAATGGTTAGAGTCTTACATTGTTATTTAAATTATTAGGGTTCGATTTTTATTAATAGTATTTTTAAAAAATATGACGTGGCATATATATTACATGGTAAAGTATTTGTGATGCGACAATTTATAGCTCAATAAGGCAATTTCATGAAAAAAAGTATCCTAATTTGGAGAAAAAACTTCATGAATCGATATTTATCTTCTTCTTCTTTTTTTTTTTTTTCTTTTTTTTTTTTACAAATACTACACTAATATCTACATCTCATAAAATAAGACTTATTCAACCAAAATTCAATCAGGCACATTCTAAAATAATTCTCTCAACTGTGTTGTTGCATCTTATTTTCTTTATTTATATTTATAGAACAATTAACCCATATTTGTTTGCCAAAATATGATCTTTAGTGTGTGTTATACGTTACTAGAATATGACATGTGTTGAAGTGTAGTAGACTGAACCGAATAGAGTTGATCACAACGAGCAAAGTGAAATGGAGTAGTACAATACAAGGGTAATTTTGTAAATGTACCCTTAGGGTTACATATAAATATTATACATGTAACCCTAACAACACATATGGTTGACGAAATGACTTCTTAGGGAGTATGAGTCATATTCCATCGAAATGGAATAGGAAGGAATATAATAGAAATTCGATTCTATTATCTAGTTCACGTCAGGAATAATTTCAAGAAATGTATTCTAGTGTTTAGTTGGATTAAAGAATAGAAATGCAATAAACATTCAGAAGACAAAATTAGCTTTTCACATTGGTTTATGTAATTATTATTATTATTGTTGTTGTTGTTGTTATAGTAATATAATGCTATAAGTCCTCCTTTATTTTTATTGTTGTTGTTGTTTCTACTGCTGATGTTGTTGTTATAGTAATGCTAGATACCCCTCCTAATTTTCTCTTCCCATCCATCCCTCATGATGTGGCATTGGTTTATGTAATATTATTGTTATTATTTTTATTGTTGTTGTTGTTACGTTGTTGTTATTATAGTAATGCTAGATACCCCTCCTTTATTTTTATTGTTGTTGTTGTTGCTGCTAATGTTGTTATTATTATAATAATGCAAGATGCTAGATACCCCTCCTAATTTTCTCTTCTGGTTCATTCCTCATGATGTGTCATTAGTTAATTGGTTACTATTTTATTTTTTTTAAATTAGTGGTTGGTTAGCCAATTAATGGCACCCAAAGAGTGGAAGCACATCAAGAGGGAAATCTATGAGGGAAAATTCATGAGGGGTGAGAAGCATTCTTCTTCTTCTAGTAAATAACAAATAACAAAAATAGATAAGGATAAATTTTTTTTGAGTATTATCAAATTAAGCTATTCCTCGTCCCTTAAGCATGAGGTTGGAGCTCGATTCTCACCCATATGAATGGAGCAAATCATTTGGTCAGTCCCCTACCACTTAGTGTGCTGACCGTTGGGACGAAGGATTAGTCTTCTGGGTATCGGCAGAAGGGATACCTTTAAACAACCAAAAAAAAATTAAGATATTCCTGAGAACTCAGGAATAGCCTAATACGAGGGTTTCCCTATGGAATAAGTCTATTCTCAAAAATGTTAAATCTATAATTGTGAACCAAACATGTTGTACATCATCACAATTAATTAAAAAAAACTGCATGTTTTATTCCCATGGTCATATGCACACTAGTGGACCACATAAATCATGTGTTCTTCGGTTTGGTTTATTATTGATTTCTTGATCTCATTGTTCTCAGCATATGAACTCACAAAAGCCAAATTATAATATCATAGACCTTGGGACCATAAAAACTAAACCTGCAAATCTGCAATGCACTAAAATGAATTTGTATTGTATTATGGTTTATCATACAATATGAATTTGAGTCCAAGATACAATGACTATTCCACAAATCATCTTATGTTGGTAAAGTGGTAAGTGATTATATATAGAGTAAATACTCAAAATGGTCCCTCGATTATAGCTAAATTCACAAATTGGTCCTCGATTTTCAATTTCAACCAATTAAGTCCTTAACTTTGCAATTTTGACACGATTTGGTCCTCCATCTATTTGATCGTTTGTTGACCGCGATCTTTAAGGATATATATGTAGTTTCACGTGCAAAACTCAAGAGAACGCTCTTGGAGGTGACATCGTTGTTTCGGAGGGGGAAGTGCTTCACCGCTTGCTGCTTGGGGATCACGAGCCGGTTCAGCTTAGAGAACGCTCTTGGAGGTGACAACGCCGTTTCGGAGGGGGGAAGTGCTTCTCCGCTTGCTGCTTGGGGATCCCGAGCCGGTTCAGCTTGCCTACATCGCTTGGAGTCACGGCTTTCTCGAAGAGCCACTCCAGGGACTTCGACGATCTATCTATCAAAAGCTATAATCTCTCCGGCATGGGGTGCAGCGCCGGCAGTGGATTCAAATGTAACAGTGCGGTCTAGAAATGCAACCGGAACCTTAAAAAACCGACGATGGACCATGAAATTACATATATATCCTAAAAAAGTGCAGTCAACAAATGATCAAATAGACAAAGGACAAAATTGTTTTAAAATTGCAAAGTTAAGGACTTAATTGGTTGAAATTAAAAGTCAATGACCAATTTGTGAATTTAGCTACAGTCGAGGGACCATTTTAGGTATTTACTCTTATATATATTGAGTAAATAATAAACAGTATAGCCATATGATTGATTAAGTGATTATAATGAGTAATTAAATCATTATAAAGTTTAGGAGATGACCTAATTAAAGTAAATTATAAACATAAATATTGTAGCTGGATGTCTAAGTGACTATAATGAGCAATTGACTCATTAATTATAAGCTTTTAATTTTGACATGTCAGGTGGATAGTCTAATCTGCATTAGCCATGAAATTAAAGCAGCAGCAGAGTTACTAAAATTCTATATATATTTTTTGAGTACGGTCACTGTGTTAAAATATAGTATTTGTTCATAGTTACTTTCTCAATCTACTAAAATACAAAGTTAAAATATAGTATTTGTTCATAGTTACTTTCTCAATCTATTAAAATACAAAGTCAATATTGTCCTCACTGGAGCTCAAACCCATAACCTCACTTTTGGAAAAGTCACTTTATGTCACTAGACCATAAGATATATAACAATATTATACTGAGTATTCAATAAAGTATATCTTACATTTTTTTCAAATATATTAGTGATATAACTTTGTCAAATACAAAATACAAAATATAATAATAATAATTTTTTAAATTATGTGATTGTTACCGTTGCAATTCCCTACTAAGGAGTTAAATGCAGTAAATAATCATAGTTTAATAATTTTGTAAATGATCACATGGCAATTAATAACTCTCATTTACTCAAATAAAACGGTTACAATGTAGTGGTTATTGCATTTAATTAGCTAATTTGTAATGTCTAAAGTCTCCATCTGACTCTTTGAGCATGGAATCTTGAAAATGCTTTTTTTTTTTTTTTAAGATTGAAATTAGTTTTTTAATTAATGATATTTCTGATCCTTCAACTATGATAACATTTTTACTTTTTGATCATCAATTATTTATTCAACCATTTGTGATATTTCAACTTTTTTTTTTCAATCAATAAAGTTTAATCTAACATGTATACAATACTCTTAAGATGTTATGTTGCAGTAGGCACTATGCGCTAGTCGGTCGGTAGAGTAACGTCTAGCGCATAGGCGGCTAACTAAAAAAAAAGAAGAAAAAAAATAGTGCACGTGTGTGAGTGTATATGTCATATTACATACACACACACACACACACACATATATATACACACACACACACACACACACACACACATATATATATATATAATGATAAAAATTAGCTAGGGTGAGTTGGCCGGGTTAACTCGACTAACTCAACCGAAATAGACGAGTTAACTCAATCGAGTTAGGCGCCTAGGAGAAAAATCGTCACGGTTTAGAGGCGCCTAGCGCCTAGACCGATTTTTGCAACAATACTCTTATAAGAAGAAGGTTGAGCTTGGTACATTTCAAATAGGGATGGCAATGGGTCAGGGAGAGCTGCATCCATCACCCGACCCACCTTATATTTTCTCCACCCACCCCCACCTCCAACCCGCATCGGGTGGACTTTTTCAAAACCCGCCCCCACCGGTGCGGGTGCCCACTACGGGTACCCACCACTTATCATCTTATTATTTTTTTCAAAAAAATAATATTTAAATTACTTACACATAATAAAATAATAAAATTCATTAGTGATAATAAAACATAAAATAATAGAAATATTTAAATATAATAACTAAATTGTTAATTTTTAAAAATAACCTTAGTAGTTTAGATATAAAAATAGTAAAAAGATACACGAAGTTATATAAACTTTTATAAGTAACTACATACTAGTACTTATTTTACTATTATATATATATATATATATATATATATATATATATATATATATATATACACACACACACACACACACACACACATGGTGGGACGGGTGGGGTTCTAGACGGGTTTTGTACATAGAACCCGAATCCAATTTGACCCACCGCAGGTTTACTTTTTAAAGACCCACATCGACCCACCACCCACCATCATAAAAAAAAAAAAAAAAAAAAAAAAAAAAAAAAAAAAAAAAAAAAAAAAAAAAAAAAAAACCGATCCATGTGGGACGAATATCCGCGGGACGTATTGAAATTGCCATTCCTAATTTCAAACATTTTTTCAATATCAAATGTGGTCAATTTTATAAAGTCAAAGGGTCAAAAGTGACCAAATTGATGGTTAAGAATCAAAATTGGAAATGCCTCGATCTATAATCGTAAATCAAAAGTGGCATTATCTCTTCAACAAATAATTTCAAACCTTTGTATATACTTATATCCAAATATGTTTTAAAAAATTGTAACGTCAAAAGTTAAACTTTTGTAATAACTAATAAGTACATCATGTTAAAGAATTATGGATCAACTTTTTACCTATGTAAAAGTTAAGCTCTGCAAGTTGCAATTGTAACTTTTCAAATTGAATCTAAATTAATAAGATGATAATATTGAATGGTGTATGAAGAAGCATAAATGCTTATTATAGGTACGTTGTAATAAATACATTGAAAACAAGTTTATCTTCTCACATAAATGTTGAACCCGTTACTACTCATTCAAAACAAGTTTATCTAAAAGTGGAGTAGTTGTGTGCCGACATCAAGTTTAAATTTAATGATTATCAACTAGAAAACATCATGGGAAAGAATAAGGTGTAATGCTGCCATCATGGAAAAATAATGTTGAGTAGTGCCAAAACTCAACAGATTATAATAAGGCGCCAAGGCGGTTTCAATAATGGATGGATTTATTCAACAAAAGTGATGATGATATAAACCATGTGGGGGGTTTAGGTAAGTGCTTCATCAATTCATAGTTGAGATAGATTTGACTTGTTGGGTGCTCGTAGCCAATTCTTTTATCATTTTAACTTGGGTACAAAGAAATTACTTTTTTTTTTTTTTTAATAATATTGATTTGTAAATTTACTCTTTTAATTATTCAATATTAGTTTTGTATAGGATTAAGGAAACTTTGGAAGAATGACCAGGGATCGAGTCTCACCAGCGACAGTGTGTGAGCAATCTCTCAATTTGAGGGGGGTTTCTTGTGCGCAGTGAGCACCGGTCTAGCCTCTGTGTTTCATGTTCAGTTGAGTCACCATGATTTACATCCTCCCAAATGCTCTGTCGGGCCGGGGCGTGGGGGGCCCTTAGGGTTGGGGTTCAGCCTTTTGGAAGAATATTAGTTTTGTAAAGATTAGGTAAAACTCAACACGGATGGGTGTTTCAATTAGGAGTCTTACAACAATATCGAAAATAACACAAGATTTTTTTTAATACTGCTAACACAAAGAGTCAATACCGCATCCATTGAGACTCAAATGCACAACCTCTCATATTGAAGAGTAACTTGATGTTACTAGGCCACAAGGTCCTTAACGAAAATAACACAAGATTTAAAAATACAAAAATCTCAATAACGAATTGTGAATTTTTTTAGTTCTGAAATGGAGAACATCAATTACTTAACATAACTACCATTCACTTTGAAGCAACTGAGTAGGGTGAGATCATATTTTTCTTTTGTTCATGGATGTACCATACATAGGATTTTGCAAGGGTGAAAAACTCATTTTTGATGGAAATTAAAGTCTTATACTAATGTTGAAGTATTATTTAATTACACTTTAAATTTATTTGACAAAATATGCTATTGTATGGCTCTGTATTTTATATTCATTTTTTACACATACTAGTTTTTATTATAGCAATGCTAAATTATCATTTTATTTATACTATAGTTTCATTTGACAATATACGTTACTAAATAAATTCTGTTTTTAGTTTCATTTTTCACTCACACACACACTAATTTTATTATAACAACACTAAAGTATCATTTTAATTATATTACAGTTTCATTTGACGATCATGGTCTACACGACGCTGTGGAAAAAAAAAAAAAAAAAAAAAAAAAAAAAAAAGAGAAGAGTGGAGTCATTTCATAAATATTACAAAATGTTGAAATTTGTGATATTTATGAAAATGATCATATCATTTGTTTCATTTTTTAAATTATTTTCAACCGTTAAATCTACTAGATCAATGGTTGAATTTGTTCACATGTTCTCAGTGAGGCATGGTTCTCATGAGAGTCGGAGCCTATATAGTGAATGCAATACATGATCTATTAATATTCTGTGACTGTAATATTTGAAATGAACTTGTGAATACAAAACAAAGTAATCAATTACATATATGTTAACATTGTGAGTTCGTAGTGTACGAATTGTAAATTTTAAAAAGATAAATTGTGAATATTTAATATGTAAATCACTAAATTGTAAACATTTTGACCGAATCCACCTTGCAAGGTGGACTTAAGTCCACATAATAATTTGCCAATCATTATTATGTTGACCATATTTTGTTTACTGTAAAATAATGTACATTCAGTATAAAAGTAATGTACATTCAGTACAAAAATAATGTACATTGTATTCAGGGGATGCACATTATTTTTGTTCTGAGTGTACATTATATTGTATAATGTAAATCCAGTACAAAAATAATGTACATTTAGTATATTAAAAATAGTAAATACCCAAAATGGTCCTTCGACTATAGTTAAATTCACAAATTGGTCATCGACTTTCAATTTCAACCAATTAAGTCCTTAACTTTGTAATTTTAACACAATTTGGTCCACTGTCTATTTGACCGTTTGTTGACTGTGATTTTTGAGGATATATATGTAATTTCATGGTCCATCGTCGATTTTTTAAGGTTCTACTTGCATTTCCAGACCGCACTGTTACATCTGAATCCATTGCCGAAAGCAATCTACCAAATCCGATCGCCTTTCTTCGTCCTCCCTTTGGATTCAATGTAGTTGAGTTTGTACCAGAGCAAAGAAGACGACGTGTTTTCGAACCAGTGCAACGTCATCCTGGAGGCCTCCACATGCTCCGACGAGAGCTGAAGGTTCTTCTGGAGATCGTCGATCACGGTCAACAAACGGTCAAATAGATGGAGGACCAAATCGTGTTAAAATTACAAAGTTAAGGACTTAATTGGTTGAAATTGAAAGTCGAGGACCAATTTATGAATTTAGCTATAGTCGAGGGACCATTTTGAGTATTTACTCTATTAAAAATTTACTTTTTGTTATGGTCAATATAACATTGTATGGACCATGGTCCACACAATAATTTGCCAAGAGATGGTCGGCAAATTATGCTGTGCATCCGTATGCACCATGCATGGTGCATACGGATGCAAAAACGACGTTGTTTTATTAAAAACGCGCGTCTCCCCTTAAAAAAAATTCAGGTTCGATTCCCAACAACAACATATGAACTAAAATTCCAGAATCGATGAACTATAATTCCAGAATCTAATCTATAAACTAAAAATTTCAGAATGAATGAACTAAAATTCCAGAATCTATGAACTAAAATTTCAGAATCGATGAACTACAATTCCAGAATCGATGAACTATAATTCCATAATCTATGAACTAAAATTCCAGAATGAATGAACAACATAATGTTGTTGCTGGGAATCAAACCTGAAACCCAAAATAGTCCATCGACTATGTCGTAATTACCAATTTGGTCCTCGACTATCATTCTTACCCAATTAAGTCCTCAACTATACAATTTTTACCCAATTTAGTCCTTTGTCAATTTGACTGTTTGTTGACTGTCAAAAGTAGAAATAAAGTTGTAATTTTACAAGTTTTCTCCTTCCTCCTCATTTAGCAGTGCCAAACCATGTAGCAATAAGCTCCGGTTGGGTTCTAAACCTGTCAGTATCGAAGTAGTGGTTATGCATCAGATAGCCCATGAATTTGATTTCCAACGATTTTTTGACGATCAAAATCTGATCGGAGTGTATTGCTGCATGGTTTGGCGCTGCTAAATGGAGAGGAAGGAGAAATCTTGTAAAATTATAATTTTATCCCGACTTTTGACAGTCAACAAACAATCAAATTAATACAAAAGACTAAATTGGGTAAGAATTGTATAGTTGAGGACTAAATTGGGTAAGAATTGTATAGTTGAGGACTTAATTGAGTAAAAGTTACATAGTTGAGGACTTAATTGAGTAAGAATGGTAGTTGAGGACCAAATTGATAATTATTGCATAGTCGAGGAACCATTTTGGATATTAACTCTTTTTATTTTAAGAGGAGACACGCTCTTTTAATAAAATGACGTCGTTTTTGCATCATACGGATGCACAGCATAACTATTCGAGATGGTCCTCCAACATTTGCAATTGTTATGCCGTGCAACCGTGTGTACCGTTCTTGGTACACACGGTTGAAAACGGCACCGTATAGTGCCAGGGAAGTAACGGTGCCGTTAGTGGCACCGTTTCACTCATCCCGATATTTAAAAAAAAATATATTATTATTATTGCCATAAAACGCCACTACACTCCTTTTTCCGCCATTTCCAACGTTTCGTCTCCAACAAGCTACACACTTCCTTCGCACTGTAGCAGTCTTCATCTCTCTCTCTGTCTACTCGGAGTCGCGATTTTCGCCGTCTTCATCTCATTGTCGCCGGAGCGTGTTTTGTTCACCATTGTCGCCATTTTCGCCATTTTCATTCTAGCATTGTCGCCTTTTATCATCGCATTCTCCATCAGGTATAATGTATTTTTGTGTTTTTTGACTGTTAACATTCATATTCGCTGTATATTCTTGTTATTTTTGACTAGGGTTTTGCAACACGATTTTGCATTTTTCTCAAACAGATCAATACTCTGTTTTTTTTCTGTTTGTTTGATTGTTTTTTGGTGTTTTCTGAAATGTTTGTGGACAAATAGTTGTGATATTGTGGATATATAGCTTTATACTTGTGGTTTTATAGTTTAATACTTATGCATGTCTGAAAATATCATTCCTCTCTTCAATTATTGTGTTTCTGAAATGTTTGTGGACAAATAGTTGTGATATTGTGGATATATAGCTTTATACTTGTGGTTTTATAGTTTAATACTTATGCATGTTCGAAAATATCATTCCTGTCTTCAATTAGTGTGTTTCTGAAATGTTTGTGGACAAATAATTGTGATATTGTGGATATATAACTTTATAATTGTGGTTTTATAGTTTAATACTTATGCATGTATGAAAATATCATTCCTGTCTTCAATTAGTGTGTTTTCTGAAATGTTTGTGGACAAATAGTTGTGATATTGTGGATATATAGCTTTATAATTGTGGTTTTATAGTTTAATACTTATGCATGTATGAAAATATCATTCCTGTCTTCAATTAGTGTGTTTTCTGAAATGTTTGTGGACAAATAGTTGTGATATTGTGGATATATAGCTTTATAATTGTGGTTTTATAGTTTAATACTTATGCATGTATGAAAATATCATTCCTGTCTTCAATTAGTGTGTTTCTGAAATGTTTGTGGACAAATAGTTGTGATATTATGGATGTATAGTTTAATAATTCTTATTTACAGAAATGGCTCGTGAACCTACACTCGCTGAGGCTCTTAGAGAAACAAAAAGAAGAAGAACAGAGTACCGGACAGCAGCAATTCTAGATTCACAAGCAGCTCAGAGCTCTAATCCAACTAGTGAACAACCAGCAGCAGCCCTAAATTCACAAGCAGCTCAGCGCTCACGCCCTGCTAAGGAAACAACTGTTGCAGAGACTTCAACGAGACGGCGCCGACGAACTAGAGAACACAGGAGAGATTACTTCAATACGAGGATGGGGCCAAAGCTGATGTTTGATCTTGTCCAGAGGCTCTCACCACGACAGAAACAAGCTGTCGTAGAAACTGGATTTGGTGGACTTCTTCATCTCCAACTCTGCACCAATGAATCAAAGTTGGTGCAATACCTGCTGGACAACTTTAATGTTTGCAGGTGTGATTTTGTATTAGATGATGATAGTCTCCACATTGAAGAGGAAGATGTCGAATACACGTTGGGAATCCCGCGAGGGCCTCTGAAGGTCAATGAGGGGACAAAGATGGAAGACACCTCAACCCGTGAATACAAACTGCTGCTGACTTCATGGAGAAGGAGGTGGGGTATTACAGCAGGCTCGCCAATAACTACACAGATGCCAGATGAGATTGTTAGGAGAGCTGATCATGGTGATGAGTTCAAGAGGGATTTTGTAGTCTTTGCCGTTTCCTCCATGCTTCGAGGAAACACAACACGCTACTCCAAGTACAGGATCTTAAACTCATTGATTGATGTTGATATGATTAAAGAGTACAATTGGTGCGCCTACACATACCAATCTCTCATTGACTCGATAGATAGTTACAATGAAGATAGAAAGAGAAGCTTTTGGGGGCCAATGACATTGATATTGGTCAGTTCTTATTGTCTTTAATCTAGTTGCATGAATTTTATGTAGTTGTAGGTGTATAACTAACAATTTATTATGGATATATATGCATGAAACTTGGAATATACTCAGTTTAATAAGATCCTTTATGTAGTTTAATTTGTGGATATATAGTTTTAAAATTGTGGATATATAGTTATGTGATTATGGATATATAGTACTCTGTGAATATATGAATGTATTACTCTGTGGACATACTGTTAATAATTCTGGATATATATTAATGTGTTTTTGGATGTATAGTTATGGGTTTATGGATATATATGCATGACACTTGGAATACACTCAGTTTAATGAGGTCCTTTATGCAGTTTAATTTGTGGATATATAATTTTAAAATTGTGGATATATAGTTATGTGATTATGGATGTGTAGTACTCTGTGAATATATGTATGTATTACTCTGTGGACATACTGCTAATAATTCTGGATATATATTAATGTGTTTTTGGATGTATATTTATGGGTTTATGGACATATATGCATGAAACTTGGAATATACTCATTTTATTAATATCATTTTTTATTTCTGAATTTTGTGGATATATAGTTTTAAAGTTATGGATATATAGTTATGTGATTATGGACATATAGTTATGCATTACACTGTGACCATGCAATTAAGAATACATGGATAAATTGTTCTAAATTCATCTTTAACATAATCTTCTGTAATTTGTAGCTGTTCTACTTTGATCGAGTAGAATTCAAAGGAATGAAGATCAACAGGACATACCCTAGCATACTTGCTTGGACAACCACGCTTGTAAGAAAGAGAGTCAAGGCTGAAAAGAGGGCTGGTGGGTTTGGAAAAGGAAGGGTTATCCCTAGAGTTAAGAAGCCAAGGACTGATGCTACCACCTCACTGCAACAACCTGCAGGCACTGCTGCTGCTACAACCTCACTACCACAACCTGCATTTACTGCTGCTGCTACTACTTCTTCTACTCCTGCTACTGCAACACCGACACCAACTACAAGTGAGCCACTCTCAAGTGTTGATCGGGTGACCCGTGTGCTCCAAAAGCTAGCATCAGATGTCCTGGAGTTTGGTGAAGCTATGTCTGAAATTGGAAAGCAGGGCGCACCTATTGAAGTCATGAAGAAAGCGTTCTCAGGGATATCAAACATGCTAGGTGCTGCAAGCGCAATTGAATCAACTTCCATTCCAACTGAATCTCAGTTGGATGACATATTCTTTGGGAGTGAAACCTTCACCGCTGCAGTGGATTCATTGGTGGAAGCATTTCAGAAGACAACAAGAACCATGGAATTTGAAGCTCCATCATTTGATTTGGGAATACACTGCAATGAATCGCAACCGCAGCCATGTGAGCATCACACAGAGCAAGTAGTTGAAGAGGACCTACCATTGGATGCTTTGGTTCAACAAATTGGAGAGGATGCAGGACTGTCAACGACCTTGGAAGCACAAGTAACTCCTCCACTTGTTAGGGTCCCATTTCAGAGATATGTTCGTCATGCCGCTGCTACTGATGCTGATGTTGATGACTTTGATTGGTAAATTTACAGTTTGTTATTTGCATTTGGCTTTAACGTTATGAATTTATAGTGCTAAAATTATGAATATAAACTTATGAACATTTTTACAACTGTGGACATATAGCTTTAAAATTGTGGATATATAGATATAAAATTATGAACATTTTAAATCTGTGAATATATAGTTCTATGATTATGTACATATATGTTTAATATTATGGATATAAAGTTCTAATACTGTGGATATATAAACAACAGTGCCATGCAAGAAAGTGAGTCTGATGTTGATGACGTGACTGTTAGGATGAGACCCCAGCGACGATTCAGGAACAAACCTCTTTGTTTGAGGTCACCATACTGGACACAGAATGCAGGTTTTATACGCACTACAACTCCACGGGAAAAAATCATTTCAAACTATGCATTCTTGAGTGTGTCTACCGAACACCCAGAAGAGTATGTTTGAACACATATATTTATAATAACCTTTAAATTACTTAGATAGTTCATATTATTATAACTATTGGTGTTATTATTATTATTATTGTTATTTTGGTGCTGTAGTGAGTTGCTGTTCAGCTATGGTGACTACTACCTAACAAGGCGTCACTTCTCAACTTTGAGCAATGGTGAGTTGGATATAGACTTCTTGAATATTTGGTCTTTGCGGCTAACTTTGAAGAACACAGAACGAGCTGTTGGGATACCAAAACGCGTATTCTTCACCACACTGCCACATGTAAGAGTTATTTTTGACATGCAGATGCAC
The DNA here is from genome assembly GCF_001879475.1 of Ipomoea nil. Taxonomy (NCBI): domain Eukaryota; kingdom Viridiplantae; phylum Streptophyta; class Magnoliopsida; order Solanales; family Convolvulaceae; genus Ipomoea; species Ipomoea nil. The sequence continues at coordinate 1,012,889 of NW_017617690.1, read as the reverse complement.
ATTTTTAAAAATCTAGTACTCTAAGCCTTTTGAATACTCATTTTTTGCATTTCTGTGTATTCAAAAACAGCTGCAGCTTGATCCATCTGATGATTGGATGAAAAGTCTCCCAGCTGAGAAAAGGATGGAAAATTTCAATGATAGATTGAATTATGAAATATCAAGTTTTGGAAACCTGGAAATCAGTGATGCAGACCTTGTAAGATCTATTACACACACTTAATTTAATAATTTAAGATTTTATTATTGATATATATGCATGAAGCTTGGAATATACAAAGTTTAATAAGATCCTTTATAAAGTTCTGAATTTGTGGATATATAGTCTTAAAATTGTGGATATATAGTTATGTGATTATGGATATGTAGTACTCTGTTAATATATGAATGTATTACTCTGTGAACAGACTGTTAAGAATTCTGGATATATGGTAATGTAGTTTTTGGATGTATAGTTATTAATTTGTGGATTTATATGCTTGAAGCTTGGAATATACTCGGCTTATTAGGATCTTTATAAATTTCTGAATTTTGTGGATATATAGTTTTATAATTATGGATATATAGTACTCTGTCAAATATGAATGTATACCCATGCAGTTAACAGTACCTGGGTATGTAGTTGTTTCAAATAATAACCTTTTGTTTTGGAATTAGATATTTTTCCCAGTGCATCGCCATGCACACTACTTTGTTGTGTGCATAAATGTCAAGGAATCCAAGGTTCAGGTGATAGACAACAAGGAATTGCCTGTTGGTGTTTCAGAGCTTGATAAATATGGGGACTGTCCATACAAACTGGTAGCTTATATTATATTAAAAAATCTCCTTATTGTCACCTATATATTGAATTTAAAACATTATGAACATTGAGCTAATTTTTTACCAGATTGAAGCATTCAAGGCGTACCTGGTAGCAGGACAATCCACCTTGACTCACAAACTGAACAGCATGCCAGTAGAGTTCCTTGCCATGCACTGGAAAAATGCAGAGAATGTCACCGACTGTGGCATATATGTAATGCGGCATATGGAGAGTTACATGGGTGGAGCTCTCGAGAACTGGAATCCTGGGTTCAAGAAACATATGCGCACGAATGTAAGAGTAACATAAATATATTACATTCCAACTACATCAAAAAGTGATGAAAAAATTACAATGAACTAGTTATTTATTTTTCTTATTTTACAGGCTAGCTTCATTTTTGAGTTGAGGGCAAAGTATGCTGCTTGTATCATCATGTCAAAGCTGAACAGCGTCAAAGGCGAGGTCAAGAAAGCTGCAAAGATTGAAGACAAGAAGAAGTAAAACTGGAAAGATCAATGAATGTTTTTGTGGATGAATATTTTAATATTTTCTGTTCTTATGGTCGTTTTGTAACAACTCTATCACAATTTTTGAAATTCGATCTATGAAATTCACTGAATATATAGTTCTCATATTATGGACATGTAGGTTTAAGATTGTGGATGTATGGATATAAAATTATGAACATCTTACATAAGTATAAACATACCGTTCAAATATTCATATATTCATATTTCAAGAATTATGGACATATAGGTTTAAGATTGTGGACATATTGATATAAAGTTATGAATATTCGTTCAACTGTGAACTTACATTTTACATAAGTGATCAAGTTCACCAGTTTACATATTGATATATAGCTTTAATATTGTGGATATAATGATATAACATTATGAACACTTTTACTAATTTGACACACAATTCCAATATTTTGTGGTCATATAGTTCTCAGAATTATGGACATATAGGTTTAAGATTGTAGACATATTGATATAAAGTTATGAATATTCGTTCAACTGTGAACTTACATTTTACATAAGTGTAAACATCAAGTTCACCAGTTTACATATTGATATATAGCTTTAATATTGTGGATATAATGATATAACATTATGAACACTTTTACTAATTTGACACACAATTCCAATATTTTGTGGTCATATAGTTCTCAGAATATGTATGTATAGCTCTAATATTATGGATATATAGCTTTAGTATTATGGATATGTAGCTTTAATATTATGGATATATAGCTTCAAACCTGCAAATCAACAAGTACTAAAATTTTGAATACACAGATCAAACAACTTGTAAATTCATATCCTCAAAACAGCTAGCTACCAACTGGTATTAACCCCACTCTCAATCTACAACTGCGTTATCATCTACATCATTACTATACTGACAAAACTCCGAACTCCCAGAACTTGGATGTACAAGGTACCCATCCCCGGCAATCTCAGATAGACTTTCCAAAACCAACGACTGAACAGCACCCTTTGTACTCGAAGCAACTTTATTTGCAGCACTCCTCCTCCCCCTTGCAGCACTGTACTTCTTTTCAATAACACTACTCCTCCTTACGTTACGCTCACCTTTTGATCTCCGGTTTGAAGGATTTTGAATGACACCACTTGAAGATGAAACACCGCACTCTTCAATATGCACATAGCCAATCTCAGCTTCAACCTTTTTCTTTGCTTCCTCAACTGCTTCATCACAGAACTGCCAAGTTACACTGTTATCTTGACTAGATGAAATCAGTCTTTGAAACTTTCTGCAAATCTCCTGATGGACAATTTAATTAAGTCCTCGCAAGTGCACGAGTCAATTGTAGTTTTAGCGTGCAATAGCAAGGGTCGAACCCACAGGGAATTGTACGATGCAATTTAATTACGTTTTAATTAAAACTGGATGATTTAAGGTAATAGGATCAAATGCCAAAAGTAAAATCCATAAAACTCGGAAAGATAAACAATGAAATCATACCAGAAAGCAGAATAACAAATAGATTAAATTAAACGACAATCAACATAGTTTAAACGCACAAATTGAAAACGCACGAATTGATATGTAATAGAGTAATAAAAGTCTAAGAACATGAATTTAATTAGCAAAGCATTTTAATATCAACCCTTAAAAGTAAATATAATAAAACTTAATAAATAAAAGCAAATAAAGCTTAGCAATAAAAATAAAAATAATTACGCAATGCAAATATAATAAAGCTGCAGATTATATTGACTCTACAATCTAGGTTCAATTTCAAATACATAAACTGCCAACCAATAAAATAAAATGAATAATTGAAGAGAGTTATGAATTGAGTAGATGAATTAAACAAAACCACAAAAATGAATTAACAAATAGAAAGAATAAAGAGATTTGAAGAATTGCCAAAGAATTAACTAAAACAAATAGAATTGTTCTGCCAAACCAGAGCACGTTGCTGCTTCACAGAAATTGATTGTTGTTGCTGCCTAGGAAGTAATCACCGCCCGAAACTGCTTTGCACCGAATTGAAATTACAATTGTTCAGGAAATCTTTGCCACCGCCTCCGGAATTAGTCCGGGGCAAAACTGATATCCGGATTGATCAACCTTGGACTCCTTTTATACTATTGGCGTACCTCCAATTTCTGCATCGAGACTTCGCTCCAACTTTTCTCCCGCTCTTCCGCTTTTCAATCGGATCTTGAAGATGACCGAGCCGCTGTCGCAAATTGTCCGTTCGGCTCTGTTTGTTCGCGGGCACGGAAGACTTATTCTTTAGTTAAATAAATTACAATTAAAAGATAAACTAGAATCCTTATTTAACTAGCTAACTAAAACTATAATAACAATAATAATCTTATTAAATTGACGTTAAGAATTTATTAGACTTACAAAAATTAATAACAAAATAACAAAACTAAATTAATAACAAAAACAACCTTAAAAATCAACAATATTAATAAAACTAAATATAACAATAATAAATAAAAATAAATATAAAATAAACTAATTATTGCAAATTAACTATAAAAATATTATTTAAAATAACAATCAAAATACTATTTATCATCTCCACAACCCAAATTGAAGGAGGGACACCAACTCTACAAAACATTGAACCAGTATTCACATCCCTACCATCAGCAACCTTTTTAGTCCACCTTTTCATGATATATTTGTTAGGAATACTTGAAACACAGTGTATATGAAGAATGCGTAAACAATGGCAGCATAAAATTCCTAACTCCGAAATCAACTTGCAACTACACGAAATGTCTAAGGTTGACAACTTAAAACTGACTTCATGCCTTATAATATCTATATCTGGACGCCATACGTGATACTTGAACTGACAACCTTCATTCAACACCATTTCTTGATGACAGGCATTGCCTTTCATGAATTGTTCCTCAAACAAAAAATATATCTCAATCGTATATACCTCTCTAGCGTGTAACAGAAGTTTTACGTGCTCCATCATCATGTTGGGTACCCCTTGAGTACAACGAAAGTCTTCACCATTCTCTTTGCTCCTCCATTCAGAAGTTACACTAACAAACGATGAATAAAAATCACATAGACCTACAGTCTTGGACAGCCTTCTTGAAATCGAATGGTTAGTAGTTTCACTCCTTTGCGATGATAAAATGCCCCCTGAAAAATAGTCCTTATTGAATGCTGGACACCACTTCTCCCTACAGTCATATAGCTTTTGTATCCAACTATTCTTGTGGCACTTGTAGTCAGTCACCAACCTGAAATGATAAGACATATGTTCAGAACTCTAATGCTATATATCCACAGTTCCAATATAATAAAACCACAAATTGAATGCATATAATACAAACAGAAAGCTCACTGCTTCACTACTACATGTTCAGACAACTAATACTATATATCCATAATTGTAATATTATATATCCACAATTCCAATACTATAAATCCATAAATTGCATGCATATAATTTAGAGACAAACAGGAAGCTCACTGCTTCACTAATACATGTTCAGACAACTAATACTATATGTCCATAATTCTAACACTGTATATTCACAATTCCAAAACTATAAATCCATAAATTAAATGCATGTAACTCAGGAACAATCAAGAAGTTCCATTCTATACTACAACATGTTCACATAATTCTAATACTATATATTCATAATTCTAATACTATATGACCATAATTCTAATACTAAACATCCATAATTCAATTACTGGAATCGAAAAAGGAAAAAAAAAAAAAAGTAGTGGACATACCTTGTCCAATAAAATTCAAACTCAGCTTCAGTCTCTGTGTATTTCAACACACAGTTAAACATATCTAAGAAATCCTTGTTATTCCTTAACGCCTTGATATGCTTCTTCGAATTCTCGCCAATATGCCATATGCAAAGACGGTGACGTGATGTTGGAAACACCTGACAAATAGCAGCAGCCATGGATGCACATTGATCTGTCATGATAGTCTGTGGACATTTCCCATTCATAGACCTTAAAAATGCTCTAAACAGCCACACAAATGATTCTATCCTCTCATTCATCAGAAAACCACATCCAAACATTACATTCATGCAATGGTGGTTCATCCCTACAAAAGGGCCACAAATCATATCATATTTATTAGTGCGATAAGTTGTATCGTGCACTAATAAATCCCCAAACAACTCATAGTCTTGTCTCATCCGACCATCCCTCCAAAAAAAACTGCATAGTCTTGAATCACAATCAACTTCAAAATCAAAGAAAAAATCAGACTCAGTCGACTGCCTCTTCCTAAATATTTCAATTAATGAGTTCGAATCGGTTCCATCCAAACGCTTTGATGTATCAGAAGCAATTGAATTATAAGCATCTCGATTAGTGAAGCCAACTAATGGAGACCCCCCTGCTTGATGTTTCAAGAACCTAATACCATCTGCCATTGCAACACCACTCTTCTTCAAATCTTTTAAATATAACAGTTGATTATCACCCACATTTCTATGTGAACGCAGAAGATGACTCTTGTCTACAGCACATAACTCGTGATTGTGCACTTTTACATGTTTTGTAACCGTCCACAACCCATCCTCACCGACGTCAAACTGAACACATGCACCACACCCTGACCTTGTGTCAATTTTTGAATATGCCCTAACACCAGCATTTGCCTTAACCTTAAAACCAGCTTTAGAACACATAAACATCTTCATTTGGACTGTTTTGCTATATACCTTGCACCGTTGATTACCCTTCCTCACACTAAAACCAACTCTATATGCATAATTGTTATACAACTCATACGCTTCAACCCCGTTACTTACAACAACACCAACCAAATCTTCATCAACTGCAAATGCAATATATAACCTCAAGTATACTAAATAATACACGTTCCATTGAAAATATAATTCCTATGTAGAGGGGGTGCGGGGAATGCCGAATAAATCCAGCCATGCTCTACAAAAGGAATAACATTTTCCATGGAAAAAGAATGAACATATAACAATGCTGAACACTGTGAATTATGATCATATAAAACTACATATAGACCTGGATTAGAAGAAGAACCATCAATGTCTAACTCTATTGGATCTGAACTTGGTGAATCAACAACAACATCTTCACTGACTGCATAGTGTTAAAAGCCAGAACAGAGTATCAGTTTAGAAATTTGTGGATGTATAGTATTATAATTCTGGATGTATAGTGATAGAATTCTGGATATAAAGCTCACAGTTTCTGGACATAAAAGTTCAATAATTATGGATATACAATCCAGAACAGAGTATCCATTCACAAAATCCTTGATATATACTACTATAATTCTGGATATATAGCTCACAACTTCTGGTTTTATAGTTCAAAGATTATGGATATATATTTCGTTCATTCAGAAAACCATAAACACATAAACACCAAGAGTTACGAATGATCTCAGACTAGAATCACATAAACATCACATACACAATAAACATCACACTAAATATAAACACCTACACAATATATCACACTGCAAAAATCGCAAACGACCACAAATCCATAAAAATCAAACTGCAAAATAACCTGGAACCGTATGCAATTCATCGCCTGCTTCATCTCTCTGATCTAATGCCTCGTCTCTCTGGTCTACTGCATCATCCATCATGAGATCCATACAATAAACCAGGAAAATGACTGCGATCGCTATTGCGATTGCGATTTTACGTATACTGCAATCAAAACGCCAAACTACCAAAAAATCGCAAAACTACCAAATATGATATGAATAACGCCGCTAACGGCCATCCAATTTTATTTTTTTTTTGATTTTGTGCGCGCCGTGTCGTTTTTTTAGTAAAATGGCGCCGTTTTGCAACCGTATGCACCTTGCTAGGTGCATTCGGTTGCACGGCATAAGTTGCGCAACATTTGTATCCCAAATTACAAGGCTTACAGAAGAAATTGTATTTCACTAGCTGAGCCCACTAACACAAGCCCATAGTTAGTTGGTCCTTCATTGGAGCTTTTTGGTACATATTTGTCACTTGATGCCCATATGGCCATATGGCATTTTAATATTTTATTATTCTTTCATAGAATAAAAGAATAATAAAATAATAATATTATAATATTTGTTTTAAAAAAATATTTTTCTTTTACTCTACAAAATACATTTAGCTAATAGTATACAAAAAGTTTTAAATATTCAAAATTAATTATGAGAAATATATTTATATTTTGAAGCTAAAAATTTTAATTTATAGATCACATTACTTTATGCTTTAATCTTTATATAAATAGGCTTTACTTGAACACTACAGTGAAATCTCATAACCCTATATGTCTCCGAAGTATTTCACACAAAGCTTTGAAGCATCGGTTGTTATATAGTCTTACTATAGTCCATAATGCTATGTGGACCATTATTGTTGCTAAAATGAAATTAGTGTGTGTGAAAAATAAAACTAAAAAACAAAACTCATTCAACAACGTATTGTCAAATTAAATTGTAGTATAATTAAAATGATACTTTAATGTTGTTAAAATGAAATTAATGTGTGTGAAAAATGAAACTAAAATTCAGAATTATACAATAACATATATTATCAAATGAACGTGGACTCGTGGAGTGTAATTAAAACAATACTTTATCATTATTATAATTAAACTAGTGTGTGTGGAAAATGAAATAACAAAATAGAGCTCATACAATAATTTATATTGTCAAATGAAACTATACCTCTCTTTTTGTCTCATTTTATTTATCCTATTTATTATTCATTGGTCAAACTAACATTTTTTTGTGTGTGTGTTTATTTTCTTTAGTATTTTTTTAACATATTTTTAAATTTTATTTATTGTATTTAATAGTATTTTTAGTGTAATTTCTAAATATATTGATACTGTTAATTGCTACGTAAGCAATAATTAAACAAACACGAGACCAAATAAAGCAAGTAGATATCTTTATTGATCACGGTGAAGGCCCTAAGTACAATCTACTTGGTTGCTCTGAGTGCCGACTGACTGCAGTCGGGATTCTCTAACAACAACCTATCGATCGTCCAAAAGTCCCTCACACTGTAGCTAATGTGGGTATTTATAGCCGCTGCGCCGGAGACACAAATCCGGTCGTTCGGCATGCTCTCCACGTAGCCACCACGTGTCATCTTCCCGGGTGCCCTGTCTGTCGTCACAAGGAACCGCCACGTGTCCTTTGCCAGCTCTCGCGCCAATGGGCTACCGCTCGGTGGTCGACACTATCGTTCGGGCAACTCCCGGTCAGATCCCGACCGGGTTCCTCACAAGAAGACCGACTTGTTACCTGCAAAGACAAGAAGAAAAAGACAAAGGCATACCAGCCGGGGTAAAATAATGTCGGTCGGGATATTCCCTACCAAGAGCCCCCCAGCCCGGGCCTTTTTTACCGTCCGGGAAAAAACGGGACGGGATGAAGAAGCCCAACCGTCAGCCATCGAACCGACCAGCCAGCTGTCATTCCTTCCCTCGCCATGTGTCGGCCACTGCGACTGCAACAGTCGCCTCGGAATCAGCGCGGGTCGTGTCACGCAAGTGGACTCGTTTCCCGCCTAAATGCTCTCCTATAAATAGGCCCTTGAGGCCCTCATTTGAACTTTCTCCAAAATCTATCGCTTCGATCGGTACCCTCAGAGAGTCCCAAGCAGAGCACCTCAGCAAGGCAGTCGAGCAAAAAGACTTCAAGACTATTTTCGCAAAGCACCTCCAATCGGTAAGCTCTCCTCTCCTTATCTTTTGCTTTATTCTTAGCTTTGCATAGGAATAGGGTAGGACTAACTCCGATCTAACTTCCCGACCCCTGTACTAACCTCGATCGACCTTTAGGTAGAAAAAACATGTCGGACTCAGATAGCCAGAACGTCTCCGTCGCAGACTACGACAACACGCTCGAACAGAGCAGCGAGGAGGTGGACATCATGTCCTACTCTCAGGAGGTCGAGCAACGACCACAACAGATCCCCGACCGAGCCCCCGAGCCAGCAGGGTCGTCAAGCTCATCGGGGAGATCGGGATCAAGCTCCAGCGGGTCGGGGAGCGACGACAGGTCCACGAGCGGACGAAATTCCCTGGCTGAAGATGCCAGGGGAACGCCTACGAGGGTAATAGGGGATTACCCTCAAACCGAGCCCCAAGAGGGCAATCGGGCAGGCGAAGCAGAAGCGGTCGAGGGAGACCCGGCCGGGCCGGCGGCGCCAAGCGGGGACGGGTTTGAGTTCCTTAACAGCGAAAGCGTCGAAGGCCAAAAGAGCTTGCTAACAAAAGGAGAAGCAAGCAGAATTGTTGCAACTCTTGCCGGTCGGGTCGAGTTCGACACTAGCAGGCAGCTCGGGAACGTCATCGAGCGACACCAGGGAAAGTGGCTCGGGATGCACTACGACTCCCTCATGGCCCCGATCACTTTCCCTTTCTCGAGCCTCCTCACCGCATTCCTGGGCTACTACCAGGTTATGCCCGGACAGATCTGCCCGAACGCGTACCGGATAATCGCGTGCTTTCCCCAGATCTGCAGTCGGCACAACTTAGCCTGCACCATGGAGCTGTTCAACTTCGTTTACCAGGTGAAGATGTTGGCAGCCGCGTACGGGGGTGGATTCCTGATGACCCAGTCCCGAGCAGACAAGTGCTCCATTGTGGGGCTGCCCGGGAATAACCGGGGGTGGAGAAACCGGATCTTTTCAGTGAAATATGATCCATGGATCCTCGCGGTCGAGAGGGTCTGGAGTCAGCGTTTCCGAAAACAAGTTATCCCAACCGAGACTCAGGCCCTTATAGACGTCGTTACCAAAATCTCGGGCGAGATTTACGAATATCAAATCTTCAAGACGCCCGAGTCCCTCGAAGCGGCCAACTTGCCCGAGCCCGTATACGATATGCCCGAGAAGTACAAGCCCGAACCCCGGGGCGTTACGATCGCAAGGATGCCCGCCCGGGGAAAACGAAAGGGCAAAGGTTCAACATTAACCTTCTTTTCTGACCTTAATAGCCCGACCGGGCCTTTAACTCGATCTAACCCTTTCTTTTGTTTGCAGTCGTGACCGGCTGATAGAAGGTTGCCGGTCGTCCAGGCATCCGGGCAAACAGTTGGCACGTCTCACATTCCCGAGCTAACTTTTCACAGTCTAGCTGGAGGGACGGCCAATAGTACCCGATCAGCATGATACGACGGGCTAACGATCGGCCTCCTTGATGTGAAGAACATATCCCCGAATGCAATTCCTTCATGACCAGATCGGCCTCAAATGCGGTCAAGCAACGCATAAGAGGGCCTCCATACGATCGCCTGTAGAGACAGCCGTCCAAGACTTGGAACCTCGGGGCTCTAAGCTTGGCCTTCCGAGCACGCTGAGGGTCGTCTGGGAGCCGACCGTGCTCGAGGAACTCCTTCAGATCGGTGATCCAGCTGTCTTCTACCGGTTGGATCGGATTGACCGGTAGGCGATGGATGCTATGTCTCGGGATCACCAGAATCCGAGCTATCTTTGACATGTGTTCCGGGGCGTCTTGAGCCAACCTAGACAAGATGTCCGTGTCGGCATTATCTAATCGGGGTATATGCCGGACGGTATACCCCCGGAACTGAGCAAGCTTTTCCATGGCTAGGTCTCGATATAGCTGTAGACGCTCTCCATTGACTTCATAATCTCCGAGAACCTGCCCGACCACGAGCGCAGAATCCGTTTGAGCTCGAATGTATTCAGCCCCCAGGTCCCGAGCGCACTGTAAGCCATTGATGAAGGCTTCATACTCGGCTTCATTGTTGGTCGGATGGAACTGATACATAAGGGCAAAATAAACTTTGAATCCTTCTGGGCTCGTGACCACTACTCCTCCTCCTGCCCCTTTCTTGCTACTCGAACCATCAGTAGCCAACGACCACCACTCAGCCTCGGGATCCGCAACCTCGGGAGGTCGGGTATCCCGAGCGGTGCACTCGACCAAGAAGTCAGCCAAAGCTTGACCTTTGATGGCAGGTCTCGGTCGGTATTCGATCGCGTACTGGGTCAGCATTAACGCCCACTTGACTAGGCGACCGGATGATGAGGCAGTTCGGAGGACTGGCCCTATCGGCTGATCGGTCAACACGCGAATTGCTCGACCCTGGAAATAGGGAGCCAACTTCTTCGCGGCAATGTATAAGGCGTAGACGACCTTCTCTAACCGGGAGTACCGGAGCTCGGGACCATGTAGCGCGTGGCTTACATAGTACACCGGTCACTGGACCCCTTCCGGATCGGTTCGGCACAATACTGCGCTTACTGCACGATCGGAAACGGCGAGGTATACGTCTAGCTCTTCTCCGAGCTCGGGCTTTGAGAGCACAATTGGCGACATGAGATACTCTTTCAGCTCATCAAAAGCCGCTCGGCATTCTTCGTCCCAGACGAATCCATTAACTTTCCGCAATACCTTGAAGAAAGGTAAAGCACGCTCGGCTAACTTTGAGAGGAACCGGCTGAGAGCTGCCAACCGACCGGTCAATTGCTGGACCTCCCGAACGGTAGAAGGTGGTTGCATGTCCAGAATCGCTTTTACTTTGGCCGGGTTGGGCTCGATTCCCCTCTTGGTCATCATATAGCCGAGAAACTTGCCGGTCTGAACCGCAAATGTGCACTTGGTCGGGTTTAGCCGTAACTGGTACTTCCTCATGATCTGGAAGCACTCCCTGAGATCCTGAGTGTGGTCGGATCGGTCTCGACTCTTGACCAACATATCATCTATGTAAGCTTCCATCGTTCGGCCTAACAGATCGGCGAAGAGCATATTGACCATCCTCTGGTAGGTGGCTCCCGCGTTACGGAGGCCGAACGACATCACTCGGTAGCAATACAGCCCGTCCGGGGTCACGAAGGCTGTCTTGCTCTCATCTTCATGGTGCATCATTATCTGATGATATCCTTTAAACGCATCCATGAAGCTCATCAACTCGGCCCCGACCGTTTCGTCGACCATCTGATGGATACTCGGTAGAGGATACGGGTCGAGCGGACATGCCTTGTTGAGGTCGGTGAAATCTATGCACATCCTCCAAGCTGGGGGCTTCGGAACGAGAACAATGTTGGCCACCCATTCGGGATAGATCACCGGTCGGATGTGCTCGATCGCTGCCATCTTCTTAACTTCTTCTTTGACAAACTCGCGGCGATCGGAAGAAAGGTGCCGGGTCTTCTGTACGACCGGTTTTGCTGCTGGATCGACGGCTAACTTGTGACAGATTACCGATCGATCGATCCCGGGCATATCCTCGGGCCCCCATGCAAAGATATCGGCATACTCCCGGAGTATGGCCAAGATGTCCGCCCGGAGCTCGGGGGTGAGGGCCCGGCCAATCTTAATCTTCCTGTCCGGTCGGTCCTCGGACAGGGGAACTTCTTCTATCTCCTCGGAAGGCTCAGGTTGTTCCTTCCGATCCTTAGCCTCTTCCTTGGCTATGGTGTTCACCCGGGAAGACGGACCGGAATCACGTCTATTGACCGCTCGGGTGTAGCACTTCCAGGCGGATTGGACGTCGCCGCGGACTACACCGACCCCGTTGGGGGTGGGGAATTTCATGCACAAGTGGGGCATAGAAATTATCCCACCGATCTTCATAATGGCGGGTCGGCCCAAGATAATGTTGTGGACGCAATGGAGGTTGACCACAACAAACTCTAGCTCCATCTTGATCGACTTTGGGGATGTGCCGATCTCAACCGGGAGCGTTATTTTTCCCTCGGGGTAAACAAGAGCCCCGGTAAAACCCGACAGTGGTACACCGACCGGAGTCAGCTCCTTCCTGTCAAGTCCTAGTTTCTCGAATACGTCCAAATAAAGGACGTTCACACTGCTGCCAGTGTCCACCATAACTCTCTGGACATCCGTCCCTTTCACATCAATTGTGACCACGAGCGCCTCCATGCCATGGTCACCGCTGTTGGGCTGATCTTCGAGGGTGAAGGTTATGGGCTCCATCTTTTGCCTCTTCCCGGTCTCCCGGGAATCCACTATGGCGACCGGGCAATTACTCCTCGGTCGGGAAGCGTCTTCCAATCCACCAAAAATGACGTGGATGGTCGGCTTTCCTGCTGGTCGGCTGCTAGACGGAGGGTCAGAGTCCCGTCGGTCATCGCGACGATCATCTCTTCGATCGTCTCTTCGGTCCTGACCTGACCGATCGGAGCGTCCATCACGATCAGAGCGATCGGAGCGGTGATGGGGACGCCGGTGATCTCTCCGATCGGTGTTCCTCTTGGGGTCTTCTCTCCTCCCCACACACTTGTCCAACTTCCCAAGATTGAGCAAATCCTCCAACAGTTGGCGCAAGTGGGTACACTCTTCAGTGTCATGCCCGGCACATCGATGGTAAGCGCAATGCTTACTCTTGTCGGGGCCGTCTCGATCGGGATGGGGGAGTTTGATGAGATTGCAGGACTGGGCGTACTGCATGGCCTCCGCTGCGGATCGGTTCAGGGCCGTAAACTCACCAGGCCTGGTGCGGGATCGGGGATGGTCATCACCCGATCGGTGTTCCGCCCGGCCGGCCGGTTTACGGGACGAAGACCCGACCTCCTGCGCGCGCTTTACGGCATTCGCCTCGCCGGCGTTGGCATAATCTGTGACCCTTCGAAGGGCCTCCTCGTATGTGGCCGAGGGGTGTAGAATGAAGTCCTGGTATAAATAACCCGCCCGGAGGGAGATATGAAGCATATGGGTGGCGGTCGCATCATCCATGGGCTCGACCTCCCCGACCGCCGCCTTCCATTTGATGAGGAAGTCGGTCAAGCTCTCCCCTTCAAGCTGCTTGGCCTTCTCCAGATACATATAGGGCTTCCTCACCACCTTGGAAGTGATGAACTTCCTCACAAACTTGATCGCCAAGGTGTAAAACTTGTCGATCGAACCCGGCTGCAAGGTCCGGAACCATTCCGCCGCTCGACCGGTAAGCGTGGAATAAAATGCCCTACACATTACGGCGTCTGATACGCCCTTCAACATCATATTGATGTAGAAGTCATTGACATGGACCTCGGGGTCCGTCCGGCCATCATAACTCTTCTCTCCAGAGACCTTTAAATCAAGCGGGTAAGGCTGAGCCATCACCGCCGCTGTAAAAGGCGTCTGATGCAAGGTCGATTGGTCGACCGGGGGTGTTGCAGGGTGCGCGTTTCTGAATTGCGCAAACACCGCCTGGAGGTTATAAAGCAATCCTCGGGTCTCATTGAGCTTGGCGGCTTGGACAGCTTGGGTTGCGTCCCGAGCGCGTCGTCGTCGGTGAGATCTGGACCCGCTATGCCCGGTTGAAGCCTCCTGGCTGGCTTCCTGCATCTGTACGTCTTCCTGCTGGCGGTTCAGGTCTTGGGGCCCCAAACGCTGCCGCATCTCCGGTCGAAGACGATCAAAAGCTGCCGCTCGGGCAACTTCTTCGGGGTCCTCCGCTTGGGCGGGAACCTCGGCTGCTTGCTGGGCCTGCCGTGGTGCCTCCATCGCATCAGCACCCCCCGACCCCAACCGCGAACGAGCCGAGCGTCGAGCTCGGGAAGCGGGTTGATGCTGCGGCTCTACTTGTGCGGCCGGGTAAATTGGAGGGGCGGCGGCTGGAGCCGTGTACGCAGGCGTATATGGTGGATAGCCAACCGGGGGCGTGTAATCCATCGGTTGGCCAGGCCAATACCCGTACGGCGGAGGTGGGACCGGGTATGGATACTGGCCGGGATACATCATCGGCGGTTGCGGATATGGCTGACCGGGCGTTGGGTACCCCGGTTGAATGTAGTTCACCGGCTGTTGGGCGGCCGGGTATGTGTTGGATGGATGTGGTGGTGAGAGATTGAGGTTGAGGTCCATGGTCTGACCTTGTTGTTGCGTCGCCTGATGGTCGGATGAACTGGCTGCATCCGCCTGGTCGTCAGCAAAAAGGTTTTGTGCCCACGGATACATTGTTAATGAAGGAGCAAGTGCTTGTCAAGACGTTTGCTTTCTTGCACGGATCTCCACAGACGGCGCCAAAATGATACTGTTAATTACTACGTAAGCAATAATTAAACAAACACGAGACCAAATAAAGCAAGTAGATATCTTTATTGATCACGGTGAAGGCCCTAAGTACAATCTACTTGGTTGCTCTGAGTGCCGACTGACTGCGGTCGGGATTCTCTAACAACAACCTATCGATCGTCCAAAAGTCCCTCACACTGTAGCTACTGTGGGTATTTATAGCCGCTGCGCCGGAGACACAAATCCGATCGTTCGGCATGCTCTCCACGTAGCCACCACGTGTCATCTTCCCGGGTGCCCTGTCTGTCGTCGCAAGGAACCGCCACGTGTCCTTTGCCAGCTCTCGCGCCAAAGGGCTACCGCTCGGTGGTCGACACTATCGCTCGGGCAACTCCCGGTCAGATCCCGACCGGGTTCCTCACAAGAAGCCCGACCTGTTACCTGCAAAGACAAGAAGAAAAAGACAAAGGCATACCAGCCGGGGTAAAATAATGTCGATCGGGATATTCCCTACCATATATAAATTTTGTATACTAATACTAAACTTAATATTATAAAAATTGAATTAAAAATAACTTAAGTTAAATCTTGTTAATAGAATCAGACACACAATTTCATGTCAATAATTTTTTTTTTTAAATGTTACTTCAGCTTAATTTCATGTCATTTTTTAAAGTTCATTGTTTCTTGATTTCTTGTAAACAACGCCGAAAAGATCACAAGATATCCGTCCCGGCATCGGCTTCTTCACTTCTTCTCCCTCACTCTGAATCGGCTTTTTGACAAACCCCTCTTTCTCACCTCAACTTCCGACAAAATAATGGCGATGGCTCTATCCAACTCACTGGTTCTATCCAAATCCAAGCCACTGCATTTATCCTCTGGTAATTTAATACTCCCAATTAGTTTCATATTCGGAACAATAATCTATTTTCTGAATTCTGTTTTGTTTCATTTCTTTTCTTTCTATTTTTGGGCTTGTTAACTGGTAAGAAATATATCAGATTGTTGGTGTAATGAAGAAAGATCGAGGTTTAAATGTGGGAATTTTAGCTTTAGAGCATACCTCGTCAAGATTGAAACTTTGGGTGCTCTTCTTTTGTTATTATAGATGTGGTGTGTGCTAGTGCTTCTGTATGCAGCTGATTGAGGTCGTTATTAGAAAGAAAAGCAAAGACTAGGAAGAAAATGGTGGGTATTAGAATGGGGGAAATGTCTGATGAAATTAATCCATGCCCTTCTGGCTATGGTGTACTAATTTTACTTGGAAAAGTGAAAGTGTGGAACACAAAAGAAGCCCAATATTTTAAAGGATATGTAAGAGCAATAAGAAAATGCTATGTCAAAGTCACAGATGTGTATGAATGTGGTTGTGTTTGCATTTGACAAAATTCAAGCTTGGGATACTTCTATTTCTAGGTTAGAAATTGATTTTGGGGAAGTGGAGGCGGTTTTGCTAGTTATACAGTGATATTTTTGGCATGCTTAGATTTTTTGCATTATTTGATGACTTTCTTGAGAGATGAATGGTCCACCGGGGACCTTGGCAGTGGTTCTTGATGTATGGCTAACCAATACATCCATTGCTTCAATACTATGTGTTTACTTTAAGGGTGTATTTGGAAACTAGGAAAATGACTTCTGGAAAATGAGTCATTTTCCAGAAAATAGTTTCATTTTTAGTGTTTGGTAGCCTTCTGGAAAATAGGCTTGGTGTGTTTGGTTTCCGGCAGCTTTGGGTTTTTGGCGAAAACCTAGAGCTCTGGTTTCTGGTAGCTCTGGGTTTCCGCCGGAAACCAAGGTCAGAAACGATTGTGAGGTTTGTGGAAAATGACTTCCGCCAAATTTTGACGGAAGTAATTTTCCTCCAAAATGGCCATATTTTCTAGAGTCGACGGAAAATGTTTCCCGTTGACTCTATTCTCCCGGCACATCCAAACACTGGAAACAGAAATCATTTTCCGGGTTTCCAAACACACCCTAAAAGTAAATTCTACTTTATAATCTCTTTTTCATAATTGATTGTTGTAAAACCTTATGGAGCTTCTATTGTTTTCTCCATTTCTGCTGCATTACTGTCTTTGCAGTTCTTCTATTTGTTACTATGAGGGTCATCATTGAAAGGATCTTTGGTATTATATTAACAAGCATTTTGTGAACTTCTGAAACTTGCTTTAACTATGCATGCCAGTAAGCATATGAATGTGAAGTCAGGCATTTTTGTTCTCATGAACAATGCCAATCTGTTGTCTATCTCATAAGTGATGGGTGCTTGACAAATATGTATATGAGGCAAAGAAATTTACGGCTTTGGTCTGTTTACATCTCTGTATCTCTCCCGCTCTACACTTCAAATATTTGCCACAAAGTAGTATAACTTTGCTACTTATTCTGTGCCAGGCTTTTGTCTGAAGTCAGTTGACCAAAGTGTGTGTCCCACCACATTGTCTTTTAATCCTAGGCGTGCCAGAAACTCGTCTGTATCGGGAAGTTCATTTGTTGTTCAAGCAAAATATAGGTACACTGTTTTTCTTTTATTTACTTAGCCTGCACAAATTTTTTGCATGATTATGACGGTTTTTAGTTCGCACTATAACGTTGAGAAAAGGGATTGACACCTTGCAAATTAATAATGGGGAAAAGGGTCAAATAAGTCCCTAAACTTTACCTGAAAAGGCAATTAGGTCCCTAAACTTTTAAAAAGTGCAATTACACCCTTTAACATGTCAAATTGAGGCAATGAAGTCCAAGGACCAGTAAATGACTTGTTATTACAGGTCATTTCAGTTTAGGAACCAGTAAAAAGTGCAATTAAACTCCTGGAGATGGCGACCTTTACTGGTCGCCCTTGCCGAAAAAGGCGACCTTTTGGTCGATGGTGATGTTTTCCTATAAGATTTCGCCGGTCAACTGCAAAAAATATAGTCAATCGTGTAATTTTACCGGTAACCTGTTGGTTACCGGTAAATTTGACTTATTTGACCAAAAATAACATCTTTGAGAGTTTAATTGCACTTTTTAAAAGGTTTAAGTGCCTAATTGACTTTTGGTGTAAAGTTTAGGGTCCTATTTGACCCTTTTTCCTTAATAATGAGGATCCAACTTTGAATACTGGGATAGATGTGGAAATGGCATTGAATAGGATAATATATAGTGAATTAGTGATATGTGAGAATTTATTTGGGCAATATACTCGTGTAGTGAAAGTGATGGTGGGAACTCAACCGCATTTGTTGGTGGCTTCATTTTGGGAGGATTAATTGTCGGTACACTTGGTTGTGTCTTCGCACCGCAGGTAATCATGTTTACGAGCAAATTGCTAGTCTTACAATAGCAGTTAGCATTTTATGTTCTTTCCTTCATCGTGGTGAGTTACTATATTGGTGAAATTTATGCTAAATTGATGACAAGTAGATGAGTTACTTCATCGTATTGAACTTATCCTTCCTTTGCTGCAGATCAGTTATGCATTAGCCGGAGCTGATAAGATTGATAAGAAAGACCTAATGAAGAAATTGCCAAAGTTCATATATGATGAAGAAAAAGTGCTTGAAGTAAGCAGATTTTCTGAACAATTCGTAATACCAGCGAGGACATTACTTACATTTTCTACATCTTCTTGTTTACACATTTATTATATATATGCCTTTTCTCCTTTTAGAGACAACGCAAGAAACTGGCAGAGAAGATTGAACAGCTTAACACTGCTATAGACGACATTTCTTCCCAGATGAAGCACGGCGACAGCCAGGATGAACCAGTAGTGAACTCTGAAGTCGGAGCTGAAGTTGGTTTATAAGAACGCTTTTAGTGGTTTTTACACATTACAGAAGACATCAACTTCGTTCTTAGCCTAGAAGTTCTTGAGGGGTGATGAAATTGATCCAACTTTTCACTAGTGTCAATGTGTCATTGGTCCTTACTATCACATACTTTCTAAATTCAGGAATAAAATGTAAATTTCATCCCCTTCAAATTTTTCTGCTTTATGACTACACTGGTTGCTGCTTTGAACTCTTGAGCACTTGTAATGCTGCTATATGTTGTACTTTCGTTTGGTTCACAAAGAAATTTTAAATTCCTAGACTGAAAACTTCAATTCTTGAAAGCATATTATTTGACCATTTAGTAATATTTAGCAGTAGAGTGGTCCTCGAAAGGTGTTTTGTATGCCTGAAGCCCAGATTATTAGGATCAACTCACTCTCTAGATGTCACTTTCACAGCTGCCTTGGAGTCTAGTTCAACCCAAAACACAGAACCCCCTTCAGTGCTGAATAGACTGTAGTCCCTTGTCAGCCAAGAATACAAAAAAAAAAAAAAAAAAAAAAAAAAAAAACTAATAATGGAGCCTTATTTTCTTTGCTTGGTAGCCACTTATTCAAGGACTTATATGCATTTACTCTTGACTTTATAATCAATGTGAATTACAGTTGCAATGAATATATCTATCTTGTAACATAAGTCCAAGGTGTATGGTATATATTGTGATGGATGGAACAAAAAAAGGGGTTGTCAACTATCTGTGGTTCAGATTTTGAAGGTTATACAACAGGACAAGTGATCTTATCTCTTTTCAATCTCTCCACTCCATCCTCACCACTCATTTTCTTCAATCTCAGCCATGGTTTTATTCAACATTTTTTTCAACTTGGAAAACAAAGACAACATAAATACCTGCTAAAGAAACTGGAACTAAGTTGTTCCTGAAGTTTTAGTTGCAGCAGCCATGGCTTCCCATGCAGCAGCCTTTGTTTATTCAAGAATCCCAACAGGCACAAAGCTCCACTCCAAGACATCATACCCAACTCAATGCTTCTCCAAGGTCATCATCATTCTTCTCTCTTATTCTGATCACTGTTAAATGGATATTCTTGTTTAACCGGTAATTTTCATGATTGTTTTGGTTGTGTAGAAACTGGAAGTAGCTGAGTTTTCGGGTCTCAAATCGAGTGGATGCGTGACATTTTCCAACAGGGAAGCTTCTTTCTCTGATGTTGTGGCTTCTCAGCTCACCCCCAAAGTAAATGATCTCACCCATCTTTAGTTTCTTTCAGATGTTACTTTTGAACTGTTGTAGCTATCATAAGTTCTGGTGCAATCTTTCTTTATGTTAAAGAGTCCACGTCGAAAAAAAAGAGAGAAATATATGAGTTTATAAGGTCATGAGTTAGACTAACTAATTGATTGGATTCAGTCTTTCAGTGTGGTTTGGCGGTTTGGCCCAATTATGATCCAATAATTTGATTACTTTATAGTTTATAATCTCAATAATTTGATTAAATAAGCTTTATTGGACACTACCTTTGTCTATAATATGTTGTTTAATACCATCTGCAATTAGGCTGCAGTGTCAGCTCCTGTGAGGGGAGAGACTGTTGCCAAGTTGAAGGTCGCGATCAATGGTTTTGGACGGATTGGTAGGAACTTCCTACGCTGCTGGCATGGCCGCAAGGATTCACCACTCGATGTCATTGTTGTGAATGACAGTGCAGGTGTCAAAAACGTGAGCAGAAACCGACAGATTCTTTCTCGGCCTTTGCTTATTCCTCGTTGTTCACTGACTGGGAAGTTTGCGTGTGAATGCAGGCGGCTCACTTGCTCAAGTATGATTCCATGTTGGGAACTTTCAAAGCCAACGTGAAGGTAGTTGACAACGAGACGATCTCTGTTGATGGGAAGCTTATTAAGGTTGTGTCCAGCAGAGACCCTCTCAAGCTTCCCTGGGCTGAAATGGGGATTGATATTGTCATTGAGGTTTGATTCAAGATTTCTCATATCGAAATATTTGGCGTTTTAGTTTGCACCAATGAGGCTAGAAGTCTGAGACTGCATTTGATCTCGGGTAAATTGTGTTATTCCATACAGGGCACTGGTGTGTTTGTTGATGGTCCAGGCGCGGGAAAGCACATCCAAGCGGGAGCCAAGAAGGTTATTATCACTGCACCGGCTAAAGGCGCTGATATTCCAACTTATGTTGTTGGTGTCAATGAGCAAGATTATGACCACGATGTCGCTGCCATCATAAGGCGAGTGTTACCATCGATAAACTGCTGAAAATGGTCATATCGATGAACGCTTAGCAATTAACGTTTTGATTGATTGTTTTTTCGCCATTGCAGCAATGCTTCTTGCACTACTAACTGTTTGGCTCCTTTCGTTAAGGTCATGGATGAGGAACTTGGTAAGTTACCCTATTTTTCTTTTCGAGAACGTATCATTCTGTCGAAATTTCATCACATTCTGTTTGCAGGTATTGTTAAGGGAACAATGACAACCACTCACTCTTACACTGGAGATCAGGTAAGAACATATACTATCAAGAAAATGAGAAATGTGCATTTTTTTGGCATTTTCCAAGTTTATAACACGAAAGGGTAATTGGGATTTGTTTTGGTTGGTTTTGGTTGTGAGTACAGAGGCTTTTAGATGCTTCTCACCGGGACTTGAG
The DNA here is from genome assembly GCF_001879475.1 of Ipomoea nil. Classification (NCBI taxonomy): domain Eukaryota; kingdom Viridiplantae; phylum Streptophyta; class Magnoliopsida; order Solanales; family Convolvulaceae; genus Ipomoea; species Ipomoea nil. The sequence continues at coordinate 991,159 of NW_017617690.1, read as the reverse complement.
AAGAGCCAGAGCTGCAGCATTGAACATAGTCCCGACCAGCACGGGTGCAGCCAAGGCGGTGTCTCTGGTGCTACCGAAGCTCAAAGGGAAGCTCAATGGCATTGCTCTTCGCGTGCCAACACCCAACGTCTCAGTTGTTGACCTCGTCGTGAATGTGGAGAAGAAAGGACTCACGGCTGAAGATGTCAATGCAGCCTTCAGAAAGGCAGCCGACGGCCCTCTGAAAGGCATATTGGATGTCTGTGATGCCCCTCTGGTTTCTGTTGACTTCAGATGCACCGATGTTTCCTCCACCATCGATGCCTCTTTAACTATGGTGATGGGCGACGACATGGTCAAAGTCGTCGCCTGGTATGACAACGAGTGGGGATACAGGTACGACAATATATTTAATATATAGAATCTCTATAGATTAGGCAGTCTTAGGGATTTAAGTCAGATTTCAAGTCATCTGTCATAGTTTTCCTGAAACAAAACATTGAGTGTTTTAATGTTTTTTTGTTCGATTTGTAGCCAACGTGTCGTTGATTTGGCACACCTAGTAGCAAACAAGTGGCCGGGTGTGGGTGCAGCGGGAAGTGGAGACCCCTTGGAGGACTTCTGCAAGACAAACCCTGCTGATGAGGAATGCAAAGTCTATGATTAAACCAGTCCTTTTTTGGTGCAAAACCAATGGTTTTTAGAAGAGGTTTTCCATTATTGATAAATGGTCATTTTTTTTCTGTCAAAACTGAGAAGGGGAAAATATGATTCAAAGACAATGATGTTGTACACACAGTTGCTAAGTCTTCTGTGGAGTTTACTTTTCCTGCAGAGACAGATTACCATTCAGCATAAAATCCATGCACTTCTATCTACAAAAGCTTATCTCAACTTTCATATATGCATGCTTAGCACACATAGGTTTAAACCCTAAACCCGAGGACCCTCAACCCCTGTCTTGGGAATTGTCAGAGGAGGTAAATCGCGGGATGTGCCTCAGTGACGCAGGGTCTGAGTGCTTGCTTTTCGCCCCAAGGCTGAGAGAGCCTGGATATTTCCTGGGTCACTACACCCACACTCAACCTTTCGACCACTGAGTTATGCCCCGGAGGCTGCTTAGCACACATAGGTGCTTAGCAAACATAGGTTTAAATCCTAAACTTGAGGGCCCCTCACCCCCTGCCCTGGGAATTGTTAGAGGTAAATCGCGGGATGTGTCTCAGTGACGCAGGGTCTGAGTGCTTGCTTTTCGACCCAAGGCTGAGAGAGCCTGGATATTTCATGGGTCACTACACTCACACTCAACCTTTCGACCACTGAGTTATGCCCCAGAGGCTGGCTTAGCACACATATACATACAAATATGCATGATTCCATCCAAATATCCATGCACAGTTCATATCTATACATACACAAGTACAATCAAGCCAAAGAGCACAGTATACCAGATTGAAGAACACATGTATCAAATCCAAAATGCACAAACACAAACACACAAACAAAAGGCAAGAACCGATGTCAAAAATCTGTCGAGATCAACCAAAGATATTGAGTATATATATACCATATATGTTAAATATAATTTGTGTATCATAATTCCATAGATGTTTTACAAAATGATTTGCTCTTGTGGGACTAGACTGAAGATGCAACATTATAATAGACAGTTTATCTTTCACTGATGTGAGAAGGCGAGGATGGTTCGTGTTGGAATAAAGTCATAAAACCATCCTGTTCTGAACTATATACAGCTTCATGTATTGAGTTTGAATTGTAAAGTCATAAAAACCATCTCGTTCTGGATTGCATACCGCTTTTGATCATGTGTGTATTTGGTCAAAATGTCCATTGATCTCGAGAGATCTCTCGCTGCTTCCCCCACCCGGATCCCTCGCCAAGTTGCTTCCACTGTTTTCGTCGGATAATGATCTATCAATCTTTCTCCTCTTTTTGTCCCTCTTTGATGGGTCCGATTTCTCATCAATGAGTGATAGCAGTGTTTGCAGACGTCTAGACCGTGTACTACTCGAGCCATCTGCAACGGGTTCAGCACGAGCAACTCTCCGGAACTTGAGCATGATTTGGACAAAGTATATAAAGAGTGCAAGAAAGCAGGCCGCCCCACATAAAAGAAAGAGACCCCAGAAGCTCTTGAGATGAAGACGATCCGACTCAAGCTCAGTACTCTCTGAACTGCAACTGGTTCGTGTCAACCACTTGTCGTGAATCCTCTGGAGATCCCCGTTCTCTGACAGCGATAAGATTGCAGTTGACATGTCCACCGCCAAGGGGGAGTCCCGTGGAAAAGCCTAATCACAGAAAACAACATTTTTGCAGTTGATAAGTGTCAAATGGAGAACTCCATATATTTTCAGCCAAAAGAATACACCTATTTATACAAGAATATACATACTAACTAAGGTAAGGATCAGAAATAAATCTCTAAGAATATGCATAGAATCCTCACTACTGGAAATTATGAAATTTCCGACCACCTGAAAGTAATCTTAAATCAAGTCGAAAGCAAAAAGTGGTCGGAAATAGCAACAAAGATTTTTCCGGATACCAAAAGTGGTCGGAACAAGACTTTCGACTTGATTTAAGATCATTTTCAGGTGGTCGGAAATTCCATAATTTCCAGTAGTGCCTTAAGATCATGCTAAATATATTCCTACCATATAATGTCAACAGTGAAGCTCTTTATGATCAGTTTCTAGAAAAACAAATGATTAGACAATGAGTTTCATTTGAAAATGTCACAGAGATACTCACAAAACCCCAGCCACTTTTGGTGAATTCTTGGCCAACAATTCTGAATTTGCATTGGGTTGACAAGAAATTTTCGACGTATGGGCGTTCATCCACGATTGCAGAAACGCCTCCTTTATGTGGCCCCTTCTCGAGTGCTTCAGCATAGGCTTCGGGCGATCCCAGCGCAATAAGTCTGGATTTAGATATACCAATTTCCTCGATCAAATAATGCTCAGCAAAAGAACCAATTTGGTAGCCTATGGGATCATTGCCTTCCTTCAAACTTTCAACTCCCTTAATCGGAGAATATAGCTGTTGCACTGTGAGGATAGAGGTCAAACTTGCGGTGTAACTGGAGTTAATGATCAAGACCACGAAGAGCCATATGATTAACACCATTCGACCAAGGGTGCTCACAGTATTCTCTCCTGCATAATTTCAAGCGCAGAAGTTGAATGTTAAGTCACACATTGATAAAATAAGAGAGAACATATGAGTTTATAAGACTATGAGTTAGACTAATTAATTGATTGAATTCAGTCTTTGTGTATTATAGTCCAATTGAGTGACCTTAGCCCAATCTTAATTTATAGCACAGAGCAAAATTTAAGGAGAAATGGTTAAACTTACTATGTGCAAAAAACAGAGTTGAAAGGCTAAACCTGCACATAAACAAGAAAACATATATTTTTCAATGAGAATTAATCAAAATTTTATAAGCATAGTAAAAGTAGTCAGGTTTGGAACTAACCAAAGAATGGTTATTAGCTGCTGTTTAGGTGACCCACGAAACTCGTCATTCATCCGGTGCTCCAGGATCCATACAACAATTCCAACAACAACGAAGAAAAAAGCAGTTACTCCCCACATTTGTGCAGAAAACGGCGTTAAAAAGGCCCAAGCACCCGTGTTCAACTTCTTAAATGGGGCAACAACGAGAAGTCCAGACGCAACATATGGCTGTGTGAAGTCCACAACTTTTGTCCGGTTCGTGACAATGGCAATGTCACCAATAGCACCGTCAAAATACTACAAAATCAGACAAAAAGTCGGTTTAGACTACTGTTATAAACAAAGATTGGGCTAGGGTCACTCAACTGGGCCATGTCCCGCTAACCTTCAAAGAAACTTACCCCAGTTGACACTAATCGGACCAACTCACTGTAGCTCGGATTTTCACGGCCATTTCCAAAGGGAACGAACTGAAACGGAACAGCATATGGCAACAAGTTTACAGCAGCGGTGAACACATCGACTGAAAAGCCTTTGAAAGTGTTGGTCCCGGGGACTTGCGAGATAAATTCTTTATAACTAACTCTAATGGGCACCCCAATTCTCAGTTGCTTACCGTTGTTCGGGAAAACCCACCCCCGGGGCTTTTTTACCGACTGCCCAGGCCAAACTACACCATATAGTTTTTGATTTGCACTTGAACTATTGGGCGGTCTCGAGTAAAGAGTCTCGGGAGGAGCAGTTGACAACCCGGAGTAATTGCACCAGAAACCAATAGTTCGAAAGCCCGTTCCTATTACATTTAGTATATCATATGAAGGAAGAACGAGACTTTTGTCATTGTTGAACTTGAACTGTCCCGTTAAACCAACAAAATCACTCTGCAATAAGTTGTTTAGCAGAAGTGGCCCCCCGTCAAAGATGCTCAATGCTTCGAGATGAAGAGTACTCCCTTCAATTGATTGTAATTTCGAGTCATTAGAAAACGAGATAACCCCGCCTTTGTTTAAGAACGAATCAATCGCATGTGCAATCAACCAAACACTATCATAGGCATAAAGGGCATACGAATTTAGCCCTAAACTACCACCCGTCAAATGTTTCCACCGAGACGTAAACGCTCTCTTTAACTCAGAATCCGGAGTATGTTGACGCAAAACAAGAACTCCTTGCATGATTTCCATCTTCTCAGAAGGGAGGGGAGAAGAAGAATCTAAGACCGTCGAAAGCCAATCCGTAGAAATCCAAACATAACCATCACCCATCATTCCAAGATAGTGTGCCACCGAGAAAACCATGAACCCTGCAGCGGGATAGGCATGAAGAACCATGACTCTAGACTCCATTAACGCAATCTGGACAAGAATATCCATTATTTCAGCCCGAGTAGTAGCACCCGGGGGGATACCCGCTTTGTAGGAGATTTTGCATCGCTTTGCAGCAAGTGCATCATCTAAAGCAGCAATACCATTTCTCCCGTAATCATCATCAATGAAAACCGCAATAACCTCCTTCCAACCGTAATGATCAATGACGTCAGCAATTGCCATCATCTGGTACATGTCACTTTGTGTCGTCCTAAGAAAGTAAGGGAACTGAAGAGAAGCGAGTGTGGGGTCCGTAGCAGCAAATGACAAGAGAGGAACTTGGAGTTCATTTGCAACATGTGATATAGTATGGGCAACAACCGAAGACTGTGGACCTAAGATAGCAACAACATCTGTCTGCATAAATTTCAAGGCTGCAACCAATAAAATCTTGTCAACGAATCTAAATTTAGTCTATATGGTAGAAGCTTCGAAAGGGGCATATCATAAGGAAAGTGCATATACAGAATCGTACACAAAATGTTAACAATTAGCTCAAATACTGGCATAAGCATCGCGATTCAAACAATACTAATATCCTAAAAGAGAAGTGCCAATTTAATATCCTAAAAGAGAAGTGCCAATTTAATTTTTTTTTTTTCGTTTCTCGTTATCCTAATCTATTCAGCAGCATAGTATCAAGAAACCCTATTGCAATTGCAAGAAACTACCTGAAACCATGCCAAGAAACCCACTGCAATTGGAGTTTTGATGCATCATCACTAGTTTGGTTCCATGGAGGATACTGGAATTGGAGTTCACATCTTTAACAGCCTCCTCGATCGCAACCTTGGCAGCTCGGCCAATACTCGAATCCAATACAAAAATGGCTCCAACATTTACAACAGCAGGTCTAGAACTAACATTCTTGCTCAACCCCTTTGAGCACACTCCCAAAAGGAAAAGCCATGATAGAACAATCCAAATTGCTTTCATTCTAGCTGCTAATTTGTTCACCAGATTTTGCATACCCAGTTTTCAGCCAATCAAAATCCCTTCTTTCTCCAAGAATTGATTCATAATGAGGAAGTTTAAAGCAAAAGTCATTATTTTAACTCATGGGCATCCAACTATAAATACTTTGATATCAATATATCATATCACCTTGTAAAATACAGAAAGAATATTTCAAAAGCAAGAAATCAGAGGAGGAGCAAGGAAACTCCTGGGACACACATGCCTCAGACAACCAAGGGGAAAAAAGAGTGGGAGGTGGTATGCCATTATCAGAAAGAAGAATCAGATTCTCCTATGACAACAAATTCTGTAAGCAAAAGAGAGTACAAAGAAAGCAGTAATACAACCATCAATCTTTAATTACATCAATAAATCCAGATTCCCAGAAGGCTAAAGCTTCAGAAATAAACAAGCCATTGAGCTAGGGATATACTGTTCAAGAAGCAAGATAAAAGAATTGGGCTTCCCAAATGAAAAACCAAAAGAAACAGAAATGTAAGGACAATAAACGAAGATTTGGACTCTTCTGTCACCCCCCACCAAACACTTCTATATACTCTCCAAGAAAGCCTAAGGCTTTGGCTAACCCACTCTGCTAAATGGTGGTTTGGTGGGTAATTGTTTTTATATTAAACAAATCAAGGACAGGGTTGACAAAAAAATGCAGACTTTGAATTGAAAATTAGTAAACTTTGGTTGCCACCGTGAAGAAAGCTCCTTCTTAGAGTGTGCGCTTACACGGATACAAAGAAAGTGGACACAAGACTAACTACGAATTTATTTTTATTTTTTTCCCTTTAAATACTGATTGTGATCGTAAGGTGAGAACTGAGCTGAAGAACTTAATGAGTGTGAAAAGAGAAGGAGACAAGAAAGAGAGGGCAGCGGAGGCACGTTCACGTGAAACTTATTCTGAACACTGCACAGCCCAGAATGGAAATTGAAATGCAAACAAAAAAATATAATGCCGCTTGTTTTATGATTTTTTTTTTTTTTTTTTTTTTTGGAGAATAAATCGCTTGTTTTATGATGATGATGGGAGTTGGTACTAATTACACCCCCCCCCCCCACCCCCCACCCCTGAATTACTTCTCCTTGTATGGAGTAAAGGGAAAAGGTGAAGAAAAGAATAAAGTCATCTCCGGAATCATTCTCTCTGCTATGGAGATGTGATGGAGAGCTTTTTATTTCACTGTAATTTTTTATGAGATCTTTTGGTGCATCCATAGAGGCAAAGATTGTTGAAAACTTGAAATTGTCCTGAAAGAAGTGACCGATGAGTAATTAATGTTTCTTGTATGTTTATCATGAATTTTATTATTGTCAATATTTTTTATACTAGTCAATTTTTTTTTTTTTTGATACATTAGGTTTTTTAGTGACAGTAATAATGTACCATAAGTAATAATTATGTATAAGTGTTAAACAAAGAATTGTAGTTGTATTATTAAAAGTCTCTGTATAAGATTCAGAGCATGTGCCTTGCCTATCACAGGGGTCTGACTTTTATACTATATATAATCGTTATAAAACATAACAATTACACTAGTACATTGTCCCTCAATGATTATATTGCAGCGCTTTTGCTCTTCATAATTGTGTTATTTAATAAGACGTGACTCTATGTAATGAGTCAGCATTAAGTGGTTAGGCAACGTTACGTTTGACCGTCTTTATTATTTTACTCTTGGATCCGAGTTGGGTCTAGTAGTTTGTCCAATTCTCTATCACATGGGTTATGCTAGATTAATCTTAAGTCCATGAAAACCCGAATTCCTGTCCAAGAGCATTGGAGGAAGTAAACCGTAAGTAATTCAATAAGTTCTTAATTTCCATTACTATCTATATATTCTGTGTACAAAAAAGTTTCATTACTTTTAATTAATTTTTTAGACGTCGACTCTTTCATAAATAATCATAATATAAATTAATTCAATAGATTGTATCATGTCACATGATTATATCATATTAAAGATTTAAGGCATGAGCGGGGTCATAAATAGTTGGAACTCGGAAGACTCACATGAGGTTATTCAAAGACTCCTTTGGCACGAGGAACTTCACATAGTCTAGTTTAGTGTCATTCTAGCTTAGCTTGACTAGACTATTAGTCCCTTCATATTTCACACACCAAAAAGAAAAAAGAAAAAAAAAAAAAGAGATTGTTTATCCAACCCACAATTTATGATTTTATTTAATAAAATAATATTTTCTATATCTATGTGTCAAAAATAAACGTTAAGTTAGTTAATAGGAATATAAGGGTGTTTTAAAAAATTATTCATATTTACCATTAATCAATAGATTACTGGTAAAATTATGACGATGTGGCATGATTTTGATTACCTAGTCACTGTACAATTTTTAACGACTTTGTTGATGATCACTGGACCTCTTGTCGACTGTTGCTGACTACTGTTGAACCACACACCTTCTACGATTGTTGCGTCATATTCATTAGATTTGAGGAAGTCAATGGTCACCAATTCACAATTGAAGAAGTTTGTCACCTTCTTCATTTAAGAAGGTGATTGTCAGCGATCAACAAAGGTCTGACGACCCCTTATGAAATTAAATAAGAAATTTATATTTTAAAGGAAAAATGGCGAGTTTCGTCCCTGAGTTATAATGGTAGTGATGACTCAGTCCCTGAGTTATAACCGTATCCATTTTTAGTCTTTCAGTTATAGCGAAGTGGCACCTTTGGTCCCCGACAGGTTAAAACTGTCGGAAAAATTAAAAAAATATTTAAAATTTTAGGGGTAAAGTAGGAAATTCACTTTCTTATATTGAAACTACTTTTGCAACATTTTTCAACTTTCTAGCATTCAATTTCAAGGTTCTTCAATTTCAAAAGCAATTCAATAATCTTTGTATGACTTGTTAGTAACCTGAGTCTCGTATAAGGAACCCGTGACTCAATACAAATAAGAGAACACTTGATCATTGTCTTCAAGCATGTAAAATACATCATCCAAAAAGTTTTTGATTTCCCTTACTAAACATAATGGTAATCAAACCATAACTTTTGAAATACAAGAAGATATCAAATTTCTCAGGTTATTTTTATGAAAAATTCACCAAGGGAGTAACTTGAGATTTTTAGTACGTAAAATTCTTTAATAAGCTCTGCACTAACTTAATCAAGAATCGTATACCCTGACAATATATGAAAATCATATTAAATATATATATATATATATATATATATATATATATATATATATATATATATATATATATATATATATATATCCATCACCTCATCTGTCTTCTTAAAAATCAGAGTAATGAATGAGGAACCTAAGACTCAGTTATGAAAATTCTAAAAAAAATTTGTAACTTCTACAAACGATTATTGACTAAACTACTGCATATGAAAAAATTTTACATACTAAAAATCTCAAGTTATTCAATTGGTGAATTTCTCATAATAGCAACCTGAGAAATTTGATATCATTTTGTATCTCAAAAGTTCTGGTTTGATTACCTTTGTTGCTTAGTAAAGAACATTGAAAATTGATAGGATAATGTGTTTCACACGTCTGAAGACAATGATCAAGTGTTTCTTTGTTTGGGCTAAGTCTTAAGTTTGTTATACGAGAGTTAAGTTCTTAACAAGTCATACTAAAGTTATTGAAATGCTTTTAGAATTGAACAATCTTGAAATAAGAGGCTAAGAAGTGAAAAATAATGTTGTGAAAGTGGTTTTGATATAAGAAGGAGAATAAAATGTGAATTTCCTACTTTACCCCTCAAATTTTAAATATTTTTTAATTTTTTCGTTAGTTTTAACGGTCGGGGACCAAATACGCCACTTCGTTCATAACTGAGGGATTAAAAATGAATACGGTCATAACGTATAACTCAGGGACTGGGTCGGAACTTGGGTATAACTCAGGGACCAAAGATGAAATTTTTCCTATTTTAAAATAATTTAACTATTATAGTAGGTAAAATTACCCCAAAAAATAGATCTTGATGCATCAAAATGACTAGTTGAGATATTTATGTTGGTCCTAGTGAGGTAAAAAGTCTGGAAGGGGGTTGAATAAACTTTAAAAACTTTTTTCTTTTAACATTTTTTTGCAAATAGAACGTATCACCAACTTATAGCAAATGGTAGGTAGCGAAAGTCTTTTCAAGTTAGCACAATTTGATGGTTAAAACAGCTTAATACGTGTAATGTGTGTGTTTTGATTCAACCAAACTCGTAAGTAAATAGCGTAAATGTAAATTTAGATTGAGAGAGAAATTTTTATAGTGATTCAACAACAGCTTACTTCACTCTTCTCCTTGAAACCATAAAGAGGTTTTCAATAGTATTGTTCCAAATACAAGTGAAACAAATCACGTATCGTATCCACAAAGCGCTGCTGATCTTCGATAGTGTTCCTTCAATTCGACTAGGATATGCATGCCCTCTGATCTTCAATACTTGATCTCACTTCCAAGGGTGAGTCACAAAGTCCCCTTTAGCAGAAGATCTACAACCACAAACCAAAAAATGGTGTGATTTGTTTGTCTGACAGACAAAGATGGACTATAAATTTGGATGATTCACGATGAAGCTCAAAGTTGCTCTTAATGTAAACATTAATAGCTTCAGAGATATGAATGCACAACTCCTTAGAAAATTTTCTTGTAAGCTAGTTAGTTCTGTCAAGGCTAACAACTTTTTCGAGCTTAGAACACTCTATTTATAGGAGAATAGAGCCGAGGATAATATTGTAATCTTCACAAATTGAAATAATTTTGTTGCCCCCAATGTGATAGGTGTTCGAATTTGTCACAAACTCCATGACGATGTATTGTACTATTTGTCTTCTTCTAAAACATTCCATTATCCTTTTTCTCAGAATATGTGTAATTTAAAAAAGAACATGGTGCAACCGTGCCCTTTCTTCATCTAACAGCTAGGAGAATCCAAGTGTCTTTGATATAAGAACTTGATGATTCTGTACTAAACAACATAGAGGAATCAACTTGTTTGCTTTGGATCTCCTGCTGATGAAGTAACTTGGCTTTCTAAAAAACAGTTTGAGGACTCAGTTGGTGAGTGTCTGCTGATTGAATCAGTTTGTCCGTTATCTTCAGTAAAGCTATTTTACGGTAGCTGATGCTTTGCCAACATCCAGCTAGTACACTAAACTGATCAACTTTAACAAATTCAAACTGAAATACAAAGAGTTCATAAGTTTTTGGCCTATACATTAGATAACTAGCTGAATACACAAGCTAAAAAATTTAGGATATCTAAAGTCCTTAATACAATATTAACATCATCAAAATCTAAATACAATAGTTCCTAATTAACACATAATTACACTTTTTAAAAGCTCAATGGCTTAATTGCTTTTTAGTCAACAGTTGGCCGAAAAGTCTATTTGATCATTTTACCTAATGCTGGTTGGTTTTGTTATGAATAATCTAACATGAACTCAAGTTGTTCCAAAGTTTGAGGTTAGCTAAGAGCTAGCATCCCTCTATTCTACTAAGAAAGGGCGCGCCTAAGCGAGCAAGCATACGCATAGCAGCACATAGCGCGCCAAAAGGCTACTTCTGTAAGCGAGGCAAGAGCGCGATTGATTGTTGAAAGAGTATTCACCGAAGTCAGTTACTTTCAGTGTGAACAAATAATAGAAATCGTGTAAGTTTTACATAAAAATCATAACGATAAAAATTACATTTTTTTTGTGCCAAGCCAAATTTTCACCATATTATTGTTGTATTAGTACATTATACAGACTTCAGGCTATAAATATTTTGGTAGAAGACTGAGCCCAATAATACTAATAGAGGAAAGAAAACAAATACTAATTTGTCTATATTTTGATGTAATGATAATAATATTTAGTTACTTAATTATTGATTTTTTTTAAATACTATTAACTCTAATACAATGTGGTATCTGTTCATAACTACCTTTTCAACCTACTGAAGCAAGCAATATCACCTCCACTAAGATTCGAACGCACACCTCCTATATGAAAGTTCAACTTAGTACTATTGAACCATAAGGTTCTTGGCCAGTCTTAATTATTGTTGGTTGTTTGCATATCTGTTTTTTTTTTTTGTTTTTTGTTTTTTTTTTTGTTTTTTTGTTTTTGTTGTTTTGTTTTTCTTTTAAGATTTAAAAGGAATATAAATATTAAATTGTTTAATATAAAATGTACTTAAAAAATTTATAATAATGATGACAATCCTAATGGTAACGATATGATGAATTGGAAAATCTGATCTTTTGAAAATAAAAGAAATAAATGTTAAATTATTTACGATTTTGTTAAAGATAAATAACTATGGGGGGATGGGGGAATTATATATATGAAAAAATTGAACGAATTTAAAAAAATATGTGACATTTTTATAATTATCACTAATTTTACAATACAATTTAAAACACTTTGCATTTCTCATAATTTTTTTAGAAATGCACATTAAGTGTTACAAAGTGCACGTTTAGTATTAACAAAGTGCATATTTAATATTAAAAACTTATACTTGTAAAAATGTAAAAGTGCATCACATTTAGGCTTTGAACTTTAGAGTTTATGACTGAATTTTTTTATTTTATTTGATTTAAAAGTTCATTTTTTACTGCTTAAAGCATAATATTTACGATTTAGATTTAAATTTTAGTTTTTTTCGTTGATTTTTAAAAAGTTATTCAGTAATGCACATTTAGTCGTTACAAAGTGCATAGTGTAGTGTTTTAGGTTGTAAAGTAAAGTTGACCGTAGTTATGAAAATGTCACTGTATTTTTTATTTTTAATTTTATCTGATCCATCCGATTTTTATAGATGAAAGATTAAAACTGGTTCTTAATTTTCTCTTTGAAGTGTGTTCTTAATCATGAGATCTCTCACACACATGAGTAAAAGATCTAAAACTCAACCATTCTTCACCTTGGACCTACATACTCACCTACACAAAGAATAAAAGAATTAAAATCTTTTAATAAAGATCAATATTCTATCATAGTGGTTTATCTTTTAAATTTTTTCTATTGGGTTGTTACTTGTTAGATCACACTTAGCTTTTTTATAGGTAATATTCTCTTTTAGTGGTAGATTTTTATAAACTTATGTTTTGATTCTTCCATCATATTGGTTGCTTTGTTTGATTTTGTGGTTGTTTATTTTTAGTTGAATTTGTCATGTACTAGTAAGAATATCAATTATTATAACAATTAGTTTTGTGTGAAATTGTTTTTCATTAAATATGGAATTTTTTAAAATAAAATTTAATATTTAGGTCAAAAATAATATATTTTTATTAAAAAATATTACACTTTCAGTAATACATTTAAAGGAACAAGTTATACTTTTCAATAAATATTACATATTTATTGATATTTTTACTAAAAAGTATTATGGAGTATACACTTGAATTATATCTCATGTGGGATAATTTAACATAAACTTTTGTGCTATTATAAATATAACAAGAGTAGTATGATTATATAGGAAATTATTATTATTATTATTATTATTATTATTATTATTATTATTATTATTACTATCACTATCACTATCACTATCACTATCACTATCACTATCACTATCACTATCACTATTATTGTTGTTGTTACGTTATTATTATTATTATTATTCAGTGCTTCCACTGAAGTTCAAACTTGTGATCTTCCCTATGCAAAAGCTACATTTATTCATTTTAATTTAATACCGTAGTAAGTTATCATATGGTTTATCCCATGAGAGTTCACTTATATCCCCAATAAAATTTAAAGAAATGACAAAAATTTTATCTCAAGAGAGTCCACTTAGCTTATCATTTTTCAATATACATATGTCCACACACATTTTTTTTTTTTTTTTTTTTTTGACAAGAACCCATCTCACGCTCATGACGAGATAAATTGAGCCTGCTGGTTTCAAACCCACACCAAATCGTACATTTTTGCTTATAAGGAATTCAACTCCAACTAACTCTGCGAACCTTTTTGCTTATAAGGAGTTCAACTCCAAGTAACTCTGCATCCAAATCAAATTGGTAACTCATTTCTAGATTGTATCTGTATTGAAATTGAAACCCACAAACATCATTTTTGTTAAACAACAATCATGATTCAAGCTATCCTACGATATCATTGATGTTAAATGGACTTGCATGGCAATACTCTTAACATTTACCATCAGATGACTCAAAGTAAACTTTATAACTTTTATAATTTATTATGAAATCTGACGACATTACATTATGGGACGTTGTACAGTTAAAAGCAACAATATTATAATAAAGAACTCAAATTTCACAATTAGTCATTAATTCAAACCTATAACCATCCATTTTGAATAGTAATTCGTATACCATCACACTATATGATAATTAACATTACTTGTCACATTTAATTTAGTATTCATTATATAATTTTGTCATTTCATCGTAACCAAACACAGGAAAAGAAAATATTTTCAAAAATGAATCTTTTTTTAAAAATATTTTTCAAAAGTAATTTTCTTGGTTTTCAAACACATCCTAAGTAAAATAGTGTAGAACTGAAAAAAAAGTTCCGCATTTCTTTATGTACTATATATGCACAACCGTCACTGTGCAAGGCCAATAGTATTCTTGTAATATCACTTTCCAGTCCAAAGTCCGAGCTCCAGGCAAATTATTGTGTGGACTGTGTAGACCATGGTTCACACAATAATGATTGCTGAGATCCTTGATAAATGACGCGGATTTCTTTGTGTGTTTATTCTATAACTCATTCCACCTTAAAATTTAGATAATGAACTGCAACATTTATCATAAATTAAAATATTGATAAAATCTTATATAACTTTAATATCGTGTATGATAAATGCAACAGTAAGTGTCATTTGATAATTCCATTATTATTGTCACATAACTCAATTAATTAACAAATCCAAAATAAATTAATAATAATCATATTATACAAACTAGTATTTGCGCCCGTGCGATGCACGGAATAGATTTGTTGTAATATATTACGAATATTTGGATTGATATATAATTATTTAAATTAGAACATCAAATATTATATAGTGCAATTGAAGATGTGATTTGAATCATTTATGTGTTTTAATGTTATCATTGCTTGAATTTGAGTAAATAATTGCTCAAATTAATAACTAATATGTAGATGTACACATGCAGTGTTGTAACTTTGGAGATTTTATTTATCATCATTTAGTATTTTTTTTTAAATTAGGCAAATGTGCTCGTTCTCTAGCAACTCAATTATAGCAATGAATTGTTATCTTAATTCATTTGTATATATGGAAGATATATTTTTTTTGTCTAGATATATAGCAATTTTGTCATTTAAAAAAACATAATATCACCAAAATTTTGATGGACAGCACTCAATTAGTGATCATTTTCTTTTTTAACGGCTCCGCTAAGGATTGATCTCATGGCCTCCCACATGGGAGAGGTCACTACATGCCATCTAAGCACAAGGTGCTTGGCAAATATGCATTTACTATTGATGATGTAGAATACTATTATTAAAATATTTTCGTCTAATTTTTAATTTCTGTTTCATTTTTAATTATAATGCAATGATCTGGCCATTTGTTTTTTAATTTTAGTCAATTATGGATCATTAATATTAATTTTCTTTTATATTTTCAATCAATTAGAATATATATACAGTGATATTTTAAACTAATTTTCGTTCTATTTTTATTTGATGATGTAAAATATTATAAATATTAATACTAATTTTTCAACAATAACTGCATCTAATATGCCCTTAATCTCTAAAAACTTAACAAAATTAGGCTAACTTAAAAAGGAATCCAAGGCTAAAAGACAAATAGTCTGGAACGTCCATATTAATGAAATGAAGGGTTTGACTAAAATGCTCCTGAGTTTGGGCAGGAAAATTGATTAGGATGATTTTACTTTTATATATATATATATATATATATATATATATATATATATATATATATATATATATATATTATTATTATTATGATTATTATATATTACATAGGGTTTATATTATAGTTGAACAATAATATTACCAATTATATTATAGAATATAATATCATACATAATATTACCAATTATGCAATATTAACAATTAATAGATTTTAATTAATTTCTATTTGACATTTACTTACCAAATAAGGGTGTGTTTGGTTCGCACATAGGAATCGGAATCGGAATGGGTATCAAATACTTGGTAATGGTAATGGGTTTTGGTGAAAGTATTTAACATGTTTGGTAGTAGAGTGGAATGAGAATTGTTACTAATAGTAGTGCTTGAGAATGAATAAGGGAATGAAACCCTTATTGTATTTGAGTATGGGTTTTTCAATTGATGGGGTATTCGAAACCCATAGTAGTGTTCTAAAAACCTATCAACCAAACAACAACAATCACTTTCATACCCATTCTTATGGGCAAAATCCACCAACCAAACACACCCTAAGTTTTACTACAAAAGTTTGGGCGTAAAAATGTAATAGGAGGATTTTGTTTTTATATAGATATAGATATAGATTACGCAAACTTTAATAGTATATAGGACTATTTTGGGCGGAAAATTAAAATGGATAATTTTATTTTTATTAATAGTATAGATTAGATTAATAGAAAAATAACGCTTGTAATTTTAATCTAAATTATTAATAACCGATTCTTTTTTTTTTTCTTTGTAAAATCTTACTTATACTCATATTCATTAGATTAATAGTAAAATAACGTGTAAAAATAATTTTAGAACATTATGGCTTCTCGAATTACACATTTTTTTCTATTTTTCCTTTTTTACTGCTAACCTTATTATTATTAAGTGTTTGGGCAGAAATTTTAAAATGAGAATTTTGTTTTTAATAATAGTATTGATTGATGAATAATAAAATAATACCGTGTAATTTTAATCTAAACTATTAATGACCGATTCTTTCTTTCTTTTTTTGTTTTTTCAAAATATTTCTTATATTCATATTCATTAGAAGAAATAATTTTAGAACATTATGGCTTCTCGAATTACGGATTCTTTTCCATTTTTCCTTTTTTTTTATTGCTAACATTATTATTATTAAGTGTTCGAGCGTAAAGTTAAAAAAGATAATTTTAATTTTATTAATAGTATACGTATAGATTATTAATAACTGATTCTTTTCCATTTTTTTTTGAAAAATCTTCATTATATTCATTAGATTAATATTACAATAACAACCTGTAATTTTAATCTAAATTATAAATTATTGATTCTTTTCCTTTTGTTTTTTTTTTTTGTTTTTGTTTTGTTTTTTGCAAAATATTCCTTATATTCATATTCATTAGATTAATAGTAAAATAACGTGTAGAAATAATTTTAGAACATTATGGCTTCTCAAATTACAGATTCTTTTCTATTTTTCCTTTTTTTTTTTTTACTGCTAACCTTATTATTATTAAGTGTTTGGGCGGGAAGTTGAAAAGAAGGATTTTATTTTTAATAATAAGTATTGATTGATTGTAGTAGTGACAGAATAATATTTTTGAATAGGAATATGAATTTTAATATTATTGAATTGTATTACGAATAGGAATTTTAATGTAGAATTGTAGTACGAATAAACAATATATTCTATTAGGAATTGTATTGCACTATTTTACAATATTAAGCAAACCTTAATAATATATGACTGTTTTGGGCAGAGAGTTAAAATTGAGGATTTTGTTTTTATTAATAGTACAGATTCCAATTTTTTTTTTTTTTTCATTTTTTTCTATGTGTACTGCTAACATTATTAGTATTAATCAGTGAATTATGAATCTTTTTTTTATTTCCATTTTTTACTGCTAACCTTTTTATTGATTACTATTTAGTATTAATCAGTTTCCCTTTTTCATTTTTCTATTGTTTGGGCAGAAGTGTTTGGGCAGGAATTTAAGAAAGGAGAATTTTGTTTTTAATAATAGTATAAATATAAATTATGGTAGTACATTAATATGTGAATATGGAAACATTATTACCAAGATTTTAGTTAATTGTTTCTTTGTACGTTAGTTTCTTTATTCTTCCCGTTAATCCCCTTATCAGTATTGCGTTAGTTTGTGATAGTACAAAGAATTCCGTGCAAAGCAATTGATGTCCTTGACAACTAATACAAAATAAGTTGTATTAAATTAGATCAAATTCTACACGGTAATTTATTTAAATCATAGCATATATTTCACCCTTGAATAATATATCTTTTTAACGTAGCATATCTTTAGTTAAAAATTGTACACGGTAATTTGGTTACCATATTTAAATAATTCTTCACTAATTCATAGCATATATGGTGTGGTGATATTAGCATAATATTAGATCAAATTCAATTCGGACATAATATTACCATATTCAAATAGTTCTTCATTAAATCGTAGCATAGTATTACTATATTTCTTCATTACCATATTTCTACACGGTAATTTGGTTAAATCGTAGCATATATGATTTGGTTATATTACCACAATATTAGATCAAATTTGAACATAATATTACCATATTCAAATAATTTTTCATTAAATGGTAGCATATATGATTTAGTGATATTACCATAATATCAGAGGACATAAAATTACCATATTCAAATAATTATTTATTAAATTGTAGCGTAATATTACCATATTTCTTCATTATTATCATAAAAACATAAAAAATTCCGGAGAATATTAAATATTATTATTAAAATGTAAATAATGATAATAATTACTATTTTTGTTTTGTATATTTTCATTTTTTGTTTGGTTATTAGTATTGTTTTGGAAGCTAAAACCCTACAAACATAAAATATATAATATAAATTTCGTAAATTACTTCGTGATATTACACTAACGCAATTTGAATGGAATTTGAATTTCAAATTAAATTATTACATATTACAGAGTATTAAAAATATAAAAATGATATTTTGACTTCAATCATTTCCTTTTCATTTATTACTATAACATAGCCATGGCAAATACTAACAATAATAATAACTAATTGACTACGGTTAAGAATAAATTTAAAATTGAACGTTGTTAAGATTAAAATAAAGTAGACAAATTTCAGAGTTGAAATATATATGCAGTAAAACATAAATTGTATTAGTGTACAATGACAAATGTCTGTTACATACCAACAATGAATAATATAAAAAATTACTGAGGCTAATAGAATTTTAATTGATGTTCAATATAATCGATCTTTTAATAACTATTAGAACCAAGAAATTATTAATACTTTCTTCTCAATTTTCATGGAAAAAAAATACCACCCTTACTATTGGAAAACTTTTTGATCAAACGGGAGAAATTTTCATTTTTTTCAAATTTAAGGAAAACGTTTTTCATCCAACCAAACATGCTTTATCTGGCCAGCAGACACGTAAGGATGTCCAGTTAATTTTACAGCTTCAACATATTGTTAAAATTCAATCCTAGATGACTGCTTCGTGATTCCATCTTCTTTCCCCTGACCAAATCTGTGCCTTAAATTAGGTGGATTACTTCTGAAGAACGAAGACCATGTGTACCAACATATAGGCCTAATAAAACCTGAACATCCTCGTTCCTCAATGAATATAGAAAATAAAGGTGGGAAATTAATAATAATATGACAGTGACAATGAGTTCTTTCAAATAGCAAGAAAAAAAAACAATCTGAACAGCTTAAGAACACTATTGGTAAGTTTCTAATTAATCACCATTTAATGGGTCCTAAGAGGTCGGAATCTCGATGCGGTTAAAAGTAGTTGATTTTGACAATGCCTGGGGATTTTGAGCCTGATTTAGAGTAAGAGTAAACAACTTGCTAACGTCCCTAAGCACCTGCAAGTTTTTAAGGCACAAAAGGTAAATCACTAATAATACAAATTATAATTCACTAAAAAATTATTAATTCGATAAACACCCTTTCTTTAAATTTGTTCATGCATCCACTTTTGAACAAACATTTTAGGAATATGAATATGTAGAAAAGTTCCCTGAAATTGTAGTATAGAAAAAAAAAAGTTATAACAAAATCATACGCATAAACTAAACTTTTTCAAATACAAATTTTTTAGACAATATTACAAAAACAATACCTCTATCGCGTAGTAGTCTAAACTTGATTATGTTCCATTTGTGTCTAGGATGAAGTTCGCGACCAATAATCTCGAATTGAGTAGAAGTCATTGCTATTATATTCGATGTGAATAGGAGAGTATAGAGACATAAATATGGTGGAAGTTTACAACTTTACTTTTAGCACAGAATGATTTGTTTAAATAGCATAATGATATGTTGTTATTACGTTACATTTGCAATACCATCAAGTATAATTGGTAAAAAAAAAATTGAATAATTTTGAATAGTAATCTGTAGTATTAAAAGGTGTGAAATGGTCAATTTATGTTTAGTATAATTGGTCTTAAATAAGTAAGCAATACATTTCGAATATTAATAAATTTGCAATACCATACATAATATTCATTTGCAAGGTGCGTTCCATATGTTACAACCATGCATACTCACGTTACTATAAATTGATTACCAATTACTACATTTGCAATATATACCATAATTATGCAATATTATCAATTAATACATTTTAATTAATTTTCATTAAATATTTACTTACCAAATAAAATTTATTAATTATTTGACCAAAAAAATATAAAATATTTAATTAATTTAGTACCAAAGTTTGAGCGGGAAAATGATGTAGGAGGATTTTACTTTTATATATATATAGATAGATTTTTTCTTAAAGTCACTACATTTTTCTTTTTCGAAATTGAGGTGCAATCATACGTATCGAAAATCCAGGATTGACCGTCATCTCTCCAACACCTAAAATCCAACGGCCATTGACGCCGTTTCCTAAACAATAAGGATAGGCCAGCCGGTCAATTTATTGTTTATTCCAACATGATGACAGCTACCAACATAAATAATTAAATATTGCACCAATATTGCGTTATATTATACTACTTTTTTTTTTATTTTTTTTATTTTTTTATATATTCATATTCTAATATTTTATTTTAATAAAAAATGAAAGGGCAAAATTATGATAATTCATAATAATTTTTTAAAAATATTTATACCTTTAATTTTTAATAATATTAAAACATAGTATTGAAAAAACTCAAAATAAGACAATAGTTTTACCATATTATTTTTTGCAAGAAAATTTCAAGTTATTAGTTTAAAAGTTTAATAAAGTTTTAATATCACTAAACATATTTTAATATTTTCAATTAGACCCACATATGATTATTTTCAAACAATTCATTATCAAATGGATAAGTCTTCCTTGTTTCATAAATATATTCATTTTATTCTGTTTTTCTTTCTTTTCATATTCTTTTGTTAACTTTCTATTTTATTTTTCAATCTATTTCCCATCTCTATTACATTACATAGAATTTAAATAATAAAAATATTTGTTTAGTTTTTAAGATAATGAAGAGGAAAAGAGAAAAAAGAAAAAGAAAAAAGGAGGTTGAAAATAAAGTAAATAAAATAAATAAATATTAAAATAACATTCAAATTGAAGTTATTATTATTACTAGTAATTCACCCGCGCGATGCACGGGGAAAAATCATGTTATTATAAATATAAATAAAAAATAGAAAAAATAAAAATATTTTAAATTGTTTAATATAATAATATTTTTGAGCTTCCATTGGTCAAGTATTTATTATTTTTATAGAATACAAAATTATAATTAAAATTTTGTATGGTTAATATAATCTCTAATTATGTATATATTCAAATAAACTTATAGAGAGAATTTACATAATTACATTGATTTATTCTTAATTGTATTTCATCTATATTATAATTTTCAAAATACGAATAATAACTAAGATAATTACATTTAGAAAACAAATTTCAAATTTTGTATGGGTAAATTTAAACTCTAATTGAACATATTTTTTTATATGATTATATAATATATTCTTTATGCACATGGCATTTCATAAACTCAAATGTCATTTTATAAGTCCAAGACCACTTTTTGTGGAGATAATTCAAATGTATTTTTTTCTTTTAAAAGTCCTAAGTTTAGACATCCAGAAAAACATTAAAGACACATACGATATATACATTTATATATATTTAAATTTTTATTTATGGCTTAAATGATTTTATTTTTCAAATGTTGTGTTTTTTTTTATAGTAAAAAATGTTGTGGCTATTTTATATTTATAGCTAGTAATAATAATAATGTTGGTAATTAATTGTAATATTAATTACCTCCCAACCATATAGCTTTATTATATGTAAGATTATTATTATTATTATTATTATTATTATTATTATTATTATTATTTTCACATACAATATTCACTATTCTCTCCATTGTGAGATTATGTTAGATTCATTTGAGTCATATTGATAAAATTTGATATTTATTATAAAAAATTTGTCCAAAAAATCCATTAGCATTACAATATTTATAAGATTTGAAATCCTTTAAACTTTGTATTCTTTTTTTGAATGCTACTAGCTCTATTACATTGTAGTATCTGTTCATATACTTTCTCAACCTACTGAAACACAAAGAGCTAATAACGCCTCCAACGCCTCCACTGAGGCTCAAACTCACAACCTTTCACATGGAAGTCCAACCCGGGTACCATTGGACCACATAGTCCTGGTTTTAACTTTGTATTCACTCTGTCTCATTTTATTTGTTCTACTTATTATTTATTGGTTAAACAATTTTTTTCTTCTTTGTTTATTTTACTTTACTATTTATTACTTATTTTTAAATTTAATTTTTTTTGAATTTAATAGTATTTTTACTGTAGTTTCTAAATATATAAATTTTATATAATAATGCTAAATTTAATATTATAAAAAATTAAATAAAAAATAACTTCAATCAAATTTGTTTAACCGAATCAGACACATAAATGAGGTGGTGCCGCGTGGGAGTAATTATTAATTAGGGATAAAGTACAAATAAGTCACTGTACTATTTGGGAAAAAGCAATTAAGCCATCCAACTCAAATAACCCCCAAATAAGCCATTGAACCCGGAAAAAAAGAGCAATTATCATTTTTAACAGGTTAACTCCAGGTTTTTGCTGATTGGATTGTCAAATGTTTATTTTATTTATGTTTTTTTTTATTATTATAATCCACCTACATAGTAAAATATTTTAAAGTAATTATAATCAAAGTAGTTTTGTTTTGTCTAGATCTAATTTATTTATTTATTATTATTTTTTAAACAAAAGATCCAGTTAAAAAATAATAATAATAAATAAATCAAATCTCGACAAGACAAAACTATTTTGATTATAATTACTTTAAAATATAATACTATCCAAGTGGATAATATTATTAAAAATAATAATAATAAACGTAAATAAAATAAACATTTGGCAATCCAATTAGCAAAAACATGGAGTTAACCTGTAAAAAATGTTAATTGCTCTTTTTTTTAGGATTCAATGACTTATTTGCTCTTTTTTTCCGGATTCAATGGCTTATTTGAGTTCGATGGCTTAATTGCTGTTTTTCAAATAGTTCAGTGGCTTATTTGTACTTTATCCCTATTAATTATTAAAAAAAATAAAAATAAAAATAGACTTATAATAATATCTTGGAAACGAAAAATAGTAACCGGAATACCGGTTATCGCCGGTAATGGGTGTCCCCACCAGAGCCCCAACGCCTGACGCCATCTGCGGCTAGGGGCAAGTAGCCCCACCGGCCACCCCAAATCCCTTTCGTTCTCTGCCAAACCCCATCATCATCATCATCTTCCCTTACCTTTTTATCTCCATTTTTCTCAGGAATTTTGGATTGGTTTCAATCCCTGTATTAGAAAGTGTTTCTGTTTGAGGGGATTTATTTATTTATTTATTTATTTCTTCTTGAATCTCTCACCAGGTAAGTGGATAGGAATATCGCAGTCAATCTTCTTCCATCGTTTGTGAGAAAATTTCTCATTTTCTGTAATTCAATCATATTTCTGTGTGGGGAGGAAAGCTGAACTCTGGTAATTCTTTTCATTGCCCATCATACTTTAGTTGGTTTCTCTTCAATTATGTATGCGGGTTTGATTTAAGATGGGGTTTTGATTCACCCTTTGTCTGGATTTAGCTTGTGGGTTTAGTGAAAGTTGTTGAATCTGATCTGGGGTTTTGAGATTGTTGGTAAAGATTGAGGCTTTATGTTCATAAGGGAGAATTTGGGGCTAAAGCTTCTTAAATCTGATCATTGAACCTTCTATTGTCTTTGAAATTGGGTGAGGATTGAGGTGGAACAAGTTAAGTTAGGTTTTTGTTTAGAAAGATCTTTATTGGCTCTAGAGTTGGTGTTTGGGGATGCCAATGGCAGCTGGTACTGATTGTTCACATCCATTCATCAGATTAGAAGGTAGTTATAATAAGAGTAGCGTGTCCCATGCAAAAGATGAATTTGAAGAGGAATCAGATGAGTGGAAGCAGCCAAGTGTTAAACCTCCTCGCCATTTTTCTGTTGACCACCATTCTATAAGCTCTGATGAGACACTTCTGGTGTCAGCTGATTTGGTATGTCAACTATTTTCTAGTAGCTTCCTTGTCATGTCATTTGAGCTTTCAGTTGTGTTTAAACTTCAAATGGTGTTACTTGCTGCAATTTATGATTTGGTTTAGTTCAATCTGAATAACATTTTCCTGGATTTCATCGCTCTGTTTCATTTTCTTGAGCTAATAGCTTTTTGATAATAAGATAGACTAGATGAAGTTATTGCTTGTGTAGGTAAGTTAGCCTGTATTTCTTCAAGGGATCTGTTTTAGTTTTGTCATATACTTCTTTTATAGTGTCCATTTCCATGTAGTCTTGCCACCCTATCTAGTGCAATATATATTTTCACTTGAGTCAAGATCATGAAAAAGAACTGCAAGAATGACCAAGTGATTGGTCACCTTCTGGGACAGGATTTAGTTCAATTATACAATATGATAAGCATGGTTCAGTCCAAATACTTGAGGGAAATCTTGCAAATTCTGGAATTATGTGGAAAATCTTAAAGAGTTTGCTTTTCCTGTTATTGATTGCCAGAATTAGCAGTTATAGTCTGGACTCTGGAGTGTTCTTCTGTTTTCTCTCTTTTTTCCTTTACCCTTGTGAAGGTCAATACTCTGAAAAACCAAGTGGCTAATTTTTTCAATTCTTTTCCTTTTCAAGGATTTCGGTGTTGACATCAAGGAGATAGAATGTGCTTCAGAAGGAAAGCCGAGCTTTCTACCTGTATTTAGATCTGGAAGTTGTGCTGAGATGGGACCCAAGCAGTACATGGAGGATGAACACATTCGAATAGATAATGTAGCTGAGTATTTGGGAGAATCTGCCAGTTTCGCTTCTCCAGGCGCTTTCTATGGGGTGTGTATCTTAGATGCTTCTAACTTTTAGTGTTGGTGTAATTTAATGTGTCCCTGTCCTCTCCTTGCTCAGTCTCAATGGATTAGTTAATCAGTAAATGTGATTTGCATATTATTATTTAAAGTCACCTTGCACATGAATTCTTTGAAGGGCTTGCATATATAGAATTTTGATAGTTGATCATCAAATTCTATTTTCCATTATTAATAAAGACATGAGTAGTTGCCTTGTGTGATTTCTAATTTCCTGTGTTCTCTGCACTACTTTTGATGGGTTACGACATCATAATACTTCTACTAGAGCTTTACTTCTCTATAATATACATTTAGTCTGCAGAAGGTTAATGAGATATTGGTTTCGTTCTTTTATTGGAAGGTTTTTGATGGGCATGGTGGAACGGATGCAGCATCGTTTGTTAGGAATAATATTCTGAAGTTTATAACAGAGGACTCTTATTTTCCTATCTGCCTGGAAAAGGCAATGAAGAACGCTTTTTTGAAAGCTGATTATGCCTTTGTTGATGATAGCTCCGTTGATACGTCCTCTGGCACAACAGCACTGACTGCCCTCTTATGTGAACGGTTAGTTAGTCTGCATATTCTTACCCTTTTTTAAAAAAAAAAAATTGTTTAAGGGGATGCTTGGTAAATAGCTGTTAGCTGATTGGGTTAGTGGGTTTGACTAGTTGATAGCATTAGCTGATTGTAGAAAATTGTTTCGTAAATTAGCTCTTAGTTGATAGCTGATAGCCGATTACATTCAAAATGACTTTCTCAAAAAGCTTATCAAAAAAGCTACTTTGAGTAGCGTTTTAAATTTTAGCATTTTGGAGGAATAAGTTGTTACAAAAAGCTAATTAATCAAACATTCATATTGATTGTTTAACCAAGTCAAATAGCTAATAGTGGTCAAATAAGCTAAAATTGGCTGATAAGCTAACTATGTTACCAAACAGGGCCATCTTTCATACAATTGGATGACTGCAATACCTTCTATCTTTACCTTTTCATTATTCTATACTTGGTCAAAAGGAAAGGAACAATGATAATGAAAATGTTTGCTTTTGTTTGTGCCATGTGTATTTTATTATTGAAAAATTGGAGAATTCACATGTTTCATTCACATACCTTGGTGTCTTTTTTGGACTTTCGGTTTTCATTGTGAAAAGTATGATACATCATAAAAATATTTTAAGTGGTTGGCTCAATGTGCGAATCTAAAATTTTAGGCAAGTCTGAACATGTTAAATGGTGTGGTAGGTTTGTCTCCTATTATTACTCCATAGACTATCTTCTGATGACCTGGCAATTACAAGTCCGTTGCACTTTTCATTTTTCTATCAGGAAAATTTATGCAGAATTGTATACTTGTTACAGAAAATTGATAATTGCGAATGCTGGGGATTGTCGTGCTGTTTTGGGGAAACGAGGGAGAGCCATTGAGCTATCCAAGGATCATAAACCAGATAGCAAGTCTGAGAGACACAGGATTGAAAAACTCGGAGGTGTCATCTATAATGGATACTTAAACGGCCAACTATCTGTAGCGCGGGCCTTGGGAGACTGGCATATGAAGGCTCCAAAGGGGTCCGCCTGCCCCTTGAGTGCAGAGCCGGAGTTGCAAGAGATTATATTGACAGATGACGATGAGTTCCTAATCATGGGGTGCGATGGTCTTTGGGATGTGATGAGTAGCCAGTGTGCTGTGACAATGGCCAGGAAGGAATTGATGATGCACAACGACCCCGAGAGGTGTTCAAGAGAGCTAGTTAGGGAAGCCCTCAAGCGCAA
Source organism: Ipomoea nil (assembly GCF_001879475.1). Classification (NCBI taxonomy): domain Eukaryota; kingdom Viridiplantae; phylum Streptophyta; class Magnoliopsida; order Solanales; family Convolvulaceae; genus Ipomoea; species Ipomoea nil. The sequence goes on along the minus strand of NW_017617690.1, from coordinate 964,240 downwards.
CACTTGTGACAATTTGACAGTAATCGTGGTTTGTTTCTCCCCCGATCCTCCGCCTCAGATAGAAACGCCTCAAACACGAGTCAGGCAGAGCGCATCAACGGAAAGATCCAATCTTCTAAAAGGCGTATTAGAAAGCAACTCATGACAGCACTTTGGAAAAAGCGGAAGAAAGGCAGCAAAGACAACTGCCATGGAACACAGATCAGATCCCCGATAGATCAATGGAGGAGGCGTTTTCACCCCCTAATGAGGCACCGGCGGTGCTGCTGCCGTGATGCAAAGTTCCACTGTATGATTGTTTGAGTAGCTTCCTGTATTGGGATTTCTTGTATCTATTGAATCAATTTGGTACTTTTCTTCTTTATGTACAGATTCATAAACATATGATTTCTTCATCAGTTATGCAGTTCAGTTCAATGATTTGTCTCACTTCTACTCTGCATGGATCTGGTATCATTTTAGTGGATAGTAAATTGTAACTTAGGGATGTGTAAGGCTGTGTTTATTTATTTATTTATTTTTAATTTCGGCATGTAGGTTTAGGCAAGGGTGGTATGGTAAATATATGTTAGTTTTAATCTTTTTAATATTCCTGTGATTTTGGAGAATGAATTTATTTTATTTTAAATCTTGTTATTATTTTATGATGATGATGTTATGCTTGATTTTGATAAAATTGGACTTTATTACTGATGTACTCTCTTTCTTTTTGTGGTTTTATTTTTTTGCTTTGAAAATTTTCTACATTTATTTTATTCCACCATGGGCTCAAGTTCATTTTTATGTTTTTAATAGTCTATAGTTTGAGTATAATATTTTTTTATGTTTGTGATTGACATATATGTAGCTTTCGCGGGTACTGTACTGGTGTGCACTATGATCTCGGTAGGTGTATATTTGCATTTTTATCCTTGCTGCTGGGTTTTCGTCGTATGTATGTACCTCGTCATGTCTTAGTGTGTACTTTTTGTTTATGTGATGTGTATGTGCATTGTAAACTTGGTGTGTGTGCAATACAGTACATATGCATGTGAATTGTGGTTTGCATCTAATGATGTGCTTGTGCACTAGTTAATATGTGAATCAACTGAGTTTTTTTTTTTTTTTTTTGTTTTTTTTTTTTAACCTTTCTTCCTTGCTGGTGGTGGTGGTGGTGGTGGTGCATGATGTGTATGTGTGCATTTCAACGTGAACATGTGCACAATGCAATTTTAGAGTGTACATAGTGCAGTGTATAAATGTAGCATTTGTGCATTATAATACTATGTGGGTGCATTTGTTTCTAATGTTGTTTGCATCTAATGAGGCGTTTTTGCACTCGTTAGATATGTAAATCAACTGGGGTTTTATCATTTTTTTTCCTTGTTGTTAGTAGTGGTGCATGATGTGTATGTGTGCATTTTGAGTTTTTACCCATTTGGTCCCTTGACTATGACCCATTCTCAATTTTGCATTTCGACTTTCAATTGCACCTAATGTAGTCCATTGACTTTTAAAAATTACCCCAAATTGGTCATCCGTTACATTTTGCATCAAACAACCGTTATATTGGGGGTATTTTGGTCCATTCCACCCATTTTGACCATTTTGTTCATCAAAGTCGTGAATCATGGAGTTGGTTGTCCTAGGAGCTTTGGCCACGCTGTCCAAGCTCATGTCGGAGATAGGAAGAAGTCTACCCAGCCGCCGCCATTGTAGGAGGCTCTCCTCTGCACTCGCCTGAGTTCTGCTACTGTTGGACGAGAACCAGCTGAGCTCACCGCCGACCACCCACACCTGCTTCTGCCGTTGATCTGCTCTGTTCTACTTAGGAGTGTAAACGAGCCGAGCCGAGCTCGAGCTCGTTAATGGAGGTTCGGCTCGAGTTCGAGCTCAAACTCGATCGAGCTCTAGAATTGATGCTCGAGTTCGAGCTCGGTAATTTTCGGGCTGCTCGAGCTCGTCTCGAGCAGCTCGATTGTTCGAGTTCGAACTCGAGCTCGATCTTGAGCTCGATTTTGACATTGAATTTGACCTACTTAATACTTTTGATTTAAAATTCAAACTACTTTGTTTTATTCATACATAAATAATAGAAATCTTTTAGGGATTTTGAGTTTAAAATTTTAATTTCTAATTGTTATTTTATATATTATTATTATATTATATTATGTGTTATATGGGTTATATATATATTATATATTATATGGCTCGCGAGCGGCTCGATGAGCCGCGAGCCTAGAATATCTAGGCTCGGCTCGAGCTCGATTACTAAACGAGCCGCTCGATCTCGGTTCGAGCTCGATTTTGACCGAACTCGAACCGAGCTTTGACCGAGCCGCTCGCGAGCTGCTCGGCTCATTTACACCCCTAGTTCTTCTGTACATCGTCGCTTGCTGCCTAGCGGGAGAGGGAGAGAAAACCAAGGAAAAAGGGAGATGGAGGAGATCGCCGGAAAAATACGATTGCACTCTGGTGCCACCGATCTGCACAGCCATCGCCATGGAGGCGGTGGAGTAGTTGATCGAGGAAGAAGATGAGTTCAAGTCGGACAGTAACTCCACTTCGAACGGCGGCGTGCAAGTACTGATCGATTTCCTCCCGGTCCCCTACAAAGATCATCTTATCTTCCTCAGCGAGCAATAATCCTTAACGACAGCCTTTATTGCATCCTCAACGAGCATGCTGCAGTGGAGTTTAACGGGAGGGAGAGAGAGAGATGTTTTGCAATTTCTGTATTCTTGATGGATAACACTTCCTCCATTTGCTTTCCCTTCACCCACTCTGTTGCAACAGATGAGGACGCGATAGCGGAGCCACATTCGAAGGTCTTGAAACAAGCGTCAACGATCTTTCCAGTCTCATCATCGACCTTAATATGGAGCTTCATCACGTCGCCGCAGGCCGGGCACCGACCAACCCCGTGTCGACCATCGGGTCATTCTTGTCGAAGGAGCCAACATTGCGGGGGTTGTTGTAGTAGTCTAGCACCCTCTCGTGGTAAAGCCGCGGAAAACCCACCGCCCTTTCCACCACAATTCACCGGGAGCCCAGCCCTAGAACTCTGTTCGATAACAGCCTAAACATTGTTCTTCGAATTTTTTTTTTCTTAATTCTTGATTGATAGCATTGAGTGTGTATCCTCATCGGACGGCATGGAAGATGAAGAGATCGCATCGTCTATGACGTCTCACCCCGGCGGCTTCATATTCTGTTGAATGGATCAAAATACCCCCTAACTTAACGCTTAATTGATGAAAATGTAACGGAAGACCAAATTGGGGTAATTTTTTAAAGTCAAGGGACTACATTGGGTGCAATTAAAAGTCAAAATATAAAATTGAGAATGAGTCATAGTCAAGGGACCAAAATGGGTAAAAACTCTGTGCATTTTAATGTGAAAGCATGCACAATGCAATGTTTAAGTGTGCATAGAGCAATATATAAGTGTGCACACGATTTCGACGACATTCTACGGAATGCACACGATGTTATGCATGACTACACACTGTCACCCAGAGTACAACACAACACCCCATTTTGCTGTCCTGTGCTCCACCTGTTTGTCTTTGCTAAATTAAAGTACCAACATTAACAAAACAATCAGATTTTCTTATATTTAATAATAGTAAAAATAATTTATTATTTAATAATATAAAAACTCCTATTTTGTCGCTGTCTATACATATTTCGACGAAAGTTTAAAATTTTGCTTTGATAGATTTGCTCCTTAATTGATATTTATGAGTGATTTAGATTGCTGATTAGACGTATGGATTTAGAATGTTGACTTTTAATCATATCTGTTGATCACTTATTTTCTATGGCTACGATTTGTCTACACTTTCTATTATTTATCCCTATGATGCTAAGTCTCAAATTGGTTATGTTATGAATTACCTTAATGTCCTATATGAAAACAATAAAGCTTGTGTTGCACAAATGATAAATGAGTTTATTTAATAATATTTGATAGAGCATATATAATGTCAAGCTGCTATCCACATGAGCTCTATAAGAGTCATGAGATTGTTATGAAGAATGTTCTCCGGAAGAGTCACGAGATTGTTATACATAATGTTCGCTCTAGTGACAATCTTGAAGATTGCACTATATCCTTTTTTTACACTCTTTTTGAAACATTGTTTTTATTATATTAGAATGTGAGAACTTTGGATGTTTTTTTATTTTATTTTATTATTTTTTTTATGGGGAGTGACATTTACTTGAATCAATATTGAATATTAGACTTGAATAATTCTAAAGATTGTGTCATAAAGACCAACAAGTGTACTCTTTTTCCTTTGAATGAATTTTGATATAATTTTCTTAATTAGAGGTTTTTTAACGAGGCAACTAGCTTTTTCCTCACTAGATTTTTTCCACTGGATTTTTTTGGTGAGGTTTTAATGAGGCATGATTATGATATAGGCCTGTTTGGCAAACCTAGCTGAAAAGCTATAAGCTAGGAGCTGAAAGCTGAAAAGCTATAAGCTCGGTGTTGAAAACTGAAGAGCTGTTAAGTTAGCTGTTATGATTGAAAGTGTTTGGGAAAATTAACTTTTTGATAAGCTGATAAATGTAAAAAGACTAAAAAGGACATCTTCATAAAATTTAAATTAGTTTGTTTACATATTATAATTTAGCATTTTGTCTTTAAAAAAAAATAACATTTTGAAATAAAACTATTAGCATAATCATGATCTAGCATCTCATAATGAAGTAGCAATATTGTTGCAAATCTCATTTGCGGTGAAAGTTGCGGATAAAGGAGAAGAGAAAAGAGTTTTAATTGAGAATGGTAAATTATGTCATTTCTTTAAAATAATAAGGATAAAGATGGAAAAAAGTTAGGAATAATAATAATAATAATAATAATAATAATAATAATAATAATAATAATAATAATAATAATAATAATAATAATAATAATAATAATAATATTTGCGATGAAAGTTCCGTATAAAGAAGAAGAGAAAAGGGTTTTAATTGGGAAGGATAAATTATGTCAGTTCTTTAAAATAATAAGGATAAAGATGTAAAAAAAGTTAGGAAGTTAGGAGCTTATTATGAAACGCTACCTAAGGTAGCGTTCCAAAATAAGCTCTTATTTTAAGCTCGGAGCTTATTTTAGGAACATTACCAAAAAGAGCTTATAGCTTATTAGTAGCTTAAAATAAGTTATAAGCTCCTAAATAAGCTCTGCCAAACAGCGCCTATAGTGATGTCAAAAGGGAAAAACTGGAAATAAATATTTAAATATACAAACCTCAAAATATTGAAGATGATGCCTTGGAGGTTTATGATTGGTTTATGTTTGTACTCTTTTCCCTTAGCTAAGTTTTTCCCACTGATTTTCTTAGACTATGGTTTTTAACGAGGCAACCGGTGTAACACATCATCTTACATACTTTGTCTACTTTTTTCCTCGACTAGATTTTTCTCATATGCTTTTTCTAGCGGGGTGTTTAACAAAGACCGAGTATGAATTGATAATGGACAAGAAAGACTGTTATAAATATTTTGTGATATATGACCATTATCCACTTCTGCCTATATTTGTGTTCATGTACATTTTTTTTTTAAAAAACAAAACTATATTAAGCAAATGAATTAAAATGTCTTACAATTGATGGTCCAAATGTGACCATAACACATACTCTGCCCTTGAGATTGGGCACATACTAATATAAAGAAACTAAAATAAAGGATGGATCCAAGCCCTAACAGGCCAGACCTAAAGAATGAAAGAATAAAATAATGGACCCAAGCCCAACTAATAGGCCAGATCAAAGGAATAATAAATGAAGAAAAATAAATAAATAAATAAAAAGGGGGTGCTGAAATGGAGGCGCAGAATCCCCCTATCGACGTCGCACCAATTTTCGCAAAAACTAGCAGCATAACGGCTGTTTCTAGGAGAATAGCTGCACCTGCGTGCCATCATGTACTAGTGCGCCACCATGCCGCACCACCACAAAGTTGCAATGTCGCGACTCTGCACCACAATGCAACGTTGCAACAGTGCCAACACGGCCGCAACGCTTCACGCCCACGTCTCGTCAAACTAAATCTATTGGCTGACCAAAACCTCCAAGAATGCTAGCCCATTTTGTAAGATATCCGACAGCATAACGGCTGCTACATGACTATCTCACAAGGGCAGAAATACACAACAACAAATGCCCAACTATCAGCACAAGGCAAACAAACCACAAAGGAGGCACGCAGGCCCAAAAAACTAATAAATGGCACGCAGGCCACCAAATAAAGCACACAGGCCACATATATGCCAGCCAATATCATGAGTCCACCCAAGCAGCACCAATATCATAGTAACCAGAACCCTAACGGGATTAGTTACTATGGGCCAGCAGCAAGCCTGGACAAACCGCCAACGGATTTGATAAACCCCTACCCGGCCACCCGGGCTAGGATGCAATTTCTTACCGCTTGCACCAACGTTGAGGGGTGGTCTATTTAAAGAAATCCACAAGAGCAAAACCAAACAAGCTTAAGACCAGCAATACCTCAGAAGCCAAGGAAAGACCTACAAAATGAAAACGTGACAGAACAAGCAACACCACATTTCCTAAACCAATAGAGCTCATAATCATGTTTCAATGGGCAGTGTATAAGGAAATAACATGCAGACACGAACAACAAGGCAACCCCATCATATATCTTCATGTACAGTTACTCATTAATTGTACATATATATGAAATGCGTTATCAATAAAGGGTGGCGATTTTCCTAAGTTCTGATTTTCTTCTTCTGTCCTTTTCTCTTCTTTGTTATATGGTTTTTGAGCATATGATAATGCATGTCCACATGAAGATACATCGAATTTCACAATAATAATTCACATTTTTTAAATTAATTGGACCAATTTTTTCCAAATAACCAATAAGTGAAATAATATTATTCAATTTTTATTTTTTTATTTGTAAAATAATAAAACCTTAAAACTATAAATATAAATTTAACAAGTAATGCAATTATAATTTTAGTATATTAATCTCACATGACCCACGTTTGAGTGGGCCGAATCTTTTGTAATGAGGGTTACTGGTCGGACCCATTTTTCATCACTATTGTATACATTAGTAAATTACTTGTACGATGCACGGATAATTTTTTATTATATATTTATATAATAAAATTAATAATAAAATTATAAATTATTTTAATATTTGAAAGTGTACAACTATTTAAAATTATGATATTTGTATATTAGTGTTTAAATTGATTACTTAAAAATTATATTAGGAATTTTTTTTAAAAAAAAAAAATACAAGGTAGAGCATGGCTAATTGATATTATTTTAAGTAACAAAAATATACTATAATCAAATGAAGGAAATTTCTATGTTTTATCATAGTAAAATTAAAGTGTTAAATGCAAGTTGGTAATATAGATGTAATATGTGTACGTTTAATTTCCTATATGTAGGAAAATTTATCTATATTACGAAAAGTATAAAAACCAATTTAATAAAAATATAAGGGAAAATTGTATTTTTCGTTCCTAAGTTATAGGGTAATTGTATAAATCGTCTCTGAGTGTTGGTCATGCTCATTTTTCGTCCCTAAGTTATTATTAGCGTTGCACTTTTTATCCCTGAGTTATAGTGTAATTGTAAAATTCGTCTCTGAGTGTTGGTCAATGCTCACTTTTCCTCCCTAAGTTATCATTTGCGCTGCACTTTTCGTCACTGAGTTATACTAAAATTGCTTCGTCCCTAATCACTACTACATAAATGGTATACTTCGTCACTTAATAGACGGTTTTTTTTTTTTTTTAAATAACCAACGTCTAATATATTTTGTTATACTACGTCACTTAATAGACGGCGATTTTTTAAATTACCGTCGTATATACCTTAATTAATTTTTTAGTCACTTAATAGACGGTGATTTTTTAAATAACCATCGTGTAATATATTGTGTTATACTGTGTCACTTAATAGACGACAGTATTTTAAATAACTGTCGTATATAGTTGACATACACGACGATTGTTTAGCCGTATATATATAATTAACATACACGACGGTTTTCAAAACTGCCGTAGAAAGTGTATATTTACAACGGCAGTCACTTACACGCACGACACTTCGAAAACCGCCGTGTATGTGTAAAAAAACCCGCCATAGTAGCTATGTTATGTAGTAGTGAATGTTTTATTATTAAAGGGACGAAAAGTGCAATGTCAATAATAACTTAGGGACGAAAAGTGAGAATGACCAACACTTAGGGACGAATCCTACAATTCATTTATAACTCAGGGACGAAAAGTGCAACACCAATGATAACTTAAAGGACGAAAAGTGAGCATCACCTACACTCAGAGACGAATTCTACCATTACCCTATAACTTAGGGGCGAAAATTGCAATTTTTTCAAAATGTAATGTTTGAATTAATTAGCATAATTATTTAGATTTTATTCAAAAGTAACCATTAACATAATTTTATATGTGTAGTAACCTGTGAATTAAAATAATTTACATAATTGTATAGACTAAATAATCTGCAATGCCTATAGGAAATTAATTGGGGAATTCTCCCCCATAGACGCAATAGTTATGCTGTGCAACCGAATGCACCATGCGCATGGTGCATACGATGCAAAATGACGTCGTTTTGACTAAAAACGCATGTCCCACTTAAAAAAAAATTCAGGTTCGATTCTCGGCAATAGCATTATTGTGGATATATAGTTATGAATTTCTGGATATATAGTTATGAATTTGTGGATATATAGTTATGAATTTCTGGATATATAGTTATGAATTTCTGGATATTTAGTTCATTCATTGTGGATATTTAGTTCATTTATTGTAGATATTTACTTCATTCATTCACTGTGGATATTTAGTTCATTCATTGTGGATTTTTACTTCATTCATTCACTGTGGATATATAGTTATGAATTTGTGGATATATAGTTATGAATTTATGGATATATAGTTATGAATTTATGGATATAAAAAAATGCTATTGCCGGGAATCGAACCTGATTTCTTCTTTAAGTGGGACACGCGTTTTTTAACCAAAACGACGTCATTTTGCATCGAATGCACCATGCGCATGGTGCATTCGGTTGCACAGCATAATTTGCGCCATAGACGTGCCTGGATAGAAAATGTTATGGAAGCTAAGGTCTCTCCGAGATGGAAATCCCTTGGATGGAGAGCCTTAAACTTTATACTGCCAAGTGCCAACCACCAACAAATTAAGGGCCCGGATGGTAGATGTAACTATGATTTGTGCAATGTGTGGATCGGATAGATGAAAATCTTTTGCATATTTTTTGTGATTGTCCTTATGCTTCACATGTCTGGAGTGCACTTAATATTCCAGTCATAAACACCAACTCATTTGAACAATACATTTCCCATTTATTTGGAGCTTTGGATGAGAGCAAGCTGGAGGTTGATATGGGAGCCATTTGGACTGCAAGAAATCATGCAATTTGGGACGGCACCTACACATGTGACCAGATCAATATCTACCACACTAGCTAGGTGGAAGAATGCTCAGCGCCACACCCCATCCGCAGGTGAATTGAAACAAGAGCTCCGGCTACGCTACATGTTGTTGGCCCTCAAGCAGCTGCTACTGGAATGATGCCGGCGAGTGAGGACAACCAGGGTGCATTCATCTGCTTTGTTGATGTTGGCTTCACAACGTCTCCGGTAGCGGTGCCCTTCGAGTTCCTCATTATTGTTGGAGCTTTAAGAAAAATGTCCTAGTGTAGAACTATGTTGATTTAGGCTAGTTCAGAATAAATGAAAATCTGAAAGGAAGGAATTTGTGTCGTGTATGAAACACTACATTATCGTAAACTATGTGGTCTTTAAATCGGCACAATTAATATACAGATAGAACCTATCTAACTTTGTGCTCAGATAGAAGAGAGGAGGGGAGAAGAGGAGAAGCGAGGGAAGAGAGGGACGGGAAATAAAGAGTATGGAAAATATCTTCCAACAAAAAGTTTAGAAAGATATTTTTTGCCAAATTAATTTTTTTTTTTTTTGTTAACAAGAATAAATATTTTCTCTTGATTTTATTTTCTTTGGATATTCAAACACTAGAAAATTAAAAAAAATGACTTCCGAAAGTCTTTCTTCGAGTTTTTAAACGGATCCTAAAAATATTACCCATTTTCTTATAAGTGCTACACTTTGCCTCATAACTAACAATAAATTTAATCGTAATTAGTACTACACTTTTCATCATAAGTATTACATTTCAATTTAGACTTTAATCATCTCACCAAAAAAGAATTCATGAGATGATCTCAAATTTCATAAGGATGGTTTTCACACATCCATCAAGTATCAAATCATAGTATAGAGTTTAGATATTGTTCTACTGGAGATGACTCTTGTAATGTTAGAAATTGATGCATGGTGGAGTTAAACACAACCTAAAACTATTCTTATACGCCAAGGTGTGAGAGGCATATTTGTGGACCCCCAAGCGAGTTTGCAGATGCGCCACTACTTCCGTTGCTGCATGGACCTCTGCTGGACAGCTTGCGTCGAGCACTCCACAACAGCAGCAACATGCAGCGGCAGTGGCTGGAATACGCTGCTACATCGATGCAGCATGGGATCCGGGCTCGGGGCCGGCGTCTTTTGGTGCGGTACTGCTTGTCGAGGGTGGCGATTTTGTGGCAGCTGTAAATGTGAGGCTCCCGTTTTGTGAAAGTGCACTTACGGCTGAACTCTTTACACGGATTGTTCAATTCTACAAAGTTATATCACCAAGATTTCTACTTAACTTAGATCATATGTTGGCATTGTTATCCACGACTGCAGGGCTATCGTGGCTACTTTTACCTATTGTGTTTTACTTTCAATTTCTAGACATTTAAACATTATTGCACATAGTTTAGCTTCGAAGGTCTCTGACCAGGGTGTTTCTTTGTATTGAGACTCTGTCCTACCTGACTTTATTCTCATGCATTTGTAGTAATAATATTACTTCGCTTGTTGCTTTCAAAAAAATAAAAATAAAAGCTAGGCTTATTGTTAAAGAGTTGGGCTGATATGTGATGAATGTCTTAAACTCATGCTTTTTCATTTCATATTTTGGTATTTGTACTTGTTAATCATTATATAATGGATTCAATTTGGTAACTTATGGAATGATAGTTTGTGCTTAGGTGACTTGACAAGAAAATGACATTTTGAGCCAAATATTGAGCTATTTGATAAAACTTTCCAGTCATCATAGCATGAGGATATTTTTGTGAGTCAAAATGAAGAGAATAAGATTGGAAAACATTATTCTTTCATGTGCTAAATATTTGTGCCTTAGTGGTCTTGATGATATAGGCAATTCAATGCAAAGGCAAAGCAAAAGATAGTAAGGTGACATTTCTCGCCCAAATTGGCGTTGTCTCAATATTTTGACCATATTACAGTGTAGTAATGTCCAAATCAAGTGATTCTTGTGACATTGAAAAGCTAACTCAAAGTTCTACAACTCTCATGAAGACCATAAAGTCTAATTCATAAGTTTCGAGGGTGAAAAATAGCTGAGACGTCAGACAAGCTGTGCAGGAACGTGAAGTAGAACTCTGTCTGGTGGGCACGGGTATAGGCATGCCCGTGCCTCTATCCGTGCCCACAATCCAGTAGGCGCTTGTTTCCTGGGCACAGGTTCGGCCGTGGGCGTCCCCAGCCTCTACAACACTTTTTAAGACCTTTTTGCTTTGTTTTAAGACGATTTCTTCTACCCAAAAACATATCTTTCATTTTCCTCTCATTCTATATTTTGGTGTAGCTCTATAATAGCTTAGATTAGTGTAGATTTCTTGTTCCTTTCCATTTCCAAGCTCAAGAATATTGCAAATTTTGTATTTCAAGGTTTCAATAGAAAAGGTTTTCTTATTCATCTCTCCCCTTCACTTGACAGATGATCCCATGTGCCCAAGCTGCGGAGTTGGCGATGAAACTCTCGACCACATCTTCAGACATTGCGATGTGGCGACGAATTGTAGGAACCAAGCTGATCCTCCAGCTGCTTTCTTCACCAGTAACCACCTTCCCCTCCTATTGATTGTAGCAAAAATGAGATGTGTGTTCGGGTGATTTATGTCGTCCTCAGGGGATTGGGGGTTATGACACGCAATAAGAAATCACAAGAAACTATGCACTAACACTAGGAAATCAACAAGAAGCTAAGCAATACATAACAATTTTTAAGGCTACGGTAACTAAACAAAGTACCAAAAACACATATTAACAAGATATAAACACTAAACAAATAAATAGGACTCAAGCTAGGGAGCATTATCATCTAGATGCTTTAACAACTTATGGGATTAGGGAGAGCAAGTAACAGGAGTCCACCGGGAATGCACATAGGTATCCTAGTCTAAAGCCACTTCCGTGAGCAAATTAAATAAACAAGGATTAGAACAAGGAATTTCCCACTTTCATGGTGTATCAATTCCAAGTCCATCAAGCACACAAAGCATCTAAAACTCCCAATTTTCCACATTTTCATAGGAAAAATCGGGTTTATGCAAGGGGTGGCTAAAATCCTTAACCCAATTCTCATTGTAGCCAAGAATTCTCTAAAAACATGCTAATGAATGTGTACATCAAACATTAACAACATACAAACACAAATCCTTCATGAACTCAAGAACCCTAGGTTAGAGTTCTTCCCCCTTTTTGCCATAATCACAATCTAAGCATCAAGATAGGTAATACAACTCTAACTCATGTTCATAAACTAACTACTCATGATTAAATAGCATAAAGAACACAAAAACACAAGTAATAAACATAAATCTTGCAAAAGAAAGAGATAAAAGGTAGAAGAACTTATGTATTGAAAATGGGAGAATAATCTTGAAATATAATGTTGGAATCCAAGCTTTAAATCTGAGATTACAAGCTTCTGAAATGTTATAAAACCTAAATCTAAGCCTAATCTAACCTAAAAACATGAAAGGAAGTGAATGAGAGAAGTAAGGACTCAATCATGGGTCAAAACCGTGTAAAAACGAGTGAATCCGCGCCTAAATAGTGAACAGAGCACAGAGGGACTACCTCAGGGACGGTCATCCCTGAGGCAGTACGCAATATTCCAGTGCTCACTGGAATAGACGTATTGGCATGCGTACGGGCGTACGTAAGGGCGTACGGGACTGCTTATGGATGGTCAGGTGGATGGTCGTACGCGAGGCAGTACAAGGCTCCTAAAAATTCCTAAATGCATCCCAAACTCTTTGATTGATCTCTTGGTCCAAGAATTGCTCTAATCTTCTCGAAAAATATTGAATTCCTCACTTATTGTGAATGATTTGATTAGTATTATTTTTATATGTTATTTATGTCTTTTATAATTATTAATTCATATTATTTATCTTAATTTAGTATTTATTTATTTAATAAAATGATTTATTATTTATTTTGTACTCATTTACTTAATAAAACTAATTAAGACTAGCTAGTTTATACTTATATTATGTTTATGAGTAGTAAAGTGGTGCCCACCTCTTTTTAATTAAATAAAATCCAATTTCTTAGCTTAGGAAAAAAACAAACAAAAGCAACATTATATTTATGTTGCTCTTTTTCTTCAATCCATGCAGAGCCGTGCGGCAAAGAAGAGGAAACACGTCGTCAATTAACAACGCAATTTCGACGGCAAAGCAGCGGAAGACTCGGGCATAGGGCGCAAAAATAGAAAATGGACGGTTGAGAATAGCTTTAGCCTACTTGGAGAAGTGTATAAATAGTAAAAAATTTCTTTTGTTGAGAGTTCATTTTTCTTCCCCTAGATTATCTTAATTCTTCTTTCAAATTGTTATCAATGTTCTTTTTTTTTTTTTTTTTATTACAAAGGAAGGGGGATACCCATACAAACTACGCCTACAACGAGGCTTGAAACTTAGACCTCCCACATAGGGGAACAATCCGATACCAGTGGACCACAAGCTACTTGGTTTCTTTAGCTTGGTTTAATAAATTGAAGTCCCGAAATTGATTATACTATGAGATTATTTATTTATTTTTAATTTGTTATATAATTTTATGCATTTGAGTATTAAATATTTTTTTAATTTTTTTTTTTATAGTTGTATCAATTAATTGATAGGAAGGCCTACTAGTTATTTATTTGATATAATTATTTACTATATTAGTTAATGTTGTGCTACAAATTATTTTAATTTCAGTAGCAATTGAGATTAATTATTGACAGCTTTAGGAATAATTGGTCTCAGGTAGAATATTTTCCTAAATTAAATGCAACCGCTTATGCTTGTGTTATTTAGTTTGCCAGTTTTTCTAGTTTCTATTGATGTTATTCAATTAAATTTATAGCGCTTGTCTTAGATTATTTAGTAGTTAGGGGTAATTAAACCGTGTGTACTTTAGTTACCTACAACTAAGAAAAAACGGAAATGGAATAATTTCACGACAAATATTCAATTGCATATTAATTACCTTTTGAATCAATGATCAGTGATAAATTTCGGTGGTGGATCTATATCTTGTTCTTCATCGATTCCTCGTTTATTTAAAATTCTCGTTTATTTAAATTTCCCTTTGATTTAATCTTCAATCATCGGTATTCCAAATCCCCATCATTTTCTTAAGCACAAAAATTAAACTATTTAGTACTCCTCGTAGGATCGATCCCTACCCCCGCTACTACGTTTGTAAAGTTTTAATTTGGTAGCCTACGACAGCTCGCCAAATTTTGGCACCGTTGCCAGGGGAGCTTTTCTTGTTTATTTTGTGTTTATTTATTTATTTGTTTTTTTCATTCAATTGTCCAAAAAAAAATTAAAAAATTTCTTTGCCTTCATTACTTTACATACTTGCTGCAATATCTTTAGTGGTTTATGCCTATAACTCGATATGCTAATCAAGAAATATTGTCATACGATCTAGAAATTGAAAGATCTCTACGCAAGTTAAGGAAACAAGCTTGGAGGAAATTGGAGAGTGCTCTGGCCACCGATTCCCAATCTTCCACCAATTCTGATTTAGAAGAAGCTAAGAACCCAAATCGAACTTTAAAAGAGCTTGGAGCTCTATACTATCTACCTTCTAGCAGCATCACCACATGAAATGACTTGAAGACAGTGTTCCTTGAAAAATATTTCCCAGCTTCAAGGGCGGCCAACATTAGAAAGGAAATCTGTGGTATAAAGCAAAACAATGGAGAGTCCTTGTATGAATATTGGGAGCGTTTCAAGAAGCTTTGTGCAAGCTGCCCACACCATCAAATCAGTGATCGATTACTCATTCAATACTTTTATGAAGGACTTTTTCTGATTGATAGGAGCATGATTGATGCTGCAAGTGGAGGTGCTTTAGTTGACAAGACACTAGATGCTACAAGAGCTCTAATTGCAAACATGATTGATGCACACGTGGATTAATTACCCCTAACTACTAAATAATCTAAGACAAACGGCTATAGATTTAATTTAATAGCAGCAATAGGAATTGAACTAGGAAAATCGACAAACTAAATAACACAAGCACAAGCGGTTGCATTTAATTTAGGAAAATATTCTACCCGAGACCAATTATTACTAAAGCTGTAAATAATTAATATCAGTTGCTATTGATATTAGAATAATTTGTAGGACAACATTAACTAATCTAATAAATAATTATATCAAATAAATAACTAGTAGGCATTCCTAACAATTAATTGATACAACTATAAAAATAATTTAGAAAAATATTTAATACTCAAATGCATAAAATTATATAACAAAAATAAATAAATAATCTCACAGAATAATCAATTTCGAGTTTCAATTTACTAAACCAAGCTAAAGAAAATTAGTTACACAGAGCCATTGATAACAACTTCAAAGAAATAAAAATTAAGATAATGTAGAAGGAGGAGAATGAACGTTTAATAAGAGAAATCTTTAAATATTTATACACTTCCCAAATTATTTTCAAACTAAATGTCGCTATACATTGTCCTCCTTTTTCACCGTTTGAAGAGGTCTTCCCGGAATTTCGGTCAATACTGCCGTCGAAATCTACGCTGCAAGTTGTGGAGTCGACAATCTTCTTCAGTTGATTTCGTACGTGAGCTGCATAGGGGAAAAACAAACAAAACAAATATCTTTTGTTTAATTAGTTAAGTGATTATGTCTTGGCTTTGAATTTATTAAATAAATAATTCATTAAATAAATGAGGAAGTGAGGACTATGTGGTCTAATGGTATCCGGGTTGGACTTCCATTTGGAAGGTTGTAAGTTCGAGCCTCAGTGGAGGCGTTATTGGCTCTTTGTGTTTCAGTAGGTTGAGAAAGTATATGAACAGATACTACAATGTAATAGAGCTAGTAGCATTCAAAAAAAAAAAAAAAAATAAATGAGGAAGTGGTCTCTTGGATAGCATATAAAATTAAAACCTAACACTAAGCCCAACAAATTAATATAAAATATTTATTTTGACTAATTAACTCTTGGACTCTAAAAACATTAAAATAAAATATAATATCAAACAATAAATATAAATATACTATAAAAACCTATATAAATTAAAGTGTAAAAATATGTTTATCAATTGCACCTCGAAATAAAAGCAACATAAATTAGTCACAATTTACACAAGTTTTTAGGCAACTCACAAATAAAATGGGTTAAGAAGGAGTAAAAATATAGATAAAAACAAACTTATCACCTATGCTGGTTAGAGAAATTTCTATACTAATAAGCAGAAGAATGCTCTGGACGGTAGATGGAGTATTTTACTCCCTCATATACTGTGGAATCTTTGGAAGGCGCGCAATAAGTTGGTCTTTGACAATGTCCAAACTTCTCCGGATGAAATACTGAGGCGAGCGAGGTTTGAAGCAGCGGAAGCCCATTGCTATCTTCTCAACCGAAAAGGTCCGCTGCCAGTGAGACAGGTGTGGGTCTCTTGTCCCTGAATCGAATTTCGAATCTATGACCCAAGCAATGGAGAAATCAATCGGTGTCATTCCAGAAACAGATACTCTCATCTCCGACTGCAAACTCCTCATGGAGAAATTTCAAGAAGCCAAGCTCAATAATGTTTTTAGGGAAGGTAATCAATGTGCCGATTTCCTAGCCAATCTTGGTCAAGCTTGCGAGTGGGGTACAACCCTTCTGAGTCACCCCCCTGACGACCTGAGAGTGTTGCTGGATCGGGATGCTCACAACATCGATACTAGTAAACTTTGTTAATCTACGGGATCCGGAGGATGTTAGAGAAAATGGGAGTGTTTGATGATAGGGAAGTGAGGAAACGAGATCTTCAGGCGTGTAATCACTTTCCTATAAACTTTAAATCTCGCTCGTATAAAGTAACAAGGTTCAAGATTTAATCTTATGAGATACAAGAAGATGATGAAATTCTTAAGTTGCTTTGTTTAAGAATTTCCTGTAGAAATGCAGTACTGTGAAATATCTCAGTTTTATGCTTATTGCATGTCCTTTTTTTTCCAAGTATATATAGATGCAAAATATATCTGTTTGGAGAAGTTACATGGAAGTTGCTGTAATTTAAAACTCAACTTCCATAAGATAAGATATATCCTGAATGATATATCTATCACTGGAGAAATTATTAAATATATTTTGAGTCAGTAACTGTATGCAAAATTATATATATATATATATATATATATATATATATATATATATATATATATATATATATATATATATATATATATATATATATTCCTTACGCATGGAAACATGCAAAGGATAAATATAAATAATATACATATATGTAGTTTAATAATCTCAAGCATACAGCTACATATACCAAGCATGTTAAGTGTAACTTTGAAGCATATAGCTTCAAAAATTAGAAGAGCATATTTCAAGCATGTTAAGTGTAATTTTGAAGCATATAGCTTCAAAATGCCCCAAAACCTTACGCATGAAAATATCCAACATGCATTAATACTCTCAAGCATATAGCTATATATCACAGGCATATAGCTATATATCTAAAGCATATAGATATATAAACTCAAGCATTTAGTTATATATTCCAAGCATATAGCTATATATCACAAGCATATAACTATATATCTCAAGCATATAGCCATATAAATTTCTCCCAGTATTTTAATTAACTTTCTACCAAACTAAAATAATATTTACAACTCCACAACTCCAAATATTATTTAAGCTTTCATGGTAGTTCATCTGAAACATTAATCTCCATTACTATATAAATTTCCAACATTTCTCCTCCATTTATATAGTAAAATTAATACTGTACCAAGATAAATCCAAAACTCATGCATAAATGAAAGTGTCTTAGAGATTGAACTTTCACATAGTATTATATTCGGTACATAAATTCGGATTGTAGTGATGGACGAACCTTGAATCACACAGTCTCTTTGAATAAACGTAGATATAATACACACAAGCTTTACATTAACTACAACTCAAAATAACTTGACACTATTAAAGACCCTGTGTCCGTATCCATTCATAAGCATATCCAAGCCGAACCCAAGCTTTGTTGAAGTGGCCACACTTCATGCTCACATAGGTTGATCTTTTATTTCATGCCCTGCACCAAGCATTTTTTCAAAAGATCAATTAAGAGTAAAACTCATCCCTACTACAATGCAGACCAAGTACTTACCTTAGGGATATCCTTTTTTTTTTTTAATATAGTACTTGCAACCTATAAATGAAGTACTCATCTACATTGAACTCAAAGCCTAACGTAATAACTTAGGCGTGAGTTGAGCTTTCCTTCATCTCTTGACTATCAATGGGTTTCAATCCTATCCCTTCCGATGTCTTTAAAACCATGTCCCTTGCCAAGGCTTTTGTAAACGGATCCGCTAGATTGAACCGGGACCGTACAAAGTCTAGTGTTACAACACCATTACTTAAGAGCTCTTTCACATAGCTATGTCGCAAGCCTATGTGTCTTGACTTGCCATTATAAACACTGTTATATGCTTTGGCCAGTATAGTAGCGCTGTCACAATGTACTAAAACAGGTAACATCGGTTTTGGCCAAACTGGAATTTCAAGAATTAAATTCCTTAGCCAATCAGCTTCTTTGCATGTTGCTGCCAATGTAATAAATTCAGATGCCATAGTTGAGTCTGAAATACAACTTTACTTTTTAGAAGCCCAGGAGATAGCACATCTTCCAAGCAGAAATACGCATCCACTAGTTGAGGAATAATCTTCCTGATTTGATATCCAACTGGCATCAGAATATCCTTCAAGGATGGAAATATCTTTTGAATATTTTAAACCATAATTAATGGTTTTATTCAGATATTTTAAAATTCTTTTTAATGCCATCAAATGTACTGCACTAGGATTACTAGTGTATCTACTCAGTTTCCCTACTGCAAAAGCAATATCATGCCGAGTACTTGTCATTGCATACATAAGGCATCCTATCACTTTAGAATACTCCAATTGTAGGATCGGATCACCTTCATTTGGTATTAACTTCAATGAGGGATCCATTGGAGTAGAAACTAGGGAACCACTAAAGTGATTAAATCTTTTTAACACTTTCTCAATGTAACGAGATTGTGTTAAACTAACACCATCCTGAAGTTTAATTATTCTTATTCCAAGAATAACTTCTGCTTCTCCCAAATCTTTCATGGAGAAGCTGGAACTAAGAAAATCCTTAGTTTCCTTAACTGTTTCCAAATTAGTACCAAAAATCAACATGTCATGCATCTACATATAAGCAAATAATAACCCCTTGTCCCTGGTTATTAAATTTGCTGTAGATGCATTTATCTGACTGATTTATTTTGTACCCATTAGCTAGCACCACTTGATCAAATCGATCATGCCATTGCTTAGAGGCTTGTTTTAAGCCATAAAGTGATTTAATCAATTTGCAAACTTTATTTTCCTGGCCTGCAACCATGAATCCTTCTGGTTGCTTCATGTAAACCTCCTCCTCCAATTCACCATTTAAAAATGCAGTCTTAACATCCATTTGGTGAACCACTAGATTGTGTATAACCGAAATGGCAATTAACAATCTAATAGTAGCAATTCTTGCTACTGGAGCATAAGTGTCAAAGAAGTCAACTCCTTCTTTCTGCTTAAAGCCCTGTGCGACAAGTCTGGCTTTGAATTTATCAATGGTACCATCAACTTTCATTTTCCTTTTGAAAATCCACTTGCAACCTATTGGTTTACAATCATTCGGTGCATTAGTTAAAATCCACGTATTATTCCCCATCATAGAATCCATCTCTTCATTTATTGCTTCTTTCCAGAAAGCAACATCTTGAAAATTCATGGCTTCCTCAAATGTATTAGGATCATCCTCTATATTAAAATAATATAGATTTTTAGTCTCTGTAGACTCCCTTGATCCTTCTATCAAGTACATTTGGAAATCTGGTCCAAATGTTTTTCCTTTTCTTGTTCTTTTACTTTTTCTAAGCTCAGGTTCCTGCAAAACTGCATGATCATAAATTTGATCATCAACTTTGGACCCACTAGAACTAGGAATTAAATCCTTAGTTCTATTTATTGATGAAAAACGATTTTCATCAAAGATAGCATCCCGGGACTCTATTACGGTATGAACCGAAATAAAGTCATTTGGTTCTATAACATAGAACCGGTATGCTTTGCTGTGTTCTGCATATCCTATAAAAATACAGTCTATGCCTTTTTCTCCCAGAGCCTTCCGTTTAGGTTCCGGCAACTGTACCACGACCCTGCATCCCCAAACTTTCAAATAATTCAAGTTTGGTTTTCTTTTGTGCCAAAGTTCATAGGGAGTTACCCTATTTCTTTTGTTAGGAACTCTGTTGAGAATATAACATGCAGTTAGCATGGCTTCTCCTCAGAAACCTTCACTCAGACCGGAAACTAATAAGATGCAGTTTAGCATTTCTTTGAGTACTCTATTTTTCATTTCTGCTACACCATTTTATTGTGGTGTATAAGGAGTTGTGGTCTCATGAATGATACCAACAGATTGGAAAAATAATGGGTCATAATATTCACCACCTCTGTCAGTATGTAATATTTTTACTAACTGACTAGTTTGCAATTCCACCTCCAATTTAAATATTTTAAAATTTTCTAACGCTTCATATTTAGAATGTTAAACCATAATAATTTTTGTGGTCCAAATTCAATAAGACAATGTCTCTTACACATTCTCTCCAAGTTTGCGGTGCTCCATTTGTTTGCCGCATGATATGCTTGTTCTTAGTGTATAAATAGTTTGTCCATTTTGATTTGTAAAACACTCCTATTAAATGGCTCATTCTTACATCAAATTCTTTCTCTTTCTTTTGTCCCTACGTTGACATACACACACACACATATATATATATATATATATATATATATATATATATATATATATATATATATATATATATATATATATATATATATTTACTCTAGTGATAATATATATATTTCCCTTTATTCCTAATTATTTTGTCTTTTAATATACTTTCCCTTTTATTCAACTTCTATAATTCTCAATTTTCGATTCTTCGCTTCCGCATTATTCCGCTATATTCCTAACAAGTGGTATCAAAGCGGTTTAATTGAGAGTTATTTTCAAAGATGTCGACTGTTACCAAGTTCGATATCAAGAAGTTCGACGGGAAAATTAGCTTTTCTATCTGGAAGGTTCAGATGGAAGCCGTTCTAACCCAGAACGGTTTGAAGAAAGCGCTAGCTGGGAAGAAGAAGAAACCGGCTGCAATGACAGATGAAGATTGGGAAGATTTGGATGACAAGGCACGTTCAACCATTCAGTTGTGCCTGTCTAAAGAGGTTCTACGTGAGGTGGTGAGTGAGAAGACTACGTCAGATTTATGGTCTGAGCTGGAGTCGCTTTATATGGCCAAATCTCTGGCGAACAAGCTACGCCTGAAGGAGCGTCTGTACACAATCCGTATGACGGAAGGTACTTCGATTAAATATCATTTGGATGAATTTAATTCTATTTTATTGGACTTGGAAAATATTGATGTCGTAATTGACGATGAGGATCGTGCTGTTTTATTGCTTGTCTCTCTCCCTAAATCGTACAAGCATTTCAAAGAAATTATGCTGTATGGTAATAGTAGTGATACCCTTACTTTTGACAATGTTAAGTCAAACCTATTGTCCAAAGAAAAGTTTGACTTTGAAATTAAGTCTGAGGACAAAGGTGAAGGCTTGACTGTAAGGGGTCGTTCACTTGAAACAGAGAGTAGCAATAAAAAATCTAGATCCAAGTCCAAAGGACGTAAGTCCAACAAATCCTGTAAGTACTGCAAGAAGCAGGGTCACGATGTGACTGAATGCTTCAAGTTGAAAAACAAGCAAGAAAGAGAAAAGAAGTCTGCTGAACCTAGTGTTGTTGAAAGTGATTCAGAAGGCGATGTTATGTTATCTGTTAGCTCCGGTGACAAACGGAGCAAGACTGAGTGGATTTTGGACTCTGGTTGTACGTTCCACATGTGTCCTCACAAAGACTGGTTCGTCTCTCTGGAACCAGTTGATGGTGGAGTTGTCTTGATGGGTAATGATACCCAATGCAAGGTTAGTGGAATTGGAAGTGTTCAGATTAAAACTCATGATAATGTTGTCAGGACTCTTACCAATGTTCGGTATATTCCTGATTTGAAACGCAATCTGATATCCTTGGGCACCTTGGAATCTCTGGGGTGCAAGTACATAGCTGAAGGTGGAGTTCTGAAAGTCATAAAAGGCTCTCTTGTTCTCATGAAAGCTTCTCGATCTGGAAGCTTGTACGTGTTGCATGGCAGTACTGTGACAGGTTCAGTAGCGGTATCCTCATCAATGTCTGATGCAGATCTCACTCAACTATGGCATATGCGTCTGGGGCATATGAGTGAGAAAGGCATGCATCTCCTGAGCAAGAAAGGTCTCCTTGGTGATTCAGGTACGGGTAAATTACAATTTTGTGAGCATTGTGTTTTTGGGAAACAAAAGAGGGTTAGTTTCTCTACTGCTACACACCGTACCAAAGATGTATTGGAATATATACATTCTGATTTATGGGGACCGACTAAATTCCAGTCTATGGGAGGCTGTAGATATTTCATGTCTATTATTGATGACTTTTCCCGTAAGGTTTGGGTCTATTTCTTGAAACACAAAAATCAGGCTTTTCCTATTTTCAAAAAGTGGAAAATACTTGTTGAGACTCAGACAGGGAAAAAGGTCAAGAAGCTCAGGATAGACAATGGCTTGGAATTCTGTGAGTCAGATTTCAATGACTTCTGTGCGGCAAATGGAATCGCCAGGCACAAGACCTTGCCTGGTAAACCCCAGCAAAATGGTGTTGCCGAACGTCTAAACAGGACACTATTGGAAAGAGCTCGTTGTATGCTCTCTAATGCTCGGTTATGGAAACGGCGTGATTTTTGGGCCGAGGCCGTTTCTACTGCTTGCTATTTGGTGAATAGATCTCCACATTCATCCCTTGATTTCAAAATTCCAGAGGAAGTTTGGTCAGGTAATCCTATTGACTACTCTATCTTAAGAGTTTTTGGATGTCCTGCTTATGCTCATTCCAGTACGGGTAAATTAAACCCGAGAGCTGTCAAATGCATTTTCCTTGGTTATGCCTCTGAGTCAAAAGGGTATCGTCTATGGTCTCCTGATTCTCAGAAAATCATTCTGAGTCGAGATATCACTTTTGACGAAAATGCACTACTTTCTTCTGGAAAAGATTCCAGTACAGGTGAGACGCAGAGTACTGGTGATAAGGTGGAGTTTGAGTTCAGGCCTAATGATAGTATTACTACCACTAATGGTAATACTAAAGATGATGCATCTACAAGTACCGCACCTCTCGTCGAGCCACAGCGAGAGTACTCTATTGCCCAAGATCGGCCTAGGAGGACAATTAAAAAACCTGCTAGGTACGCTAGTGACGATGAAACCCACTTGGTTGCCTATGCTCTTTCAGTTGCACAGGAGGTTGATGGTGATCCATCCTGCTATTCTGAAGCTATTTCTTGTGCCAACTCGTCCAAGTGGTTGGTTGCTATGCAAGAAGAGATGGAAAGTCTCCATAAGAATGAGACTTGGGAGCTGGTAGAATTGCCGAAAGGTAAACGCCCATTGAGCTGTAAATGGATTTACAAAAAGAAAGAAGGCATTCCTGGGGTTGAGAAAGCACGGTGGAAGGCACGGTTAGTTGTTCGAGGTTTTGATCAATGTGAAGGTATTGACTTTAACGAGATTTTTTCTCCAGTTGTTCGTCATACTTCTATACGTGTTCTACTTGCTTTTGTTGCTCTTTTTAATTTGGAGTTGGAGCAACTTGATGTAAAAACTGCTTTCCTACATGGAGAGCTTGATGAAGAACTTTACATGTACCAACCTGAGGGATTTGAAGTTCCTGGGAAGGAACATTGTGTCTGCCGTCTACAAAAATCACTTTATGGGCTAAAGCAAGCTCCAAGGCAGTGGTATAAGCGGTTTGATGCATGTATGTTGGGGCAAGGATTCTCAAGAAGTCAGTATGATAGCTGTGTCTATTTTAAAGAATTTTCTAATGGGTCTTTTGTCTATTTGCTGCTTTATGTTGATGATATGCTCATTGCTTCCCCTGATATGTCTCTGGTTGATGACTTGAAGTCTCAACTAAGCAATGAGTTTGAGATGAAAGACCTTGGTGCAGCAAAGAAGATTCTTGGGATGGAGATTCACAGGGATCGTCAAGCGGGTAAACTTTATCTATCCCAGAAAAAGTATGTTGAGAAGGTGCTTGATCGATTCAATATGTCCAATTGTAAACCTGTGTCTACTCCACTTGGTGCACATTTTAAGGTATCCTCTGGTTCATGCCCTAAGTCTGATGTTGATGTGGCTTATATGTCAAAAGTTCCTTACTCTAGTGCTGTTGGAAGTCTTATGTATGCTATGGTATGCACTAGACCTGATTTGGCTCATGCTGTAAGTGTTGTGAGTCGTTACATGCATAACCCTGGTAAGGAACATTGGAACGCCGTTAAATGGATTCTACGGTACCTAAAGGGTACTTCGTCGTTGGGCTTGGTTTTTGATCGGAATTCTTCTACATCTACTGATATTGTGGGCTTTGTAGATTCTGATTATGGTGGTGATCTTGACAGACGTCGGTCGCTTTTCAGTTATATTTTCACTCTTTGTAATTGTGCTATCAGTTGGAAAGCTACCCTTCAGTCTATTGCTGCGTTATCTACGACTGAGGCGGAATATATTGCAGCCACAGAGGGTGTCAAAGAAGCTACTTGGCTACGAGGTTTGGTTATGGAACTTGGTGTTTCACAAGGTCAGACCGTTGTGTTCTCAGATAGTCAAAGTGCTATCCATCTCACCAAAAATGATACATATCATGCCAAAACCAAACACATTGATGTCAGATACCATTTTATTCGAGATGTTATAACTGCAGGAGATATAACCGTTCAGAAGATTCATACATTGGAGAATCCAGCAGATATGCTCACCAAGCCTCTACCTATCACTAAGTTCAAACAGTGCTTGAATTTAGTCGGCTGTTCTGGTTGTTAATTTCCACCGTGAATTTGATCCAAGGTGGAGATTGTTAAACCATAATAATTTTTGTGGTCCAAATTCAATAAGACAATGTCTCTTACACATTCTCTCCAAGTTTGCGGTGCTCCATTTGTTTGCCGCATGATATGCTTGTTCTTAGTGTATAAATAGTTTGTCCATTTTGATTTGTAAAACACTCCTATTAAATGGCTCATTCTTACATCAAATTCTTTCTCTTTCTTTTGTCCCTACGTTGACATACATATATATATATATATTTACTCTAGTGATAATATATATATTTCCCTTTATTCCTAATTATTTTGTCTTTTAATATACTTTCCCTTTTATTCAACTTCTATAATTCTCAATTTTCGATTCTTCGCTTCCGCATTATTCCGCTATATTCCTAACAAGAATGCAGGAGGTACACATAGCAGAGTCTTGAATAGTCATCAATGAATGTGACTATATATTTTTTATTTCCCAAAGATGGGGTGCTATGAAAATCACACAAGTCACTGTGAATTAATTCAAGTAAAATTGAATTCTTTTTTATACTAGGAAAAGGATTCATAGTTATTTTATTTAACATGCATGCATTGCATTGTTCCATGTTCAAATCAAAGGATGGAATTAATCCATCTTTAGTCATCTCACATAAGCGTTTATAGTTTACATGACATAAACGAAAATGCCATAATGAAGATGTACAAACTGAATACACAGAACCAACAATATTATTGATATTCAACTTAAACATATTGTTACATAGGAAGCCTTGGCCTACAAAGGTACCGGCCATAGATAAAATAAATCTATCTGCTTCAAACACAAGCTTAAAACCACACTTGTTCAATACAATGCCAGAAACTAAATTTTTTCTAACATCTGGGGCATGATACACATCTGTGAGCATTAACTTCTTTCCTGAAGTAAGCAATAACTCAACTTGTCCAATGCCTTTGACTTTTACCATGGAATCATTTCCCATGTACAGGCTCGGATCATCATTCAGACCTTTATAAATCTTATATAGATTTATATCCTTGCAGACATGTCTGGTTGCCCCAGTGTCAACCCACCACGAGTCATCAGTCTGCATGACACAAATTTCAGATATCATAGCAATAAAATGTTCAGTACTATCAGAAACAAGATTAATTGTTTTACCTTGTTTCCATTGGCCACTTCCCTAGCCATGATCACCAGAATTTTTACCTTCCATTTGTGCCTTTCTTTTCTTCCAGATTTCACAGTCTTTTTTAAAGTGTGGACCGTTGCACACCCAGCATGATACAGACGCCTTTCATTTTCCTTTTCCTTTCTTCTTAAACTTTGAAGAATTTGTGGCCTTTCCTAGCTTCCCTTTCCCCTTTACGGGTCCCACTTGATTTGCCTTCATCAACATAGTTGATGACAGAACTTGAAGCCCCAATGACTTTTGCACTGCCTGCATTCTTACTTTCCTGCAGTCTGATTCCCTCCTCAACCCGAAGGTCGACCCCCAACTGTTCCATGGTAAGAGCTTCCTTTTTATGTTTTAAGGTACATTGTACCTTTTTTCAAGAAGGGGGCAACTTATCAATGATATTGTCAATGGCAATGGAATCATCCATATTCATATCATGTTGCCTCATTTGCCCAAATATCCTTACCATCTCATGGAATTGTTCCATGACTGGACGATTATCCACCATTTTATAATCATTGAACTCACTTACCAGGAATTTCTTACTGGAAGCATCCTCAGATATGTATTTTGCCTCAAGTACGTCCCAGATGTCCTTTGAGGATTCTTCATATTGATAAATATCGAAGAGGGTGTCAGACATACCGTTTAGAATATGGCCGCGGCAAGCAAGGTCATCATTCTCCCATTTGAGTCTCCAGCGAGTAGCCTCGAGATTCTCATCCTCCCGTTCCTCCGGCTTTGGGGGTGCTTAGTACGTATGCCACGTTCAGAGCCGCAAAGAGGAACTTCATCTTCTTCTGCCACCTACGGAAGCCCATGCCTTCAAACTGCTCCAACTTAGGGAAGTTGGTTGCAAAGTCCAGAAGTCCAGAACTCATCCTTCCTCATAAACAAATTTAAAGCTTATAGATTGTTAGAGAAAATGGAGTGTTTGATGATAGGGAAGTGAGGAAACGAGATCTTCAGGCGTGTAATCACTTTCCTATAAGCTTGAAATCTCCCTCGTATAAAGACACAAAGTTCAAGATTTTATCTTATGGGATACAAGAAGATGATGAAATTCTTAAGTTGCTTTGTTTAAGAATTTCCTGTAGAAATGCAGTACTGTGAAATATCCAGTCTTATGCAAGTTTATTGCATGTCCTTTTTTTTTCAGACATTTCTCCAAGTATATATAGATGCAAAATATATCTGTTTGGAGAAATTACATGGAAGTTGCTCTAATTTAAAACTCAACTTCCATAAGATAAGATATATCCTGAATGATATATCTATCACTGGAGAAATTATTAAATATATTTTGAGTCAGTAACTGTATGCAAAATTATATACATACATACGTACATATATATATATATATATATATATATATATATATATATATATATATATATATATATATATATATATATATATATATATATATTCCTTACGCATGGAAACATGCAAATGATAAATATAAATAATATACATATATGTAATTCAATAATCTCAAGCATACAACTACGTATACCAAGCATGTTAAGTGTAACTTTGAAGCATATAGCTTCAAAAATTAGAAGAGCATATTTCAAGCATGTTAAGTGTAGTTTTGAAGCATATAGCTTCAAAATGCCCCAAAACCTTACACATGAAAATATCCAAACATGCATTAATACTCTCAAGCATATATCTATATATCACAAGCATATAGCTATATATCTCAAGCATATAGATATATAAACTCAAGCATATAGCTATATATTCCAAGCATATAGCTATATATCACAAGCATATAGCTATATATCTCAAGCATATAGCCATATAAATTACTCAAAGTATTTTAATTAACTTTCTACCAAACTAAAATAATATTTACAACTCCACAACTCCAAATATTATTTAAGCTTCCATGGTAGTTCATCTGAAACATTAATCTCCATTACTATATAAATTTCCAACAGAGGATCCCTCCCTTTTACTAAAAAAAAAAGAAAAAAAAAACCAAATGAAAGATATGAATAAGAAAACTTCTATATTTAAGTTTTGAAATCCAAGATTGCAAAGTACCTTGAGCTTTAAAATGGAAAGGAATAAGAAATCTACACCAATCTAAACTATTCTAAAGCTAAACCTAACTAGGAGGGAACGAAAGGAAAATGAAAGATATGTTTTTGGGTTTAGAAGAGTTCTCTAAAACACAAGACAAAGTGCTTTTTAAAAGTTGCAAAGGTTAGGCACAAGCACGGGCACGGGTGTAGCCACGCTTGTGCCCAACATAACCATGCCCACTGACTTGTGGGCACGGGTGCAGGCAAGGGTGTTCCGAGACCCATGCCCACAAGACAGTGCACACTGTCTTCTAGCCACGGGTGTGGCCACGCCCGTGGCTAGCAGGGGAGGCCTCCAAGGTTTTGGTAATGCTTCGGTGTTCTCCTAGGTCGCGGGTCACGCCATGGTCCATCCCAAAACTTCAAAAATCATTACTTTGGTCATCTAATTGTGCTCTTGTGTTAAGGTGGCTCCAAAAACTTGATCAAATACTTCATCAAATGTCTCAAAACATCATTTTTTTATCAAATCACCAAATACACACAATAATTTCTTAAGTAGTGTCCAAAATAACTCCATAATATAATAATTAACAAGTAAAGATATCGGAAAAAGCACGAGTTCTTTTAAGACATTCATCATCTCCAAAGAACTGACAGAAGAGTAACCTTTAACCAAATTTTGTTGGTTTAGTATATTAACATATTTTTCAACTACCAAAATTTGCACACAGAAAACAAAGTCAACCACGATGGTAAATTAGTTGGTTAAACAAAATAATATTGGTAAAAACTTTTTAAAATAAACAAAGCCTTAAAGCCATAAATAAGAATTCAACAAGTATATTTATGTATGGTAAGTATATATATATATATATATATATATATATATATATATATATATATATATATATATATATATATATATATATATATATATATATATATATATATATATATATACACAAAAAAATTGGATAAATTTACCCATTAATTCATTTGAAGAAAGTTTCAAATTAAAATAAATGAAGAAGAGAACCAATAAAATTGGGAAGCAAAGTCCACATAAATCTCCCAACTACCAAAGATAAGAAATCAATGTGAAGTTAGCTGTAAAGTGTCCACAACATAATCTGTTGGAAAACTTCAAAGCTTAGAAGAGAAGCAGAATGTATGCCACTGAAGAAGCTGGGAAAAGCTTATGTCATTACATGTGAAAGAGAAGATGGAAAAACTGATGAAATAACAACTAACACTTCATAGCTATATAGGCAGGCAGTTATAACTGCCATGAAAGAAAGAAAAAGACCATCAAGCCCCTGACTACTAATTAAGCTAAGAGAATGAAAGGAGCAGCAGAACTTCAGAACTTTTGTGTTTTGTTTGAGCATTGAGATGAGCTAGCTATGCTTTATTTCATCACCCCCCCCCCCCCCCCCCCCCCGTAAGCTGGAGCATGAAGATCTTGATGGCCCAGCTTATCATGGAACTTATCAAACAAGGGCTTAGCCAAGGCCTTTGTGAAACCATCTGCAGTTTGGTTTTGTGAAGAGACAGCAAGAAGCTTGATAACCCCTTCATTGATCTTTTCCCTAACCACATGACAATCAATCTCAATATGTTTAGTACGTTCATGGAAGACAAAATTCTCACCAATAGCAATGGCAGAATTGTTGTCACAATACAAGGTCACTGGAGTAGTGAATGCTGCTTTCATGTCTGCTAACAGGAACAACAACCATTGTATTTCACAAGTTGTGGAGGCCAAGGCCCTGTATTCTGCCTCAGAAGATGATCTAGAGACTGTAGCTTGTTTCTTGGTTTTCCATGAAATCAAAGAACTTCCAAGATATATGCAATATCCAGTCACAGATTTCCTGCTATCCACACAAGTTGCCCAGTCTGAATCTGAAAATCCTTACAGCTTCATAGGTGTATTAGAAGAATAGAATAGGCCTTTTCCAGGTGCCCCTTTTAGGTACCTTAACACCCTATGAGCTGCTATCATATGAATATCCCTAGGCTTCTCCACAAACTGACTCAACTGTTGGACTGCATATGAAATATCAGGTCTAGTATTGGTTAAATACAAGAGTTTCCCAACTAATCTTCTAAAGATCTCAGGTTGTGCAAGAGGAACCCCATCACAGCTGTTCAGTTTTTGACCTGTGACAGCATGAGTCTTAGCTGGTTTGGCTTCTAAAACGCTATATTCTTTTAGGATCTCCAAAGCATACTTCCTCTGGCAAATGTTGATTCCAGCATCAGTTCTAAAGGCCTCAATGCCTAAGAAATAGTTCAAATGACCCAAGTCTTTGATCTTAAACTAGAGCTGTCAATAAGGGCTGGCGGGGCGGGGCCCGCCAAAGCCCGCCTGTTTTTTTTTTTTTTTTTAAATCATGTGTGGTGTGTCCATAAAATTTAAAATCTAATGTGACTATGCTAATAACTTAATTGCTATCTACTTAAAACATTTATTCATAAGAAAATAACATAAATTCGTTCATCACATTATGACAACAATGACACCAATAGGGGTAAGTATAAATACCGAAAAATTGATAACCGATAATCGAACCGACCAATAATTTCCGTTATCGATCGATTATCGATTATAAGGCAAAAAAAAATTCGATTATTCGACTATTCGGTTATTTATCGGTTATGAATGTGTAATAACCGCAATCACCGAATAACCAACATTATTATTTATATTATTATATTATACATATTATATATATATATATATAAATTATATATATATATATATATATATATATATATATATATATATATATATATATATATTAGTTACTGTTATATATATACAGTAACTAATATATATTAGTTATTGTATATATATATATATATATAACAGTAACAAATATTAGTTACTGTATATATATATATACAGTAACTAATATATATATATATATAACTAAAAAAAAAAAAAAAAAAAAAAAAAAAAAAAAGAGGCGGGCTAGGCGGGGCGGGCAAAAAAGCCCGTT
Organism: Ipomoea nil; assembly: GCF_001879475.1. NCBI lineage: Eukaryota > Viridiplantae > Streptophyta > Magnoliopsida > Solanales > Convolvulaceae > Ipomoea > Ipomoea nil. Next base: position 932,500 of record NW_017617690.1, on the reverse strand, counting down.
TTTAAAACGGGCTTAAAAAATACGAGCCCACCCCGCCCTTTTGGCGGGAAAGCCCGGCGGGCTAAACCCATTTTGATGGCTCTATCTTAAATTCTCTATCCAATGACTGCTTCAATTCATTAATTTGAACAGAATCAGTTCCTGCCAACAGAATATCATCAACATACACCAACAAGGCAATGAAAGAGGTTCCTGTTTGTCTAGTAAACAAGGAAGGATCTGTAGATGATTGTTGAAAGCCATGCACTTGTAAAGCTCTAGTCAACTTGGCATTCCATTGCCTACTTGCCTGTTTAAGGCCATACAATGATCTCATGAGCTTGCAAACCTGATTTGGCTTACCATTCTTAAAACCAGGGGATAATACCATGTAGACTTCCTCCTTTAAGTCACCATGTAAAAAGGCATTATTGATATCAAGTTGCTGAATGTTCCAAGCCTTGATAGCAGCCACAGCTAAAAAGGTTTTGATTGTGGTCATTCTAGCCACAGGGGAAAAAGTCTCAATGTAGTCAAAACCTAGCTGTTGAGTATAACCCTTTGCAACCAGCCTGGCCTTATACCTCTCTATGGAGCCATCTGCTCTATGCTTCACTTTATACACCCATCTACAACCAATGGGAGATTTACCAATTGGTAAGTCTGTTAATATCCAAGTTTTATTCTGATTCAAGGCTTCTATTTCAGCTTCCATGGCTTGTCTCCATTCCAAATGCAGCACTGCTTCTTGATAGGACTGTGGCTCTTCAGAGGAGGAAATAGAAGCTGCACATATTCTATGAGCAAGAGGTAAATTTTGGTAAGAAATGAACTTCCCTATAGAATGAGGGGATGTTCTGGCAATGGTGTTGTTGGATGTGGCAGTCTGGCAGACATAATCTTGTAACTTTGAGGGAAGATTTCTTGCTCTCAAAGACCTCCTAGGTTGCTGCTGAGCAACCTGGTCATAAGTATTTCTGAGATCATCCACAGAATGTGAATGTGTGTCATGAACATGATTAAGATCAATGGAGTAGTCCCTGGACTGTGAAAGTTCAACATGGATGTCTGGTGTTTGTTGATGCTTAGGCTGGATTTCTGTAGGATGGTCATTCAGCAAAGTATCTCTGACCATCTCACTCTCATCATGTTTGCCAGCTTGGTCCAACATATTAGAATCTGCTTCAATGTATGTTGGAATCAAAGGAAGAGAAGGCCCAAGACTGTCTGGTATAGCACTGTCAAAACCAGTCCCTGAGTATTCTTCCTTGAAGGGAAAGATATGCTCATGAAAAGTCACATTCCTAGAAACAAAAACAATTCTGTAAATTACATCAAACACCATATATCCTTTCACATTAGCAGGAAACCCCAAGAAAATGCATTTCTTGGCTCTTGTTTGCATCTTGTTCCTTCCTGTGAAATAGTAGCTGCAAAGCATAAGCATCCAAAGGATTTTAAATGATTGTAGTCAACATCTTTTCCATGCAACATCTGGAAAGGAGACTGGCCATCTAAGACTTCAGTGGGCAACCTGTTTATGAGATAAGAAGCATGCAAAACACAATGACCCCAAAAACTGTCAACAAGACCAGATTGAAATTTCAGGGCCCTAGCTACATTCAGAACATGTTGGTGCTTCCTTTCTACTACCCCATTCTGCTGAGGGGTATGTACACATGACCTTTAATGGACAATCCCTTTTTCATTAAAGAATGCTTGCATCAGAAACTCATTCCCATTATCAGTTCTGACAGTTTTAATCTTGGCATCAAAATGAGTGAGAACATAATTATAGAAGTTGTGAAATATTGATCTGACCTCTGACTTATGCCTCATTAAATGCAGCCAAGTATATCTACTATGATCATCAACAATGGTTAGGAAATAATGTTCTCCATTGAGAGAGGGCACAGAAAAATGACCCCAAATATCCATATGGATTAAGTCAAAACACTTCTCAGATTTGTTATTGCTAAGAGAAAAGGGAGCCTTCTTATGTTTGGCAAAATGACATGTATCACAAGCAAATCCAAAAGTAGTACAAGGTGAAATTTTCACTCATTTCAACATTTGCATTTTATTCATTGGGTAGTGACCCAGCCTATTGTGCCATATCTCAGCAGAGAAGCTATTACAAGCCATTTCAATGGAGTTATTAGCAGACTGAACAAGATGAGCTTTCTTCCTGATTAGAGGATTGGAGACCAGGTACAACCCTCCTTTCTCTTTAGCAAAACCATCCACCATCCCAAGATGGCTTTGGATATTACAGTAATCAGCCCCAATAATAATCTCATAGCCTGATTTTCTTACCAGTTTGCTAGAAGAAACAATATTAAATGAAAAGGATGGAATAAACAACACATTTTTCAACATTATATCCATGTGAAGTCTAATGTCCCCCATGTGTGTAACATTAACTGTTTCCCCATTAGGCAGGTTCACTAATACCCCATGAACATCATAATAAGATTCAAAATAGTCCAAGGAACAAGTAATATGGTCAGTTGCACCAGAATTTAAGATCCAAACATCAAGAGAATTCAGGACAGTATTAACATGGGGGTTAAGAATAAACCTGCCTTCAGTATGTCTTTCTGCAATCTTTCTGGAATCTAAATTGGTTCCAGTGTTAGACAAAGTCACAGCAGCATTATTGGATGAATAACTCCCTTGACCTTGATTTTGCAACAAGCTTACAAGCCTTTGAAACTGTTCAGCAGTGAGGCCTACATCTCCAACTTGATTCACAGAAACAGGCTGAGAATCCTGAGCTTGTTTATCCTTAGATTTGTAACCTGGAATCCACCCTGGGGGAAAACCATGTTTTTTGTAACATTTCTCGATTGTGTGTCCTAGCTTCCCACAGAATGTACACTTAGGAACATTATATTCTTCCCAGAATTATTGTTGAACTTCTTTTTGTTAAAGGAAGTTGCAGCAGCCACAACAGATTGATCATCTGAGTTCTGCACTATTGTGTTCTGTACAGAATTGGATTGAATCAAATCAGAATTCTTCATGATGCAAGAGTTTCTAAGTTTCCTTTCCATCTTCAGTGCTATGTTGAGGACCTTCTCCATAACAGGAATAGGATCCATGACCAAAACTCCGGACTTAATGTTTTCATACTCTTCATTCAGTCCTTCCAGGAAACGAATAATCTGATCTTCCTCTTTTTCCTTCTGAATTTTGCTGATGAGTGCACAGGAGCACCTCGGTACACACTCACACATCACACTTAGGGATTGGCCTCATAGCATTCATTTGCACCCATAGAGCATTAGATTTAGTGAAATATTCATTAATTGAAAGATTACCTTGAGTGCACCTATAAATCTCATTCTGCAATTCTACAATTCTGTGAGCATTGACCTGAGAATATCTTCTCTTAAGAACACTCCAGATCTCAGCTGCAACTTCGAAGTACAACACTCCCTCTGCAATCGTAAGACTGAGTGATTTAAAGAGCCAGGAACATACGATATTATTACATCTTCTCCAGATCGGGAATCTCGGATCAAACTCCCCAGGACTTGCTATGCTTCCATCAACAAATCCATACTTGTTTTTAACTTCTAGTGCAATTCTCATTGACCTGCTCCATGTTGCATAGTTAACTTCTGACAATGGAGGAGAGACGAGCACGAGATTAGGATTCTCCGTCACATGTAGGTACATAGGATCGTGGAACTCTTCCACACGCTGAACAGGGCTAGGGTTCATCGGAATGTGATCGGACGACGCAGCTTGATCGCCACCATTCTCATCACCGGTTTCAGTCTCCGCCGTGACTACTGCGGCGTAACTCCGATGGCGCTCTGATACCATGTTGGAAAACTTCAAAGCTTAGAACAGAAGCAGAATGTATGCCATTGAAGAAGCTGGGAAAAGCTTATGTCATTACATGTGAAAGAGAAGATGGAAAAACTGATGAAATAACAACTAACACTTCATAGCTATATAGGCAGGCAGTTATAACTGCCATGAAAGAAAGAAAAAGACCATCAAGCCCCTGACTACTAATTAAGCTAAGAGAATGAAAGAAGCAGCAGAACTTCAGAACTTTTGTGTTTTGTTTGAGCATTGAGATGAGCTAGCTATGCTTTATTTCATCATAATCAACGGCAAATTATATTGTGGATCATGAAAACTTTAGTGTATTGAATGTTTATCTTTAGATAATATATTAAAAAATAATTTTTCTGTAATAATTAATTTATCATAATTAATAGTATTTCATTTTCTTCTAATAAGTAATAATCAATTAATTTATCCCTTATTAGTATTATTTTTTTATTAATAATTATCTAACCCTTAAATATTATATTTTGATTTAAAAATTTAAGTATTATATTTTTTTCTTTAAAATAGCACATTTTTCTTGTGTTACACTTTGTCTCATAATTAATAATCAATTTAATCCTAATTAGCATTACACTTTTCATCACAAGCATTACATTTATATTCAGACTTGAGCCGTTTCACAGAAAATGATTCATGAGATGGTCTCATAGAAGAGTTATCATTAAACAAATTTCATTCGTTTATTAGAGTAACATATTTTTCAACTATCAAAATTTGCACACACAAAGCGGAGTCAACCACGGTGGTAACTTGGTCGGTTAAACAAAGTAACATTCATTTTTAATATATTAAATGCTTATTTTTAGGTAATATATCTAAAAGTGAACCTTCACTGTCCACACAAAAAAAAAAAAAAAAAAAAAAAAAAAAAAAAAAAAAACCACACACTCAATGTATTAAAAAAATAAATATTCATACTAAAGTAAAGATTATATCTATGGCCAACATTGTAATAAGTCCATATTTTTCACAAATTGGATTGATACCAAATTATTCGCAATGCTTTTTTCTAAGCATCCATAAGGTCGAGTTTTACTAAAGGAAAATACTATGTGTATTCTTACTTTATACTCCTAATTTTTACTCACACACAAAATTTTGATATAGACATTTATATTGGGATCTATATGAAAAAAATAATTTATCGAGTCCGCCACATTAGAATGTAAATTGAGGAAGTAAAATTTGGGAGTACATACAGTAGAATTCTTTACTAAATGGTATTCACCGTTTCTTGAGCGGCTAAGCACAAACAATATTGGAATCTCATACTCTCAATTCATATGGCAGATTATAATTCCTTTTTTATTGTTCTTAGATTACATTTTCATTTTATTGTTCTTAGTATGTTAAAACTAATTGATACCAATAACATTTTGGCCTTGTTTAGTAAATGGTTGTTAGCTGATTGGATTAATTAGAGAGTATAACTAGTTGATAACATTAGCTAATTCTCAAAAGGCTAATTGAAAAAGTTGTATTGAGTAGCTTTTTGAATTTTAGCATTTTGGAGTACAAAAAACTAATTAACCAAACACTTATATTAGTTTTTAAATCAAGTCAAACGATTAATAGTAGTCAAATAAGTCTTAATTAGCCTATAAGCTAACTATTTTACCAAACAGGGTCATTATATTTCAACAAATTCATCTACATCTGCACTAAATCATGCCAAGTATCTATATATCCACGTACTAAAATGTATGGATTTAAAAAAAAAAAAAAAATTGCCGAGGGTTGGGGGTACGTGGGGGATATCATAAAGAAACCTACGGAATTAATTTGCAAATATTTCGGATCTATATGTGTATGTGTGTGAGATACCATGTTAAGAACAATAATGAATTATTGTACAATATTGACAAAAGCAACAATTATTGTACTCTTATTTTTAGTTTTGAAATCCGATTCTAAAGTCCGGAAACTAATATAAATAAGTGCTAAATGTAGGCCATCTCTAAAAACGCATCAAATTTTACACTAATTAGAATATTTTCAGTATTTTCTTATACCAAATTTTGTTATCTCAAACTTATTTACACCAAATTTTAGTCATAGGCTAAAATAATTTGTATTTTCATAATTTGAATTTTTTTTTTCTTTAATTACTTTAATATAAAATATCATTTTGATCTAAATAATAATATTTTACAATAGTGGGCATGTTTTTATATATATTTTAAATTTAATTAAAATATGCTGAATATTGATCTCATTTTAAATGTCTCAATGAGATATTTGAAATTCTATAACTTATATCTAATAATATAAATTTTAAAAGGAAAATCGTGGACAAAAAGACTTTTTAAAAAATTATACACCAAATATGGTGCAACACTATTTATTATTTTGGTGTAGAATTTGATACCCGCGTCTTACCAAATCCAACGAACAAGTATTTTTGTTTGTCCTTATTTATTTAACTATTTACCACATACACATTGCGTAGTCCTATGCCCAATGTGTATAAATTCCCCAACTACCAAAGATAAGAAATCAGTGTGGAGCTAAGTTAGTTGTATAGTGTCGACAAGATAGTGAAGGACAAATTATATTGTGGATCACGAAAATTTTAGTATACTAAATATTTATAAGTGGTCAAAAAATAAATCTTCAGTACACAAAAAATAAGCATTCAATGTATTAAAAAATAAACAACTGGTCAAATTCTTTAAAAGTGTTATACTTTCTTTTATAAGTATTAGAATTTTCCACATATGTAATTATTCAACCCTTAAATATTTTTTTTTTAATAAGTAATAACCAATTTATCATGACTAGTACTCCCTCTGTCCCATTGTGCATGTCTTACTTTCCTTTTTAGTTTGTCCCAAAATGTTGTCTTCTTTCCAAAATTGAACATCACCATCATTCTACTTTTTCCCAAATTACCCTTATGACTTTTGTTTTTATTTCCAAAAGTGAAAAAGTGAAGGGCATAATTGGAAAATACATAGCATTTACTTTAATTCATTAAAAAGCGTGCAAAAAGCAAATGAGACAACCAATTCGGGACGGAGGAGTATTACATTTTGTCTCATAAGTAATAATCAATTAATTTATCCCTTATTAGTATTATATTTTTTCTTATTAATAATTATCCAACCTTAACTATTACATTTTGATTTTAAAGTATTACATATTTTCTTTAAAATATTACATTTTTCTTGTGCTACACTTTGCCTCATAACTAACAATCAATTTAATCCTAATTAGTATTACACTTTTCATCATAAGCATTACTTTTGTATTCATGAGATGGTCTCAAAATACTATGAACCATTCATTTCAAGAAACAATTACACCAACATTTTTTAGTTTCCAATTAGAGATCTAACTTTATTGGCGACTTTATTAGCACTTATTATATTTTTAGATTAGAAATAGTGTCCATGGTCCTACCGTAGAACCATGGACGGAGCCACTATATATGGGGACAGTGGGGGCAGCTTCTCCTCCCCTCCCCCCACCCCACCCCTTTATATATATATATATATATATATATATATATATATATATATATATATATATATATATATATATATATATATATATATATATATATATATATAGAGAGAGAGAGAGAGAGAGAGAGAGAGAGAGAGAAAGAGAGAGAGAGAGAGGTTCAGGTGCAGTGGGGTCCTCCCGCGCGGCGGTACGACGTCACCAATAGTTGAACAACTATACATCATCAACATTAGGAAATGCACCACAAAAATACATACAAATTAGGTACACATCACCAAAACACACCATTAGGTGTGAGTAAACGCACCATACAGTGTTCGGAAATACACCATTAGGGGTGGTGAGTTATATGGTGTATTTTTTGGGTGTGTTGTATACTTTTTTGTGTTTTTTTTCATATCATTGTGGTGTGTTTTCTTACATTGTTGGTGCATGTTGTTAACACTGTTGATGTATTTCTGGAACCACCGCCGCACCGTAAGCCCCCACCTCATATAAGCGCTAATATATATATATATATATATATATATATATATATATATGTATATGTAGGGTTAGGTTCTTGTGATGTCAGGTCTTCCCGTGCGGTCAGTGCGGCATACACCATTAGGTATGCATAAATGTATTTTTTTTTTTGTGTGGTGCATTTTTTGACATTTTATTCTGGTGTATTTTTAAACACTGTATGGTGCATTTATGCATACCTAATAGTGTATGCCGCACTGACCGCACGGGAAGATCTAACCTCACAGGAACCAAATATATATATATATATATATATATATATATATATATATATATATATATATATATATATATATATATATATATATATATATAGGGTGGGCTTCATGTAAGAACCCTTTGTTAGGTAAGAACATAAGAACTAATCCAAACCCTTCAAAGTTGTTTAATCAACGGTGTAGATTAGTAATCTTTTTTATGAGGATCTTAAACATAATTAAATAAAAAGGATATTAGTGTAATTTTGTACCGCTACCAATTAAAATAAACTATTATATTTAGATTCTTTCCAAGTTTTTATGATGACAAGATAAGGAAGGAGTCCTGGTGTTTTGTGATTCTATGTACGTCCTCTTTGCGGCAGAAACTGAAGCATGCGTGGCCGCCATTGGCGTGATTTCAGTGCGAGACGAAGACCTATTCAATTCAACGAGGAATCATGGTGAAGAATGACAATGGGCGATGATGAAGGTAATAGTTGTATTTACCCATATTCCTTTGTGTTGTTCGTTTTTAGAATTAGATTGAATACACCTATTCGTAGTAATGTGTGGAAGGGTAGAATTGAATAAAAAGTCTTTCTTTGTTGGGTTGCAAGATAGGGTTTGTAGGGAATGTTTACAATCACGATACTGTGTACATCTGCCTACTGTGTCGCTATGGCACACACCACGTTACACAATTGCACACCCACATGACCTGATTATGTGTATGACATTTATGCACACTGACCAACACATAATGGCACACAACGTAGCCAAAAGATGCAGCACACTATTTTTAACGCCCATCTAGTACTCATGTATGCATAAGTGCATAACCCCGCCCGTCATCTCCATCTAGTGTATGTGCACTCGCGCCTAAAGGTAAGTGCACAAGCGAAAATGCACGACGACGGGGAATGGATGTGAACTTGCACTCGTCACATTCTCTGTAGTCGTTTTTTTTCTATGTGCACATACGGCTAAACGAATGTGCCACACTGGCCAAAGAAGCCCTGGGCGTGTGCATAATGCTTAATCATATACGTTCAATGCTTCACAGGACATGACGGCTCATCAAGGGGTTCTTCCAGGTGTGTAATGAATATCTCACCGGGCTCAACGAAGTACTGGATTCCAAAATGTGAAGAGTCAATGAAGCCTTTTGCTGGGCATGCAGTGGTTCACAAGTTTGGAAGTAGGGATTCAATTCTACACCACATACGCAATTGCAACTGGTTTTGATGTGCGGCGTGCAACTGTAAAAAAAGACTGGCAGGGGGAAATCATATGGAAGCATGTGTTGTGTTCACGTGCCGGATTCAGACTACCTACTAGGGGAAGGAGTGGCATTGGTGTGCTCTTGGAAGAAGCCAACAACCCTTCAAAAAGGCGTCGTGTCACAAATACCATTTGTATAAACATTCTTTATTATTATTTATTTGTTTGAATAAACAAAGAACAACTTATTTACACAGGCTTATGTATGTATTTGGCGTCCATGTAGTTTGTGTGTAGAGGGGTAATACCATGTGTGCGATATTGTATTGTTGTACTAATGTGGCCATGACCTGATGTGCACTCACGTTGATCTGTATGTGCTATTGTGTGCTAAAATTTTACAAGATTGACACCATGGACTACTGGATGATGTTACACTCATGTGTGCACTTGCGTTACATTGTCTGTGCCAAACGTGCCAAATGACCATCTAGAGAGATAACCAAGTTGCCTGTTAAAATACAGGGTGCACCTAGGTTATGTTGAGTGTGCCAAAACGTGTTGCACGAATTCGTGAACAGAAAATTGAGGCACAAGTTGACGTGCCATTATGATATATTCTGTGAGCCATAATTTAGTGTATGACAAATGGTAAGTTAGGATGTATTCTTTGAGCCATAATTTAGTGTATGACAAATGGTACGTTAGGATGTATTCTGTGAGCCATAATTTAGTGTATGACAAATGGTAAATATCAGTGTGTGCATTTAGGAAGATATGTGTATGCCATAATGGTCTACCAGATAGATAACAAGAAGTCTGATAAAATACAGTGTGTACCTAGGTTATGTTGTGTGTGCCAAAATGTGCTACACGAATTACTGAACTGAAAAATGGGCACAAGTTGACGTGCGGTTAGGATGTCTTGTGTGAGCCATAGTTTAGTGTATGACAACTGGTAAACATCCGTGTGTGCACTTAGGGAGATATGTGTATGCCATAATGACCCACCAGAGAGATAACCAAGTAGCCAGATAAAATACAGTGTGTACCTAGGTTATGTTTTGTGTGCCAAAACGTGCTACACGAATTACTAAACAGAAAAATGGGCACATGTTGACGTGCGATTAGGATGTATTGTGTGAGCCATAGTTTAGTGTATGGGCAGCTGGTAAACATTTGTGTGTGCACTTAGGGAGATATGTGTATGCTATAATGACCCACCAGAGAGATAACCAAGTAGCCTGATAAAATACAGTCTACCCCTAGGTTATGTTGTGTGTGCTAAAACGTGTTGCACGAATTGCTGAACATAAAAATGAGGCACAAGTTAACGTGCCGTTAGGATGGATTGTGTGAGCCATAATTCAGAGTATGAAAAGTGGTAAACATCTGTGTGTGCACTTAGGAAGATATGTGTATGCCATAATAGCCCACCAGATAGATAACAAAGAAGTATGATAAAGTACAGTGTGCACCTAGGTTATGGTGTCTGCGCCAAATTGTGCTATATGAATTGCTGAACAAAAAAAAATGTTGAGTCACAAGCAAACGTGCCGTTAGGATGTATTGTTATAACGCACAAGTTGACATACATTGGAATTGTGATAACGCAATGTCCAATGTTACAGGGTAACGTCATTCATGAAGGAAAAATGGACCAAAAAATAACATAAATTAATTTAGGATAAGCTACCAAATAACATAATCAGCATACATGAATGTATCCAAGTGAGCTAAACTAAACCACTGATCAACTGGCTAAAAATGAGCACACGAAGCTAGCTTTGTTTGAGGGCGTCACGGTATCCAACTACGCTACGAATGTTCTTGGAATGGTTACATTAATCTCAACCGTCAAAATCTGAGACATATAAGTCATCCTCAACAAATCAAGATCCCTAGTATTAGCCTTTTGCAAACCACAATCCCATGCATCAATTGATTGTCCCAACGCATATGCATCCGTCTAGGGATAATCCTCCGTAAAGCAACTACATACCGCCGCATCAACCTATATGGCACAAACAACTGAGAAAATGTGCACACTTAACTAGGAGCATACACAATGGTTAAATTATAACCCAGAAGTGCACACATATCACTACTAAGGAGAACATTGCTAACAAGGAGCACACTATTACCTCAATGAACATACAGAACAGACACATATTCCACATGTGCACACACAGAACTACTAACATACACACGCCAATAACTACTAACGAAACAACACACTGAAACACACAGGAAGGAAACACTTATAAACCACAAGCAAGGTGCACACTCAACTGTATTAAAAGGCACACCCCAACAAACTAACATACCAAACACCAACACCCTCCCCACATGCGCACACACCCGCATCCATTACATGAAACAAATACCATATAAAAGAATAGATATTAAGAAAGACTAGCAAAGTGAACTTTTGAAGATATTATTATGTGATGAGGAAAGTCATGAATATAGTGGCAAAAGAAGACAAGGCAGAGACATGGCTTCCACAACACAAAAGAATAGATTTGAGATTCTGGTTATACCATTCATGACCAAAAAGATGTCTGCTGCATCATTGCTGTTTCCGCTTCATTCCTTCTACGGCCAGAACAACATCCCACGACCGACACATGTCCATCATTGTGTTCCCTCCAACGACGTATTGAGATTTTCCACCCAATTTCTTTCTCTTAAATCTCTTCCCAGTTTAGTTTCTGGTTTCTGGTCCTTTCTGACCGCCATTAATGGTGTTTGAGTTAGTTGGTTTTGTAAAGTTCAGTTTTTGCTCTCATTTTGTGTGTTTGTGTTTGTGTTTGAGTCTAAATCCACCATCGCAGAAGCAGAGAAAGTAGGGAACCATAAGAGAAGATCACGCAATATCTTTAATTCACAAAAATACTATGCACTAAAATACCCTAAATATCCCTAACTACCTAAAATAAATAAAAATCAGCCATAAAATTCCATAAAAATAGAATTTAATCTAAATCATTGATCACCTTAAATAAAAGGTTAAGATTAGTTCCTATGTTCATACGATTGTAATTATATATATATATATATATATATATATATATATATATATATATATATATATATATAAAGTGTAAGGTGTAAGGTGTCCACAAGTGTGACAAGACAATGGCCTATAAGGGAGACTTAATTACAACCAGACCCAGATTTTGGGCTGTGCAAGTTGGGCTACCTCACATGGCCCCAAATTTTAAAAGTCAACATTCAATTTAAATTAAAAGGCTCCATGAAGAAATGATAGGAATATGTGTTTATTGTATTTTAACTTTGAGGTTTAAGGTTCAAAACTTGTGTACACTATTATTATTGTTATAATTGTAATTTATTCCATAATAATAATAATAATAATAATAATAATAATATTATTATTATTATTATTATTATTATTGTTGTTGTTGTTATTGTTATTATCATCATCATCATCATCATTATTATTATTATTATTATTATTATTATTATTATTATTATTATTATTATTATTATTATTATTACCTGTGCGTTGTACGGAATAGATTTGTTATAATCGTTAAGAATATTTTGATCAATATACAAATATAAATTATAACAACAAATATTATATAGTGCAATTGATGAAATGGGTTGCATCAATTATGTTTTTTTTATGTTATCCTTGCTTGAATTCGAGCAAATAATTGTCCAATTATCCGTGCAGTGTGCGTGCAATGCACGGATAAAATTTTTTATTATATATTTAGATAATAAAATTGTTACTATTTCTTTAATCCTTTCAAAATTTGTTAAATATTCATTCAAATACGTGTGAATACGTATTAATGCAGAACACTACTGAAATTTTTCGTATGAGCAGAAACAAACATGTGGGATCGTTTCTACATTAGAGAGAAACTGTCTCCTCGAATATGGTTTTCCTTGGTTGATATTTCATTAGAATAGTATAGATTAGAAAAAATTACGGTATTAATTTTAAAGATTTTAATTTTGGTAGGGTCTCGTTTAGTTTTAAAAATTATTGTTCTTAGATTATATTTTTCTTTTTATTGTTCTTAGTATGTTAAAAATAATTAAGACCAATAACATATTATATTTCAACAAATTCATCTACATCTGCACCAAATCATGGCAAGTATCTATATATGCATACTACTAAAATGATTTTAGCATTGGGAAGAATACTACTCACATGTATGGATTTAAAAAAAAAATTGATTATTTTTTTGCCCTGGTGGGGGGTTGGGTGGGGGTATGCATCATAATGAAATCAACGAAATTAATTTGTAGATATTTTGGATCGAGTTCTATTACATGTACTCTTAAATCTTATTCCCTTAAATTTACTTTCTGATGTGACGGACTCTGATTGGTTATTTTCTTCATGTGAGCCCCTGTAAAAGTATCTACATCAATATTTTAAGTGTGACAGTAAAAGTAGGAAATATGAAATGGAAGTACATGTAGTATTTTCTTTTTGGATCTATATATATATGTGAGAGAGAGAGATCAAGACCATGGCAAAGAATTATTGTACTACGTACAATAATAGCAAAAGCAACAATTATTGTACTTTTATTTTTGGTTTTGAAATCCGATTCTAAAGTCCGGAAATAGGAAACTAGAATAAATAAGTACTAAGGGGGTGTATTCAATCATGACTTTCATTGAGTTTTAAAGATTTTTATTAATTTTAAAAGTTTTGAGGTATTCAATTCAAACTTTTAGAGAGTCTTTAAAAGTCAGACGGTATTCAATCAAGATTTTTAAAGAGTCTTTAAAAGTCGTGTGGTATTCAATTAAGACTTTTAAAGAGTCTTTAAAAGTCATGTGATATTCAAAAAGTTATGAACTTTTGTAGACTTTTTAATTTTAAGACTTTTGTAGACTTTTCCTTCTCAAATATAAATAGTTGAAATCCAACCATCAACTCCAAGATTTCAAAATTTATTTCTAACAACTTTGAATGTTTACTCTCTCTATTTAAACTCGATCTTTTCTCCCTATTTAAACTCTATAAACCTATATAAATTCAATAACATTATTTTTTACTTCATTATCCTATATTTTCCTCATACCTAAACTCTACCAATTTTTCTCTCTCCTAAACTTTAGAATCTTCATCTAAAAATTCAAAATAATATTATTTTTACTTCATTATTGCTTGTTTATATTGATTTTTATTTTTTTTCTATGAATTTTTATCCCTAACTTTCTCTAATTCTCGCTAAATACATGAACAAAGTAAATTTTTCATCGTCAAATTTTAGTATATGTTTCATAATATTCATATAAATACTTATATATTTTGATTTTTATTATTTTTATGTTTATATTCATAATATATATTTTTCTATTTCTTTTTTTTAACAACAGGTTACTGCGAGTAGCGAATTACTGCTTGATAAGTGCTAATTCTTAGTACTTTTATGTGCATAATTGATATCAAACTCATATGATTTCATGTTAATTGGAAGCTAAGTATGTGCATATTTGATTCCTTTGTGTCATTTAGGTTATTTGGAGGCATTGGTTGTAACTTCATGTAAATTGGAGCTCAATTGGTTGTGTTTTCAAGTTATCTTGACAGAAAGGCAAGTTCCGGGAGTCATTAGAGGTCAAGAAAATGAAATAAAGCGAGTGGAAGTATCATGACATGAACTGGGGATCCAAAGGAACAAAGGAGATGAAAAAATATACATTTTGAAGTGAAAAACATGAGTCACGTTGGTGGTCACGCCGTGATTGCCAGCGTGACACCATTCTGCTTTGTACTTTTTTCTGTCAGGCGAAGTCTCGGTAATTTGAGCATATATCGAGCTTGGTGTGTCCAAATAGCGTGATTCAAGTGGCATTAGAAAGGAAAATCAGAGAGCTACAACTTTCATGAAAACCACAAAAGCTAGTTCGGACGTTTACAATGTAAAAAATGGTCTAGAAACCAGAGATACTGTGCAGAGATGCTGGTCACGGTGGCGGTCACGGTGTGGCGTTGACCGTGACCAGTAGAGACCTGCGAGGCTTAGGCCTAGTCATGATGAAGGTCACGCCGTGACCTCCATCGTGACCAGGCATTCTAGAAGCAGTTAAAAGGACGCGATTCCAAAAGTATTAAAGTATCTTTAGTCATTGTTTTCATCTATCTTTCAATCTCCAATCTCCCTCTACATCTCCTCTCCATCCAAACCCTTTAGAACAAAAAAATCCATTGTATTCCATCATCTTTTGGAGAAGATTTAGAGGGAGATTACCATATGTAATTGCAACTTTCACTTTCAATTTCATATTTACATTCTACAAATTCAATAAAGTAAGGATTTCTATCTATTTCTTGTTTTCGTACTTTACAAATTACTTTTGAAGTCAAATTCTTGTGCATTATTTCAATTGCTTTTAGTTTGTTAATTCCATTATGAGTAGTTCAACTAGTTAGGGATTTAGATTGAATTGCTTTGTATGAATGTCAACATGAATTAAATTGGAAAACCTAGGGCTTGCAATATCTTTAGATTGAATTTGATTGTGAATTTGGTAAAATGTTTTGACTCTTGCTTGGTTAGGGCCCAACTTTGTAAGGGGATTTTGGATTTGGTGCTTCACCTATGAGAATAGGGATTCACCATAGACAAACCTATCACAATTCTAACTCAATCTTGAGAAAGGGGAGTTGGAAGGGAAAGAGCACACAAGGTATTTGATTAATTGCTTCATCTAGTCTATTTTACCCATGAGAATGGAATTAGAACTTGAGGGCAACCAATTGAGCCTATAAAAGCCCCTTTCACCACAATTGCAAAGTAAAAGGAACAACAACATATTCACACTTTCAAATACATATCCTATCTACCTCATCTTCACAAAAGTATGACCTCAAAGAAGGTACATGGTACTCACAAGAATCTCAACCCTCCCCACACTTAAACCTTGCTTGCCCTCAAGCAAGATAAATCATTAAGCAATTAACTAGTATGGGGGTGGGGCAAAATGAGGTGGTGCATGCAAAAATGTAGCAATCATATGAATAGACCATGGTCAAATCATGCAATAATAGGGATTAGAGGGTGTAGGGAACTCCCTTAGAATGATAGTCGAAAGATGTGAATTGCTTTTCCACCAAAGTTCCTCCTTCTAGAAGTTCACAATCCAACAAGAGATTACCTATCAAATGAAAAATCACACAAATAATAGAAAAAGAAACAACAAAAAGTAAGATAACATTGGGTTGCCTCCCAAGAAGCGCCACGTTTAACGTCCTTGGCTCGATGCAAATTACAACCAACCATCCATTGACACTTGGATGAGAACTAGTCCTTTTTCCCCATCCACTTGCTCTTCAAGATACGACCTCAAGTGTCGGGCGTTCACAAACTCTCTAAAGCTCAATACTATCATATTCTCTTCAAAGGTTTGGCATTGATCTACTTCAAAGAATATGCTCTCATACTCCCTCTTCTTATTCTCTTCCTCTTTTTCCCTTTCTTCTTTCATTTCCACTTCAAAATTTTCATCTCTTATCTTTTCTTCACCTCCCTCTTCTTCATTAATTTTTCCACTAGCTTTCTCAATTGACACATTTTCTTCCATATTCTCGTGAATATTATCAACACTTACCTTGCTATCCTCAACTCCTTTTTCACACTCTTCTTCCTCTAAGTCATCCAATTTCTCAACTCCATTTAACGGCTCAAAAGTGTCACCACAAAGCTCTTCATCATCCCACACGTTCTCTAAATCTTTATCATCTTCACCACTTTCATCTTCTATCTCTTTCTCTACCACACCATCTCTTATATTCATCTCTTCCACACAAATGTTCTCCCATTCATTCGCCCACATAGCCATTTGAGCAATTCGATTCTCCAAATCCCTAGGTGAGGTTTGAGTCTCTTGCATTAGGGGGGAGATTTCTTGCCTTAAGGATGAGATTTCTTGACTTAACTCTTGCTTCCATTCTTGTCGGAAGTGAGTCATATCTTGTTTTAATTCTTCCAACATTGCCAAGATCTGGTTCCTCATTTCTTCCTTGCCTTCCTCCTCATATGTTTGCATCATGTACTTCTCATCCTCATAGTGGTTGGAGTAGTATGGGTAGTCTTGATGATCATGAGAATACGGAGGGTATTGAGGATTTTGAGATGAAAGATAGTGTTCATCCTGAGTGTATGGGAAATATTTTTCATTTTGAGGGGTTTGTGAGTGTTGGATGTTTTTGGAGTAAGAGTTATGAGGGTAGGCTTTTTGTGAATAGAGATTTTGTGATGGAGCATTATGACATCCATCTTCTATAAGTGGAGCTTGACTTGGATAAGGGCCATATGATTGAGCAGCATTGTATCCATCTTGGGGTATGTAGTCCCCGTATCCTTCATATTGGTCTTGATTGTGGTCTTGAGGCTCTTCATAATGGCTTTTGTTTCTCCTTGGATTGTAATAATCATCATAAGCCATCTCTTGATCATCATATTAAGCCCAAA
Source organism: Ipomoea nil (assembly GCF_001879475.1). Taxonomy (NCBI): domain Eukaryota; kingdom Viridiplantae; phylum Streptophyta; class Magnoliopsida; order Solanales; family Convolvulaceae; genus Ipomoea; species Ipomoea nil. The sequence continues at coordinate 914,760 of NW_017617690.1, read as the reverse complement.
GTGGTGGTGAATTTCTTGGTTGATTTTCCTCTTGTGAAGTTCTATATCTTCTTGGGGAAGGTGAGCTATAGTCCTTAAAGTATCCATAGTTGTAACCATTGAAATAATGAGCATCATAGCATCGCCTTTGTGGCTTATAGCTTCCTTGATCCTCATATTGATCCTGTTGTTGGAATCTTGACATAGAAAACATAATCTTGGATCAACCTACAATCACAAAGACAAGAGAAAGATTGTGCAACTAAAAGTAGTTGCTTGAGAGAGTAATTTCATTTCAAGAGACAAAAGTTCACAAGCAAACAAAGTAAATTGCAAAACAAAAAGTAAATGGGGGTTAGACTCTCTAACTTTAATGCAATCTCATGTTAACCCAAATGGACTCACTACTCAAAACCGATGCCATTTCCCGGCAACGGCGCCATTTGAAAATTGGTTCTAGCGGTGATGTTTTAGTGAGTGTCATCCTCTAGGAATAGCCATAAGGGAATTGAGTAAGAGGGGTTAAACACAATATCATTAAGTGTTTGAAAGCTAACCAAGTTGAAACGTTTGTTTGCATAGAGACAATTATAAAACAAATAAATGAATAAGTAGTGGACAAGGATAAACAATAGGACTTAGATCAAATAGAAATGTACAAATGCTTCTTAGTGTTCTCAATTCTAAGGAAAACAAATATCAATAATGAAAGTGAAGGCGTTTAGCAAGTGCCAATGCCATTCTCGTGTTAACCCAAATGGACTCACTACTCAAAACTGATGCCATTTCCCGGCAACGGCGCCATTTGAAAATTGCCTCATCTAGTCTATTTGCCATGAGAATGGAATTAGAACTTAGGTGATAGCTCAATGACCATGAGAATGGCATTGGCACTTGCTAAACGCCTCCACTTTCATTATTGATCTTTGTTTGCCTTAGAATTTAGAACACTAAGAAGCATTTGTACATTGCTATTTAATCTAAGTCCTCTCTTTTATCCTTGTTCACTACTTAATCATTTAGTTGTTTTAAAATTATCTCTATGCAAACGAATATTCTATTTTGGTTAGCTTTCAAACACTTAATAATCTTGTGTTTAACCCCTCTCTAATCAATTCCCTTATAGCCATTCCTAGAGGACGACACTCACTAAAACATCACCACTAAAATCAACTTTCAAATGGCAACGGCGCCATTTGAAAATTGGTTCTAGCGGTGATGTTTTAGTGAGTGTCGTCCTCTACGAAATATTTTTAAATATTTTATTTGATCAAGTCTTTTATTATAAATTTTATTGTTCATATTTTATGAATTTCTAATGAAATAGTTTTTTTTGTTGATGTTTATTAATAATATATATAAGTAATTAGCATATAAGTCTCAGCATACTACGGATAAAAATAATAATGTTGGAGAATGTTGATGTGGGTGAAGAACTATATAATAAGAAGAATTTTATGATATATTAAAAATGTTTTGTAAGAAAATTGTAAATGATAAGAATCCAAATCATTGGAAGTTAGTATGCATGTATTCAATTTAGAATTTCAATGACTTTTGTAGTCTATTTAAAATAAAAAGTTGATAAAAGTCTATGAATGTTTTTTATATATACTTTTATAGAGTCTTATAAAGTTTTAAAAAGTTTTGAACGACTCTATGAAAGTCAATCAAAGTTTATTAAAATCTATCATTTTAAAAGTCTTTAAAACTCTACAAAAGTCATGATTGAATACACCCCCCTAAATGTAGACCATCTCTTAAAAAAACAAAATTTACAGTATTTTTTAATACCAAATATATATATATATATATATATATATATATATATATATATATATATATATATATATATAGGGTTGAGTTCAAATGAGGACAACAATATATAGAGGAATGTGAGGACAAATAATTGGCACACAACAAATTACTATCATGCACACAATTTAATACATAATGGCATACAAAAATACATGTAAACATCAGGTTTCGAACCCAGGCTCTATTAATTAACAAATGTATGCACGCGACATACAAACTGTGTCACACGACTACATCCGGCCATGCACACGACATACAAACTAATGGCACACACTACATCTGTCCTCACAGTCCTCTATAATATACTTGTCATATATATATATATATATATATATATATATATATATATATATATATATATATATATTAATCTCAAACCTATTTACACCAATGTTTTTTTTTTTTGAATACTACTGACTCTATTACAATAAGTCTTTGTTCATAACTACTTTCTCAAATATTTTTGCGTACACTAAAATAATTTGTACTTTCATAATTTAAAAATTTGTTTTTTCTTTAATTATTTTAATATAAAATATAATTTGATCTAAATAATAATATTGTATAATAGAAGGTATGTTTTTATGTATTTTAAATTTAATTAATATATTCTCAATATCTTTTCTTAAACGTCTCAAAGAGATATTTGAAATTTTATAATTTAATAGTATTTTCACACGTGTGTTGCACAGAATGGATTTGTTATAATATTTTAAGAATATTTGGACCAATATACAATTATATAAATTATAACAATGACATTATATATTGCAATTGATGGAATGAGTTTGATCGATTATGTTTTCTGATGTTATCCTTGCTTGAATTCGAGCAAATAATTGACCAATTACTTGTGTACGAACAAAATAAATTTTTGAAATGGAACAGTCCATTAACTTATTATTATTCTTAACTTGACTCATTGCAAAATATTTTCTAACCTTATACTTATAATTTTAATTATGTGCATTTTGTTTTATATTATTATTATAACAATTAAATTAATGTACATAAAAAATTCAAGCACTTTGTGCTCAGATGGCATGTAGTGACTCTCCATATGGAAGGTCATGAGATCGAGCCGGTGTTGACTCTTTGTGCTTCAACAGGTTGAGAAAGTATATATGATCAGATACTACAATGTAATAGAGTCAATAATACTAAAAAAAAATGTACATAAAAAGGAAATCGTGCTTTTTTTTTTTTAAGAAAAACAAAACCCTCTTCAACAATATCAGTAAGCATATTATAATCATGTCAATTACTCTTCAACAATATCAGTAAACATATTATAATCATGTCACTTTTAACAAAAAAAACAAATTAAATTTTACCGATTCATCAATGGTCATCAATATTGCATTAAGAAGACTTAATTTATTTTAATATAAAAATTGTTAGGGAATGATTTTTATTTTCAATTATAAGTTTATAACTATCTACATTGATACTTTTTTTTTAAACAAAACTTTATTAAGCAAAGGGATTAAAATGTCTTACAACTGATGGTCCAACAGTGACCATAACACATACTCAACCCTTGAGATTGGGCCTATACTAATATAAAGAAACTAAAATAAAGGATGGACTCAAACCCTAACAGGTCAGGCCTAAAGAATGAAAGAATAAAATAATGGACACAAGCCCAACTAGTAGGCCAGACCAAAGAAATAATAAATGAAGAAAAATAAATAAATAAAAGGGGTGCTGAAATGGAGGCGCAGAATCCCCCTATCGGCGTTGCACCAATTTTTGCAAAAACCAGCAGCATAACGACTATTTATAGGAGAAAAGCTACACCTGCGTGCCACCATGTACTAGTGCGCCACCATGCCGCACCACCACAAAGTTGCAATGCTGCGACTCTGCACCACAATGCAACGATGCAACAATGCCAACACGGCCGCAACGCTCAACGCCTACACTTCGTCAAAAAATGGAACGTCCAAGATGCTAGCCCATTTTGTAAGATATCCGACAGCATAACGGTTGCTGCAGGGCTATCTCACAAGGGCAGAAATACACAACAACAGCTGCCCAACTATCAGCACAAGGCAAACAAACCACAAAGGAGGCACGCAGGCCTAAAAAACTAATAAATGGCACGCACGCCACCAAATTAAGCACACAGGCCACATATAGCCCAGTCGCACCAATATCGTAGTAACCAGAACCCTAACAGGATTAGCTACTATGGGCCAACAGCAAGCCTGGACAAACCGCCAACGGATTTGATAAACCCCTACCCGGCCACCGTTCAGCCCGGGCTAGGATGCAATTTCTTACCGCTTGCACCAACGTTGAGGCGTGGTCTATTTAAAGAAACCCACAAGGGCAAAACCAAACAAGCTTAAGACCACCAATACCTCAGAAGCCAAGGAAAGACCTGCAAAATGAAAACATGACAGAATAAGCAACGCCACATTTCCTAAACCAATACAGCTCATAATCATGTTTCAATAGACAGTGTATAAGGAAATAACAAGCAGACACGAACAACAAGGCAACCCCCATCATATATGACCCGCCCCACCCGGAGCCCAGAAGGGACTCGGCTACTATTGGCCAGCAGCAAGCCTGACTAGGTCAACGGATTTGATAAATCCTGTCCGGCCACCGTTCAGCCCGGACTAGGGTGCCTCTTGTACCACTGACACCTGCGTTGTTGAGGCTAGTCCTGAAAAACTCCAAGCCATCATTACCTCCAAGCAGAGTACTTTTCCTTATCTCTCTTATTTTCTTTTGTCTTCTTTCATTTTCCTTTTTCTTTTTTCTCATCTTTTGTAATTCTTTCATTTTCTTTTTCTTTTTTTCCTCTTTCTTTCCTATGGGATATTACTTTTATCACAAGTTAAAAATACTCAATTTAATTATATCAAAAATACTCTTTAATACCTCTGATTTCTTCTTCTTCTTTTTTTTTTTTTCCAAAAAAAAATAAAATTATGTTACACAGCATGCTACAGGTGGCGAGAGGACCAAGAGACAAGTCTCAATTCCAGTTAAACTTCGTGACAATGTGTGCAGCTAAGTCTCCTAATTTTCAGGCCATGCAGACTAATTCTTTACCATTTTATTTCCATTGTAGATAGTATAGGAAGTGCCAAATAAATAGTAGATTTTTAAGGGATCAGTTGTATGAGAATCACTATATATATTGTCGTTAATAAAAGTAAGGGCATCACCCTGAATTTTGCAATCTTCTCTGTCTGAATTCTTAATACTCTTCTCCCTCTCTATATTTCTTTTCTAGAGGTTCCACCCTCATTAGTGGAATATTTCACAAACACAAACACAAACCACACAAATCATCCCAACATCTGGTGCTTTCATTGAGAGCAAATGGCAAATGAAGGCGTACAAACCCGTCAACGGGCTATCGAAGTACAACTAAAACAAATGCAAGAAACCCAGCGGAAAACCACAGAGGAACTCAGACAAGCTTTGGCAACCCAGAATCAAGCTTTTAACAAAGCCCTCAACAATGCCATAACAGAGTTTTCCGTGCGAATCACCTCCCTCAACGTCGTCCCAGCCGCTACCTCTTCATCGCAAGCCGTTACAAGCCATCCAAATTCCCCATCGAACTCTACGCCTCAACCATGTCATATTCGGGGTGACATGACCACTTTCGACGGCAGCAACCCGTTGGATTGGATCTTCCAAGCTGAGAAATATTTCAGTTTGTGGGAGACTATGGAAGAGCAAAAAATGGACATTGCCAGCTTCTACATGGTGGGGCAAGCTTTGTCTTGGTTCCAATGGATGCACAAAAACCAACAGTTGTCATCCTGGCGGGCATTCACTGTCGCACTTGAACAACGATTCAGACCTTCCTCATACGTGAACCACCGGGCAGCCCTCTTCAAGCTGACCCAGAAAACCACGGTCGCTGCATACCAGACCGAATTTGAAGCTGTTAGCAACCGGGTCCAAGACTTACCCCCAGGCGCAATATTGTACTGTTTTGTTTCTGGGCTGAAGTCAGCCATACAAGCTGAAATTGCTATTCTGAAACCTAACACTTTATCATATGCAATCGCGTTGGCTAACTAGTCGAGGACAAGCTTCGAGACACTCGACCGATGCAGTCTAAATTCTCGGCACCTTGGCGGCCTTCCGGTGTCAACATGGGAAATCAACCCAACCCACCGCCAAACACTCTACCACCCTTGTTACCACTTCCTGCGCCCACGAACCATAAAACACAATTGCCAATTAGGCGCCTTACGGCGGCTGAAGCTCAAGAGCGAAGAGCCCAAGGGTTATGTTACAATTGCGAGAGCGGTACAGGCCCGGGCATCGGTGTCGCACGAAACAATTTTTAATCCTCTTGACGGATGATCCCTTGGGCAAACCTGACGAAGTAGGAAACAAAGAGGATGTAAATGATACGCCACGAACTGTTGCTACTAAATTAATCATGGAGCCATAACCCGAGATATCGTTCCATGCCTTGGTTGGGTCTATAGGGCCCTGCTGTTTCAGTTTGCCTGCTAGCATCCACAACCAGCCTTTCACATTGCTCATAGATACCGGTAGTTCTCACAACTACCTCCAACCGCGGGTCGCAAACTTCCTTCACCTCCCGATTGATCAGACTACTCGTTTCACGGTTGCAGTAAGAAATGGCGAGAAAATCCAAAGTGAGGGTATGTGCATGAATATCTCTTTTGATATGCAGGGAGCACACTTCGAAGCAGATTTCCACATTTTAGAATTTTCTGGAGCAGACGCTGTTTTGGGAGTACAATGGTTGGAAGGACTAGGGAAAATCGTGACAGATCATAAAAAGTTGACAATGGAGTTTGAACACAAAGGTCAGCCAATTGTGCTTACAGGGAACCAATCGGCATCCATCCAACCTATGACTCACCATCAACTAATGCGGCTGCAGCAAGTTGATGCAGTATCTGAATGTTTCATGTTGATGTTACAACCTCATCCTTCTCCAAATGCACAAGTCCAACCAGCCATCCAGAGTCAGCTAACCAAATATTCCAAAGTTTACACTCCGAAGGGCCTACCTCCAAGTAGGAATCTAAACCACCATATCAATCTCCAGCCACAATAGAGTCTCGTGAATGTTAAACCGTATCGATATCCTCATTTCCAAAAAAAATTAGATCGAACGCCAAGTCCAGGAAATTCTTCAAAATCAAATTATTCGACCCTCCACTAGCCTGTTTTCATCCCCGTGCTCTTAGTACGAAAAAAAGATGGCACATGGAGATTTTGCGTTGATTATAGGGCCCTAAATGCAATCACCATCAAGGACCGTTTTCCTATTCCAACAGTCGACGAGTTTCTTGATGAGTTACATGGTGCCACCATATTTTCCAAACTTGATTTATGAAGTGGGTATTTCCAGATTCGGGTCCATCCACTAGACGTTCACAAGACTGCGTTCCGGACAAATGAGGGTCACTACGAGTTTCTGGTAATGCCTTTCGGGCTGTCTAATGCCCCATCTACATTTCAAGCGACCATGCATTGTGGTTTTCAAGCCTTGCCTACGACGGTTTGTATTGGTTTTTATTGACGATATCCTTGTTTACAGTCGCTCCACATCTGACCATGTTCATCACCTTCAAACTGTTTTGGAGTTGCTCTTGCAACATGAGCTATATGCAAAATTATCCAAATGTAGTTTGCACAACAAAAACTGGAGTATTTGGGGCACCTAGTTTCAGCATATGGCGTGAGTGTTGATCCGGCGAAGATACAGGCAGTATTAGAACGGCCTAAACCCAAAACGGTGTCTAAGGTGCGAGGTTTCCTCAGCCTAACTGGATATTATCGCCGGTTTGTTCAAGGGTACGCCAGGATAGCCGGCCCTTTAACAGAGCTCCTCAAGAAGAATGGGTTCACTTGGAGTATTGATGCAGACAAGTCTTTTGCTGACTTGAAGGCATCTATGAGAACCACTCCGGTACTTCATCTTCCTAATTTTCAATTGCCCTTTACTGTTGAAACAGATGCTTCTGGTTGTGCCATAGGAGCCATTTTATCTCAAAATAAACACTTGATCTCTTATTTCAGCAAGAAACTTCCACCCCACTACAAAAATGCCTCAGCATATAGTAGAGAAATGTATGCCATTATGGCCGCAGTTCGGCGTTGGCGTCCCTATTTGTTAGGCAGCCCATTCACAATCATTACAGATCATAAAAGCCTCAAGCAGCTACTTTCTCAGACCATACAGACTCTAGAACAACAGAGGTGGCTAACTAAACTTTTGGGCTTTGACTTTGTTATCGAACATAAAGCTAGTTTGGAGAATACGGGGCCAGATGCTTTATCACGATGGACTAGTGAGGCTCAAGGGGGTTATTTGGCCCTCTCAGTCGCCACAACTAGTTTACTCTCCGAAATTAAGGCTTCATTATTTGAGGACTCCACAGCTAAACGTCTCATTGCTGCTATCAAACTTGGCAACCAGACAGATAATGGTTTTGCATGGAAAAATGACGTACTATATTTCAACGGGAAAATATATGTTCCAAAGGGGAAGGAGTTATGGCAAAGATTATTGGACCTATTACATTGCTCAAAACTCGGGGGACACTCGGGCGAACAGAAAACATATGCTCGATTGGTTGCAACCTTCTACTGGTCGAGGATGCGCAAGGACACTAAGTTATACATTCGCGAATGCTCCATTTGTCAGCAAATTAAGCCAGAAAATTCTGCCCTCAAAGGCTTATTACAACCCTTGCCGATTCCTACGCAGGTGTGGGAGCATATCACAATGGATTTCATCACAGCTTTACCTCAATCAAATGGTAAAACAGTGATCTGGGTTATCGTTGATCGACTGTCTAAATATAGTCATTTTTGTGCTCTTCCTGACGGATTGACTGCTCCAAATTTGGCTGAGTATTTTGTTCAAGAGTATGTGAGACTCCATGGTTTCCCTCGGTCCATCGTGTCTGACCAGGATCCCCTATTCATGAGTTCATTTTGGAAGGAACTTTTTCGCTTACAGGGGACCGAACTCAAGCCTAGCACTATATATCATCCGCAAACGAATGGGCAATTGGAGGTGGTAAATCGTAGCCTCGAGATGTATCTCAAAGCCTTTTCTGGAGATTACCCAACCAAGTGGTCACGAGCGCTCCCATGGGCTGAATTCTGGTACAATACTAGTGTTCACACCTCGACCGGATTCTCTCCTTTTCAAGTTGTGTACGGCAGACCACCACCTTCATTAGTGGGTTACTCCGAAGGTGCCACTGCTGTTGAACGGCTAGACATTGCGCTTTTGGCTCGTACTGATCTTATGGCTACGCTCAAGACAAATCTACAACGAGCTCAGGAAAGAATGCAGGTCCAAGCTAATCGGCACCGTCGTGACACGGAGTTTAATGTTGACGATTGGGTTTATGTCAAATTACAACCCTACAGACAGGGGTCTGCAGCCCAACGCCATAGTCACAAACTTGCTAAGCGTTATTATGGTCCTTTCCCCATCATTGCACGCATCGGGAAGGCTGCTTACAAATTATCATTACCGGCAGCCTCACGTATCCATCTAGTGTTCCATGTCTCATTGTTAAAGTTCTGTCCAAATCCATCTATAGTCACACTAGCACTTCCCTCACCATCTGCGGATCAGTTTCCTTTCCGCTACGCATACTGGATCAACGGGTTATTAAGGAGGATAAAAAGAAGCGCCTACAAGTTCTTGTTCAGTGGGATCGTACGTCGCATGCGGAAGCCACTTGGGAATTTTGGGACATCTTCCATGCATCCTTCCCGACCTTTAGCCTTGAGGACAAGGCTTCTTTCGATGGGGCGGGTAATGTTACGCAGCATGCTACAGGTGGCGAGAGGGCCAAGAGACAAGTCTCAATTCCAGTTAAACTTCGTGACTATGTGTGCAACTAAGTCTCCTAATTTTCAGGCCATGCAGACTAATTCTTTGCCATTTTATTTCCATTGTAGTTAGTATAGGAAGTGCCAAATAAATAGTAGGCTTTTAAGGGATCGGTTGTATGAGAATCACTATATATATTGTCGTTAATAAAAGTAAGGGCATCACCCTGAATTTTGCAATCTTCTCTGTCTGAATTCGTAATACTCTACTCCCCCTCTATATTTCTTTTCTGGAGGTTCCACCCTCATTAGTGGAATATTTCACAAACACAAATACAAACTACACAAATCATCCCAACAAAATACCTTTGATTTCTTCCGGAGAGGGTACAACCATGGAGTTGTTGGATGATGCATGCAGAGATAGAAGAGAAGTAATAGCTTATACCTACCATTACCAATCAATCATCAATGAAAGAGGTCCACCATGTCCATAATACGTACTATGACTACTCCAATTTTCTCTGGGTTGATGACTAGTATGTGCATATGAGAGAGTGGGGAGACAATATTGTGTATGTCAGATAGGGTTGGATGAAAATGTGTAAAGTACTCATTCCATCACCAATTTTATGAGAGAGCTGAGAGTAATGAGGAGCGAGAAAACGGCACTCCCATCATTTTCTATCCCGTACCTGCACCTCGTCTCAACCTTTCACTCCCATTAATTCACATCACCTCAGCCTTTCACTCTCTCTGCAAACTCACACATCAATTCACCCTCTCTTCCTACCCCAAAATCACTACAGGCATTCACTCTTTTTTCTTTACCCAAAACCAAAACATTATTTATTACGCCAACCACATCCAACTAATTGACTTAAATATTGTGGTATTTATAAGAAAGAAAAAAAGGACAATTTTTAAAAAACATAATATATTGTATGAACTGTGAAGTTTTTTTTTTTTGAGGAAAAAAAACATAATATATTGTATGAACTGTGAAGTTGAACATGAAAAATGGAATGACTAGCTAATGCATTAAATGGTTGTTGTTGTTTGTTTATAAATAAAATAATTTTATTTAAAAAAAAAACCTTCCGGCCACCCCCTTCGTCTCCGGCAGACCGCCGAAGACGAAGGACCTAACTTCGTCTCCACCGGAAACGAAGTCAGGCACTTCGTCTCCGCTTGGAGATGAAGAGAGACTCTTCATCTCCAGGCCAGAGACGAAATGGTCTGACTCTTCGTCTTCGGCCTAGACCTGGAGACGCAGAGTCGATCTCTCTTCGTCTCCAAGCCGGAGACGAAGGAGGGGGAGGGGGGTTGCCTGGTGTTTTTTTTTTATATAAATGTTTTTAATGTTTTAAATGTTTTTTATTAAAACTTTATTGAAATAAATTTAAATAAAATTATTTTTCTAAAAGTTTTTTTATTTAAAATTTATTTAACTTTTTAAAATTATTATTATTATTATTATTATTATTATTATTATTATTATTATTATTATTATTATTATTAAATAATAATATATTATAATTTACTTACTGTTATGGATGCAAGACAATTCCACCCTGGACCTGCTAACTCATCAATGTTAGAATTTCAGCTAAGGCACCGATGCGTATCCATTTAGAACGACCAAAACTTTGATACTCAACTTAGCATATCTAGATATGACGGTCAAATGTACACTGTTGAGCCTCGAGATCCTCGAATGATTGTAAATGTAAGGGTTGCATGAATGATTGTAAATTTAAGGGTTGCAGGATTTTACGATTGTTGGTTTTCACAGCGTTGATGGCTGCCCAGCAGGCCAACACTACCGGATAACTGTATTTGTGAGTGTAAAGAAAACAATAAAATAAAGATAATTTTAGAGAAAGGGTGTTGCCCTTAAAAATATGCCGCTCAAAGAGATAGGGTCCCTCCTCCGCTATGGAGATCCCGTGGGGATATTTATACACAGATATGGAATCTATACATGGTAAGTAGGGCTGACGTATAGCCAAGGTTAATGATAGGTAGGGCTGACGTAAAGGTCGGTATGGCCGTCAATATACTACCTTTCCTGTCTAGGCGAATTATGGAAACTACCTAACTAAGCAAAGATTGCATCCGAAAAATCCTCTGGTACGCATTTTGGGGCGTGTACCCAGCCAAGAGTTGTCCCGGCCGCGCGGGGATGACTTCCTAGGCTTCTGCCTCTAAATGGTGGCCTTCCTCCTGGCAAGCCTGGTCGCCCGGTTAGCTACCGGTTCGACTCCCTTATCTGGCCTCCCGCACAGGCTATCTCATAGGGACAGAAATCTATAACAACAGCTGCCCAACATATCAGCACAAGGAACCACATGAAGGCCCAAAAAGACGTTGGGCAAAACATACGGGCACATAGGCCTAAAACAGCTCCGCTAACGATATAAGAAAGGAATAAGCAAATAAAAAGCGGCTTGCATGCCAAAAAATATACAGACACGCAGGCCAAACAAACACATGCCAGCCAATAGCAACAATCCTCCACAACGGCACCAGCAATGACCAGTAACCAGAACCCTAACAGGATTAGCTACTATGGCCAGCAGCAAGCCTGGACTACCGCCAACGAATTTGATAAACCCCTACCCGGCCACCGTTCAGCCCGGGCTAGGATGCAATTTCTTACCGCTTGCACCAACATTGAGGCGTGGTCTATTTTAAGAAACCCACAAGGGCGAAACCAAATAAGCCTAAGACCAGCAATACCTCAGAAGTCAAACAAGACCTGCAAAATGGAAACGTGACAAGACAAGAAAACACCACATTTCCTAATCCAATACAGCACAAAATCATTGCAGTGTATAAGGGAATAACAGGGAGACGCGAACAAATGCAACCCCCATCATATATCCCGCACCACCCAGAGCCCAGAAGGGACTCGGCTACTTTTGGCCAGCAGCAACCCTGACTAGGTCAACGGATTTGATATATCCTGTCCGGCCACCGTTTAGCCCGGACTAGGTACCTCTTGTACCGCTGACACCTACGTTGTTGAGGCTAGGCCCGACATAAAGCCAAGCCATCATTGCCTCTAAGTAGAGTACTTTTCCTTCATTCCCTTCTTTCCTTTTTTCATATTCTCTTTCTTTTTTCGTCTCCTTTTTTATTGTTCAATTTTATTCTAAAAACTAGTATGGACTCATTTAATTATGATTTTCGGATTTTATTTAATCATGTTTTGAATGTTATGAATTGAATATTTTTGAGTTTGTTTATGGGCTGAACGGTAGGTTTTATTTACTTTTTATAGAACTTAACTTTGAATTTTAGTTTTTTTAAATATATTAATAGAAATAGCGGATTTAAACGGTTTCGTGTCATATCGTGTCGACACGACTTGAAACCTGTTAACAAAACGTGTCTATCGTGTCAACCCGCTAACAAATCGTATTCGTGTTCGTGTTAAAAATTTGAACCCATTAACCATAACGTGTCGTGTCCCTGTTTAGCATTATCGTGTTCGTGTCGTGTCCCTGTTTAGCATTATCGTGTTCGTGTCGTCATCATTTCGACCCGTTAACAGACCTGTATATACAAATTGTATGGTCTAGTTATTATGGGATGTCAAGATATTTAAGTAACTAATTATATAGCATTCAAAAAAAAAAGTAACTAATTATATACTCCGTAACTAAAACTTATATTACTGTTTTTTTGTGTGTATATATTGTAATTGACCTAACTAAAAATTTAATCAAAATAATTATTTGTTAAAAAAATAAAATAAAATAAAAAAATTACAAAAAAAAAAAAAAAAAGAATTAAAATCTTTGAATTGCGCTGCACAAAGCAGCGCAAATTTCGCTGCTATTGTGCAGCAAAGGCCCTTCTTTTCAAATTAAAAAGAAAAAAAAAAATAGAGAAAGTAAATGAAAGTGAAAGCAAACGGTACTCCCAAGAATACTTTACATAAAATAGTCTAGGGTTTCAAAACCACACAAATTTGTCTTGTATCTTCAAAATCCACACATTTTAGGTAATGACTAAATTTTCTCTAACCTATTAGCTGTAAAGTGTACGTCAACAAGACATAGACAATGACCCCTACGGAAATAATGGGAATGGGAATGGGACAACATGCATAAACAACAACCGTATATATTACACATTGAATAAATTACATTTTCTTTTTTACTTTATATTATACTCCGTAATACACTTTATCATGTACTCATGTCAATCAGTTTAGTTAGCGAGAGTGGCAGTGCAGTATTATTTGTTAAGAGAAATCAGAAGTTCGAACTCCCTCTTGTATAAAAAAATCAATTTGATCAACACTTTGCCCTTTAATTGGGCAGGCTCCGTGCGAATGAAAATTAAATCAGACAAAAAAAAGGTACTGATATAAGCATAGGAATGATATATGGTAGCAAGTTAGCTAAGCAAACCAAACCAAACCTTGTCATTCAGTCTCCACTGCTACAGATCGAGTACAGAGTGAACTAACCGTGGCCGACGCTATCATCTCTATTGTTCTCTTTACAAATCATCTATTATTCACACTACATCCCTGCAATATTCTCTCACTTTCTAAAGTGGTCCCATTTTTATATTATATTATAAATATAATAATATAATATAATATAATAATAATAATAATAATAATAATAATAATAAAAGAGATTAAAAAAATAGAAAAGAACAAAAAAGTCAAATAAAGCTGCCATTGGCAGCAAAAAGCTGCCTAGCAAGCTGTTTAGCAAACTTGCTAATTCTACAAGTTTGCTAGACAGATGGCAATAAAAAATAAAAGAAAATAATATTGTGCTTTCATGTCATCATCTATGTCATCTTGCAAAGCTTAAATTTGCTGGGATAATCCCAATCTAAAGGGACATGGAAGAATACACATTAATAAAAGAACCTTGCTTTGATACATTTCTTGTTCTTTGTTCATATACTCCTTCGTTTATACACAATCCATACACATACATACAAGTACCTACATCCTATACTTGCGGGAATTAGGACTATCAGGTACATTACAAAAGTGAGATAATTCTTTTTGCTCTAATCCTTGATTGAAAGATCTTGGGTTCTTGAGTACATTCTTCTGAATTCTTGATTGGGAGTTTTCCTCCATTCTAGTGAATTGTTGTAGCATTTAGAAGGTAATAGCCCTTAATTTGAGCCTTATTTTCCTTAGTGATTATTGAAGTCTCAATCATATATACTGGTTAACTTTAGTGCATAATAATACTTTAATTACACTTCAACAATATCAGTAGGCCGGTATATTATAATCATGACACTTTTAACAAAAAATAAATTAAGTTTTACCGATTCATCAATGGTTATCAATATTGCATTAAGAAGACTTAATTTATTTTAATATAAAAAATGTTAGGAAATAATTTTTATTTTCAATTATGACTATCTACAATGATACTCATTTTACTATAGAGTATTACTTTTATCACAAGTTGGAAATACTCAATTTGATTAATTATAATGAAAATACTCTTTAATACCTCTGATTTCTTCCGGAGATGGTACAACCAAATATATTTCATTATTTCGTGTAAAAACATTCACAAAAATAGCATAGTACAAGTAGCCATGAATGGATTTTTTCAAATGTACTCCAGACATTTGTATATATTAATTGCAATAGTTTAGAGATGATCAACGAATTTTCTGAAAAGGGCAATTTGGGACTCTTATTTATATTACAAGAGGGTTTATATTAAAAATTTAAGTGTGAGAGTAAAAATTAGGAGTAGAAATTAAAAGTAGATATATTATTTTCCTACCAGGAGTATTGTAAGGAGCTAATATATATAAGTAGAGCTAGCGTTAGGTGTGGAGAATTGAAGGCGATCAGATCAAAAACCTCTCTCATCACAGCTCAGAGAAGTAATACCTTACCTACCAATACCAATCAATCATTAATGAAATAGGTCCACCATAATACGTACTGTGACTACTCCAAATTTCTGCCTAACCTATTGAGCAACCCGGATTATGCATAAGTTTTAAGAAAAAAATGACAAGTGGAGGAAAGAAGAGAGAGGAGAAAGGGGGGAGAGTGCTCTATGCAAAAATGGGGATTTTGTCATAAACGTAGATCTCATCTCTTTTTTAGATAACAAGTGTCTAAAAAGACTACTTTTTATTTTTTTAATTTCATTTTTCTATTTTTTTATTTTTATTTTTTATTTTTTATTTCTTCCAATTTTCTCTTTTCTAATCACATAAAAACTCCTCAAAAATCACACCAAAATCTCCACTATTAAGAATGTCCTTGTAAAGTAGACGTCCACAAGACATAGACATTGACCCCTATGGGAAAAATGGGACACTACTACAACATGCATAAACAAATACGGAGTAGCCATGAATATTATTGAAACACATTGAATTCATTTTTTTTTTAAAATATTATTGACCCTGTTACAAATTCATCACATTCATTAAACTAAAATAAGTTACATTTTTATTGCTGTGTTGTTGTTGTTTTTTTGTTTTGTTTTATTATTTTTTTTTTTTGTTTAAAAGTAAATTTCATTTTCTTCTTTACTTTATATTATATTATACACTTTTTTATCATGTACGAAATGTAGTCATGTAAGCATAAAGCATAGGAATGATATATGGAAGCAAGTTAGCAACAGACAGATACAACCAAACCCAAACCAATCTAAAAGTCATTCAGTCTCCACTGCTACAGATCGAGTACAGAGTGAACTAACCATGGCCGACGCTATCATCTCCGGTGTTGTGGATCTGCTGTCCATCATCGTCAAGGACCAAATCCAGGAGCTAAGAGCAACGTTGGGTGTGGAGAAGGAGATCAAAAACCTCTCATCAAAGCTCAACAAAATCAGGGCGGTGTTGGTCGATGCAGAGAGGAGAAGCTTCATGGAAGAGAGCGTCAAGCTGTGGGTGGAAGAGATGAAAGCCTTCTGCTATGATGTGGAAGATGTTCTTGATGAGTGGAGCACCAGAAGTCGCAGACAACAGATGGAGAGGTCGTCCCAGGTTGCAGCAGCTCCAACTGCAGGAAGCTGTAGCTCTTTCCTGCCTTGTTGTTTCCCTTTCAAAAGGATTGTTATGCATCGAGACATCGCCAACAAAATAAAGGATCTCGATTCCAGACTTGATCGGATCACCAAAGAGAAAGATGAGTTCAAATTTGTTCAAGCATCTGTAGTGCACACACACACTTGTGATCATGAATGGAAGCCAGTGCCCACTACTGCGTATGTGGATGCATCAGTGATTCAAGGTCGGGAATCCGATGCCAGTGCTTTAATAAGCAAGTTGCTTCAAGGTCCCCCTGGCCCTCTCGTCATTTCCATAGTGGGTGCGGGAGGGATAGGGAAAACTACCCTTGCTCAACTAGTCTATAACGATCAACAGATAAAGGCTCATTTTCCTGAAAGGGTGTGGGTTTGTGTTTCACAGCCTTTTGACGAGATCAAGATTGCAAAAGCCATTGTTGAGTCAACCACTAAAAGCTCCACAGATCTGTCTCAATTGCAAGTGTTACTGGACAAAATCCAAACCACTTTGTCTCATAAAAGGTTAGGTTCGATCCATCTGTTAGAATAATATATGTTACAGTGTATTATTATATTATTATATTTTGCTGCTGCGCTGGAGTATTTAATTTTTCAGTTATGATCAGTATATATATATTTTTTATTTTTTTTAGCAAGCAAGATTTTAATTAGTACAGTTGAATTTTATTTGTGTGAATTACTATATATACTTCTTTATTTTTTTAAATGTTTCTGTTTGTTGGCTCCGATCCTGGTTATTGGCAATATTTTAGGAGTAGTTTGTTACTCTTTCATGTATAGTATAGACTATAGTATGAATTGATGAGTGTATTGTTTATATATATTGTTTTTCCTTATAGGTTCCTACTTGTGTTGGATGATGTGTGGACAGAGGATTATGCAAAGTGGGAGCCATTTAACAACTGTCTCAAGGATCTTGGTAACAACTGCCCTGGGAGTAGAATCTTGGTGACCACAAGAAAAACTAACGTTGCAAGAATGATGGGAAGTGTGTATGAGCATCCAGTGGACCTAATATCCGACACAGATGCTTGGTCGTTGCTTAGCAGGATAGCATTTTCCGGGGGAAACAGCAGCAACAGCAGGGAGCAGAAACTGAAAGAAATTGGTAAGCAAATTGCTCAAAAGTGCAAAGGACTGCCACTTGCTGTTAAGGTCATGGGAAGCCTGCTACAAAGCAAACATACTGAGAAGGAATGGCAATATGTTTTATCTAACCTGGATGATAAATTTTGGAAGATGGAGAAAGTGGAAACAGATCTCTTTCCTCATTTGCATCTAAGCTATGATGATTTAACCCCACAGATGAAGAGATGTTTCTCATATTGTGCTGTCTTTCCCAAGGATTATAGATTATATGTAGATAAGCTCATCGGAATTTGGATGGCACAAGGTTATCTCACAACAACAAATGGCAGCAGTGATCATAATCAGATGGAACAAAAAGGCCGGGAGGTTTTTGGGAATTTAGCAATGCGGTCTTTGTTCCAAGATTTTAAGAAAGATTACATGGATTCCAACATCATTATATCTTGCAAAATGCATGACATAGTGCATGATTTTGCCGAATTTCTTACCAAAAATGAATGCTACAGTGTTGATCCGCAAGAGGATAAGGTGAAGATTGAAAATTTACGGCACCTATCATGGCAGAAAATTGGAAGGCCTATGGATCTTGATTCCATTTGTGATGCCTTTGGAAAACTTCGCAGCTTTTTTGCTGAAGACCTTTCTCCAGAACAACTTACTCCAAAAATGTTCAATGGTCTAAAATGTGTAAGAGTATTGAGATTGTGTTACTGTAGGTTGCAGAAACTCCCAAAAGAGATTTGAGATTTGCTTCAACTGAGATACATTGATTTGACTTGGAGCAACATAGAGGAGTTACCCGATTCAATTTGCTCTTTGGATAACTTGGAAATTCTAGACCTTAGAGGATGTGATTGTCTCTCTAGTCTTCCTGAAGGAATTGGAAATTTGCGTCACCTAAGGAAGATTAATTTAAGTGGGACCAAAGTTGAGGAGTTACCTGATTCAATGTGCTCTTTGGATAACTTGAAAATTCTAGACCTTGAAGGATGTGAGTGTCTTTCTAGACTTCCTGAAGGGATTGGAAATTTGCATCACCTGAGCACGATTTATTTAAGATTCAGCAAAGTTGAGGAGTTACCTGATTCAATTTGCTCTTTGAATAACTTGGAAATTCTAGACCTTGAAGGATGTGAGTGTCTTTCTAGACTTCCCGAAGAGATTGGAAATTTGCGTCACCTAAGCAAGATTGATTTAAGTCGGAGCAAAGTTGAGGAGTTACCTGATTCAATTTGCACTTTGGATAACTTGAAAACTCTAAATCTTGCAGGATGTATGTGTCTTTCCAGACTTCCTGAAGGGATTGGAAATTTGCATCACCTGAGCACGATTTATTTAAGATACAGCAAAGTTGAGGAGTTACCTGATTCAATTTGCTCTTTGAATAACTTGGAAATTCTAGACCTTGAAGGATGTGAGTGTCTTTCTAGACTTCCTGAAGGGATTGGAAATTTGCGTCACCTAAGAGAGATTGATTTAAGTCGTAGCAAAGTTGAGGAGTTGCCTGATTCAATTTACTCTTTGAATAACTTGGAAATTCTAGACCTTGAAGGATGTGAGTGTTGTTCTAGACTTCCTGAAGGGATTGGAAATTTGCATAAGTTAAGATTGATTGATTTAAGTCATAGCAAAGTTGAGGAATTGCCTGATTCAATTTGCTCTTTGGATAACTTGAAAATTCTAGACCTTGAAGGATGTAAGTGTCTTTCCAGACTTCCTAAAGGGATTGGAAATTTGCGTCACCTAAGCAAGATTAATTTAAGTGGGACCAAAGTTGAGGAGTTACCTGATTCAATGTGCTCTTTGAATAACTTGGAAATTCTAGATCTTAAACTATGTCAGTGTCTTTCTAGACTTCCTGAAGGGATTGAAAATTTGCATAAGTTAAGATTAATTGATTTAAGAGGGTGCAAAGTAGAAGTGTTGCCTGATTCAATTTACTCTTTGAAGAACTTGGCAATTCGACAAGGCAACCTGATTTGAAGATTGGCAAATTGGAAAATCAGTAAACTTGAGGATCACATTATTGTTTAGGGTGGGGATGTTGCATGCCTGCCTCGGGCTGAAGGTATGTTGAAGGTAATAAGTCATCATCTGCAGCTTTGTACAATTGTACGTAGTTGAAGTGTTTGAGTGAGTGTTGTGAGTAACTCCAAGGGGATAGATCGATGGGGAAGTTGAAGTAATTAAGTAACACCAAGGGAAGGGGAGGTGTGAATTACCATTGAATTGAATAATCCAATCCAATCTTCTAAAAGTTGTAGTATTACATACAACTCACTCCATCTTTGTTTGAGGAGGCGGCAAAGACCACTGCCACTAAAGGCACCGGCGGTGCTGCTGCTACTTCATGCCCAGATATGATGCAAACTTCCACTGTATGAATCATTATATTGTTTCCTGTACACATTCATTTCTTCATCATTAAGTTTATGCACTTCACTCATTTCTCTCACTTCTGCTCTGCATTCATGAATCTTGTTTATCGTATAATTATATATTTATATATATATTTTTAAAACAATTATATATTTATATAAATCATTTACAAATATTATATATATATTTTTATAATTTCACACATTATATAATTTATATTCCATGATCATATATTTATATGATTCATGACGATGTAACTAATTTATTAATTTATTAATAGACAGTTAATGAACTAGCTAGTATAATATGTATACCATAATATATAAACAATTATAAATTGAGTTATGTATAATTGCTTCATTCCTGGTATGCTTTCCATATATAATGAACCAGCTAGTATGAAAAAAACTTTGGATGTTAACACAAATTAAACTAATCAAAATTGCATACTTATATTTAAGTGCATGTCAACACAAACGGATTTCTGATTGTTTGTAATTATATATAAGTTGGGAACAGTTGACATACCATTGAGGATTGGTGCTTTATCCTCTAAGTACTGTACCAGTAATGGATAACACTGTCGAGGTTGGCGAAATCACACTGTCGGAACCACCTGATTCCGTGCGAGGAAGTCAGGTAAAACCAGCATTTGAATATGCGCAAACTCCTTGTTGAGGCCCTGCAAAACAGAGAAATAATGGTAAAATTTGTTTTATATTTGCAATACTGTAGGAGTTAACACAGAGAAGAATAGGTTTACTGTAGCATTTGAAATAATTTATTGCAAGTATGGAATATTGCAAGTTTGCCATATTTTTTCAATTCTTATCCTTTTCAAGGATTTCGGTGTTGACATCAAGGAGATAGAAGGAAAGCCGAGCTTTCTACCTGTATTTAGATCTCGAAGCTGTGTTGAGATGGGACCGAAGCAGTACATGGAGGATGAACACATTCGAATAGATAATGTAGGTGAGTATTTGGGAGAATCTGCCAGTTTCGGGGTTCTCCAGGACCTTTCTATGGGGTGTGTATCTTAGATAGATGCTTCTAACTTTTAGTGTTGGTGTAGTTTAATGTGTCCCTCTTCTCTCCTTGCTCAATCTCAATGGATTAGTTAATCAGTAAATGTGATTCGCATAATACATCTTCTGTAGAGTAAAATGGTGCTATCTGAGATTCCAAAGGGCATTGGGAGACTGGCATATGAATGCTCCAAAGGGCTCCGCCTGCCCCTTGAGTGCAGAGCCGGAGATGCAAGAGATTATATTGACAGATGACGATGAGTTCCTAATCATGGGGTGCGATGGTCTTTGGGATGTGATGAGTAGCCAGTGTGCTGTGACAATGGCCAGGAAGGAATTGATGATGCACAATGACCCCGAGAGGTGTTCAAGAGAGCTAGTTAGAGAAGCCCTCAAGCGCAACACTTGTGACAACTTGACAGTAATCGTGGTTTGTTTCTCCCCGATCCTCCGCCTCAGATAGAAACGCCTCAAACACGAGTCAGGCCGAGCGCATCAACATAACGGAAAGATCCATCTTCTAAAAGGCGTATTAGAAAGCAATGTAACGTTTATCCGTTACTATTATTATAATATTAGGATAAGTTATGATAATATTCAGTATTTGATGTGTGGTGCAACACTAATAACCTAATAGCTAGACTACCATTATGATTAGGAGTCTGGTTAGGGTTTAGGAGACCTAAAGACAATCAACCACAATGATGGCCCGTGGTTATATAAGGTCACTAATCCTCTTACTGCTCACATGACATACCTCATACACCATCTAGAGAGAGCTGAGTAAAGTGAGAGACAAAATACTCGTTATCTCTGCAGCAGTCCGGATCGCTCAACCGTATCAAGAACTATGGCTGGAGGTTAGTCGATCCTATTATCACATATTATAGTGATGCATGTGATATTGTAGTCTAACAGTTGGTATCAGCCGCCATAAATAATCTCTGCCTGGTTTTTTTCGTTTAATTGCATATAATATTTGCATATGTTGTATACATATTTGTATAATTAAATTACATATGGTGAATATTCTTTGGTTCGCAATTAAATTGTCTGGGCTGCTGGAAATTTGGTTTATTCCGCATTAAGAAATTAAAAAAAAAAAACAAAAAACAAATTCAAATTGGATGATTTTTCCTCTGCTTCGCCGGTTTTTATTTGGAATTCCGGTCGCCGGCGGCCGTTGTTGTCGGAGGAGACGACTGATTTAGATCAAAGTCGTTCTCCCTTTAGCTACCTTCAACAATGGCATTCCGGTGCAGTAGGCAGGGCGACGGTGATGCGAAGGTTTCGCAGCACGGCAGTAGGCTGGGCGGCAGAGGTGGAGCTGGGTTCTCTCAGTTCCGTCATTGCTATCTTCTCCTCTCTCCAGGCAACATCGGTGACCGCTGCACCTTCGTCCTCCATTGTCGGCGCTGCTGCTGCGCTCCGTTACTGTCTTCATCTCACGAAGAAGATGATGATGATATGTTAATGGGCCAGGTCTGGCCCAATTTGGGCTAGACCTGGGCTCATTAAGAAAAAAAAATTATAATTTTTTTTTTAACTGGGCCTGTTATGGTTTTGGGCCAAACCTGAATTGATATTTGGACTACATCAATTTATCCAGATTAACATCTTCATCATATTTGGACTTCTTCTAATTAAATTATCCAATTGATTTTTTTTATTAAGTCTATTATTAAATTATTATTCAACTTTGAATAATTATTCACTTTTAATTTTTCAGTTGAATTTTAATTTAATAATGTTTTTCAGTTTAAATTATATTGAGTGTTGCAATTTAATTGTGGAGTATTTTGTGAGTAATGTGCATAATCTGAGCATGCTATTTATCTCTTTATTGCAATAATTATTTGACTGTTATAATTATGCCTGTAGAAAAGCATGTTCATTAAGAAAATTTAGAGCCTTTTAGGTCTAAATTATATGTTATGCATGATTTAGTGCCTTTTAGGTGAATTAGTGCCTTTCAGGTTAGATTATGCATATTATTACTCAATCTTCAGTTATTACTCCACTCGTGTTTTATAAAGTTCCTAAAGCACATAAAGTACATAAACAATTCGTAGTTTACCCTATTCAAAGCCTTATCCATAGGTGAAACTACACTCTTTAGATCTCTCAAACGATTTTACTTCAAAAATGAGAACACATGAATTAGGGAAGTTTCTTGGGGAGGAATACTAGATCTATGGCCCTGGCTTAAAAGCCTTGTTGCTACTAGTCCCCTTGCGACACTACTCTGTCTAAGGAGTTGGTTTTTAACCGAGCTTCATCTCGACTAACTTTCCTGGGAGTATACCTAAGAATTGTCTATCATATTTTGGTTTAATCTGTTTGTTTATTAGGCTTTCTTTCCAATGTGATTATGTTCTTTGGTTAATTAAAGAGTAGCCACAGCATCTTTAATTTTTCCAAAATTATTACATATTAAGTTTTACTCACATAAAGTTAATGCAAGAATATTGTAATTCACTCTGCGTGATATGGCAAAATTTAGCCCACATGCAATTTTGTTATATTTGTAGGGTTAATTAGGATGAAATACCATGCTATGGTCATAATTTGCCCACAGGGATTATGTATCGGCATATAGTTTTGGTAGTTTTGTCATTAAGGGTGGAAAAATTAAAACCGCACCCATTCCGTTTCCACCATTCAGTTTTGGTAAATTCATTATGCGTAAAAATTTAGCCCACAGGCAATTTTTATGGCATCCGAATTTATTTTTTTGCATAATTTTACATTGGTAATATTATGTACTTCAGTATCTCTCTCTAATTTTGTGCCTCGAAAATATTCTAACCAAGCTTTCCATTTTCTTTTACAGCCACTCTTCCAATCACTCAATCAATAACAATTGATATTCCTATCCTCAATTATGATAATTACAAAGAGTGGAAAGACGTTGTTCTATTGAATTTAGGAATATTGGGGTTTGATTATGCTCTTCGCAATGAGAAGCCTGCTGAGCTTACTGCGCAAAGCACTGAGGAACAAAAAACGCTATACGAGCGATGGGCAACAGCTAATCGCTTGGGCGTATTCCTCATTAAGTCCAAAATTGCCAGAGAAATTCGTGGTCCCGTCGATGATATTGAGGACATTGAGCCATTACTCAAGGCCATCGATGATCAATTTGTTGACGCGAACAAATCTCTGGCAAGTACCCTGATAATGCAGTTTATCAATATGCGTCTTTCCACTGTCAAGGGAACGCGGAAACACATCATACAGCTCAGGGACATTGCGGCTCAATTGAAGAAGCTGAAGATTATTCTTCCAGATGCCTTTGTGGTGCACTTTGCACTAAATACCCTATCTCAGGACTATAATGCATTTAAAATTTCCTATAATACACATAAGGATGAATGGTCTATCAATCAATTGATTACCATGTGTACTCAAGAGGAAACACGACTTTTAACTGAGCTTGGGGAAAGTGCTTTAATGGCCACAACAAGGCCTAAAAGAATGTCTGGAAAGCCTAAGGGACTTACCATGGCTGCTAAGGGGAAACTAACCCCTAAAGCAGACATTAAGAAGATACAAAAGTGTTTCTTTTGCAAAAAGAAGGGACACATGAAGAAAGATTGTATCAAGTTTCAGAAATGAATGTCCCAAAAAGGTAACATTTCATCTTCTTTCGTTTGTTTCGAATCTAACATGTCAGAAGTTAATACTAATTCCTGGTGGGTTGACTCTGGTTCAACAATCCACATTACAAACTCTTTGCAGGATATGACAAAACTGAGACAGCCAATGGGAACTGAGTGTAGCATCTTCTCTGGAAACAAGATTGCATCACCAGTAGAAGCTGTCGGAGTTTGCAATTTAGTTTTGGACAATAGTTTTGTTTTGACATTAGAAAAGACATTTTACGTTCCTAGTTTTTCTAGGAACTTAGTTTCAGTATCTAGACTTGTACCCTTCGGATATTCTTTTGAATTTAATGCCAATGATTTCAAGTTATTTCGTTATTCTACTTGTGTTGGTACTGGTACAATGTCTGATGGTCTTTTCCGTCTTAAATTAAAGAATGATTCAATTTACAATTCTTTACATATTCAAAACGGCACCAAACGGTGTAGTATTAACGACAATTTCTCAATGTTGTGGCATCGGAGATTAGGTCATATCTCCCTTGAGCGTATTAAAAAGTTGGTAAAGGATGGAGTACTTTCTACTCTAGACTATACTGACTTTGTGACTTGCATTGACTGCATTAAGGGTAAGCAGACAAACAAGTCAAAGAAAGGTGCCAATAGAAGTTCAACGTTGTTGGAAATTATTCATACTGACATATGTTGTCCTGATATGACAATACCTGGTCAGAAATATTTCATCACCTTTATTGATGACTTCTCAAGATTTTCCTATGTGTATTTACTTCATCATAAACATGAAGCATTGGATGCCTTTAAATCATTTAAAGCTGAAGTTGAAAACCAATGTAACACGAAAATACACATAGTTAGGTCTGATAGGGGTGGTGAATACTATGGTAGATATACTGAGAATGGACAAGCACCTGGTCCCTTTGCTAAGTTTCTTCAAGAGCATGGGATTGTTGCCCAATACACCATGCCTGGTTCTCCGGACCAAAATGGTGTAGCTGAAAGAAGAAACTGGACCCTTTTGGATATGGTGCGGAGTATGCTTAGCAACTCTAAGCTTCCTAAGTCGTTGTGGGATGAAGCACTTAAGACGACAACGTATATATTAAACCGTGTTCCAACCAAGGCTGTCCCTAAGACACCCTTTGAGTTATTCAAAGGTTGGAAACCGAGTTTGCAACATATGCGTGTTTGGGGATGTCCGTCTGAGGTGAGGATATATAACCCACACGAGAAGAAACTTGACCCAAGGACGATTAGTGCTTTCTTTATTGGATATGCACAGTCCTCTAAGGGTTATAGGTTCTATTGTCCATCTCATACTACTAGGATAGTGGAATCAAGGAATGCTAAATTTCTTGAAGATGACTCGATTAGTGGGAGTGATCGGTTTAAAGACTTAGTTCCTTCCTTCGATCATACTGACTCTCGACCTTCTACGTCATCTGGTGGGGTTGTACTTATCCGCAGTGCTCCTTTAGTTCTGCCTGCAGATATACCACCTACCGTTGAGATTCCACAAACTGTTGAGGATCAGCCATTGGAAGAACCAGTTCAGGACTTACAGCAACTGCCTGAACTAGATTTCGAACCAATGGTTGAACCAACTCAGGATATACAGCAAGATTCTGAGCCGATGCAGACTGAACCAATTCAAGAACTGCCACCAGTTCCTGAAGAGGTAGTTGCCCCGCAGCCTGTACAAGGTGATGAGGGTCCAACTTTAAGACGGTCTACTCGGATAAGGCGATCAGTAGTTCCTAGTTATTATGTTTCGTATCTACAAGAATCTGACATAGGGGCTGAAATGATCCTGAAACATTCTCTCAAGCCACAAATTGTGCACAGTCTGACTTATGGTTAGAAGCCATGAAAGATGAAATGAATTCCATGAAGGACAATGGAGTTTGGGATCTTGTTGAGTTGCCTAATGGGGCCAAGGCCATTGGCTGTAAATGGGTTTTTAAGACTAAAAGAAACTCATTAGGCAACATTGAGAGATACAAGGCCCGACTTGTTGCCAAGGGATTTACTCAAAAAGAAGGAATCGATTACAAGGAGACATTTTCTCCTGTATCAAAGAAAGATTCACTTCGGGTCATTCTGGCATTAGTTGCACATTTTAATCTTGAGTTGCAACAAATGGATGTGAAAACCGCTTTCCTAAATGGTGATCTAGAAGAGGAGGTTTATATGAAACAACCTGAAGGTTTCTCTTCTAGGGGTGGTGAGCATTTAGTATGTAAGCTTAAGAAATCCATATACGGTTTAAAACAAGCTTCCCGTCAATGGTACATCAAGTTCGATGGGGTAATTTCTTCATTTGGTTTTATTGAAAATCCCTCAGATAACTGTATATACCAAAAGGTGAGTGGGAATAAAATTTGCTTTCTTGTTTTATATGTGGATGACATCTTACTTGCCACCAATGATAAGGGGATGCTTCGTGATGTGAAACAATTTCTTTCTAAGAACTTTGATATGAAGGATATGGGTGATGCCTCTTATGTTATTAGCATTAAAATTCAGAGAGATAGGTCCCGGGGTATACTGGGTTTATCTCAAGAAACCTATATAAACAAAGTTTTAGAGAGATTTCATATGCAAAGTTGTTCACCAAACGCTGCTCCCATATCTAAGGGGGATAGATTCAGTTTGGACCAATGTCCGAAAAATGATTTGGAGAAGGAATCCATGGAGAACACCCCTTATGCTGCAGCAGTTGGATGTCTTGGATATATTCAAGTCTGTACGAGGCCGGATATTGCTTTTGCGGTTGGAATGCTAGGGCGTTACCAGCACAATCCGGGGTTAGACCATTGGAGAGTTGTAAATAAGGTTCTAAGGTATCTCAAAGGAACCAAAGGTTACAAGCTTGGGTTTAAGCAGACGGACAATTTAGATCTTGTCGGTTATTCAGACGCGGACTTTGCTGGCTGTGTTGATTCTCGAAAATCAACTTCTGGGTGTGTCTTCATTATGGCCGGTGGGGCTATCTCATGGAGAAGTGTTAAACAGTCCTTAATAGCTACTTCTACCATGGAAGCCGAGTTCGTTTCCTGTTTCGAGGCTACTTCACAGGGTGTTTGGCTAAAGAATTTTATCTCTGGGCTTAGAATTATGGATTCTATATCTAAGTCATTGAAAGTCTACTGTGACAACTCAGCTGCAGTCTTCTTAGCTAAGAACGACAAAAGTGGAAGTCGAGCTAAGCACATCGACATCAAGTTCTTAGCAATTAGGGAGCGTGTCAAAAATAAAGTTGTATTCATTGAACACATTCATACTGAGTTGATGTTAGCAGATCCCTTGACTAAAGGCATGCCACCATTTAAGTTCAAGGATCTGATTCAGAAAATGGGACTTTCGCCCAATTTGTAATTTGTATATATACATTCAGTTTTAATAAAATTCTTTGGCATTCAGACGTTTTCTCAATTAAGTGTGTACACCTTCATTTACTTTATATTGATGAGAAAATGTACTTCAGGGACTTGGAATAAACATAGGGTTTATTTCGTTGGGTTTTGTTTCCTAATTAAGTGCTCAATGGCAGTTTGCATTTGATCATAATGGATACTACTCGCGCTAATGAGAACATATCATTATGGTTGGTGTTTTTCTGTTATTGAGTGGTAGTGCTTGCACCAAGTGGGAGAATGTAACGTTTATCCGTTACTATTATTATAACATTAGGATAAGTTATGATAATATTCAGTATTTGATGTGTGGTGCAACACTAATAACCTAATAGCTAGACTACCATTATGATTAGGAGTCTGGTTAGGGTTTAGGAGACCTAAAGACAATCAACCACAATGATGGCCAGTGGTTATATAAGGTCACTAGTCCTCTCACTGCTCACATGACATACCTCATACACCATCTAGAGAGAGCTGAGTAAAGTGAGAGACAAAATACTCGTTATCTCTGCAGCAGTCCGGATCGCTCAACCGTATCAAGAACTATGGTTGGAGGTTAGTCGATCCTATTATCACATATTATAGTGATGCATGTGATATTGTAGTCTTACAAGCAATTCATGACAGCGCTTTGGAAAAAGCGGAAGAAAGCCAGCAAAGGCCACTGCCATGTAACATAGATCAGATCCCCGATCAATGGAGGTTTTCACCCCCTATGAGGCACCCGCGGTAATGCTGCCATGATGCAAAGTTCCACTGTATGATTGTTTAAGTAGCTTCCTGTATTGGGATTTCTTGTATCTATTTAATCAATTTGTTATTTTTCTTCTTTATGTACAAATTCATAAACATATAATTTCTTCATCAGTTATGCAGTTCAGTTCACTGATTTGTCTCACTTCTAATCTGCATGAATCTGGTATAATTCTAGTAGATTGTAAATTGTAACTTGAGAGGTAATCTTCAGCATGATCTTATTTGCTAGTTTAAAATTTTAAAATATTTGTTATTGGGAGTTTAAACTCATATATGCTGTTATAAATAAATTAATGGTGGACATTATTTGTAACGGCCGTATTCATTCATCTTTATGTTTGCTATTTATTATGCCTTTTCTATTGTATATATATGTGTGTGTATCCTTGGATTATTGAGAGAAGATGAATAAGATCACGCCCTTGCATTATTGCTTTGTCTCTTACTTTTTCTCTATGCAATTTTTCTTTGGTCTATAGTATACAAGTTAATGGGCGTTTTTATTACAACACGTTATCAACACGCTCTTTCGGTGAACGGTATGCTATATATCTCATTTTTCCTACAAATAATTTATATGTGCAGATTCGTCCTTAATTCAATATATGCTTCGTATGATCGTAATAAATTAAAGAATCTATCTTTATTTTAACATATGCATATATATTCTCAATATTCCTATCTTTTCTTATATATATATTCCCTAAACATATGAATGCAACGGAGCAGTAGTTTTGTGTGTATGAATCCATGTTCGTATAGGCTTTGAGGTCGTATAGGTGTTACAAGTATACTTATTCAGAAGTTCTTGTAAGTTTGCAATGATAAGTTGCTTAAAATTTATGCATGTTGTTTGATAATTTCTTGTTGTGTTTGTCTCATCTAAGGATTAGGAATATGAGTTTGTCTCATATAAGGAATATGAGTGAAAGGGAGATTATATGCCTATAAATATATTGAATGTATCTCATCACCTGGATCACCATCACGAATAATAAGAGAATACTTTCACTCCCGTGGATGTAGGCACATTGCCGAACCACGTAAATCTTGTCTTCTTTACTTTCAGCCATTATTATTTTTCTTGTTCTTGTTAATCTCAACAAATTGGTATCAGAGCACTGTTGAGATGACCAGTTCAAGTACAAAATTTGATGGTACAGGGAATTTTGGGTTATGGCAATCTAGGGTAAAGGATTTGTTGGCACAACAGGGTCTTCTGAAAACTTTGAAGGCGGAAAAACCAGCTAATCTGGAAGAGGATGATTGGGAAGATTTGAAAGAGCGTGCGGCAGGAACCATTTGGTTATGCCTAGACGATGGAATTGTGTATCACGTTATGGACCTGGAAGCCCCAAAAGAAATTTAGGATAAATTGGAAAATCAGTTCATGGAAAAATCTCTAACGAACAAATTGTATCTAAAGCAATGACTTTATGGGCTTAAGATGCAGGAGGGTTCGGACTTGGTGCATCATATTAATGTCTTCAACCAGATAATCTCAGATCTGGCCAGGCTTGATGTCAAGATTGAAGATGAAGACAAGGCGATGATCTTGCTATGTTCATTACCTTTTTCCTTTGAACATCTGATGACTACTCTAACATACGGGAAAAGCACAATGAAATACAGCGAGATCTCTGTGGCCCTGCAGGCTCATAATAAGTGCATGCAGAGTGTAGGAGATGGATCGTCTGTCGGTGAAAGTTTGTATGCTAAAGAGGGTCAGGATCGTGGAAGGAAGCAAGAGAAGGGTAATTCTGGGAGGAGAAACTCTAGGTCTAAGTCCAGAAATAGCAGGAAAATCCGGTGCTACAAGTGTAATGAGATTGGGCACACAAAGAGAGATTGTCCAAAGTTGAAAAAACAACAAGAGGCGGCGAACGTGGTGCATGCTGATGACTCAGATTATAGTGATGTTCTAGCAGTTTCATCGAGTAAGTTGTCAGATGCATGGATTCTAGACTCAGGATGCTCTTATCATATTACACCTAACAGGGAGTGGTTCACAAACTACAAGTCAGGTACTTTCGGTTCTGTTTTTCTGGGTGATGATAGATGTCATAATATCATAGGTATTGGTGATGTTAACATCCAGATGTATGATGGTATAGTCAGAATTTTGCATGATGTCAGACATATACCGGGATTAACTAAGAACCTGATTTCTCTTGGCAGTTTGCATGCTAATGGTTTTATTCATAAGTTTGAGAGTGATAAGGAAACCATTAAAATTAGTAAGGGTGCTTTAACTGTGATGAAAGGAAAAAGGACCACAGGAAACATTTATAGATTGTTGGGTAGTACTGTTGTAGGTGGAGCACATTCTGTTGAGTTTAGTGATGATACTACTAGGTTGTGGCATTTACGTTTGGGTCACCTTGGTGAACGTGGTTTGTCTAATTTGCACAAAAGAAATTTGTTAAAAGGAGTTAAATGTTGTAAGCTAGATTTCTGTGAGTTCTGTGTCCTTGGGAAACAGACTAGAGTCAGTTTTTCTACTAGGCAGCTGTAACACCCCGTGTTACGGCCTTTAATCCTGGATTAATTATTTAATTAATCCCGCTAATAATAATTAAATATGATTAATTATGTTAAGTTCCCCTTTAATTAATTAATAGGGTCCACCGTAAACCATGGACCCTTGCCTAAAATTAGAGGCTTAAGCCTATTAGGAATAAGGATAGTAAACCTTTTACTATTCAAATCCTAATTAGGAATCCTAGATCTAGTTATGTATTAGGAATAAAGGAAGTAGGCCTTTTACTATTCAGATTGTGATTAGGATCCGCTTTAATTAATATGGACCCTTATCCCTAAAGCAAGTCCCTGAATCCTATAAGGAATAGAATTAGTAAACCCATACCATTCAGGCCCTAATTAGGAGTCTTAAATGTATAAATAGGGAACTTAGGAGACACCCGGAACCCTCCCACACGCCTAGACGCCCCATCACCCCAGGAGAGCTCCAAGAATTCTCTTAGAAGAAATCAAGAAAGCAAGAAAGCTTAAAGAAAGATCCTTCATAGCCAAGGAATTAATTAAGGCTAAGAGGTAACCCATGTCTCAACAAAACCTATTTTCATAGCTATGATTTCCCCTTAGGGTTTCCCCCATATTGTTGTAAATGGCGATTGATGATGATTATTATTGATGTCGATATAATGATTCCATGAGGAATCTTGATAATCTTGATATTGGGAGTTTCTTGATAATTATGATATTCTTGATGATTAATTGGGGTTTTGATGATTACGTGTTGTTCTTGATGATTATGATGTTTTGATGATTAATTGGTATCCTTGATGACTATGTGTTGTTCCTACCGAATCTTGCAATAAGAAGACGAATTGTATTCTTCTTGATATAAAAGTGATTAGAACCCTAGGTTGTATCGTATGATATTATTCTTGGATTATCGGGTGGGGAAATCGCATGTTTGGGTGTTGATTATGATTAGAAAAGCATGATAGGTTATGTGCCGTTCGTTTACCGTATTTGATCCGTTAATTGTCTATGTGTTGTTGTTAATTACGTTGAAAAGTGTCTAAGCATGGTTTCGGGTTCCACATCGGTTCCCGGGGCGAAAAGTGATGAAAAGAGTAAGTGGGGGTAGGTGGGGGTAGGGGACCCGCCACCTACCCGCGGCGTTCACGGGCAGCTCCGGCAGCGGGCAGCCGGCGGGTGGGCAGCTGCCCGCCGGGCACCCGCTGCCCGGAACAGCGTTACCGGCGGGCAGCCGGCGGGTGGACCCCCCACCCACCGGCTACCCGCTGGAATCTTCCCCCCTCGGGACCCCGGCTTCCCCGTTTGATGTTTCCCCGATCCCTGTGGTGTCCCAACGGACCCCGTTTGTCGTGCCTATGTCTAGTTTGATATTTCGGGTACCGTCCGTAGGTTTATGAGTCTATTATATTGCATGCTAGTTGAATTGGTATCCCGTTGACCTAGGTGGAAGAAGTATGAACCCCTTAGGACTATTCTTAGTACGTGATGGATCACGCATAAGGTTGTTATACGCTTTATCCCCCTTCCCAATGTGTAATGTGGGCTGCATGTGCTTGCTATGTGTTATGTGTGCGTTTTACCCCAATTCGGTTGCGATCGGATTGGTTATCCTGAGCTGCGGTTCAGAAGCCGGCTATGGTCAGATGGGAATTCCTGGCTGTAGTCGGATGACGGTATCCTGGGCTGCGGTCCAGAAGCTGGTTGTAGTCAGATGGGAATTCCTGGCTGCAATCAGGTGACATCTTTCCTGAGCTGCGGTTCAGAGGCTGGCTGTAGTCAGATGGGAATTCCTGGCTACAGTCAGACGACATACTCTCTTGGGTTGCGGTCCACTGTTTGGTTGCGATCAAACATTATGATGAGCTGCGGTTCATCGGTCGGTTGCGATCGACCCCTCCGTGTTGCGATACGGGGCAGGGTGCTGCGGGGCCGTGTCAGAGCTATATGCGCTGACCCTCATGTATGGGCATGCGATTGGTCCTGTGGCGCCAACAAAGTGTGTTATGTGTTGTGATATGGATGAGTTGTGATTATGAGTGTCTTGGGGAATGTGACTATGGGATTTATATTGGGGATTATTCATGTTGGGTTATGATCATTGTTTATGCTTTGCCTTATTTGCCTTATCTGTTATGAACTGCTTATGACTGTTATAACTGTTGCTTGTGTCTGGCCTTATCTGTCGAGTCATCCCCGGTTTTAAAGCTAGAGTTCGTAGGATATATCTTCATGCTCAAAATGGTTTTTGTATATCTATATATATATTGTTATACGTATTGTATTTCAACGCGTTGGAATGGGTTACCAGCATCTCTCGCTGAACAGATATATTTGGCTTCCAGGCACAGAGGATTAGAGCACTGGAGCGCGCTAGAATTGGAGCGTAGAAGTAGTATAGTTTCCCTTTCGGCCTGCGTGCCATGTTATGCATTCATGTTTTCGGAGGATAGTAGTTAGACAGCCTGTGCACCTGGGTTCTCTAGCCCCGGTGTGGCATAGCACCCCGTACACTTATGTTACGCTCTGGGATTTAATGAGATGTTACCTTTATTATTAAGTTTTAAATGTCTTGAAAATCAGGGGTGTTACAGTTGGTATCAGAGCCTAAGTTTGACCCTAGGAAAAGACTCTTAAGACCGGACTTTAGGACGTTAGGCTTAAACTCTAAGTACCTAGGAACATAGGGCCCAGGAATCTTAGGACGCGCAGTGAGATTGTGAGACCTACACATAACTTCCCTACACGTTGCCCTTCCCCATTCTAAAAAACCCTTCCCCACTTATCACTTCACCAGAAGTGCATCGAACTCTAACTTAACATTCTTATAAACACTGACCAGAAAGACGATAGCATGGCACCGAACAAAAGGCAATCAAGGACTCCGGAACCCGCCACTAATGACCCCTTAACCCAAACTCTACAGCAACTAACACAGGTCGCACAGGCACTAAGTGACGCGGCCCTTCGCAACAACAGACCCCACCGCCTCTATCAAACGCAAACTCGGACGTCGTCCGACAAGTCTCGAATCACCGACCACCCACGTTTTCGGGAGAAGAGGATCCCGCAGTCCTAGAAGAATGGATCCGGACGCTTGATAAGATTTTTGGAGTAGTGGAATGCCCAGAGGAACGCCGCGTAGAGATAGCCTCGTTCTACTTCGGACACGAGGCCGACCTCTGGTGGATCCACGAGGGGCCCACTTATCAACAAGAACCGGGATTCAATTGGGAGAACCTCAAGACACAACTACGAGAGAGATTCTATCCAACCCACGTAAAAGCATCCATGTACGAAGAGTTCCTTCATCTAAAACAAGGAACGGCCACCGTCATGGAATACCATAAGCGATTCCTAGAGCTGGCACGCTTCGCGCCAGAGCTAGTCCCCACCGAAGTAACCAAGATAGAGAGATTCGTGTCAGGCCTCAACTTCGAAGCTCGAAAGACGCTAGTGGTAAGCAGACCTCGAACCCTCCACGAGGCTTACTCCAGTGCCGCGAATCTCTATCGAATCCAACTGCTCCAACGCGGAGTTCAGGAACAAATACGAAGAAGAAACACTGGAAGTGGGGCACCGCCGATAAAGAGGACGAGAAACGACGCCGGCACCAGGTCGAACAACCCGACCAACCAAAGACCGCCCCTGGGAAACAACGAAGCTAATCCAAGAGGTTTCCCTTGCCCAAGATGCAACAAAAGCCACAGGGGCAAGGATTGCGCGGGCAACCCCTGGCGATGCTTCAACTGCGGGGAGGAAGGACACAAGGCCTTCCAGTGCACTCAACCCCAAAGACCACGCCCCACCACCGTGGGTCAACACGGGGGCACCGGCCATCAAGGGAGTTACGGTGCTCCCGGGAAGGTATTCGTCATGAGCCAAACGCAAGCCGACCTCGGAAACGAAGAAGGCCTAGGAGGGGAAAACCCAATCCCTGAAGACGAGGACCATACGGACCCCACCGATGAAAACCCCGAAAGCGAATTCTGTCTAGGATAAGCCATCACCCCCTTGTAACCACCCCCTATATCGTATAGACGACTTATTTAGTTTAATTACTTCGGGAGCAATATGTCTACTTAGCTTAGCTACTTAGAAAGTATTATGAATAAAGATTCCTTTTCGTTCAAATTCCAATTCCACTACGAGGGTAAAAAGTTATGCCATCCACCCAACCCTTCCTCACTAAAAGACGAAACAAGGAAAAGGACAAAAATTCACCTCATCAAGGAATGACTAATGTTACCATTAGGAATGGAACCTTAAACCTCTCAACTACAAGTTAAAGCTTTAACCACTAAGCCATGAATGTTTCTTGAAACCATAAGGGAACACCCTCTTAATAAACCCCTCCAAAACCCTTAAACCCACAAAATCCCCAAATCAAAAACCCTTCTTCTACCTTCTTCTTCTTCTTCTTCTTCTTTTTCTTCTTCTTCTCTCTCTCTCTTCCCCCACACCCCCTCCCTCTCGCGTACCCCACTGCCCCACCACAGCCACCATCTCCCACCGACGCCGCCACCGCCCGGACGCACCCCGGCCTCGCCGCCGTCCAGACCGAGCCGCCGGAGACCGCCCGCCAACCGCCCGGGGTTCGCCCAGCCGAGACCCGCTGCCACCTCCACCCGAACGCCACTCCCACGCCACCTTCCCCTCGTCGTGAACCCCGCCTCGCCGCCGCCTCCCCCGCAATCGGAAGACGCCGCCTCATCACCCGCCGGAAAAACGCACCGGAGCTGCCCACCTCGCCGGAAATCTCGCCGGAAACCTCGCCGGAAAATTCACCGGAAAAGTACCACCTATCGCGATGCCAAAGAAGCCTCTCGGAATCCGCACCCCGGAGTGGAACAGTGCCGATTACACCGTGATCGGAGGTAAAGCACTTGAACCCGACCAATTTTCTCCGGAATTGGTTGATATGCTTAAATACCAAGGCCTTTTAGATACTTATCTCGCCATCAAAGGGGACACATACCCCGAATTGGTAAAGGAATTCTATCAACACCTTCTAGCCACCAAATGGGGTGACAAGGTAGAAATCACCACCAAAGTCCGCGGCAAGGAAATTGTGCTTTCCGAAGGCCGTTTGGCCAAGCTCTTGAAATTGACCCTCACGGGTGTGTCCGACTATGACCGGAAAGGGTGGATTGACACCCAAACTACGGGATACAAGGACTATCTCGGGTACTTACTCGGGAAAGAGGATGGGTTCACCTCGGCCACCCGACCACACCGGAAATGGCTATCGGCGGAGCAAAAGATATTGGTTATGATTGTAACCGATAGCCTCTTGCCCACCAATAATAAGAGCAAGGATGTGGGGAGCTTGGAGTGTGCCTTTGCATACCTCCTAAAACACAAAATCAAGTTCAACTTGCCGGCCCTCATGCTCAAGCACATGGAATTCTGTAAAACGAACAACCGGCTTAGCCTACCATACGGGATGATCCTAAGTTGGATTATGGAGAAAAAGGGGGTGGATCTAAGCCACACCGAGGTCAAGACCCCCAATGGTATGGTTTTCAATGCCCAAAACCTTCGCCGCAACGACATCTACTACACCGAGGGAGGACACTATCTCACCCTCGAAGAAATTTGCCAAAAACCCGAGGTGGAACGTAGAGAATTGGTTGATCGGTTGGACATCTCCAACAAAAAGCTCAAGCGGGCCATGCAAGATTGCGGAGGCACGGAAGAAAATGAGGAACAGGAGGAGGATGACGAGCCCGACCCGACAGTGCAACCACGATCCGGAAGGGACCCGAGGGATCAAAACGAGAGCTCGGTCAATGAGCGCATTCTCGCACAACTCAACCGGCAAAACCAAATCATGGAAGAAGGGTTCTCATCCTTGATTCGCACCACACGCGCACTCGATCAGAGGGTGGCAGCGATCGAGGCCGCCTTGGGCACTCGTGGGGCGCCCAGTTCCAGCGCAGGAAACCGAGGTACACCCATAACTTCTCTATCACAACGCCACCAAAAGTACAGCCTACCCCAAACTAAGACAAACGTAGGGCCACACTCCTACCCAGGAGGCCGAACTACGAGATGTCTAAGGGTGAAAGGGTGGACTATGACACCGGGCTTCGGGGACGAAGCCCCTTGTAAGGGGGGGAGAGTGTAACACCCCGTGTTACGGCCTTTAATCC
The DNA here is from genome assembly GCF_001879475.1 of Ipomoea nil. Taxonomy (NCBI): domain Eukaryota; kingdom Viridiplantae; phylum Streptophyta; class Magnoliopsida; order Solanales; family Convolvulaceae; genus Ipomoea; species Ipomoea nil. The sequence goes on along the minus strand of NW_017617690.1, from coordinate 877,133 downwards.
TGGATTAATTATTTAATTAATCCCGCTAATAATAATTAAATATGATTAATTATGTTAAGTTCCCCTTTAATTAATTAATAGGGTCCACCGTAAACCATGGACCCTTGCCTAAAATTAGAGGCTTAAGCCTATTAGGAATAAGGATAGTAAACCTTTTACTATTCAAATCCTAATTAGGAATCCTAGATCTAGTTATGTATTAGGAATAAAGGAAGTAGGCCTTTTACTATTCAGATTGTGATTAGGATCCGCTTTAATTAATATGGACCCTTATCCCTAAAGCAAGTCCCTGAATCCTATAAGGAATAGAATTAGTAAACCCATACCATTCAGGCCCTAATTAGGAGTCTTAAATGTATAAATAGGGAACTTAGGAGACACCCGGAACCCTCCCACACGCCTAGACGCCCCATCACCCCAAGAGAGCTCCAAGAATTCTCTTAGAAGAAATCAAGAAAGCAAGAAAGCTTAAAGAAAGATCCTTCATAGCCAAGGAATTAATTAAGGCTAAGAGGTAACCCATGTCTCAACAAAACCTATTTTCATAGCTATGATTTCCCCTTAGGGTTTCCCCCATATTGTTGTAAATGGCGATTGATGATGATTATTATTGATGTCGATATAATGATTCCATGAGGAATCTTGATAATCTTGATATTGGGAGTTTCTTGATAATTATGATATTCTTGATGATTAATTGGGGTTTTGATGATTACGTGTTGTTCTTGATGATTATGATGTTTTGATGATTAATTGGTATCCTTGATGACTATGTGTTGTTCCTACCGAATCTTGCAATAAGAAGACGAATTGTATTCTTCTTGATATAAAAGTGATTAGAACCCTAGGTTGTATCGTATGATATTATTCTTGGATTATCGGGTGGGGAAATCGCATGTTTGGGTGTTGATTATGATTAGAAAAGCATGATAGGTTATGTGCCGTTCGTTTACCGTATTTGATCCGTTAATTGTCTATGTGTTGTCGTTAATTACGTTGAAAAGTGTCTAAGCATGGTTTCGGGTTCCACATCGGTTCCCGGGGCGAAAAGTGATGAAAAGAGTCAGTGGGGGGTAGGTGGGGGTAGGGGACCCGCCACCTACCCGCGGCGTTCACGGGCAGCTCCGGCAGCGGGCAGCCGGCGGGCGGGCAGCTGCCCGCCGGGCACCCGCTGCCCGGAACAGCGTTACCGGCGGGCAGCCGGCGGGTGGACCCCCCACCCATCGGCTACCCGCTGGAATCTTCCCCCCTCGGGACCCCGGCTTCCCCGTTTGATGTTTCCCCGATCCCTGTGGTGTCCCAACGGACCCCGTTTGTCGTGCCTATGTCTAGTTTGATATTTCGGGTACCGTCCGTAGGTTTATGAGTCTATTATATTGCATGCTAGTTGAATTGGTATCCCGTTGACCTAGGTGGAAGAAGTATGAACCCCTTAGGACTATTCTTAGTACGTGATGGATCACGCATAAGGTTGTTATACGCTTTATCCCCCTTCCCAATGTGTAATGTGGGCTGCATGTGCTTGCTATGTGTTATGTGTGCGTTTTACCCCAATTCGGTTGCGATCGGATTGGTTATCCTGAGCTGCGGTTCAGAAGCCGGCTATGGTCAGATGGGAATTCCTGGCTGTAGTCGGATGACGGTATCCTGGGCTGCGGTCCAGAAGCTGGTTGTAGTCAGATGGGAATTCCTGGCTGCAATCAGGTGACATCTTTCCTGAGCTGCGGTTCAGAGGCTGGCTGTAGTCAGATGGGAATTCCTGGCTACAGTCAGACGACATGCTCTCTTGGGCTGCGGTCCACTGTTTGGTTGCGATCAAACATTATGATGAGCTGCGGTTCATCGGTCGGTTGCGATCGACACCTCCGTGTTGCGATACGGGGCAGGGTGCTGCGGGGCCGTGTCAGAGCTATATGCGCTGACCCTCATGTATGGGCATGCGATTGGTCCTGTGGCGCCAACAAAGTGTGTTATGTGTTGTGATATGGATGAGTTGTGATTATGAGTGTCTTGGGGAATGTGACTATGGGATTTATATTGGGGATTATTCATGTTGGGTTATGATCATTGTTTATGCTTTGCCTTATTTGCCTTATCTGTTATGAACTGCTTATGACTGTTATAACTGTTGCTTGTGTCTGGCCTTATCTGTCGAGTCATCCCCGGTTTTAAAGCTAGAGTTCGTAGGATATATCTTCATGCTCAAAATGGTTTTTGTATATCTATATATATATTGCTATACGTATTGTATTTCAACGCGTTGGAGTGGGTTACCAGCATCTCTCGCTGAACAGATATATTTGACTTTCAGGCACAGAGGATTAGAGCACTGGAGCGCGCTAGAATTGGAGCGTAGAAGTAGTATAGTTTCCCTTTCGGCCTGCGTGCCATGTTATGCATTCATGTTTTCGGAGGATAGTAGTTAGACAGCCTGTGCACCTGGGTTCTCTAGCCCCGGTGTGGCATAGCACCCCGTACACTTATGTTACGCTCTGGGATTTAATGAGATGTTACCTTTATTATTAAGTTTTAAATGTCTTGAAAATCAGGGGTGTTACAGCAGCATAAAACTAAAGGGATTCTGGATTATGTGCATTATGATGTTTGGGGACCTACCAGGGAACCTTCAATGGGTGGCTCTTGATATTATGTTACATTTACTGACGATTTTTCTAGGAAAGTCTGGGGGTATTTCTTGAAACATAGATCTAAAGTGTTTGAGAAATTTAAGTTGTGGAAAGCTGAGGTTGAGAACCAGACTGGAAGAAAAATCAAGTACTTGAGGTCTGACAACGGGACAGAATATACTGAGAAAGAATTCAGAAATTCTATGCAGAACATGGAATTCAAAGGCACTATACAGTGCGTAAGACACCACAACAGAATGGTGTTGCTGAGCGGCTGAATAGAACCATTGCTGAGAGAGCAAGGTGTCTCAGATTAAATGTTGGGCTCTCTAAGTGTTTTTGGGCAGAAGCAGTGAACATGGCATGTTACTTGATCAATAGATCACCACGGACATCACTTGGTGGCAAGGTTCTAGAGGAGGTTTGGTTAGGTAATCCAGTAAGTTTTGATCACTTACAAATTTTTGGTTGTCCTAGCTATGTTCTTATTCCAGGTGATGAGAGATCAAAGTTAGATCCCAAGTCAAAGATGTGCATCTTTTTGGGTTACAAGAAAGGTGTAAAAGGATATAAGTTTTGGGATCCTGCAACCAAAAAGGTGGTGATTAGCAGAGATGCAGTGTTTGATGATAATTTCATGTTCCAGCAAAAGAAAGAAGATACACTAGTTGATGGTTCTAGCACAGTAGAAGTGGATGTAGATCGTGTACCTTTGAGTGAGAAAGTAGTTAATCCACCTACGATTGAGACTCGAGAAGTTGCAGATTCTACATCTGCAGCAAGTTCGAGTTCAGAAAATTTACAAGATTACAGTTTGGCTAGAGATAGACCGAGACGCACCAATGTCAAACCACCTAGTAGGTATGGGTTTGAGGATATGGTTTCTTTTGCACTTCTTGTTTCTAATAATGATCCAGTTACCTTTCAAGAGGCTATTTCTAGCCAGGAGAAAGATAAATGGATGGCAGGTATGATTGAGGAGATGGAGTCTTTACATTAGAATCATACTTGGGAGTTAGCTCAACTTCCTTAAGGAAAGAAGGCTATAGGGTCCAAGTGGGTCTATAGGAAGAAGCCACCAATATCAGAAAAAAGAAGGGGAAAGGTTTAAGGCTAGGTTAGTTGCGAAGGGGTTTTCTCAACAGAAGGGGATAGAATGATAGATTATGATGAGGTTTTCTCTCCTGTTGTTAGATATACTTCTATCAGATTAGTACTTTCTTTGGTAGCCATTTGGGATTTGCATTTGGAACAAATGGATGTGAAAACTGCTTTTCTACATGGTGATCTAGATGAACAAATTTACATGAAGCAACCTGAAGGGTTTGTTAAACCCGGAGGTGAGCATCTGGTTTGTCGACTCAAGAGGTCTTTGTATGGGCTGAAACAGGCTCTACGACAGTGGTACAAGCGGTTCGATGCTTACATGATTCCAATTGACTATACACGTTGTGAGTATGATTGTTGTGTCTATGTTAAAAGCCTTGGTGATGGTTCTTTTATTTTTCTGTTACTGTATGTGGATGATATGTTGATTGCTGCTAAGAGTATGAATGATATTACTGCATTGAAAGTGTTGTTGGGTCAGGAATTTGATATGAAGGACTTAGGAGTTGCACAGAAAATTCTTGGCATGGAAATTCACAGGGATAGAGGTGCAAGAAAGTTGTGGCTAACTCAACAGAGTTATATAGAGAAAATTCTTGACAGGTTTGGGATGAGTAAGTCTAAACCGGTTAGTACCCCTTTGGCTAACCATTTTAAACTCTCATCTAGTCGGTGTCCTCAAACAGTTAGTGAGATTGAAAATATGGCAAAGGTTCCTTATGCTAGTGCAGTTGGCTGTTTAATGTATGTAATGGTTTGTACTCGACCTGATTTGGCTCATGCTGTTAGCCAAGTTAGTAAGTACATGTCTAAACCTGGGAAGCAGCATTGGGAGGCAGTTAAATGGACTCTTCGGTACTTAAGGGGCACTATGAAGCATGGTATTGTATTTGGGAGTCAACAGAATGAGCATGTACTCATGGGATATGTGGATTCTGATTATGCTGGTGACATGGATAATAGACGTTCTACAACAGGGTATGTTTTTACTCTTGGGGGTGGTCCTATTTGCTGGAGATCATCAGTTCAGTCTATTGTAGCTTTGTCTACAACTGAAGCAGAATACATGGCTGTGACTGAGGCAGCTAAAGACGCTTTGTGGCTTTCAGGTTTGATTAAGGAGTTGGGTATTGATCAAGATGGAGTTCAATTACACTGTGACAATCAAAGTGCCATTTTCTTAGCTAAAAATCAAGTATACCATGCCATAACCAAACATATTGATGTAAGGTTGCATAAGGTCAGAGAGTTGGTTGTTTCTGGTGAGATTTTGTTGCAGAAAATTCATACAAGTGAGAATGCAGCAGACATGTTGACAAAGGCAGTTACTAGTGACAAGTTCAAACATTGTTTGGACTTTTTGGGTGTTTCCAGATGTTAAATGAACATGGTGGTCCTAATCCAGGGAGGCTATGAGATGAGTTTTTTCTCCTAAAGGGCTTATTTGCGAAGGTGGAGATGGTTAGATAAGTATTTTCTCCTAAAGGGCATATTCGCCAAGGTGGAGATTTGTTGAGTTATCTTTTCTCCTAGAGAACATATTCGCCAAGGTGGAGATTTGTTGTGTTTGTCTCATATAAGGATTAGGAATATGAGTTTGTCTCATATAAGGAATAGGAGTGAAAGGGAGATTATATGCCTATAAATATATTGAATGTATCTCATCACCTGGATCACCATCACAAATAATATGAGAATACTTTCACTCCCGTGGATGTAGGCACATTGCCAAACCACGTAAATCTTGTATTCTTTACTTTCAGCCATTATTATTTTTCTTGTTCGAAATTTGTGTAACCTAAGCAAGATTGATTTAACTTGCAGCAATGTAGAGGAGTTACCTAATTCAATTTGCTATTTGGATAACTTGGAAATTATATACCTTAGAGGATGTCAGTGTCTTTCTAGATTACCTGAAGGGATTGGAAATTTGAATCACCTAAGCGAGATTGATTTAAGTGTAAGCAAAATAGAGGAGTTACCTGATTCAATTTGCTCTTTGAATAACTTGCAAACTCTAAATCTTTATAGATGTGAGCGTCTTTCTAGATTACCTGAAGGGATTGGACATTTGCGTCACCTACGCGAGATTAATTTAAGTGAGAGCAAAGTAGATGACTTACCCGATTCAATTTGCTCTTTGGATAACTTGGAAATTCTAAACTTTCGAGAATGTAAGTGTCTTTCTAGACTTCCTGAAGGGATTGGAAATTTGCATCACCTAAGCAAGATTGATTTAAGTTGGAGCAAAGTAGAGGAGTTACCTGATTCAATTTGCTATTTGGATAACTTGCAAACTGTAAATCTTTGGGGGTGTAAGTGTCTTTCTAGACTACCTGAAGGGATTGGAAATTTGTGTCAATTAAGGTTGATTGATCTAACTATGACCGGAGTAGAGGAGTTACCTGATTCAATTTGCTCTTTGGATAATTTGAAGACTCTAAATCTTCAAAGATGTGAGTGTCTTTCTAGACTACCTGAAGGGATTGGAAATTTGCATCACCTCAGCGAGATTGATTTAAGTGAGAGCAAAGTAGAGGAGTTACCTGATTCAATTTGCTCTTTGAATAATTTGCAAACTCTAAATCTTTATGGATGTGAGCGTCTTTCTAGACTACCTGAAGGGATTGGAAATTTGCGTCACCTACGCGAGATTTGTTTAAGTGAGTGCAAAGTAGAGGAGTTACCTGATTCAATTTGCTCTTTGGATAACTTGGAAATTCTAGTCCTCCAAGGATGTGAGTGTCTTTCTAGACTTCCTGAAGGGATCGGAAATTTGCATCACCTAAGCGAGATTGATTTAACGGGTTCCAAAGTAGAGGAGTTACCTTATTCAATTTGCTCTTTGGATAACTTGCAAGTTCTAGTTCTTGACGATTGTGAGTGTCTTTCTAAACTAACTGAAGGGATTGGAAATTTGCGTCAATTAAGGTGGATTTCTTTAAGAGGCTGCAAAAAAGTAGTGGAGTTATCGGATTCAATTTGCTCTTTGGATTACTTGGAAAGTATAAATCTGGAAAGATGTGAGTGTCTTTCTAGACTCCCTGAACGGATCGGAAATTTGCGTTGCCTTAGGATGATTGATTTAAGTAGGAGCAAAGTTGAGGAGTTACCTGATTCAATTTGCTCTTTGAATAACTTGCAAACTCTAGATCTTAAAGGATGTGAATGTCTTTCTAGACTCCCTGAAGGTATTGAAAATTTCCATCAGTTATGGTTGACTGATTTAAGAGGGTGTAAAGTAGAGTTACCTGATTCAATTAACTCCTTGAACAACTTGGAAATTCGAGTTGGCGAACGGGGCGATCTATCTGAATAATGCAGCACTTTGAGGGGCCAGCAAACACACACATTAATGGAGGCGCCGGCGGTGTTGCTCCCTCGCTGGCTGCATGCATGCCCTCATGTAAACTTCTACTACTGTACCATTATATTATATTGTTTCCTCAACACATTCATTTCTTCATCATTTAATTTTTTTATGCACTTCTACTCTGCATTGCATTCATGGATCTGATCTATATATTTATATAAATCATTTTCAACACATTATTGGTTAACAAACTGTGAATTGAAGCTACCCATTCTTGCTTTGCTTAGCTTCAAGTTTGTATGTGCAGGCGACTTATTTATGGTTTGATCTTGACAGGGTTTTGTAGAATATTATTCTTCTTTTTCAAATGACATCCAAACCATCACTCAATTGAAGTGTGTATGTTGCTTACACACAGAATATTTTAAGCTGTTGCAATACACAACATGCTGCTATTCTGATCTTTTACAAAACTTGCAGTGTATAGCTTTTATATCATCTTCTAACAACGTTTTATTTTATTTATATAGATATGGCAGCTTAGCTTAAAAGAAATAGAGAGAGTAAATCACAATCTGGCATGTCTCAAAAGAGTTTTACTATATGTACTCCCTAATCTTATTTCCTAAATTTTACTTCTTAATGTGGCGAGTTCTGATAAGCTATTTTTTTCATGTGGGTCCCAATACAAATGGCTAGATCAAGAGTTTTGTTGTGGAGTACAAGCTGAGAGTACAAAATGAGAGTACACATAGCATTTTCCATCTCAAAAACACCATCATTATATTATTGCATGCATTAATTGAAGGCTCGGACGAAGCAAGTACACATGTTAGGGAAACACTGCGTAATAATGAAGTCCCTAGGCAATTGGTAGATCATTCCTTCCTTCCTTCATTCCTTGTTACTTTATTTGTCAAACATTACATTATTTTTTGTCGTAAATAACGTTGATGTCTAAATATATTGTCATTTTGAAATTTAGTATGTATATTTGATAAGTGTTAATTCTTAGTATTTTTATGTGCATAATTAATATCAAACTCATATGATTTCGTGTTAATTGGAAGCTAAGTCACTTTGCACATGAATTCTTTGAAGGGCTTACATATATAGAATTTTGATAATGTAGCTGAGTATTTGGGAGAATCTGCGAGTTTCGGTTCACCAGGACCTTTTGGGAGCGTTATGCCATGGAACCGTGTTTACCATTCATGGTGAACACGGTTCCAACGGTGGTAGTACACCGTTATCTTTTTTTTTTTTTTTTCTTAATTAATTGCGTGACTTTTCTTCTTCATTTTCACATTTTGCGGTTTCACTTTAATTTGAGGTGAACAATGATTTCGGACATTCATAAATTATGAATTCATGTCTGCACATTCACTTTGGAACCATGCCTACACATTCCCGTCCGAAATCACGGACATTCATAAATTATGAATCCATGCCTGCACATTCACTTTGGAACCATGCCTACACATTCACTTTGGAACCATGAGATTATGAATTTTCTGTTATGAGATTATGAATTTGTTAGACTAAAATATCACATGCACCATATAATATGTGATTACAGGATCGACTAACCTCCAGCCATAGTCTTCTTGTTACGGTTGAGCGATCCGGACTGCTGCAGAGATAACGAGTATTTTGTCTCTCACTTTACTCAGCTCTCTCTAGATGGTGTATGAGGTATGTAATGTGAGCAGTGAGAGGACTAGTGACCTTATATAACCACTGGCCATCATTGTGGTTGATTGTCTTTAGGTCTCCTAAACCCTAACTAGACTCCTAATCATAATGGTAGTCTAATTGTTAGGTTATTAGTGTTGTACCACATATCAAATACTGAATATTATCATAAATTATCCTAATGTTATAATAATAGTAACGGATAAACGTTACATTCTCCCACTTGGTGCAAGCACTACCACTCAATAACAGAAAAACACCAACCATAGTGATATGTTCTCATTAGCACGAGTAGTATCCATTATGATCAAATGCAAACTGCCAATGAGCACTTAATTAGGAAACAAAACCCAACGAAATAAACCCTATGTTTATTCCAAGTCCCTGAAGTACATTTTCTCATCAATATGAAGCAAATGAATGTGTACACACTTAATTGAGAAAATGTCTGAATGCCAAAGAATTTTATTGAAACTGAATGTATATACAAATTACAAAGTAGATGAAAGTCTCATTTTCTAAACCAAATCCTTGAATTTAACTGAAGGCATGCATTTAGTCAAGGGATCTGCTAACACCAACCCAGTATTAATGTGTTCAAAGAATAGAACTTTATTTTTGACACACTTCCTAATTGCTAAGAACTTGATGTCGATGTACTTAATTCGACTCCCACTTTTGTGGTCTTAGCTAGGAAGACTGCAGCTGAGTTGTCACAGTAGACTTTCAATGGCTTAGATATAGAATCCATAATTCTAAGCCCAGAGATAAAATTCTTTAGCCAAACACCCTATGAAGTTGCCTCGAAACTGGAAACGAACTCGGCTTCCATGGTAGAAGTAGCTATTAAGGACTGTTTAACACTTCTCCATGAGATAGCCCCACTGGCCATAATAAAGACGCACCCTAAAGTTGATTTTTGAGAATCAACACAGCCAGCAAAGTCCGCGTCTGAATAACCGACAAGATCTAAATTGTCCGTCTGCCTAAACCCAAACTTGTACAGACTCGAATATATCCAAGACATCCAACAAGGGATGTTCTCCATGGATTCTTTCTCTAAACCATTTTTCGGACACTGGTCCAAACTGAATTTTTCCCCCTTAGCTATGGGAGCAACGTCAGATGAACAATTTTACACATGAAATCTCTCTAAAACTTTGTTTATATAGGTTTCTTGAGATAAACCCAGTATACCCCGGGACCTATCTCTACGAATTTTAATGCCGATAACGTAAGAGGCATCACCCATATTCTTCATATCAAAGTTCATAGAAAGAAATTGTTTCACGAAGCATCCCCTTATCATTGGTGGCAAGTAAGATGTCATCCACATATAAAACAAGGAAACAAATTTTACTCCCACTCACCTTCTGGTATATACAGTTATCTGAGGGATTTTCAACAAAACCAAATGAAGAAATTACCCCATTGAACTTGATGTACCATTGACGGGAGGCTTGTTTTAAACCGTATATGGATTTCTTAAGCTTACATACTAAATGCTCACCACCCCTAGAAGAGAAACCTTCAGGTTGTTTCATATAAACCTCCTCTTCTAGATCACCATTTAGGAAAGCGGTTTTCACATCCATTTGTTGCAACTCAAGATTAAAATGTGCAACTAATGCCAGAATGATCCGAAGTGAATCTTTCTTTGATACAGGAGAAAATGTCTCATTGTAATCGATTCCTTCTTTTTTAGTAAATCCCTTGGCAACAAGCCGGGCCTTGTATCTCTTAATGTTGCCTAATGAGTTTCTTTTAGCCTTAAAGACCCATTTGCAACAAACGGCCTTGGCCCCATTAGGCAACTCCACAAGATCCCAAACTTCATTGTCCTTCATGGAATTCATTTCATCTTTCATGGCTTCTAACCATAAGTCAGACTGTGCACAATTTGTGGCTCGAGAGAATGTTTCAGAATCATTTTCTGCCCCTATGTCAGATTCTTGTAGATACGAAACATAATAACTAGGACCTGTTGATCGCCTTATCCGAGTAAACCGTCTTAATGTTGGACCTCCACCGCCTTGCACAGGCTGCAGGTCAACTACCTCTTCAGGAACTGGTAGCAGTTCTTGAATTGGTTCAGTCTGCATCGGCTCAGAATCTTGTTGTATATCCTGAGTTGGTTCAACCATTGGTTCGAAATCTAGTTCAGGCGGTTGCTGTAAGTCCTGAAATGGTTCTTCCAAAGGTTGATCCTCAACAGTTTGTGGAACCTCAACGGTAGGTGGTATATCTGCAGGCATAACTAAAGGAGCACTGCGGATAAGTACAACCCCACCAGATGACGTAGAAGGTTGAGAGTCAATATGATCGAAGGAAGGAACTAAGTCCTTAAACCGATCACTCCCACTAATCAAGTCATCTTCAAGAAATTTAGCATTCCTTGATTCCACTATCCTAGTAGTATGAGATGGACAATAGAATCTATAACCCTTAGAAGATTGTGCATATCCAATAAAGAAAGCACTAATCGTCCTTGGATCAAGTTTCTTCTCGTGTGGGTTATATATCCTCACCTCAGACGGACATCCCTAAACACGTATATGTTGCAAACTCGATTTCCAACCTTTAAATAACTCAAACGGTGTCTTAGAGACAGCCTTGGTTGGAACACGGTTTAATATATACGTTTCCGTCTTAAGTGCTTCATCCCACAACGGCTTAGGAAGCTTAGAGTTGCTAAGCATACTCCACACCATATCCAGAAAGGTCCAGTTTCTTCTTTCAGCTATACCATTTTGGTCAGGAGAACCAGGCATGGTGTATTGGGCAACAATCCCATGCTCTTGAAGAAACTTAGCAAATGGACCAGGTGCTTGTCCATTCTCAGTATATCTACCATAGTATTCACCACCCGTATCAGACCTAACTATGTGTATTTTCCTGTTACATTGGTTTTCAACTTCAGCTTTAAATGACTTAAAGGCATCCAATGCTTCATGTTTATGATGAAGTAAATACACATAGGAAAAACTTGAGAAGTCATCAATAAAGGTGGTGAAATATTTCTGACCAGGTATTGTCATATCAGGACAACATATGTCAGTATGAATAATTTCCAACAACGTTGTACTTCTATTGGCACCTTTCTTTGACTTGTTTGTCTGCTTACCCTTATGCAGTCAAGGCAAGTCTCAAAGTCAGTATAGTCTAGAGTAAAATGTACTCCATCCTTTACTAACCTTTTAATACGCTCAAGGGAGATATGACATAATCTCCGATGCCACAACATTGAGGAATTGTCGTTAATACTACACCGTTTGGTGCCGTTTTGAACATGTAAAGAATTGTAAACTGAATAATTCTTTAATTTAAGAAGGAAAAGACCATTAGACAATGTACCAGTACCAACACAAGTAGAATAACGAAATAACTTGATATTATTGGTATTAAATTCAAAAGAATATCCGAAGGGTACAAGTCTAGATACTGAAACTAAGTTCCTAGAAAAACTAGGAACATAAAATGTCTTTTCTAACGTCATTACAAAACCATTGTCTAAAATTAAATTGCAAACTTCGACAGCTTCGACTGGTGACGCAATCTTGTTTCCAGAGAAGATGCTACACTCAATTCCCGTTGGTTGTCTCAATTTTGTCAAATCCTGCAAAGAGTTTGCAATGTGGATTGTTGAACCAGAGTCAACCCACCAAGAATTAGTATTAACTTCTGACATATTAGATTCGAAACAAACAAAAGAAGATGGAACATACCCAAGCTTAGCCACAAGCCTTTGTTCCTCCATTGCACACATGGTTATCAACTCATTGATAGACCAGTCCTCTTTATGTGTGATGTAGGAAATCTTAAAAGGATTGTACTCCTGAGGGAGGGTATCAAGTGCAAAAAACACCAAATAATCATCTGGTAGAATGATTTCCAACTCCTTTAATTGAGCCGCAATATCCCTGAGTTGCATAATGTGTTCACGCGTTCCCTAGCTTGACAGTGGAAAGACGCAAATTTCTCAACTTCATGATTGGAGTCATTGCCAAAACTTTCTTTGATTCAATGAAGTTATCATCGATAGCTTTGAGCAAGGGTTTCGCTTTCTTAATGTCCTCAAAGCAAAAACGAATTTTTCTAGAAATTCTTGACTTAATGAAGAGCACACATAATCCATTGGATTTCTCCCATTGTGCGCGAAGCTGCTTGGCTTCGCCAGTGCTTTCTTCAGTAACCTCAGGGGGTTCCTCATTGAGAACAGCGTAATCCAACTCTAATAATCTTAATTGCAAGAGAATAGCATCTTTCCACTCTTTGTAGTTATCTTCATTAAGGATTGGAACATTAATTTGTGTTTGGGTGACAGGATGAGTTGCTGTAAAGAATAATAATTAATGCTTGGTTAGAATTTTCGAGGCACAAAAAATTAGAGAGAGATACTGAAGTACATAATATTACCAATGTAAAATTATGCGAAAGATAAATTCAGATGCCATAAAAATTGCCTGTGGGCTAAATTTTTACGCATAATGAATTTACCAAAACTGAATGGTGGAAACGGAATGGGTGCGATTTTAATTTTTTTCCACCCTTAATGACAAAACTACCAAAACTATATGCCGATACATAATCCCTGTGGGCAAATTATGATCATAGTATGGTATTTCATCCTAATTAACCCTACAAATATAACAAAATTGCCTGTGGGCTAAATTTTACCATATAACGCAGAGTGAATTACAATATTCTTGCATTTAACTTTATGTGAGTAAAACTTAATATGTAATTTTGGAAAAATTAAAGATGCTGTGGCTACTCTTTAATTAACCAAAGAACATAATCACATTAGCAAGAAAACCTAATAAACAAACAGATTAAACCAAAATATGATAGACAATCTTTAGGTATACTCCCAGGAAAGTTGGTCGAGACGAAGCTCGGTTAAATACCAACTCCTTAGACAGAGTAGCGTCGCAAGGGGACTAGTAGCAACAAGGCTTTTAAGCCAGGGCCATAGAACTGGTATTCCTCCCCAAGAAACTTCCCTAATTCATGTGTTCTCATTTTTTGAAGTAAAATCGTTTGAGAGATCTAAAGAGTAGTTTCACCTATGGATAAGGCTTGTTTATGTACTTTATGTGCTTTAGGAACTTTATAAGAGCACGAATGGAGTAATAACTGAAGAGTGAGTAATAATATGCATAATCTAACCTGAAAGACACAAATTCACCTAAAGGCACTCAATCATGCATAATCAGCATATAATTCAGACCTAAAAGGCTCTAAATTTTTCTTAATGAGCATGCTTTTCTACAGGCATAATTATAACAGTCAAATAATTATTGCAATAAAGACATAAATAGCATGCTCAGATTATGCACATTACTCACAAATACTCCACAATTAAATTGTAACACTTAATACAATTTAAAATGAAAAACATTATTAAATTAAAATTCAACTGAAAAATTAAAACTGAATAATTATTCAAAGTTGAATAATAATTTAATAATAGACTTAATAAAAAAAAATTTCAATTGGATAATTTAATTAGAAGAAGTCCAAATATGATGAAGATGTAAATCTGAATGAATTGATGTAATCCAAATATCAATTCAGGTTTGGCCCAAAACCATAACAGGCCCAGTAATTTTTTTTAAATGAGCCCAAGTCTGGCCCAATTGGGCCAGACCTGGTCCATTAACTTAATTACCATCATCCATCATCATCTTCTTCATGCAAAGGCAGTAGCACAGCGACGAAGCAGCCAAGCCAAAATTTAATTATCCAATTTCAATTTTTTTTTTTTTTTTTTTTTGCTATTTCTTAATGTGGAAAAAGAAAACACCAAATTTCCAGCAACCCAGATAATTTAATTGCAAACTCAAGAATATTCACATATGTATCTCAATTATACAAAATCGTATACAACATATGTAAATATTTAAGCAATTAAAAAAAAAAAAAAAAAACTAGGCAGAGATTATTTATGGCGACTGATACCAACTGTTAGACTAAAATATCACATGCACCATATAATATGTGATTACAGGATCAACTAACCTCCAGCCATAGTCTTCTTGTTACGGTTGAGCGATCCGGACTGCTGCAGAGATAACGAGTATTTTGTCTCTCACTTTACTCAGCTCTCTCTAGATGGTGTATGAGGTATGTAATGTGAGCAGTGAGAGGACTAGTGACCTTATATAACCACTGGCCATCATTGTGGTTGATTGTCTTTAGGTCTCCTAAACCCTAACTAGACTCCTAATCATAATGGTAGTCTAATTGTTAGGTTATTAGTGTTGCACCACATATCAAATACTGAATATTATCATAAATTATCCTAATGTTATAATAATAGTAACGGATAAACGTTACAGAATTTTCTGTTATGAGATTATGAATTTTCTGTTACGCGATTATGAATTTTCTGTTATGAGATTATGAATTTTATGAAAATTCATAATCTCATAACAGAAAATTCATAATTTGATCAACGCGCGCCATTAACTCCACATCCGCAAATTTTTTTCTTTTTTGCTTAAAAACGACGTCGTTTGACCTTGTGTTCACCATTCTCGGTGAACACGTTTTCAGGGCATAATTTGCCGACCTTTTGTATGGCGTCTGTATCTTAGATAGATGCTTCTAACTTTTAGAATATAATTTTGATAGTTGATCATCAAATTCTATTTTCCATTATTAATAAAGACAGACATGAGTAGTTGCCTTATGTGATTTCCAATTTTAATACCATTTAAATATCATTCTCAATATCAACACTAACATTTAGATTTTCATAAAGAATTTGTGGTGTTTTAATTACAAACTTATCTAATGCTTTTCTTTGTGATTGCTGTAACTCTTCAATTTTTTTATTTTTTTTGTTTCTTACGTTTTTCATAGCACAATAGCCACTGGAAATTTTGGGTGTCCACCATACTAGCAACTCTAATCAGAATTATTCCACCGCAATAGCAGAAGTTCCTGACTAGCACAATAGTTAGTAGTATCATTGGATATATTATTATATAATACATTTTATTACAATGTTTTTTTTTTTAAAATAAGAAATTAGTGCGAATTTGTTTTTACGTACCTCTCACTTTTTTTTTTTTTTCATTGTCATTTTAATCCAATTAATATGACCTAATTAATTAATTGTATATATGCACAGGACCACTAATATTTGATGTTCCGAAGAATCATGGCTAGTCCTATCATTTTACAGGCTCGGGGCAAAATAAGAACAAGGACCTTTAATATATGAAGTTGAAAGATTTTATGGGTTAATTGAAAATAATTAAATGTTAATTTTTAATTTTTGTAAACATATAATTTTTTTATTAAAAAAATATATTTTCACCATCATCACTGTGATGGGTCCTGTGCATATAACGTCCCACATTTCATCATGAATCACCGAGAGATGTGCCTGCATCCTCACTTTCCAATCATCAAATTTTGATAGATTAAAGGCAAGAGGCCTAAATCGGTTATTACCATGATCCTTTTCCATTTTTCTTTTAGAAAAAAAAAAAAGTGCAAAGGGTGAGAAAGACAGATTTTTAAATTTTTAACGAAAAGGGATCTACCAGGTAGTAAATGCAAAGCTTTTACCGTTCAAGGTAACTGCTCTGATACCACTTGTTGGTCCCGGTAGGTTCGAAAGAAGAGTCTAGAGGGGGGGGGGGGTGAATAGACTCAATTCGTTTTCTCGCGAAAATAGCTCCTTTCGGGCTTGTTACGCAGCGGATATGTAATATGAGTTTTAGGTTTCTTTGCACTGTTTGATCTTTTGGAGAACTTTCGGTTAGGGCGAGTGGAATGCAATGCACGAAAGTAAACGCTGAAAAGTAAAGAGATAGGGACAAGAGATTTTTATAGTGGTTCGGCCAACTGTGCCTACTCCACTCTTCTTTCACAACTTGTGAAAGGTTTGCACTATCACTCCCTAGTACAAATTACACCAAGATAGCTTCCTTACACACTAAGCCGGACAGCTACTTGAAGGTTTTTCAACTCCTAGAGTTTACTCCGCCTTTATCAACTTCTTCTTCGGAGTTGAGGATTGGATGAGATTGATCTTGAGTTTCCTCCAATACGGTGAAGTCTTGACTGGCTGGTGGCTGGATGGATATGCAGCGTGTACAAAGTTGCAAGACTTCTTCAAGGTTGTGAGTGATATCAGATTTGCTTCTACAAAAGATCACACCTTGAATCACTGGATTACAAAAGCTTTAAGAGAGTGTTCTTAGTTTAAAGAGCTTTTGTGAATGAGAGATTGATCGTTCAGAAAGCCAGCACCTTCTATCATGAAGAAGATGGGTATTTATAGGTGAGAAGAAATCTATCCGTTGGAGGGAGATGGCATTTCAAACCTATAATCCAGTGGTTAATAACCGGAGAGCCTTGTGCATTTATGACTTCATTTAATGCGTTTGTACTTCATAGCCGTTGGAGACAAGTACTTTTGCTTATTTTGTCTTCTAGCACTGAAAAGTAGTACTTTGGCATTTAATGCACCTTGGTAAGTGTGCTCCCGTTTCTAAGATATTTTTCTTCCAAGGATGATCTTCGGATTAGACAGATTGACACATTCTTCTTGAGTTGGGAGAAGATGTGTTGTCTTTAATGTCAGAAGGCTTCTTTTGGTTTTAGCTTTCGATTGAGAAGATCGTCTTTCGTCGTTCAGACGAGTTGTGACTTTGCTTCATTAAGATGTTCTTCTTTCGTCAAAAGAAGAGACCTAACTAAAATTATTCTTAACTCGATTTCGTGTGTTTGTCTAGCTTAACACGAATTACATATTGAGTTAAGGTACCTTTTGTCTAAGACAAAGGTAATGAAAACAAAAGACAAAAAGTTAGGGGTCTACTTCTAAGTTACATTGGTATCATCAAAATCCTAATACATGTGTTCCTAACAAAATTAAATTTCAATTTTCTTCCTGGGGAGTCCCAATATATATCGTTTGCATGTTTAACAGACAATTGTATAGGAATGATCTTGTCCAAAAGGATGATGAGAGATTTTTGGAACTGACAACAACTTTCTTGACTCTGTATTTTATATAAAATTCTAGGGTATAACATGATCATATGGTCCAACCACTTCGTATCGAGACTAAAACGTTCTTTCAAATAACTAGAATTTAAGATTGGAATGGCCTAAAATGGCCTAGAGTTAAAACATCATAAAAACAACTCAAGCGCTACTCAAACACCCCTCTGTCACAAATTATGACAGAGGCTCTCCCATTTAGGGAGACCTTACATTAGCTAGCACCCCTCTAATAATGCAATAGAGGTCATTAGTCTAGGTGATGACTCTACTTGATCAGTCATGGACCCTATCCAGGTAAGTATAGTATCCTAACTTATGTTTATTAAATTCATAGATACTGATCCCACACCAGGATATGTTGAGTGCACCGGAAGGAGTCGCACCATTTGTGACACCGCTAAAAATGTTACTTGCAGATCCAAAAAAGAGCACTACCACTAATAACATGCGCTAATTTGTTTGCAACAACTGTACTTTAGCAGGACACCCGCGCTGTTTGTCTTATGGCATTGGATTTTAAACCAACTAGACCCTAACATGTAAGCGTGTAACACCGCACACAAGGTATAAGCTAAGCATTCACGTAAGTGGTTTTTTGCATTTAAACTATTCGTTTTTAATTTTGTGTGCTTAATTTGTGTTCAGAAATATGGAATTATTTGCACATAATGGGTGGACCGCACTTTATTCTGATTTCTTATCTTTACAATACAACACAGAAGTGCTGAGTAGGTGTCATTGATGCATGGCGTTGTGTCATAAATGACAGGGAGAAAATGAAAAAGAGGGACAGCCCTAATCGGGTTTTTTTGCTTCTACCTACATAACAGTAAGTATTCAACACTAGTGTGCAAACAAAGTAGAGTTTTGGCAGCTGTCTGAACTTGTGTTTTGTAATGCTGCAAAACATATCCACACAATGGTTTCCCCCAACGCTAGCGGAGGCAAAAGGATTGAGTGGTTCATTGATCGGTTGGAAGCATATCTCAAGCTTGCACCAAACTTGAACTATGCAACCATGAACATGGTAAACCTGGAATAAATAACTTCATTAAACAGTTTAAATGGATCGCAGTTCTTCTTCCCCATCCTTCATAATGCCTTGAGCGTTGACACCAGGAACCGTTAGTTTGATATAATTGACAACTCCGCGATGACTTCAAATAGATCGAAATACGGAGACATCCCCCAAAATTTGGTAAGATTTCACCCAACTTGTAGTTATTGACACTATAGATAATCCGAGTGTCGTCCTTGTCAGTCCACCTCTGATCGACAGCTCCAATTACAGCTCTGATGGAGGTGAAGAACAAGTGGTGTATCATTGACGGTAGTGTCGTGGCGCCAACCAAAGAGGATAACCAGTACACAGCTTGGAGGCGCTGTAATCTCATGGTGTGTTCTTGGATTTTCAAATCCGTGCACTCCTCAATGGCACAAAGCATTATGCACTTTGTTAAGTTACTTGCGAAACACCGTGGGGATCGTCAAAAAGGGAAGTAATGGAAAAATCTTATATACTCTTATGAATTTAGCCAACCATACCAGTACACCGGAATTGGTATACTCCTACCTTTCTAACAGTAACTGTGGTTGTGACTGTTCTACCAATAGCAATTGCATTCACTCCCTTTCCTGTCCTGTTGTAGATTTATATAGTAATAAATGTGCGTTTGAGGATTTTAAACATGTAGCTAAATTCAAATACAAAGTAATAATATTTGAGTGTTGTAAAGTTAAATATTATTTTAAATTTAGTAGAAAGTTTATGAAAATTATTTAATTTTGATTAGGAAATGTCTTCTAGTACGTTAATTAAAAAGTGTACATGTTATTTAAGGTCTGATGATACTCTATAAAAGATAAATTTTAGCAGAGCTAAATAACATGGTTTACAGATTAGAGCTATCAAAACAGGCAAATGATTGTGTGGACCATAACAAAAATGTACATTTTTAATATACTAAATGTACATTATTTTTGTACTGAATGTACATTATACAATATAATGTACACTCAGAACAAAAATAATGTACATCCCCTGAATACAATGTACATTATTTTTGTACTGAATATACGTTATTTTTGTACTAAATGTATATTATTTTACAGTAGATAAAATATGGTTCACACATCTTGTGTAGACCATGGTCCACACAATAATGATTGATCAAAACAGGCGGGCGTACCAGGCCCACCAAAATAAGCTTAAATGAGGCCGGCCCTCCCCGCCTTAGGGCATGCCAAATTTAAAAAGTTTTAAATTGAAATAAAAATTAATATGAAAAAGTTAATAAGTGTATACTAAAATAATTTGAATAGTTTAAATATATATATTAATGTATTTCTAATTTGTTAAACACAACAATAACTAATCTTAACTATAATATTATATGTGGTTTTGCCCTCATGGGTAGCTCAACTGGTCATAGAGGTGAAACTTTGGAAGAATGACCAGGGATTGAGTCTCACCAGTGGCAGTGTGGGAGCACCAGTCTAGCCTCTGTGGTTCATGTTCAGTTGAGTCACCATGGGTTGGGGAGCCATATGGTTTGGTGAGCAATTATTGTAACAATAATTGCTCACCAAACCATATGGTTATATTATAGTTAAGATTTATTTATTTATTTATTACATGGTGTACAAAAATTCAAATTAACCCTAATTCATTTTCATCTCTCTTGCCTCATCCAATCCATCCAAAAACTCACAAAATAAACTTCAATTGAGATTATTCTAATGAGGTCAATCTTAAAAATTTATTACATAGTATTTAATATTACAAATTTTTAAGAACTTAAGGGGGTGTATTCAATCATGACTTTGGTAGAGTTTTAAAGACTTTTAAATTGATAGATTTTAATAAACTTTGATTGACTTTCATAGAGTCATTTAATGATTCTATAAAACTTTTTAAAACTTTGAATTTCTACAAAAGTCTACAAAAGTCATTGAAATTCTAAATTGAATACATCCTTACAAACTTTCAATGATTTTGATTCTTATCATTTATAATTTTCTTACAAAACATTTATAATATATCATAAAATTCTTCGGGTTATATAGTTCTTGACCCACATCAACATTCTCAAGATTATTATTTTTATCCCTAGTATGTTGAGACTTATATGCTAATTACTCATTCTTCAAAAAAAAATGCTAATTACTTATATATATTATTAATAAACATCAACCAAAAAAAAAAAAAACTATTTCATTAGAAAGTCATAACAATATTAAACAATAAAATTTATAAGAAAAGAATTGATCAAATAAAATATTTAAAAATATAATTACAAGTTTCATAAAATAAAAAAATAAAAATCTAATATTAATAATATATATAAAAAATAATTATACTTCATATATTGCTAGGCATATATCACGCAAAGTACTATTATTTGCAATAGCATGCAATTTGAGACCGCGAACAGCAACAAGGTGATACTGTTTGCAACCCCAAATTGTTATGGCAAACAGTAGTTCGCTATACGTAGTAACCTGTTGTTAAAAAAAGGAAAAATATATATTACGAATATAAGCATAAATAGAATAAAAAACAAAATATATAAGTATTTATATGAATATTATGAAACTTATACTAAAATTTGACAATGAAAAATTTGCTTTGTTCATGTATTTAGAGGGAATTAGAGAAATTTAGGGATAAAAAATTAATAGAAAAAATAAAAATCAATATAAACAAGCAATAATGAAGTAAAAATAATATTATTTCAAATTTGTAGATGAAGATTGTAAAGTTTAGGAGAGAGAGAAAAATTAGTAGAGTTTAGGTATGAGGAAAATATAGGATAATGAAGAAAAAAATAATTTTATTGAATTTGGATAGGTTTATAAAGTTTAAATAGGGAGAAAAAATAGAATTTTAATAGAGAGAGAAATCATTCAAAGTTGTAAGAAAGAAAATTTTGAAATCTTGGGGTTGATGGTTGGATTTCAACTATTTATATTTGAGAAGGAAAAGTCTACAAAAGTCTTAAAATTAAAAAGTCTACAAAAGTTCATAACTTTTTGAATACCACATGACTTTTAAAGACTCTTTAAAAGTCTTAATCGAATACCACACGACTTTTAAAGACTCTTTAAAAATCTTGATTGAATACCGCCTGACTTTTAAAGACTCTCTAAAAGTTTGAATTGAATACCTCTAAACTTTTAAAGTTCATAAAAGTCTTTAAAACTCTATGAAAGTCATGATTGAATACACCCCCCTTAGTCAAATACAATAGTAATTGAATTACAATTTTCAGAATCATCCCGAATCAAAATTTTTAGACCTTTGAGATTTCTAGAGTTTAAGATTTGTAGTAAACACCCACCTTAAATATCAATTCTTATTTTAATTGTAAATATATTTATGTTCATAATTTTATCATAGCAATTAACACATAATTATTAAATAACAAAATTTTTATATATGAATAAACCTCATATAGGGTATATTTTTATAACATATTTCCCGTGCATCGCACTGGACAAATACTAGTAAAGTATTAATAATGATAATAATAAAGTAATAAGTCTTAATAAATCAAAAAAAAAAAATCAAATACATAATATTTAACCTATAATAATAAGGCAATAACAAATAATTTATATCCCCTCAAAGTCTGAAATTTTGGCAATAACAAATAAGTTATTAAATGTAAAAAAGTTTAAAGAAAGTCTATTCACCCCACCTCCTCCTCCCCCCCCAATTTTCTACCATCCTATCGAGACCAACAGAAACATTTCATTTTGATAGTGATGATGAAGTCTTTTAATATATTGATGAGTTTACTTTGATTGCATTATATTATTGTTAATATTATAAATTGTACTAATACAATATCTATAGTTACAACATAATATTTATGATAAAAAAATGTATTACAAAAATTAATATTTATTGAGCAACAACAGTATATACAAATTAAAATTAAAAAAATAATATTTGACAATAACATTTAGTGATAGGCAAAATCTAATATAATGAGAGAAAATTTTGTTAGTAAATAGCAATATTAATGACGGGATTCTCCATCATTAAAAGGATAGATGAGAGGAAAATATGTTAGTGAATTGTTGTATTAACGACGGGATTCTTTGTCACAAAAAGAAAATTTTAGTGACAGTAAATATACTATCACTATATGCTCACTAATGACGGTATCATATCCTGTCATTAATTGTTTTTAACCGCGGAAGGTATAACGACGGGTCGCGACGGTAAACTTCCGGTCATTAAAAGTCTTTTATGATGGTTTTTTATTCCTTAATGATGGTTTTACTTCTCATTAATGACCAATTTTCTTGTAGTGTGTGTTTGCCGTTAACATATTATTTATCTGCAGTTAACAGTTAATGTGTCTGTAGTTATCATGTGTTGTGCCTTCAATTTGTTTACATATACAAAAACAGTTAATTGCAGGTACAAAATTTGTCAATTGTAGGTATAGAATTTAAAGATTGTTTTTTTTTTTTTTTATCAGAGTCCATAATGCAAGGTAGACCATGTTCAATTTATAGGTAATATATTAAAAAAATATATATATATAGACCATCAGTATACAAAAAATAAATGTTTAATATTCTAAAAATGAAATTTAATATATTATTAAAAAACCAAATTAAAATATTAAATAAAAAACTAGTTATAAAATATAAAAAAAAATTATTTCTATTTTCAAATTCATTCCCAACTTTTACTCGGTCTCACAAAATTTTGATGTTAACATTTTCATTGATACCCACGTAATGAAGATCACTTATATGGTACCAACACAGCCAAAGAAACCTTATCGATCTATCTCACCTTTATCATGTAGGCAGACGAATAATATATGGTACTATACCAACACAGCCACACAAACCTTATCGATCTATCTCTCAAAGTCTCAACTACAGTCAACCATAGCCGACATAAAGCAATGGGGTTGATTTTGTTTTTTGTTTTTTTTTTTTTTTTTGTTTTTTGTTTTTTTTTTTTTTTTTTTTTGTTTTTGTTTTTTGAAAGATGGGTGATTTTTTTATTTGTTTTAATTTTTGTTGTTATTTCACCGATAACGTTTGAAATCTATGAAAAATAATAATAATTTCAGTTCCTAATTATTAACGTAAGCACTATTATTCAATTCACTTTTTCATAAAGTGGTGATCTTAATCCCCGTCAATAAAAATAGTTAAAATGAATCTACCTGTCGTCATTGCATTGCAAATATAAGGATAAACTTATATTTTACAATTATAATAATAATTCGGAAACTAACTTGTAATGAGAAGTGGGAGAAGAGAGGGGCGAGAAAATAAAGAGTAGTGAAAAGTTTCTTCCTCTCGTATAGAAAATAAGAGATGTCAGAAGTTCGAACTCCCTCTCGTATAGAAAAATCAATCTGACCAACACTTTGCCCCTTAATTGGGCTGGCCCAATGCGAACGAAAATTAATTTAAATATGATATCGGTTAGGGCCTGCTCCGGACACCTCGTAATTTGACAAAAAAAAAATGTACTCATATAAGCATAGGAATGATATATGGTAGCAAGTTAGCAACAGACACACATAAGCTAAGCAAACCAAACCAAACCTTGTCATTCAGTCTCCACTGATACAGAGTACAGAGTGAACTAACCATGGCCGACGCTATCATCTCCGGTGTTGTGAATCAGCTGTCCATCTTCATCAAAAATCAAAAATCTCTTTTTTTAGATAACAAGTGTCTAAAAAGACTACTTTTACTTTTTTAATTTCCTTTTTTATTTTTTTGTTTATATTTTTTTATTTTTTATTTCTTCCCATTTTCTCTTTTCTAATCATACAAAAACTCCTCAAAAATCACACCAAAATCTCCACTATCCAGAATGCTCTTGTAAAGTAGACGTCCACAAGACATAGACATTGACCCCTATGGGAAAAATGGGACACTACTACAACATGCATAAACAAATACGGAGTAGCCATGAATATTATTCAAACACATTGAATTCATTTTTTTTAAAAAAAATATTATTGACCGTGTTACAAATTCATCACATTCATTAAACTAAAATAAATTACATTTTTATTGCTGTGTTTTTTTTTATTATCGAGGTAAACCCTCGCCCTGCGACCCTAGCCAGCAAAGGGCCACAAGGTGGTAAACCAGCCTAGGTTTCCCATAGCTGACCGGCTCAAACTTGTCATGACGGAGGATTGAACCCAGGACCTCTCAGTCAAGGGCGCTACCTCCTTACCACTTGAGCTGGGGTTGCCCCCTATATTACACTTTTTTATCATGTACTAAATGTAGTCATGTAAGCATAAAGCATAGGAATGATATATGGTAGCAAGTTAGCAACAGACAGCCACAAGCAAACCAAACCTTATCATCTCATCTCCTTCTAAAAGTCATTCAGTCTCCACTGTTACAGATCGAGTACAGAGTGAACTAACCATGGCCGACGCTGTCATCTCCAGTGTTGTGACCAGTCTTGTGGATCAGCTGTTCATAATCATCAAGGACCAAGCCCAGGAGCTAAGAGCAGCGTTGGGTGTGGAGAACGAGATCCAAAGCCTCTCATCAAAGCTCGACAAAATCAGGGCGGTGTTGGATGATGCAGAGAGGAGAAGCTTCAAGGAAAAGGGCGTCAAGCTCTGGGTGGAAGAGATCAAAAACTTCAGCTACGATGTGGAAGATGTTCTGGACGAGTGGAGCACCAAAAGTCGCAGACAACAGATAGAGAGGTCGTCCCAGGTTGCAGCAGCAGGAAGCTGTTGCTCTTTCCTGCTAGCAGTATTTTCATGTTTCCATTTCGAAAGGGTTGTTATGCATCGAGACATCGCCAACAAAATAAAGGAACTTGATTCCAGACTTGATCGGATTACCAAAGACAAAGATGTGTACAATTTTGTTGCTGTAACACACACTACACACAGTTCTGGTCAAGAATCGAAGCGAGTGCCCAGTACTTCGTTTGTGGATGCTTCAGAGATTCAAGGTCGGGAATCCGATGCCAGTGCTTTAATAAGCAAGTTGCTTCAAGGTCCCCCTAGCCCTGTCGTGATTTCCATAGTGGGCGCGGGAGGGATAGGGAAAACTACCCTTGCTCAATTAGTCTATGGCGATAATCAAATAGAGGCTCATTTTCCTGAAAGGGTGTGGGTTTGTGTTTCAGACACTTTTGACGAGATCAAGATTGCGAAAGCCATTGTTGAGTCAATCACTAAAAGCTCCGCAAATCTCTCTGACCGACTGCAAGTGTTACTGGAAAAAATTCAAAGCACTTTGTCTCACAAGAGAACTAGGTTCGATCCATCTGTTATTTTTTTAATACTACTGTTACAATGTAATATTTGTTTATATCTATTTTTTCAATCTATTGAAGCACAAAGAGTAAATACCGTCCCTCTAGTACAATAGGTTTTTTTTTTTAGCAAGCAAGATTTTAATTAGTACAGTTGAGTTTTATTTGTTTGAATTACTATACTTTTTTTTTTTTTTTTTTTTTTTTTTTTTGTTGACTCCGATCCGGGTTATTGGAAATATTTTAGGAGCGGAGTACGTAGTTTGTTACTCTTGCATGTATAGTATAGTATAGTATAGTTTAAATTGATGAATGGAAATGAAATAATCTAGCTCTAGCTAGAATAGCTATCTGAGTGTTAGTTTATATATATTGTTTTTCCTTATAGGTTCCTACTTGTGTTGGATGATGTCTGGATAGAGAATTATGCAAAGTGGGAGCCATTTAACAACTGTCTCAAAGGTCTTGGTAAGAACTGTCCTGGGAGTAGAATCTTGGTGACCTCAAGGAAAAAGAACGTTGCAAGAATGATGAGAAGTGTGTATGAACATCCGGTGGAGCTAATATCCGACCCAGATGCTTGGTCGTTGCTTAGCAAGATAGCATTTTCCGGGAGAAGCAACAGGGAGGAGGATGCTTATTCTGAGAAACTGAAAGAAATTGGTAAGCAAATTGCTCAAAAGTGCAAAGGACTGCCACTTGCTGTTAAGGTCATGGGAAGCCTATTACGTAGCAAAGACACTACTGAAGAGGAATGGCAATATGTTTTATCTAACCTGGATGATAAATTTTGGAAGATGGAGAAAATGGAAACAGATATCTTTCCTCATTTGTATCTAAGCTATCATGATCTAACTCCACAGATGAAGCGATGTTTCTCATATTGTGCTGTCTTTCCCAAGGATTATCAAATAAATGTAAATAGCCTCATCAGAATTTGGATGGCACAAGGTTATCTCCCAACAACAAATGGCAGCAGTGATCATAATCAGATGGAACAAAAAGGCCGGGAGGTTTTTGGGAATTTAGCAATGCGTTCTTTGTTCCAAGATTTTACGAAAGATGATGAGGATTCCAACATCATTATATTTTGCAAAATGCATGACATAGTGCATGATTTTGCCGAGTTTCTTACCAAAAACGAATGCTACAGTATTAGCCAGCATGAGGATAAGAAGAAGATTGAAAATCTACGTCATATATCATGGCAAAAAACTGGAAGGCTTATGGATCTTGCTTCCATTTGTGATGTACATGGAAAACTCCGGAGCTTTTTTGCTGAAGACCTTTCTCCAGAACAACTTACTCTAAATGTGTTCAATGGTTTAAAATTTGTGAGAGTATTGAGATTGCAAGACTGTAAGTTGCAGAAACTTCCAAAAGAGATTGGAAATTTGCTTCATCTGAGATACATTGATTTAGGTCGGAGTGACGTACACGAGTTACCTGATTCAATTTGCTCTTTGGATAATTTGCAAACTCTAAATCTTAACCACTGTTACCATCTTTCTAGACTACCTGGTAGGATTGGAAATTTGCATCACCTAAGGTTTATTGATTTAAGTTGGAGCATAATAGAGGAGTTACCTGATTCAATTTGCTCTTTAAATAACTTGCAGACTCTAAATCTTTATGGATGCGTGTCTTTCTAGACTTCCTGAAGGGATTGGAAATTTGCGTCACCTAAGCAAGATTGATTTAGGTCAGAGCAAAGTTGAGGAGTTACCTGATTCAATTTGCTCTTTGGATAACTTGGAAATTCTAAACCTTAAAGGATGTGAGTGTCTCTGTAGTCTTCCTCAAGGGATTGGAAATTTGCATCACCTAAGAGAGATTTATTTAAGTGAGAGCAAAGTTGAGGAGTTACCTGATTCAATTTGCTCTTTAGATAACTTGCAGACTCTAAATCTTTATGGATGCGTGTGTCTTTCTAGACTTCCTGAAGGGATTGGAAATTTGCGTCACCTAAGCAAGATTGATTTAGGTCAGAGCAAAGTTGAGGAGTTACCTGATTCAATTTGCTCTTTGGATAACTTGAAAATTCTAAACCTTGAAGGATGTGAGTGTCTTTCTAGACTTCCTGAAGATATTGGAAATTTGCGTCACCTAAGCAAGATTAATTTAGGTGGGAGCAAAGTTGAGGAGATACCTGATTCAATTTGCTCTTTGGATAACTTGGAAATTTTAGACCTTGATGAATGTGAGTGTCTTTTTAGACTTCCTGAAGGGATTGGAAATTTGCGTCACCTGAGCAAGATTAATTTAGGTGGGAGCAAAGTTGAAGAGTTACCTGATTCAATTTGCTCTTTGGATAACTTGAAAATTCTACACCTTTATGCATGTAAGTGTCTTTCTAGACTTCCTGAAAGGATTGGAAATTTGCATCACTTAAGCAAGATTGATATAAGTTGGAGCAAAGTTGAGGAGTTACCTGATTCAATTTGCTCTTTGGATAACTTGAAAATTCTACACCTTTATAGATGTAAGTGTCTTTCTAGACTTCCTGAAAGGATTGGAAATTTGCATCACTTAAGCAACATTAATATAAGTTGGAGCAAAGTTGAGGAGTTACCTGATTCAATTTGCTCTTTGGATAACTTGGAAATTCTTAACCTTGATGGATGTGAGTGTCTTTGTAGACTTCCTGAAGGGATTGGAAATTTGCGTCACCTGAGAACGATTTATTTAGGATGCAGCAAGGTTGAGGAGTTACCTGATTCAATTTGCTCTTTGGATAACTTGGAAATTCTAAACCTTGAAGGATGTGATTGTCTTTCTAGACTTCCTGAAGAGATTGGAAATTTGCGTCACCTAAGCGAGATTAATTTAGGTGGGAGCAAAGTTGAGGAGTTACCTGATTCAATTTGCTCTTTGGATAACTTGGAAATTCTAGACCTTGATGGATGTGAGTGTCTTTCTAGACTTCCTGAAGGGATTGGAAATTTGCGTCACCTTAGCAAGATTAATTTAGGTGGGAGCAAAGTTGAGGAGTTACCTGATTCAATTTGCTCTTTGGATAACTTGGAAATTCTAAACCTTGATGGATGTGAGTGTCTTTCTAGACTTCCTGAAGAGATTGGAAATTTGCGTCACCTAAGCGAGATTAATTTATGTTGGAGCAAAGTTGAGGAGTTACCTGATTCAATTTGCTCTTTGGATAACTTGAAAACACTAAATCTTGCAAGATGTGAGTGTCTTTCTAGACTTCCTAAAGAGATTGGAAATTTGCGTAACCTAAGAGAGATTTATTTAGGTCGAAGCAAAGTTGAGGAGTTACCTGATTCAATTTGCTCTTTGGACTACTTGGAAATTCTAGACCTTGATGGATGTGAGTGTCTTTCTAGACTTCCTGAAGAGATTGGAAATTTGCGTCACCTAAGCGAGATTAATTTATGTTGGAGCAAAGTTGAGGAGTTACCTGATTCAATTTGCTCTTTGGATAACTTGAAAACTCTAAATCTTGCAAGATGTGAGTGTCTTTCTAGACTTCCTAAAGAGATTGGAAATTTGCGTCACCTAAGAGAGATTTATTTAGGTCGAAGCAAAGTTGAGGAGTTACCTGATTCAATTTGCTCTTTGGACAACTTGGAAATTCTAGACCTTGATGGGTGTGAGTGTCTTTTTAGACTTCCTGAAGAGATTGGAAATTTGCTTCATCTGAGCGAGATTAATTTAGGTCGGAGCAAAGTTGAGGAGTTACCTGATTCAATTTGCTCTTTGGATAACTTGGAAATTCTAGACCTTGATGGATGTGAGTATCTTTCTAGACTTCCTAAAGAGATTGGAAATTTGCGTCACCTAAGAAAGATTTGTTTAGGTCGGAGCAAAGTTGAGGAGTTACCTGATTCAATTTGCTCTTTGGACAACTTGAAAATTCTAGACCTTGATGGATGTGAGTGTCTTTTTAGACTTCCTAAAGGGATTGGAAATTTGCGTCACCTGAGCACGATTTATTTAAGACGCAGCAAGGTTGAGGAGTTACCTGATTCAATTTGCTCTTTGGATAACTTGGAAACTCTAAATCTTGCAGGATGTGAGTGTCTTTCTAGACTTCCTGAAGGGATTGGAAATTTGCGTCACCTATGCGAGATTGATTTAGGCCGGAGCAAGGTTGAGGAGTTACCTGATTCTATTTGCTCTTTGGATAACTTGGAAACTCTAAGTCTTGCAGGATGTGAGTGTCTTTCTAGACTTCCTGAAGGGATTGGAAGTTTGTGTCACTTAAGCGAGATTGATTTAGGTCGAAGCAAAGTTGAAGAGTTACCTGATTCAATTTGCTCTTTGAATAACTTGAGAACTCTAAAACTTGTAGGATGTGAGTGTCTTTCTAGACTTCCTGAAGGGATTGGAAATTTGCATCAGTTATGGTTGATTGATTTAAGAGGGTGTAAAGTAGAGTTACCTGATTCAATTTACTTTTTGAACAACTTGGAAATTCGAGATGGCGAACTGAACGAAATTCGAGATGGCGAACTGAGCGATCAATCTGAATAATGCAGCAGATGTGTAGGAAGCAGTGAAAGCGATGTATGCTCTATTCATACAACTCACTCCATCATCACATGCAGCACTTTGAGGGGGCAGCAAACACCACTCTATCAGTGCTGCTCGCTGGCTGGCTGCATGCATGCCCTAATGTAAACTTCCACTACTATATCATTATATTATATTGTTTATTTTCCTCTACATATTAATTTCATCATCATTTAATTTATTTATGCACTTCTTCACTCATTTCTCTCACTTCTACTCTGCATTGCATTCATGGATCTGATCTTCTATATATTTATATAATTAAATCATTTTCAACACATTATTGTCAATAATTTATTGGTTAACAAACTGTGAATTGAAGCTACCCATTCTTGCTTTGCTTAATTAGCTTCAAGTTTCTATGTCCAATGCTGTAGCTAGGAGCCTTTTTGTTTATTAAAATTTTAAATGTTGAAAGGGTTTTATAGAGTATTCTTCTTTTTAAAACCATCACTCAATTGAAGTACGTGTGTAGCTTACACACAGAATATTCTAAGCTGTTGCATTACACAACATATATTCTCATCTTTTACCAAACTTGCTGTGTGTAGCTTTTAATTTATATCATCTTCTAATAACGTTTCTATTTTATTTATATAGATATGGCAGCAGCTTAAAAGAAACAGTGGGAGTAAATCACAAGCTGGCATGTCTCAAAAACACCATCATTATTGCATGCATTAATTGAAGGCTGAATCGGAAGAAGCAAGCTAAGTACACATGCACGTAAGGGCAATTGGTGCAGATTGGTTCAAATGGCATTTCAGTGCAGCACCCAAAATGGCCAACTAACGTTAGACAGGATATCTGCTACAATGTAACGGTTGGTTAAAACAAACCACTATTGGGCAAACCATATAATGTAGCAGCACACTAGCCCAATCATATTCCTAAGGGTAAGCTTGCATCTAGAAGAATTATACTTTTTCTTTGAAAACAGTAGTATATATTATGAATGAAATCATGGAACAACTAACAATATATTTGTCATCCCAGATGTTTTACACGGATCGTTTGCTGGTCGAAGACCGTATTGTCCCTAGGGATATTCCCGAGGTTGGACAACAAAACTTTTAAGAGAGCGAGAGTTGAGAGAGATTAGATGTGGAGGATTTGGACTGGGAAGAGTTGACATACCATTGAGGATCGGTGCTTCATCCTCTACTGTACCAGTAATGGATAACACTGTCGGAACCACCTGATTACGTGCGAGGAAGTCAGGTAAAACCAGCATTTGAATATGCGCAAACTCCTTGTTGAGGCTGTGCAAAACAGAGAATAATGGTCAAATTTTTTTTCTGTGGTTAGTATGGAATTGGCATATAAGTACATAAGGTCTAGACAAGCTGTGCAATGAGGTAGAAGGTGATGCCTCCACTGACATAGAGGGTGAATGAATCTGATCAGAATTGCAAGTTTTATTAAAATTTGAAATCTAGATAGGGTTTTATAGAATATTCATCTTTTTCAAATGACATCCAAACCATCACTCAATTGAAGCGTGTAGCTTACACACACAACATGCTGCTATTCTCATCTTTTACCAAACTTGCAGTGTGTAGCTTTTAATTTATATCATCTTCTAACAACATTTTTATTTTATTTATATTAGATATGGAAGCAACTTAAAAGAAATAGAGAGGGAGTAAATCACAAGCTGGCATGTATCGACCACCATCATTGCATGCATTATTTGAAGGCTCGGAAGAAGCAAGTACACACGTAAGGGCAACACCGCGTAATGAAATCTCTAAGCTAGGCAATTGGTGGATACTGATTCTGAGCGTACTGTTCTTTATCAGACATTCATCCTTCCTTCCTTCCTTCATTCCTTGTTACTTTATTTGTCAAACATGACACTATTTTTTGTCTGTAAATAATTTTGATGTTTAAATATAGTCATTTTTTAAATTTAGTATGTATATTTAATTTGATAAGTGCGCTCATTCTTAGTACTTTTTTTATGTGTGCAGTTAATATCAAACTCATAAGATTTCATATTAATTGGAAGCTAAGTATGTCCTATTATTTGATTTCTTTGTGTTGTTTAGGTGATTTGGAGGCATTGGTTGTAACAACATATAAATTGGAGCTCAATTGTATGTGTTTTGAAGTCATCTTGGCACAAAGGCATGTTCCGGGAGTCATGAGAGGTCAAGAAAGTTAAAAATAGCTAGTTGAAAGTATCATAACATAACTCGGGGACCTAAAGGAGCAAAAGAGATGAAGAAACATGCATTTTGTAGTGAAGAACATGGGTCACGCTGACATTCACACTGTGACTACATTATACTTTACACTTTTCTTTAGCAGGCGACGTCTCAGTATTTTTAGTATACCTCGAGCTTCAAATGGCATTGGAACAGCAACTCAAAAAGCTACAACTTTCATGGAGAATTTGGGGCTAAAGCTTCTTAAGTCTGATCATTGAACCTTCTATTGTCTTTGAAATTGGGTGAGGATTGAGGTGGAACAAAAGTTAGTTATAATAAGAGTAGCGTGTCCCATGCAAAAGATGAATTTGAAGAGGAATCAGATGATCGAGTGGAAGCAGCCAAGTGTTAAACCTCCTCGCCATTTTTTTGACGAGACACTTTTGGTGTCAGCTGATTTGGTAACTTCCTTGTCATGTCGTTTGAGCTTTCAGTTGTGTTTAAACTTTAAATAGTGTTAGTTGCTGCAATTTATGAATTGGTTAGGTTCAATCTGAATAACATTTTCCTGGATTCATGAGGCTTTGTGACTCTTATCGCTCTGTTTCATTTTCTTGAGCCAATAGCTTTTTGATAATAAGATAGAGTAGATGAAGTTATTGCTTGTGTAGGTAAGTAAGCCTGTATTTCTCCACATGAAAAAGAAGTTAAAGAACTGCAAGAATGACCAAATGATTGGTCACCTTCTGGGACAGGATTTAGTTCAATTATACAAGATGATAAGCATGGTTCAGTCCAAATACTTGAGGGAAATCTTGCAAATTCTGGAATTATGTGGAAAATCTTAAAGAGTTTACTTTTCCTGTTATTGATTGCGAGAATTAGCAGTTATAGTCTGGATTGTTCTTCTGTTTTCTCTTTTTTTTTCCTTTACCCTAATGGCGGTCAATCGACTCTGAATAACCAAGTGGCTAATTTTTTCAATTCTTATCAGGCCTTTTCAAGGATTTCGGTGTTGACATCAAGGAGATAGAAGGAAAGCCGAGCTTTCTACCTGTATTTAGATCTGGAAGTTGTGCTGAGATGGGACCCGAGCAGTACATGGAGGATGAACACATTCGAATAGATAATGTAGCTGATCGAGTATTTGGGAGACTCTGCCAGTTTTGGTTCTCCAGGAGCTTTCTATGGGGTGTGTATCTTAGATGCACATGAATTCTTTGAAGGGCTTGCATATATATATAGAATTTTGATAGTTGATCATTAAATTCTATTTTCCATTATTAATAAAGACAGACATGAGTGTGATTTCTAATTTTCTGTGTTCTCTGCACTACTTTTGATGGGTTACGACATCATAATACTTCTACTAGAGCTTTACTTCTCTATAATATACATTTAGTGTCTGCAGAAGGTTAATGAGATATTGGTTTCGTTCATTTATTGGAAGGTTTTTGATGGGCATGGTGGAACGGATGCAGCATCTTTTGTTAGGAATAATATTCTCAAGTCTATAAAAAAGGACTCTTATTTTCCTATCTGCATGGAAAAGGCAATGAAGAATGTTTTTTTGAAAGCTAATTATGCCTTTGTTGATGATAGCTCCGT
This sequence comes from Ipomoea nil, assembly GCF_001879475.1. Classification (NCBI taxonomy): domain Eukaryota; kingdom Viridiplantae; phylum Streptophyta; class Magnoliopsida; order Solanales; family Convolvulaceae; genus Ipomoea; species Ipomoea nil. The sequence goes on along the minus strand of NW_017617690.1, from coordinate 842,789 downwards.
TGATACATTCTCTGGCACAACAGCACTCACTGCTCTCTTATGTGAACGGTTAGTTAGTTAGTCTGCATATTCTTACCTTTTTTTTTTAAAAAAAAATTGTTTAAATCTTTCATAAGATTGGATGACTGCAATACCTTCTATCTTTACTTTTTCATTATAAGGAAAATATTTGCTTTTGTTTGCCATGTGTATTTCATTGTTGAAAAATTGGAGAATTCACATGTTTCATTCACATACTTTGGTGTCTCTTTTGGACTTTCTGTTTTCATTGTGAAAAGTATGATACATCATAAAAATATTTTAAATGGTTTGTCTCAACGTGCGAATCTAATGGTTTGTCTCTCCTATTATTACTCTATAGACTATCTTCTGATGGCCTGGCAATTAGAAGTCTGTTGCACTTTTCATTTTTGTATAGGAAAATTTGTAAATACTAAAGTCAAATGTGGAAATGGGCAGAACCTTTTTCTGATGAGGTTAGGAGCAGGTGCAAACACTTGGTCTGAAGAGCAAGAACACTTGGTCTGAAGAGCAAGATGTTCATCTCTTAAGAGCACGGTGCTCATCTCTTAAGAGCACGATGCTCATCTCTGAAGAGCATGATGCTCATTTCGGAAGAGCAAGAGAAAGAGCAAGATGCTCATTTCGGAAGAGCAGGAGAAAGAGCAAGATGAAGTTGCAGGAGATGGTTTGCTATAAATAGGCAACTCCTCTTCATCCAATCTCATCCCATTCCATCAGGAATTCTCTCATTAGCATAGCAAAAATATAGAGACTAAAATAGAGAGTTATATTGTAATTCCTATTGTAATATCCTTTTGCCAATACAGAAAATCCTTCTTCAAATTGCCTTTATTTTGTGTATGATTTATTTAAATCTTACACTAGAAATATTCTCATTATTTCCGGTCCGAATTGCCGCTGTATTTTGGTGTTGTGAACCGTATCGATCCTAACAAGTGGTATCAGAGCCCCAGGTTGGTTCAGAGATATATCTGTACTGTATCGTTTATGTTAGAACTCATACTGGTAAAGTGATTGTACATGTCTAGGAAAAGATCTGGTTAAGACTTGGTATTTAAGCAGTCCATTTGTGACTCACCTCTCTTCTCTAGAAATATTTTCCTGGTGTACTGTTCATAGGACCGGTAGTTTTCTATTATACGATACTATTTAGATATATTGTTCAGGATCAAGAACACCACTTACAATGACGACAAAGTACGAGATTGAAAAGTTCAATGGGAACAGTTTCTCGTTGTGGAAGATGAGAATGAAAGCAGTTCTCAGGAAAGATAACTGTGTTGCAGCAATTGAAGAAAGACCAGCCGATTTCACTGACGATGCCAAGTGGACAGAAATGGATAGCAACGCTATTGCCGATCTGCACTTAGCACTTGCTGATGAAGTTTTGTCAAGTGTGGCGGAAAAATGTACGGCAAAAGAGATATGGGATACTCTCGTAAATTTGTATGAGGCCAAATCACTGCACAACAAGATCTTCTTGAAGAGGAAGCTATACACTCTCAGGATGATGGAGACATCCTCAGTAACTGAGCACATCAACACTCTTAACACTCTATTTTCACAACTCTCGGCGTTGAGTTATAAAATAGATGTGAATGAACGTGCTGAAATTTTACTCCAAAGTCTACCAGATTCATACAATCAACTCATTATCAATCTAGTCAACAATAAGGAGGTACTTGTCTTCGATGACATTGCAGCTGCGGTTCTTCAAGAAGAAAGTCGGCGCAAAAACAAAGAAGATAAAGTTGGAACCTCACAACAGTCTCAGGCGTTGACAGTGATAAGAGGAAGATCAACGGAGCCTGGCTCCAGTGGGAGTCACAACCGAGGTAGATCAAAGTCAAGGGGTAAGAAGAATGTCAAGTGTTTTCACTGTGGCAAAAAGGGGCACTTCAAGAGTGAGTGTTGGCAGCTCAAGAAGGATGGGGCTAGAGGCAAAAATCCCGAGACATCAAATGCTCAGGGATGTGTTGTGAGTACATCGGATGGAGGCGATGTTTTAATTGGTGAAGCAGCAACAATTGTTGAAGGCAGGAAAAGTCTAGTTGATGTTTGGCTCATGGACTCCGGAGCAACATGGCATATGACTTCACGAAGAGAATGGTTTCATGAATATGAACCTGTCTCTGGAGGATCAGTCTTCATGGGAGATGATCATGCCTTAGAGATTGCTGGCATTGGTACTATCAAACTAAAAATGTTTGATGGTACGGTTCGCACTATCCAAGAGGTACGACACGTGAAAGGCCTGAAGAAAAATCTATTGTCTTTAGGACAATTAGATAGCCGTGAATGTAAAATTCACATTCAGGATGGGATCATCAAAATAATCAAGGGCGCGCTTGTTGTGATGAAAGCTGAAAAGATAGCGGCCAATCTATACATGCTTAAAGGAGAAACACAACTACAAGGAGAAGCAGCCGTTGCATCAGACAATCTTATAGAGGAATCAACGATGATGTGGCATCAAAAACTTAGCCACATGTCGGAACGAGGTCTAAAGATTCTTGCTAATCAACATCTTCTTCCAGGGTTAAAAAAGGTTTCATTACCTTTTTGTGAGCATTGTGTTACAAGTAAGCAGCATAGATTGAAGTTTGAGAGCTCTAAAGCAAGGAGCAAGGCTATCTTGGAGCTAATCCACTCCGATGTTTGGCAAGCACCAGTTATATCCCTGGGAGGTGCAAAGTATTTTGTATCCTTCATAGACGATTATTCGAGGAGATGTTGGGTGTATCCAATCAAGCGGAAGGCGGATGTATTTGAAGTTTTCAAATTCTTCAAAGCGCGTGTGGAACTTGAATCCGAGAAACGGATCAAGTGTTTGAGGTCGGATAATGGAGGAGAATATACTAGTGATGAGTTTGATAAATTCTGTCTACAAGAAGGTATCAAACGGCAGTTCACGGTGGCGTATACTCCACAACAAAATGGAGTGGCAGAGCGGATGAACAGAACCTTGTTAGAAAGAACAAGAGCAATGTTGAGGACTGCAAATTTGGCAAATTCATTTTGGGCTGAAGCAGTCAAGACCGCCTGTTATGTGATCAATCGGTCACCATCAACCGCAATTGATCTGAAAACGCCAATGGAGATGTGGACGGGTAAGCCAAGTAGTTATTCTCACTTACATACATTTGGGAGTCCGGCATATGTGGTATACAACGCTCAAGAAACATCAAAACTTGATCCAAAGTCAAGAAGATGCGTTTTCTTGGGATATGCTGATGGAGTGAAGGGGTATCGCCTGTGGGATCCCACTGCCCACAAGGTTATCATCAGCAGGGATGTTCTATTTGTAGAAGGGAAGGTACAAGAAGGTGAAAGCACTGGAAAGGAGAAACCAGTGACAACAACAGTACAAGTTGAGGGAAGGAAGGAAGAAGAAATTCCAGTTTCCCCTGAAACGGCAATAGAGCATGATGAATAAGATCAAGCTGAGTCTTCAACTTCAGAAGTTCGACGATCAACTCGGGAGAGGAGAGAACCAGCTTGGCACTCAGATTATTCCATGGAGGGAAATGTTGCATACTGTCTACTAACAGAAGATGGTGAGCCATTAACTTACCATGAAGCTATAAAAGGTCCAGATGCATCTCTGTGGATGACAGCAATGCAAGAAGAAATCGATGATCTCCATAAGAATAAAACATGGGAACTTGTCCCGTTACCACGAGGAAGGAAGGCTATTGGAAACAAATGGGTCTATAAGATCAAACGCGATAGCAACAATCAAGTGGAACGGTATCGTGCTCGATTAGTTGTGAAAGGATTTGCTCAAAAGGAAGGAGTTGATTTCAACGAGATATTTTCTCCTGTTGTACGACTTACAACGATTCGAGCAGTCCTAGCGATGTGTGCTGTGTTTGACTTGTATCTTGAGCAGTTGGATGTGAAAACTGCGTTTCTACATGGAGAACTTGAAGAAGAGATTTACATGCTCCAACCAGAAGGTTTTGAAGAAGAAGGGAACTTGGTTTGCAGGTTGACCAAATCTCTATATGGTCTCAAACAGGCGCCGAGATGTTGGTATAAGAGATTTGATTCATTCATTCTGAGCCTTGGATACAACAGGTTTAATTCTGATCCTTGCGCATATTGCAAGAGATTTGATGATAATCAGTTTATCATCTTGCTGTTGTATGTTGACGACATGTTGGTAGTAGGCCCCAACAATGATCGTATCACGGAGATGAAGGCTCAACTGGCTAGGGAATTTGAAATGAAGGACTTAGGACCAGCAAACAAGATTCTAGGGATGCAAATTCACCGAGACAGAAATAATAGGAAGATTTGGCTTTCTCAGCAGAATTATTTGCAGAAAATCTTGCGGCGCTTCAACATGCAAGATTGTAAGCCAATTTCTACCCCTCTTTCTATTAATTTCAAGTTATCCTCAAGTATGAGTCCTAGCAACGAAGCAGAGAGGATGGAGATGTCTCGAGTACCGTATGCATCAGCAGTGGGCAGTTTAATGTTTGCTATGATCTGCACTAGACCAGACATTGCACAAGCAGTGGGAGCGGTCAGTCGATACATGGCAAATCCTGGTAGAGAGCATTGGAGTGCTGTGAAGAGGATCCTTAGATATATCAAGGGTACCTCAGATATTGCATTGTGTTATGGAGGATCAGACTTCATCATTAGAGGCTATGTTGATTCAGATTATGCAGGTAATCTTGATTGTAGCAAATCCACCACGGGTTATGTGTTTACTCTTGCTGGCGGAGCAGTAAGCTGGGTCTCGAAGTTGCAGTCTGTTGTGGCAACATCGACGACGGAAGCAGAATATATAGCTGCTACTCAAGCTAGTAAAGAGACTATATGGTTGCAAATGCTATTGGAGGAGCTCGGGCACAAATTAGAGAAAATGACTCTATTTTGTGACAGTCAGAGCGCTTTGTACTTGACAAAGAATCCAGCATTTCATTCCAAGACGAAACACATACGGGTCCAATTTCACTTTGTTCGTGAAAAGGTGGAAGAAGGGAGTGTGGATATACAGAAAATCCATACTAAAGATAACCTGGCAGATATGTTAACAAAGCCGGTTACCAACGATAAATTCGTATGGTGTAGATCCTCAATTGGCCTAACAAGTATGCAAGCAGCACGGAATTGGCAGAAAGGATGAAGGTCCACATTGTGACTTTAAGTGGGAGATTTGTAAATACTAAAGTCAAATGTGGAAATGGGCAGAACCTTTTTCTGATGAGGTTAGGAGCAGGAGCAAACACTTGGTCTGAAGAGCAAGAACACTTGGTCTGAAGAGCAAGATGTTCATCTCTTAAGAGCACGGTGCTCATCTCTTAAGAGCACGATGCTCATCTCTGAAGAGCATGATGCTCATTTCGGAAGAGCAAGAGAAAGAGCAAGATGCTCATTTCGGAAGAGCAGGAGAAAGAGCAAGATGAAGTTGCAGGAGATGGTTTGCTATAAATAGGCAACTCCTCTTCATCCAATCTCATCCCATTCCATCAGGAATTCTCTCATTAGCATAGCAAAAATATAGAGACTAAAATAGAGAGTTATATTGTAATTCCTATTGTAATATCCTTTTGCCAATACAGAAAATCCTTCTTCAAATTGCCTTTATTTTGTGTATGATTTATTTAAATCTTACACTAGAAATATTCTCATTATTTCCGGTCCGAATTGCCGCTGTATTTTGGTGTTGTGAACCGTATCGATCCTAACAAAATTTATGCAGAATTTCCCATACTCTTGGAGCTAACACAGAGAAGAACAAGTTTACTGTGGCATTTGAAATAATTTATTGAAGTATGTATTGATTATTGCAAGTTTGCCTTTTCTTTTTCATCCTCTGTTAGTTTATTAACATTTTAATTCTTGATAGGGTTTAATAGAATATTCTTCTTTTTCGAATGACATCCAAACATCACTCAATTGAAATGTGTAGCATACACACAGAATATTCTAAGCTGTTCACATTACACAACATGCTGCTATTTTGATCTTTTACCAAACTTGCAATGTGTATCATCTTCTAACAACGTTTCTATTTAATTTATATAGATATGGCAGCAGCTTAAAAGAAATAGAGGGACTAAATCACAAGCTGGCATGTATAAAAAACATAAGGGCAACACCGCGTAATGAAGTCCCTAGGCAATTGGTGAGCCAATACCTTTTTGATAATATGATGGACTACATGAAGTTATTGCTTGTATAGGTAAGTAAGCCTGTATTTCTTCATCAAGGGCTAATTTTTTCAATTCTTATCGTTTTCAAGGATTTCGGTGTTGACATCAAGGAGATAGAAGGAAAGCCAAGCTTTCTACCTATATTTAGATCTGGAAGCTGTGCTGAGATGGGACCCAAGCAGTACATGGAGGATGAACGGATGCAGCATCGTTTTTTAGGAATAATATTCTCAAGTTTATAACCGAGGACTCTTATTTTCCTATCTGCTTGGAAAAGGCAATGAAGAACGCTTTTTCGAAATCTGATTATGCCTTTGTTAATGATAGCTCTGTTGATACATCCTTTGGCACAATAGCACTCACTGCTCTCTTATGTGAACAGTTAGTTAGTCTTTACTTTAATATTTCATTATTCTTTACTTGATCAAAAGGAAAGGAACAATGATAATAATATACTACTCGTTACAGAAAATCGGTAATTGCGAATGCTAGGGATTGTCGTACTGTTTTGGGGAAACGAAGGAGAGCCATTGAGCTATCCAATGACCATAAACCAGATAGCAAGTCTGAGAGACATAGGATTGAAAAACTCGGAGGTGTCATCTATAATGGATACTTAAACGGCCAACTATCTGTAGCGCGGCCCTTGGGAGACTGGCATATGAAGGCTCTAAAGGGCTCCGCCTGCCCCTTGAGTGCCGAGCCGGAGTTGCAAGAGATTATATTGACAGATGACGATGAGTTCCTAATCATGGGGTGCGATGGTCTTTGGGATGTGATGAGTAGCCAGTGTGCTGTGACAATGGCCAAGAAGGAATTGATGATGCACAACGACCCCGAGAAGTGTTCAAGAGAGCTAGTTAAAGAAGCCCTCAAGAGCAACACTTGTGACAACTTGACAGTAATCGTGGTTTGTTTTTCCCTCGATCCTCGGCTTCAGACAGAAACGCCTCAAACACGAGTCAGGCAGAGCGCATCAACGTAACGGAAATATCCATCTTCTAAAAGGCATATTAGAAAGCAACTCATGACAACACTTTGGACAAAGCGGAAGAAAGCCAGCAAAGACCACTGCCATGGAACACAGATCAGATCCCCGATCAATGGATCGGAGGAGGTTTTCACCCCCTATGAGGCACCGGCAGTGCTGCTGCCATGATGCAAAGTTCCACACTATGATTGTTTGAGTAGTTTCCTGTATTGGGATTTCTTGTATCTATTGAATCAATTTGGTACTTTTCTTCTTTATGTACAGATTTTCCACTGTATGATTGTTTGAGTAGTTTCCTGTATTGGGATTTCTTGTATCTATTGAATCAATTTGGTACTTTTCTTCTTTATGTACAGATTCATAAACATATGATTTCTTCATCAGTTATGCAGTTCAGTTCAATGATTTGTCTCACTTCTACTCTGCATGGATCTGGTATCATTTTAGTGGATAGTAAATTGTAACTCAAAGGATGTGTAAGGCTGTGATTTTTTATTTTTTATTTTTTATTTTTTATTTATTTTTTAATTTTAATTTCGGCATGTAGGTTTAGGCAGGGGTGGTATGGTAAATATATGTTAGTTTTAATCTTTTTAATATTCCTGTGATTTTGGAGAATGAATTTATTTTATTTTAAATCTTGTTATTATTTTATGATGATGATGATGTTATGCTTGATTTTGATAAAATTGGACTTTATTACTCATGTACTTCTTTTTTTTTTTTTTTTTTTTCTACATAAACGGGAATATTTACGCTGGAATTTGAAGGATAATCTCGTATCGAAAGGAGCGAGAGACATTCGGGGGATAAGAACTTTGGTTCCTTCATGTGTCCCATTAACTATTCTTGCTTCGACAATATGATCTACCAATCTTGTGATGATGGTTCGCGTCTCGTTACAAACACCAAGAGAGTGGTCTACCTATGTTCCGCAATAACATAACAGGTGCAACGACCTTTAATGTCAATGAATGATTATAAAGACCCGACAATCTCATACTATTTAAGAATCCAGGAGTGTGTACTTCTAATAGATTTTCACCGTCTGATTCTGCTTTACACAAAGAGTCACAACTTAAATATATTCGTCCTTCTGCAGTATTCATGTCGCACATGTACTGATTAATTATTTTGATAACTGATTCATTGGAATTTCCTTCACTCTCAGAACTAGATTATATTTGAGTAGACGAGGAGGTTCGAGAGTTTACCTCATCATCGTTGGCCATCAGACATAGATCATTTTCATCTTCCTCTCGGTTAAACAAACACATGAGTCCCTTTTTAGCTTCTGAACTTTCGCTATCTGAGCTGGAGCTTGATGTGCTCTCTTCGGGTTCAGCCACTTTACGACCATTGATTTCCTTCTTCTCTTGTGTCGTGACTGATTGGACTCTTGTCGTGTGTTTCCTCTTTTCGATTCGGGTGCATCCTTTCTTCCGGTTGGAGAGCTTCTGCTGGATTCCTTGTCCTAGTATTTGCGGACAATGGGATGGGGACAGTTTTCCTTGAAGTTTCCCGGCTTTCTGCAATTGTAGCATAGCACTTGATCTTAGCTTCCTCCGTCTCCATTTTCTTGGGATAGGACAATCTTTCTGCTTGCCTTCGGTTTGAGGAACTTGGGAATGTTTGCAGCTCTTAAAAGTTGTTCTTTCTTATGAACCTTTTAAACTTTCGCACAAATAAAGCAAACTGTTCGTCAGATAAAAATTCAGATGGGTTAGAAGTTGACCTACTTGAAGTAGAAGTTTGTTGACTAGCTGCAAGCGCGTTATTTCTGGTTTCTGGTTCTTCAATTTCCTTGGGCTCATTCTCGAACTAATAAGCTTTGAGGTCGCTGATGATTTTAATCGTTTGAGTGGATTTCAGATCTCGATGATCTCTCATAGCGGTCACTTTCATGTCCCATGCTTTCGGTAATCCACGAAGAATCTTCAGGTTGATCTCCTTCTGAGTTGGTTCTTTGCCAAGGTCAGAGATGTCTACAAGAAGCTTTAGTAAACCGAAACTCCATTTCGGCGATTGTTTCATTTGGAAGCATCTTGAAGTCTTCAAATCTCATCATGGAAATGGTTAGCTTGTTGTCCTTTTCCTGTTCACTCCCTCACCTAGATTCATGAGGGTATCCAATATCTCTTTGGTTGTTTTACACTTTCTCACTCTTGGAAACAATGAATCGTCCAGAGACTTATATAGGATGTCACGCACAACGTTGTTAAGGTTTGCTCTCGTCTTCTCTTCTGAAGTAAGCTGAGAGTTAGGTTCCGGAATCATCACTTGAGGATCCGGTCCTTGAGCTGCTGCTTGCGTGTTCACCATTGTTCTCACAATGGGTCCATCTTCAATGACATCTCACATCTCATCATGCATGGCCGAAAGATGTGCCTGCATTCTCAGTTTCCAGTCATCAAACTTAGATAAGTTGAAAGCAAGAGGTCTAGACCTATTTCCATGATTTTTTCCATTTTTATAAAAATGTGCAAAGATCAAAATTGAGATTTTAAGATTTTTGAGAAGGGTTCTACTAGGCAGTAAATGCAAAGCGTTTACTGTTCAATGCAACTGCTCTGGTACCACTTGTTGGTCCCGGTAGGGTCGAAAGATAGTCTAGAAAGGGGGGGGGGGGGGTGAATAAACTATACTCGAATTTAAGAAACAATTCCTTTCGAAAGTTATACGCAGCGGAAAAATGTATGTTTGTTTTAAATTAAAGTTTGCACAATTTGATTATGGAAATCTTAGGGTTTAGTTAATATGAATGCAATGCCAGATAGATAGTTAAGCAAAATTAATGAGAGAGTGAGAGAGAGATTTTTATAGTGGTTCAGCTGTTAACAAAGCCTACTCCACTCTTCTTTCACAACTCGTGAAAGGGTTTGCACTATCACTCCTAGTACAAACTAAACAAGCTAGTTTCCTTAATCACTAAGCCGGACAGCTACTTGTGTAGGTTTTTCAACTCCTCGAGTTTACTCCGCCTCTATCAACTTCTTCTTCAGAATTGAGGGCTGGAAAGAATTGATGTTGTTCTCCAACTCGTGAAATCTTCGATTACAAAATGCAAGATTTCTCTGTGTTGTAAAGCTTGAAGACTAGATGATCTCTCTTTTTAAAACACTTCACAATAGCACACTAGTTTGAAAGCATGTAGGATGGCACTTTAACAAAAGCTTTTGTAGATAGAGATTGAGTGAAAAACCAGCACATTCTTCAGTGGTGAAGAGGGGTATTTATAGGTGAGGAAAAATTCATCCGTTGGAGGTAGATGAAAATTCAAACCTATTAACCAGTGTGTAATAACCACTGGCATGAAACATTTAATTCGGCTGTACTGTGTAGCCGTTGGTGGCAAAAGTTGCGTGTCCTTTTGTCCTTTTTCACTGACAAGGGTACTAATCATTTAATGCTTCTTGGTTTTTGTGAATATCATTCCTAGGACTCCATTTGTCTAGCATGATTGCCCAGCTTTGAGACATAGACAAGTGATAGGGATATACGCCCGGGCTCCAGGCGTATGGCGGTCGGTAGCTGCCCGGCCGTCCTACTAGGGCCCAGCAACCCGACCCGACCGTCCGGAACCGGGGACCGACTGAACCGCCCGAAGACCGTGCACTTGGCAGACCGACCCACCGGTCCCCATCGGTCGGTGTCCGGTCGTATGGGCGCCTCTGAACTGAAAGGGAGTCAGATCCTAAGCGCCGCGTGGCGGGCAGTCACACGGCCTGCGGTGGCGCCCGGTGCATGTTTGCCACGTGTAGGCCATGCCGGAAGCCCGGAGGTACCTACTTTTGGGCCCTATAAATAGCGCATTAAATGCATCGTGAAAGGGACTTTTGGCACGAGACAAGACGAGAGCTTCCCGACTAGACACTGGGAACCCGGGCCTTGTCCACGCCTGTATAAATACACCACCCAGTATAAGCAATATCATTTTGGCGCCGTCTGTGGGGATCGAACTAAAAGTCGCTCGGCATAAGCGAAACCGATCCCTCAAAATGTTCCCGTTCATGGATTTCAACAACGACATAGAAGCTGAAGAGAGCTCCCCTGACCTCCGCTCGCAGATGAATCCACGAATGGACCTTAATACACCACCGGGGAGAGGACTAACCCCAGACCCGGTCAACTTCATCCAACCGGGATTAGCATTCCCGGGCGTGGTAGGACAGATGCCGTTCCAGTACCCGATGTACCCCGCCGGAGCTCAGTATCAGTGTAACACCCCGTGTTACGGCCTTCAATCCCAGATTAATTATTTAATTAATCCCGTTAATAATAATTAAATATGATTCAATTCGGTTAGGTTTCCCTTTAATTAATTAATATGGTCCACTATGGACCCTGGGCCCTCATCCACCCAACCCCTAGTCCAAAAAGGAATAGAGTTAGCAAGCCTATAGTAATTGGATCCTAAGTAAGACTCTTAGATATATAAATAGGGAACTTAGGAGGCACCTAGAACCCCCACCATAATAATCTCTCACCACACCAAGAATCCCAAGAATTCCCCTAGGAGAAATCAAGAAAGAAGAAAGCTTAAAGAAAGACCCTTCATAGCCAAGGAATTAATTAAGGCTAAGAGGTAACCCATGTCTCAACAAAACCTATTCTCATAGCTATGATCCCCTTTTAGGATTTCCTCCATATTCTTGTGTGATTGATGATTCGTTATGTTGATCTTGATAATCGGTGTTATGATTCCATGGGTGATCTTGATGATCTTGAGAGGTTCTTGATGATTATATGGTGTTCTTGATGTTCTTGATAATTATGTGGTGTTCTTGATGATTATATGTTGTTCTTGATGTTTATACCGAATCTTGATATTAGAAGATGAATTGTGTTCTTGTTGATTTAAAAGTAATTAGAACCCTAGGTTGTATTGTGGAACTCGTATGGTATTACTCTTGGTATATTGGGTGGGAATTCGCATGTTTGGGTGTTGATTATGTTTAGGAAAGCATGATAGGTTATGTGCCGTATGTTCTTGCTTTTGGATTCGTTAATTGCCTACGTATTGTTGTCAATTGCGTTTGAAAGTGTCTAAGCATGGTTTCGGGTTCCACAAAGGTTCCCGGGGTGCTTTCGTGGAAAAAGAGTCAGTGGGGGGTAGGGGACCCACCACTTACCCGCGGCCTATTTGGGCAACGCCGGCAGCGGGCAGCCGGCGGGCGGACAGCTGCTGCCCACCGGGCACTCGCTGCCCGGAGTCACGCCACCGACGGGTGAACCCTTACCCACCGGCTACCCGCTGGAAAATACCCTACCTCGGGATTCCGGCTTCCCCGTTTGATGTTCCCCAGACCCCCGTGGTGTCCCAACGGACTCCGTCTATCGTGCCTATGTCTAGTTTGATGTTTGGGTACCATTCGTAGGTTGAATAAGTCTTATATATATTGCATGCTAGTGAATCGGTATCCCGTTGGCCTAGGTATAAGAAGTATGAACCCCTTAGGATTATTCTTAGTATGTGGATGACCACGCATAGGTTTCGTTATACGGTTTCTTCCCCCTTCCCAATGTGCTAATGTGGGCTGCATGTACTTGCTATGTGTTATGTGTGCATGTTACCCCAATTTGGTTGCGATCAAATTGGTTATACGGGCAGTAGGATGGGTTGAGAACCATATTGACTGTTAACCAGGCCGGTTGCGATCGGTCAGGTATATAAATATTATATAGGGCTGCGGTCCACCGTTTGGTTGCGATCAAACGTTCTACATGAGCTGCGGTTCATTTTCCTTGCTGCGGTCAGATGACATACTCTTGGGCTGCGGTCCATTGTTTGGTTGCGATCAAACTATGATGAGCTGCGGTTCATCGGTCGGTTGCGATCGACCCCTCCGTGTTGCAATACGGGGCAGGGTGCTGCGGGGCCGTGTCAGAGCTATATGCGCTAACCCTCATGTATGGGCATGCGATTGGTCCTGTGGCGCCAACAAAGTGTGCTACGTGAGGAGATCAGGAGGATTGATGTTATGACTTTTATGAAAACGTGACCATAGGATACATGCTAGTAAACTGTATATGCTTGCTTATGATTATTGGCTGTGCCTATCTATCGTATGCTTGTGAATTGTCTACGCTTGGTTATGTCTGTTAGTTGTGGTTACCCCTATCTGTCGAGTCTATTCCCTGATTTGAAAGCTAGAGTCTCTTAGGATATATCTTCATGCTTCGAAATGGTTTTTCGTATATCTATGTATATATCTATATGTATTGTATTTCAACGCGTTGGAGTGGGTTACCAGCATCTCTCGCTGAACAGATATATTTGGCTTTCAGGCACAGAAGAATAGACACTGGAGCGCGCTAGAACCTTGGAGTGTAGAAGTAGATAGTTTCCCTTACGGCCTGCGTGCCATGTTATGCATTCTCTTTATCAAGGATATTAGTTAGTTAGCCTGTGCACCTGAGTTCTCCAGCTCAGGTGTGGCATAGCACCCCATACTCTTTGTATTGTGTTTTGGGATTTAATGAGATTCTACCTTTATTATATAAGTTTTAAAAGTCTTAAAAATCTGGGGTGTTACAGTTGGTATCAGAGTCTAAGTTTGACCCTAGGATAAGACTCTTAAGACCGGACTTTAGGACATTAGGCTTGAACTCTATGTATTAAGGAACATAGGACTCAGGAATCTTAGGACGCGCGGTGAGATTGTGAAACCTACACATAACCTCCCCTCACTTTATTCCTCCCTTATCTGAAGAAAAACTTTCCCCCGCTTAACACGTCAAAAGAAGGACACCAAGCCCCAATTTAATGTTCTTATAAACATTGACCCAGGAAGACGACAGCATGGCACCCAACAGAAGACAATCAAGGACTCCAGAACCCGCCGCACACGACCCCCTAACCCAAACACTACAACAACTAACGCAAGTCGCCCAAGCACTAAGCGACGTAGCTCTCCACAACAACAGGCCCCCACCACCTCCATCGAACGAGAACTCAGACGTCGCCCTACAAGTCTCAAACCATCGACCGCCCACGTTCTCAGGAGAAGAGGACCCCGTAATCCTGGAGGAATGGGTCCGGACCCTCGACAAAATTCTCGGGCTAGTAGAATGCCCAGAAGAACGTCGCGTGGAGATAGCCTCGTTCTACTTCGGACACGAGGCCGATCTTTGGTGGATCCACGAGGGTCCCACTTACCAACAAGAACCAGGGTTCAACTGGGAAAACCTCAAAACGCGACTACGAGAGCGATTCTATCCAACACACGTAAAAGCATCCATGTACGAAGAGTTTCTCCATTTGAAACAAGGGACAGCTACCGTCATGGAATACCACAAACGATTCCTTGAACTAGAACGCTTCGCACCAGAACTAGTCCCCACCGAGGTAACCAAAATAGAGAGGTTCGTATCGGGCCTCAACTTTGAAGCTCGAAAAGCACTAGTGGTAAGCAGACCTCGGACTCTCAACGAGGCTTACTCCAGTGCCGCTAATCTTTACCGAATTCAACTACTCCAACGCGGGGTTCAGGAACAAATACGAAAGAGGAACACCGGAGGAGGGGCACCACCGGTAAAAAGGGCAAGAAACGACACCAACACAAGACCGAGTAACCTGACCAACCAAAGGCCACCCCTGGGAAACAACGACACTAGCGCCAGAAGCTTTCCTTGCCCGAAATGCAACAAGAACCATAGAGGCAAGGATTGCATGGGCAATCCCTTACGATGCTTCAACTGCGGAGAGGAAGGACACAAGGCCTTCCAGTGCACCCAACCCCAAAGACCAAGCACCACCACCACGGGGGCACCGCTCATCAAGGAAACTACGGTGCTCCCGGAAAGATATACGTCATGAGCCGCACCCAGGCCGAACTCGGGAACGAGGGCAACCACGAGGAAGGAAACTGTAACACCCCAGATTTTCAAGACATTTAAAACTTATAAATAAAGGTATTATCTCATTAAATCCCAAAACATAATACAAGTGTACGGGGTGCTATGCCACACCTGAGCTAGAGAACCCAGGTGCACAGGCTAACTAACAAATATCCTCAATAATGTAAATGCATAATATGGCACGCATGCCGAAAAGGGAACTATCTACTTCTACGTTCCGAGTTCTAGCGCGCTCCAGTGACTTATTCTTCTGTGCCTGAAAGCCAAATATATCTGTTCAGCGAGAGATGCTGATAACCCACTCCAACGCGTTGAAATATAATACATATAGAGATATATATAGATATACGAAAACCATTATGAGCATGAAGATATATCCTACGAACTCTAGCTTTTAAAACCGGGAATGACTCAACAGTTAAGGCTAGACACTAGCAGTGGACATAGCAAGCATAAGCATTTCACAAAAGATAAAGCAGTTACGACAAGGCATAAACGGTAATCATAATCCCATCATAAACAATCCCCAATATGAAACCCATAGTCACATCCCAAGGCACTCATAGTCACAACTCGTCCATATCACACACATAACGCACATTGTTGGCGCCACGGGACCGATCGCATGCCCATACATGAGGGTCAGCGTATATAGCTCTGACACAGCCCCGCAGCACCAGGCCCCGTATCGCAACACGGGGAGGTCGATCGCAACCGACCGATGAACCGCAGCTCATCATAATGTTTGATCGCAACCAAACAGTGGACCGCAGCCCAAGAGAGTGTCATCTGACCGCAGCCAGGATAAAGGACGAACCGCAGCTCGTATAGAAACGTTTGATCGCAACCAAACGGTGGACCGCAGCCCAAGAGAATGTCATCTGACCGCAGCCAGGAATACCAATCTGACCGCAGCCAGCTTCTGAACCGCAGCTCAGGATAACCAATCCGATCGCAACCGAATTGGGGTAGCACACACACATAACACATAGCAAGCACATGCAACCCACGTTACACATCGGGAAGGGGGATAAAGCGTATAACAAACCTATGCGTGATCCATCACATACTAAGGATAGCCCTAAGGGGTTCATACTTCTTTCACGTAGGTCAACGGGATACCAATTCAACTAGCATGCGATATAACAGACTCATAAACCTACGAACGGTACCCGAAACATCAAACTAGACATATGCACGACAAACGGGGTCCGTTGGGACACCACGGGGATCGGGGAAACATCAAACGGGGAAATCGGGAGCCCGAGGTAGTGTAATTTCCAGCGGGTAGCCGGTGGGTGGGGGTCCACCCGCCGGCTGCCACTGTTCCGGGCAGCGGGTGCCCGGCGGGCAGCTGCTCGCCCGCCGGCTGCCCGCTGCCGGAGCTGCCCGAGAATGCCGCGGGTAGGTGGCGGGTCCCCTACCCCCACCTACCCCCCACAGACTCTTTTCATCACTTTTCGCCCCGGGAACCGTTGTGGAACCCGAAACCATGCTTAGACACTTTACAACGCAATTAACAACAACAAGTAGACAATTAACGGATCAAATACGGGAAACGAACGGCACATGGCCTATCATGCTTTTCTAAACGTAATCAACACCCAAACATGCGATTTCCCACCCGATAATCCAAGAATCAAAGCATACGGTACAACCTAGGGTTCTAATCACTTTTATATCAACAAGAATACGATTCGTCTTCTAATTGCAAGATTCGGTGGGAACAACACATAATCATCAAGGATACCAATTAATCATCAAGAACATCATAATCATCAAGAACAACACATAATCATCAAGAATCCCAATTAATCATCAAGAACATCACAATTATCAAGAAACTCCCAATATCAAGATTACCAAGATTCCCCATGGAATCATTAAATCAACATCAATAATAATCATAGTAATTCGCCATTCACAATCATACGGGGGGGGGGGGGGGGGGAACCCTAAGGGGAAATCATAGCTATGAAAATAGGTTTTGTTGAGACATGGGTTACCTCTTAGCCTTAATTAGTTCCTTGGCTATGAAAGGTCTTTCTTTAAGCTTTCTTGCTTTCTTCTAAGGGAATTCATGGAGCTCTCTTGGGGAGGTGGGGCGTTTAGGCGTGTCGGAAGTTCTAGGTGTCTCCTAAGTCCCTTATTTATATATTTAGGAGTCCTAATTAGGAATTAATACTATAGGCTTGCTAATTCTATTTCTTTCGGAACTAAGGATTGGGTTTAGGGGTTGGGTATATATATGAGGGCCCATGGACTACGGTGGGCCTTTTTCCCTAATTGATCATTATGATTTATTCCTTCTCTTGGGCTTATTGATTGATTAATTAAATGGTTTTAGGGGCCGTAACACGGGGTGTTACACTCTTCCCCCCTTTACAAGGGGCTTCGTCCCCAAAGCCCGATGTTATAGTCCACCCTTTCACCCCTAGACACCTCGTAGCTCGGCCTCCTGTTTAGGGTTGCGGCCTTACGTTTGTCTTGGCTTGGGGTAGGCTGAACTTTTGATGGTGTTGTGATAGGGAAGTTTTCGGTTGTACCTTGGTTTCCTGCGCTGGAACTGGGTGCACCGCGAGTGCCCAAGGCGGCCTCGATCGCTGCTACCCTTTGATCGAGTGCGTGTGTGGTGCGGACCAGGGATGAGAACCCTTCTTCCATGATTTGATTCTGTCGGTCGAGCTGTGCGAGTATGCGTTCGTTGATTGAACCCTCGTCTTGCCCCCTCGGGTTCCCTCCTGGCTGTGGGTGCTCTGACGGGTTAGGCCCGTCTTCTTCCTCTTGTCCTTCGTTTTCTTCCGTGCCTCTGCAATGTTGCATGGCCCGCTTGAGCTTTTTGTTGGAGAAGTCCAACCGATCAACCAATTCCCTACGTTCCTCATCGGGTTTGTGGCAGATTTCTTCGAGGGTGAGATAGTGTCCTCCTTCGATGAAGTAGATGTCGTTGCGGCGGAGGTTTTGGGCATTGAAAACCATGCCATTGGCGGTTTTGACCTCGGTGTGGCTTAGGTCTACCCCCTTTTTCTCCATGATCCAACTTAGGATCATCCCGTAAGGTAGGCTAAGCCGGTTGTTTGTTTTGCAGAACTCTATGTGCTTTAGCATGAGTGCCGGCAGGTTGAACTTGATTTTATGTTTTAGGAGATACGCAAAGGTGCACTCCAAGCTTCCCACATCCTTGCTCTTGTTATTGGTGGGCAAGAGGCTATCGGTTATAATCATAACCAATATCTTTTGCTCCGCCGATAGCCATTTCCGGTTTGGTCGGGTGGCCGAGGTGAACCCATCCTCTTTCCCGAGTAAGTACCCGAGATAGTCCTTGTATCCCGTAGTTTGGGTGCCAATCCACCCCTTCCGGTCATAGTCGGACACACCCGTGGTGGTCAATTTCAAGAGCTTGGCCAAACGGCCTTCGGAAAGCACAATTTCCTTGCCGCGGACTTTGGTGGTGATTTCTACCTTGTCACCCCGTTTGGTGGCTACAAGGTGTTGATAGAACTCCTTCACCAATTCGGGGTACGTATCCCCTTTGATGGTGAGATACGTATCTAAAAGTCCTTGGTGTTTAAGCATATCAACCAATTCCGGAGAGAATTGGTCGGGTTCAAGTGCTTTACCTCCGATCACGGTGTAATCGGCGTTGTTCCACTCCGGGGTGCGGATTTCGAGGGGTTTCTTTGGCATCGCGATAGGTGGTACTTTTCCGGTGGATTTTCCGGCGAGGTTTCCGGCGAGATTTCCGGCGAGTCTCCGGCGAGGTGGGCAGCGCTCCGGCGTGTTTTCCGGCAGCGCGTTCTTCTTCGTGGGCAAGGAAGGCGGCGGCGAGCTGGGCTCCGGTGATGGCTCGGCGAGGGGAGGTGGCGGCTTTGGAGTGGAGTTGGGCAGTGCGTGGCAGCGGGTGGCGTCCAGGCGAGTGGCGGGCGGTGCCGGCGTCGCGGGTCCTCTCCGGCGGTGATGGCGGCGTGCGGCGGGGTGCAGCCTGGGCGGTCGGTGGTGGCTCGGCTGCTGGCGGCGGTGGTTTCGTGGGGCCGGTGATGGGGCGACGGGGTGGTGAGATGGGTAGGAAGGGTGAGGAAGAGGGAGTGTGGGAGAAGAAGAGGAAGAAGAAGGGTTTTTTTTTTATTTGGGGATTTTGTGGGTTTTAGGGATTTAGAGGGGTTTAACAAGGGAGTGTCCCCTTGAGGTTTCAAGAAACACTCATGGCTTGGTGGTTGGGACTTGGACTTATAAATAGGAGGTTTAAGGTTTAATCCTTAGTGGTGACATTAGGCATTTCTTGATGAGGTTATTTTTGTCCTTTTCCTTGTTTCGTCTTTTAGTGAGGAAGGGTTGGGTGGATGGCATAACTTGTGTTTTACTCTCGTAGTGGAATCGGAATTTGAATGAAAAGGAATCTTTATTCATAATACTTTCTAAGTAGCTAAGCTAAGTAGACATAATGCTCCCGAAGTAATTAAACTAAATAAGTGGTCTATACGATATAGGGGGTGGTTACAAGGGGGTGATGGCTTATCCTAGACAGAATTCGCTTTCGGGGTTTTCTTCGGCGGGGTCCGTATGGTCCTCGTCTTCAGGGATTGGGTTTTCCCCTCCTAGGCCTTCTTCGTTTCCGAGGTCGGCTTGCGTTTGGCTCATGACGAATACTTTTCCGGGAGCGCCGTAGCCCCCTTGGTGACCGGTACCCCCGTGTTGGCCCGTGGTGGTGGGACGCGGTCTTTGGGGCCGAGTGCATTGGAAGGCCTTGTGTCCTTCCTCTCCGCAGTTGAAGCATCGCCAGGGGTTGCCTGCACAGTCCTTGCCTCTGTGACTTTTGTTGCATCTCGGGCAAGGAAAGTTACTTGGGTTCGCTTCGTTGCTTCCCGGGGGCGGTCTTGGGTTAGTCGGGTTGTTTTATCTCGTGCCGATGTCGTTCCTTGTTCTTTTCACCGGTGGTGCCCCACTTCCGGTGTTCCTTCTTCGCATTTGTTCCTGAGCTCCGCGTTGAAGTAGTTGGATCCGATAGAGGTTCGCGGCACTGACGTAAGCCTCGTTGAGGGTCCGGGGCCCACTTACTACTAGCGCCTTCCGGGCTTCGAAGTTGAGGCCCGATACGAATCTTTCTACCTTGGTCACCTCGGTGGGGACAAGTTCGGGTGCGAAGCGCGCCAGTTCGAGGAATCGTTTATGGTACTCCACGACGGTGGCCGTCCCTTGCTTTAGATGAAGGAACTCTTCATACATGGATGCTTTTATGTGGGTTGGATAGAACCGTTCACGTAATCGTGCCTTGAGGCTTTCCCAGTTGAACCCCGGTTCTTGTCGGTGGGTGGGTCCTTCGTGGATCCACCAGAGGTCGGCCTCGTGTCCGAAGTAGAACGAGGCTATTTCTACACGACGCTCCTCTGGGCATTCTACTACCCCTAGAATCTTGTCAAGAGTCCGAATCCATTCCTCCAGGACTGCGGGGTCCTCCTCTCCGAAGAACGTGGGTGATCGGTGATTCGAGACTTGTCGAGCGACGTCAGAGTTTGTATTCACCGGAGGCGGTGGGGGCCTGGCGTTGCGAAGGGCCGCGTCGCTTAACGCCTGCGCGACTTGTGTTAGTTGCTGTAGGGTTTGGGTCAAGGGGTCGTTGGTGGCGGGTTCCGGAGTCCTTGATTGCCTTCTGTTCGGTGCCATGCTATCGTCTTTCTGGTCAATGTTTATAAGAATGTTAAGTTAGAGTTCGACGCACTTCTGGTGAAGTGATAAGTGGGGAAGGGTTTTAGAATGGGGAAAGGCAACGTGTAGGGAAGTCATGTGTAGGGTTCACAATCTCACCGCGCGTCCTAAGATTCCTGAGTCCTATGATTCCTAGGTACTTAGAGCTCAAGCCTAACGTCCTAAAGTCCGGTCTTAAGAGTCTTTTCCTAGGGTCAAACTTAGGCTCTGATACCAACTGTAACACCCCAGATTTTCAAGACATTTAAAACTTATAAATAAAGGTATTATCTCATTAAATCCCAAAACATAATACAAGTGTACGGGGTGCTATGCCACACCTGAGCTAGAGAACCCAGGTGCACAGGCTAACTAACTAATATCCTCAATAATGTAAATGCATAATATGGCACGCAGGCCGAAAAGGGAACTATCTACTTCTACGTTCCGAGTTCTAGCGCGCTCCAGTGACTTATTCTTCTGTGCCTGAAAGCCAAATATATCTGTTCAGCGAGAGATGCTGGTAACCCACTCCAACGCGTTGAAATACAATACATATAGAGATATATATAGATATACGAAAACCATTATGAGCATGAAGATATATCCTACGAACTCTAGCTTTTAAAACCGGGAATGACTCAACAGTTAAGGCTAGACACCAGCAGTGGACATAGCAATCATAAGCATTTCACAAAAGATAAAGCAGTTACGACAAGGCATAAACGGTAATCATAATCCCATCATAAACAATCCCCAATATGAAACCCATAGTCACATCCCAAGGCACTCATAGTCACAACTCGTCCATATCACACACATAACGCACATTGTTGGCGCCACGGGACCGATCGCATGCCCATACATGAGGGTCAGCGTATATAGCTCTGACACAGCCCCGCAGCACCATGCCCCGTATCGCAACACGGGGAGGTCGATCGCAACCGACCGATGAACCGCAGCTCATCATAATGTTTGATCGCAACCAAACAGTGGACCGCAGCCCAAGAGAGTGTCATCTGACCGCAGCCAGGATAAAGGACGAACCGCAGCTCGTATAGAAACGTTTGATCGCAACCAAACGGTGGACCGCAGCCCAAGAGAATGTCATCTGACCGCAGCCAGGAATACCAATCTGACCGCAGCCAGTTTCTGAACCGCAGCTCAGGATAACCAATCCGATCGCAACCGAATTGGGGTAGCACACACACATAACACATAGCAAGCACATGCAACCCACGTTACACATCGGGAAGGGGGATAAAGCGTATAACAAACCTATGCGTGATCCATCACATACTAAGGATAGTCCTAAGGGGTTCATACTTCTTTCACGTAGGTCAACGGGATACCAATTCAACTAGCATGCGATATAACAGACTCATAAACCTACGAACGGTACCCGAAACATCAAACTAGACATAGGCACGACAAACGGGGTCCGTTGGGACACCACGGGGATCGGGGAAACATCAAACGGGGAAATCGGGAGCCCGAGGTAGTGTAATTTCCAGCGGGTAGCCGGTGGGTGGGGGTCCACCCGCCGGCTGCCACTGTTCCGGGCAGCGGGTGCCCGGCGGGCAGCTGCCCGCCCGCCGGCTGCCCGCTGCCGGAGCTGCCCGAGAATGCCGCGGGTAGGTGGCGGGTCCCCTACCCCCACCTACCCCCCACTGACTCTTTTCATCACTTTTCGCCCCGGGAACCGTTGTGGAACCCGAAACCATGCTTAGACACTTTACAACGCAATTAACAACAACAAGTAGACAATTAACGGATCAAATACGGGAAACGAACGGCACATGGCCTATCATGCTTTTCTAAACGTAATCAACACCCAAACATGCGATTTCCCACCCGATAATCCAAGAATCAAAGCATACGGTACAACCTAGGGTTCTAATCACTTTTATATCAACAAGAATACGATTCGTCTTCTAATTGCAAGATTCGGTGGGAACAACACATAATCATCAAGGATACCAATTAATCATCAAGAACATCATAATCATCAAGAACAACACATAATCATCAAGAATCCCAATTAATCATCAAGAACATCACAATTATCAAGAAACTCCCAATATCAAGATTACCAAGATTCCCCATGGAATCATTAAATCAACATCAATAATAATCATAGTAATTCGCCATTCACAATCATACGGGGGGGGGGGGGGGGGGGGCGAAACCCTAAGGGGAAATCATAGCTATGAAAATAGGTTTTGTTGAGATATGGGTTACCTCTTAGCCTTAATTAGTTCCTTGGCTATGAAGGGTCTTTCTTTAAGCTTTCTTGCTTTCTTCTAAGGGAATTCTTGGAGCTCTCTTGGGGAGGTGGGGCGTTTAGGCGTGTCGGAAGTTCTAGGTGTCTCCTAAGTCCCTTATTTATATATTTAGGAGTCCTAATTAGGAATTAATACTATAGGCTTGCTAATTCTATTTCTTTCGGAACTAAGGATTGGGTTTAGGGGTTGGGTATATATATGAGGGCCCATGGACTACGGTGGGCCTTTTTCCCTAATTGATCATTATGATTTATTCCTTCTCTTGGGCTTATTGATTGATTAATTAAATGGTTTTAGGGGCCGTAACACGGGGTGTTACAGAAACCTAACCACAGAAGACGAGGATCATACAAACCCAGCGGAAGAAAATCAACTTAGGACGAGTTCTGTCTAGGGTAGTTCAGCAATTTCCTTGTAATCATCTCCGTAGTAGAATTACTTACTTAGCTTAATTACTGCGGAAATATTATAAATAAAAGATTAGTTCGAAATTCGGTCCTACTTACGGGGGTAGAACTAAAACTATACAAACTAGCCAAGCCCTCACCACTAGAAGACAAAAGAAGGAAAAAAGACAAGGGCTCCATCATTAAAGAGCCTAGTGTTACCTATAGGAATTGAACCCTTAACCTCCCACTTACAAGGCCAAGGTCTTGACCACTAGGCTAAGGGTGTTTCTTGAAACCTCAAGGGAACACTCCCTTCTTAAACCCCCACAAATCCCTAAAACCCACAAAATCCCCAAATCAAAAACCCTTCTCCTTCCTTTTCTTCTTCCACACTCCCTCTTCCTCACCCTACCTACCCATCTCACCACCCCGCCACCCCAAAGCACCAGACCAGTAGCCCGACCAGCCGCCGTCAACCGCCGGAGCAACCGACGATCGCCCAGGCGCCGCCCCACCACACGCCGCCGTCACCCGGAAGTAGCCCGCAACATCACCGCCTCCCGTCAACCGCCTGAAGCACCCCCGCTGCCACGACTCACCGCCACTGCCAGCCTGAACCAAAGACCACCGCCCCCTCGCCAAGCCGTCGTCAAAGCAGAATCCGCCACCGCCCCGTCGCCGGGAACCTTCACCACAACGCCGCCGGAAGCTCGCCGGAGTCTCGCCGGAATCGTCGCCGGAAGTTCGTCGGAAAATCTTGTCATCAAGAAAGACCTCACAATGCCAAAGAAACCCCTCCGAACCCGTACCCCGGAATGGAGCAACGCCGGCTACACCGTAATCGGAGGTAAAGCCCTTGAACCCGACCAATTTTCTCCGGAATTGGTCGATATGCTTGATCACCAAGGGCTTTTGGATACGTACCTCACTATTAAGGGGGACACGTACCCCGAATTGAAGAAAGAATTCTATCAGCATCTAGTAGCCACCAAACGGGGTGATAAACTAGAAATCACCACCAAGGTCCGTGGCAAGGAAATCATACTCTCCGAAGGCCGCCTGGCCATGCTCTTAAAATTGACCACCACGGGTGTGTCAAACTACGACCGAAAGGGGTGGATTGACACCCAAAATACGGGGTACAAAGACTATCTCGGGTACCTACTCCGGAAAGAAGAAGGATTCACCTCGGCCACACGACCGAATATAAAGTTGCTATCGGCGGAACAAAAGATATTGATTATGATTGTAACCGATAGCCTCTTACCCACGAACAATAAGAGCAAAGACGTGGGGAGTTTAGAGAGCACCTTTGCCTATCTCTTGAAACACAAAATCAAGTTCAACCTGCCGGCCCTCATGCTAAAACACATGGAGTTTTGCAAAACAAGCAACCGACTTAGCCTACCCTACGGGATGATCCTAAGTTGGATCATGGAAAAGAAGGGGGTGGACCTAAGCCACACCGAGGTTAAAACCTCGAATAGCATGATCTTTAACGCCCAGAACCTCCGCCACAATGATATCTACTACACTGAAGGGGGACATTACCTCACCCTCGAAGAAATTTGCCTCAAACCCGAGGAAGAGCGAAGAGAATTGGTCGACCGATTGGACATCTCCAACAAAAGGCTCAAACGAGCAATGCAAGATTGTGGGGGTCTGGAGGGAAATGAGGACCAGGAGGAGGATGACGAGCCTAACCCATCGTTGCACCCACGATCGGGAGGGAACCCAAGGGAGCAAAACGAGGGCTCGATCAATGAGCGCATACTCGCACAACTCAACCGGCAAAACCAAATCATGGAGGAAGGGTTCTCATCCTTGATCCGTACGACCCGCGCTTTATATCAGAGGGTGGCAGCAATCGAGGCCACCTTGGGCACTCGCAGGGCATCCAGCTCCGGAGCAGGAAACCAAGGTAGACCCAAAACTTCCCTATCACCGCGACACCAGAAGTCCAGTTTACCCCAGCAAAGACAAAACGTGGGGCCACATTCCTAACCAGGAGGCCAAAGCACGGGATGTCCAGGGGTGAAAGAATGGATTCACACACCGGGCTTCGGGGACGAAGCCCCTTGTAAGGGGGGGAGAGTGTAACACCCCGTGTTACGGCCTTCAATCCCAGATTAATTATTTAATTAATCCCATTAATAATAATTAAATATGATTCAATTCGGTTAGGTTTCCCTTTAATTAATTAATATGGTCCACTATGGACCATAGGCCCTCATCCCTAAACCCAACCCCTAGTCCAAAAAGGAATAGAGTTAGCAAGCCTATAGTAATTGGATCCTAAGTAAGACTCTTAGATATATAAATAGGGAACTTAGGAGGCACCTAGAACCCCCACCACAATAATCTCTCACCACACCAAGAATCCCAAGAATTCCCCTAGGAGAAATCAAGAAAGAAGAAAGCTTAAAGAAAGACCCTTCATAGCCAAGGAATTAATTAAGGCTAAGAGGTAACTCATGTCTCAACAAAACCTATTTTCATAGCTATGATTCCCCTTTTAGGATTTCGCCCATATTCTTGTGTGATTGATGATTCGTTATGTTGATCTTGATAATCGGTGTTATGATTCCATGGGTGATCTTGATGATCTTGAGTGGTTCTTGATGATTATATGTTGCTCTTGATGTTCTTGATAATTATGTGGTGTTCTTGATGATTCTTGATGATTATATGTTGTTCTTGATGTTTATACCGAATCTTGATATTAGAAGATGAATTGTGTTCTTGTTGATTTAAAAGTAATTAGAACCCTAGGTTGTATTGTGGAACTCGTATGGTATTACTCTTGGTATATTGGGTGGGAATTCGCATGTTTGGGTGTTGATTATGTTTAGGAAAGCATGGTAGGTTATGTGCCGTATGTTCTTGCTTTTGGATCCGTTAATTGCCTACGTATTGTTGTCAATTGCGTTTGAAAGTGTCTAAGCATGGTTTCGGGTTCCACAAAGGTTCCCGGGGCGCTTTTGTGGAAAAAGAGTCAGTGGGAGTAGGGGACCCGCCACCTACCCGCGGCCTATTTGGGCAACGCCGGCAGCGGGCAGCTGCCCGCCGGGCACCCGCTGCCCGGAGTCACGCCACCGGCGGGTGAACCCTTAACCACCGGCTACCCGCTGGAAAATACCCTACCTCGGGTTTCCGGCTTCCCCGTTTGATGTTCCCCCGACCCCCGTGGTGTCCCAACGGACTCCGTCCATCGTGCCTATGTCTAGTTTGATGTTTGGGTACCATTCGTAGGTTGAATAAGTATTATATATATTGCATGCTAGTGAATCGGTATCCCGTTGGCTTAGGTATAAGAAGTATGAACCCCTTAGGATTATTCTTAGTATGTGGATGACCACGCATAGGTTTCGTTATACGGTTTCTTCCCCCTTCCCAATGTGCTAATGTGGGCTGCATGTACTTGCTATGTGTTATGTGTGCATGTTACCCCAATTTGGTTGCGATCAAATTGGTTATACGGACAGTTGGATGGGTTGAGAACCATACTGACTGTTAACCAGGCCAGTTGCGATCGGTCAGGTATATAAATATTATATAGGGCTGCGGTCCACCGTTTGGTTGCGATCAAACGTTCTACATGAGCTGCAGTTCATTTTCCTGGCTGCGGTCAGATGACATACTCTTGGGCTGCGGTCTACTGTTTGGTTGCGATCAAACTATGATGAGCTGCGGTTCATCGGTTGGTTGCGATCGACCCCTCCGTGTTGCGATACGGGGCAGGGTGCTGCGGGGCCGTGTCAGAGCTATATGCGCTGACCCTCATGTATGGGCATGCGATTGGTCCTGTGGCGCCAACAAAGTGTGCTACATGAGGAGATAAGGAGGATTGATGTTATGACTGTTATGAAAACGTGACCATAGGATACATGCTAGTAAACTGTATATGCTTGCTTATGATTATTGGCTGTGCTTATCTATCGTATGCTTGTGAATTGTCTACGCTTGGTTTTGTCTGTTAGTTGTGGTTACCCCTATCTGTCGAGTTTATTCCCTGATTTGAAAGCTAGAGTCTCTTAGGATATATCTTCATGCTTCGAAATGGTTTTTCGTATATCTATATGTATTGTATTTCAACGCGTTGGAGTGAGTTACCAGCATCTCTCGCTGAACAGATATATTTGGTTTTCAGGCACAGAAGAATAGACACTGGAGCGCGCTAGAACCTTGGAGTGTAGAAGTAGATAGTTTCCCTTACGGCCTGCGTGCCATGTTATGCATTCTCTTTATCAAGGATATTAGTTAGTTAGCCTGTGCACCTGAGTTCTCCAGCTCAGGTGTGGCATAGCACCCCGTACTCTTTGTATTGTGTTTTGGGATTTAATGAGATTCTACCTTTATTATATAAGTTTTAAAAGTCTTAAAAATCTGGGGTGTTACAATCAGTATCCTCCCGCACCTGACATCTATCAGCCGTACATGCAGATGCCGGTACCGAACGCCCCGAATGTACCCGAACAGGGCCAATCGATAGCATCAGTGTCAGCGGCGGCCGCTGAGCTTCGCCGCACCCAATCCGAGCGACGACCCGCCGGCTCTAGGCTCGGACCGGGAGGAGCACCAGAACAGAGGGCTGAAGAAGTCCATGTAAGAACCAGTGCTTTTGTGCGCCTCCAACCGTCCGTACATCAGCGGGTTGGAGTCCGACAGGAGGTGGAGGAGTCCGTGAATGCTCCGTTATCTGGTCATAAGGAGGATTCCGGAGAGCCTAGCAGTTGCCGGTCCAGGAGGCAGGCCCGACGGGCCGCAGATCGCGAGGACCCGCAGAACGAAGCGAAAGGATTGTTGCAGCAAGTCCGAGCAGAGTTCAGCAGGTGGAAGCGAGAGCACGGCCACCGATCGTCTGAACCGGAGGCATCGTTGCTACGCAACCCGTTCACGGTCGACATCATGAGCCTGCCGTACCCCCATGACCTTCGACGTATCCCGTGATCTAGTGCTTTGATCACAAAGCCCGCACTAATCACATCCAGTGTTCTCCAACACTGTTGATTCACTTGTTTGTAGAAAAACAAGTTTCACTGACTTTCCAACTTTGAGACTTCTTGAATGGATCTTTAATATGCAGCAAAGTCTCTCAATGATGAAGAATTAAACACTCTTGAATATTTTCTCTTTGAGCTCTCTGAGTGTTTTTCTCACTTGAATATTTTATCACTTTTGAGTATGGCACTTGTTCGTATGTACTGCCTTTTTGCTTGTGTTGGAAGTGTTGTGGAAAGTGAGTTGATCTGCTTCATTCTTAATCCTTTTATAGCTGGTCTTGAGAAGTTGTCCATTGGAAAAATACAATCTCAAATTTGAATTGTAGATCTCAAATTTGAATTCCAAATCTCAAATTTGAATTCTTGTAGCCTTTTGGAGAAGATCTATAGCTTTCTCAGAAGATCATATTAAAAATAATATCTCTGATGTTTTGGCCGTTGCTTAGCTCTTGGTCCATGTGAAAAGACTTAAAATATTTCTGATGCAGATCTTATCTTCACGTGAAGGGCTTCAAAATAATCCTTGATTGAAACTTCATCTCCAACTTCAACTCTTACTATATATAGCTTTGGAACTTCATCTCCAACTTCAACTTCAGCTCTTACTATATATAGCTTTGGAACTTCATCTCCAACTTCACCTCTTACTATATATAGCTTGATGAGACTTCATCTCTAACTTCACCTCCTCAGCTCTCTATTATTATTTAATACCTTATTTAATACCCCTCACCTCTTACTATATATAGCTTGATGAGACTTCATCTCTAACTTCACCTCCTCAGCTCTCTAACTCTCTATTATTATTTAATACCTTATTTAATACCTCTCACCTCTTACTATATATAGCTTGATGAGACTTCATCTCTAACTTCACCTCCTCAGCTCTCTATTATTATCACCTCTTACTATATATAGCTTGATGAGACTTCATCTCTAACTTCACCTCCTCAGCTCTCTATTATTATTTAATACCTCCTCAGCTCTCTTTATTATTATTATTTAATACCTCCTCAGCTCTCTTTATTTAATATTGATTCCAACCGCTGCTCTTATCTCTAACTTCACCTCCTCAGCTCTCTATTATTATTTAATACCTCCTCAGCTCTCTTTATTTAATATTGATTCCAACCGCTGCTCTTTCGAAACCTCCTCAGCTCTCTTTATTTAATATTGATTCCAACCTCTGCTCTAACTTCATCTTTTCTTTATTTTCGAAACCTCTATTGAAACTTCATCTCGAATTACTTGAAACCTCTATTGAAACTTCATCTCGAATTACTTTCGAAACCTCTATTGAAACTTCATCTCGAATTACTTTCGAAACCTCTATTGAAACTTCATCTCGAATTACTTTCGAAACCTCTATTGAAACTTCATCTCGAATTACTTGAATTAATTTCGAAACCTCTTTTCAAACCTCAGCTCCTACTTCATCTCTTGGAACTGATTTAAGGCTTCTTTATAAAATTATAAGGAGTGAGTTTCAAACTTGAGACCTTACAGTTTATACATCAAGCTTTCATCCATCTCGGCTGTACAAATTATTAGTCATTGTAGCATTCCCCTTGATGTACTTCTTTCTTTCCATAGATGCTTGATCTTCAAGATAACTTCATGAATTTTGGTTTGCTTCTCGTTCCTTCGTATGAGATTCATCAGTATGACTTCTTCTTTGAGTTGGACGTGTGGACTTATTTAGTATACATATCATACGCATACATCTTCTTCTTCGTATTTTTCCCTTTCTTCATATTTGTTAATTTTCCTTTCATGGTCTATGACACGCCTAGACTTAACAAATAAAATTGGGGATTTCTAAAATACAATTTGGCATATCAAAATCTATTACAATATATTCCTAACAGTATCTCCACCTAAGAACTATGGTAACTAGTGTAAAGTTCCCATTTTAGTGACTGACACAAGAACCCTTTTCGCAGAAGTAACATTTTGCTAAACGAACTACGCCCGGAACACCCGATTGTCCGAACGACCACAATGTCGCTTAAACTTATGGCATTGTTGCCCAAACGACCACAATGTCGCTTAAACTTTCGGCCTTGTTGCCCAAACAACCACAATGTCGCTTAAACTTCCGGCCTTGTTGCCCGAACGACCACAATGTCGCTTAAACTTATGGCCTCGTTGCCCGAACGACCACAATGTCGCTTAAACTTATGGCTTTATTGCCTACACGTGTTTCTTTCCACTAAGTCCGACCGGCAATTGACCGACCGTCATAGCCGCTCGGACTCGGGGGGCTATACTCGCGTTTAGCTCGCGTTTCGTTCCCCTATCCGATAGTCCGACCGGCAATTGACCGAGCGTCATAGCCGCTCGGACTCGGGGGGCTATACTCGCGTTTATCTCGCGTTTCATTCCCCTATCCGATAGTCCGATCGGCAATTGACCAAGCGTCATAACCGCTCGGACTCGGGGGGCTATACTCGCGTTAATCTCGAGTTTCGTTCCCCTTTCCGATAGTCCGACCGGCAATTGACCGAGCGTCATAGCCGCTCGGACTCGGGGGGCTCGCGTTTATCTCGCGTTTCGTTCCCCTATCCGATAGTCCGACCGACAATTGACCGAGCGTCATAACCGCTCGGACTCGGGGGGCTATACTCGCGTTTATCTCGCGTTTCGTTCCCCTTTCCGATAGTCCGACCGACAATTGACCGAGCATCATAGCCGCTCGGACTCGGGGGGGCTATACTCGCGTTTATCTCGCGTTTCGTTCCCCTTTCCGATAGTCCGACCGGCAATTGACCGAGCGTCATAGCCGCTCGGACTCGAGGGGCTATACTCGCGTTTATCTCGAGTCTCGTTCCCCTTTTCGATAGCCCGACCGGCAATTGACCGAGCGTCATAGCCGCTCGGACTCAGGGGGCTATACCTATGGAAGTTATCGTTCACTAAGCTTGAACACAACAAACAAAAATTGAAATCGACAGATACAAAAATCGAAGCACGTAACCCGAAGTTCTAAGCAAAAACGAAACATAGAAACCGAGCGTTATAACTTAATGCTTGAAAGAAAAAGCATAAAATGAATAGTTGAATGCCCGGTACAACTGGGACCGGGCTCCCAAACAAAAACCTCCAGACAAAGATTACAAAATGCCAACCGAGGGCGGTCTAGCTAGCGTGATCCTTCCCGGCCGCGGACGGCTCATCCGCATCCGCCTCCGCATACGGCATCGGTCGGGGATCGACGACGCTTTCGAGCATGTTGGACAGGATTGTGTTGAGATCGTCGCCCTCAAACACTTCAGTCAGCGCCGACCTCACTTCCCGGTGTGTGTCCTTCTGACCGGAAGCGTATGCCCAGTTGCCGAACACCCACATCATGTCCTCGGCCACCTTGTGTTTTACGAACGCCTTGAAAAATGGCTCGGCAGTCGCGGAGTCTCGGTAGAGAAAGGCGGCCAGACCTTCGGGATCCTGCAGTTGTGAACGGAGGTCCTCGGCTTCTTTCCGGACCTCAGCGGTCTCCCCATTGGCCTTCTTGGCAATGGCCTCAGCAATCTCCCTACCATCCTTAGCCGCCTTGAGTTTCTTCCGCAGATCCTTCACCTCTTTCTTGAGGGAATCGGTCTCCGTCCCACTCTTCGACCGATAGTAAAGCGAGGTCAGCACCCGGGTGAGCTGTAACTGCAGAAGTTAGTCCAGTTTCGATAAAACAATAGCCGAATAACGAAAAAGGGCCTACCTGCACCAAATTATGAGCCCCTCACTCGGAGACCTGCTCCGGGGTCCACCCGGCCATGTCGTCTTCCGCCGGGAAAATGACACTCATCTTAGCCAGGGGATTGCCCGGCAAGTCGCCACCCGTCAATGAGTTCATCAGAGGAATCAGGTTAGGAGGACTCTGGCGACGCGCCCGCTTGACGACGCCGTCGGACTCCCCCACCTTCTCCTTGCCACGCTTGCTCGTGGCCTTGACGATCTGCAAGTCCAACCCGGTGCTTAAGGTCGGAGCCGCCTCGTCTACCCGGGCGGTCACGTCGAGGGGAACTGCGGTCGGAACCGAGGTCGTGGGCGTTACGGCTGGAGGAGCATCAGGTGCCGTCACCTTCTTCCCGCCAAGAGACGCCTTGGGACGGGGAACCTTGACCGCGGAAGGCGCCGTCTGAAAACCTCGACCGGGCTTCATACCTGCAAGAAAATAATACGCGTACAAGTTAAACAATTAGGAAAAAAGAAGAAGTCCCCTCGTCCGTGCGGATAATGTGCGAGCAGACCTTCCTGCTCGGAAACGGGAGCCGCCGGTTGCACGGCCACAGTCACCTCGGCGCGCAAAGGAACATATTTTTCCGGCAGACCGTACCTCGACGGCTCGAGACAAGCGTCTTCGTACTCGGTGGCCGACCGGAAGATAAGGAACTCGTAAAACTCTGAAGAAATCTTAGCCGCTGCGGCTTTCAGGGCCCGTGTTGGCTCGGGACGCTTACACGCGGTAAAATGGAGGGACCAAACCCTTTTTACCGGAAGCTCCCAGGGATACTCGATAGAAACAATCCGGTTCTTCCAACCCCGATTGTTCTCCGGCAAGTCCAGGATGTTACAATGATGACTCCGAGTCTGGGCAGCCAAGAACCCTCCTCCATACCGAGCCGCAAGCGAGTGGACCGAATACACAAAATTAAACAGGTCCATCGAGCAATCAAGACCGTGCAGGGCGCAAATTTGTGGGAAGCACGCTATGATCCGGTGCGCATTGGGACAAATTTGACCCGGGAGAACGCCGTAGTACTTTAAGAAGGCAAGGAGGAATGGGCTGAAGGGATAGGTCAGGAGAGTCTTCAGGGAATCGAGGTGCATCCCGAGCCAAAGCCCCTGCGTACGCTCTATGACTGTCCCCCGGGACCGCCGGGTGTTGAATAAAACCCGCCCGGGGCTATATGTGCACCATTTTAATAATTGAGGGGCAACATTTACACCACTCATAATTTAGGGGTGACATTGATAATTGACATATTATAAATGGACATTTTTTTACAATTTTCCATATTTTTTTTTAATGTAAAATTTGGTGTAATAGGTTGGAGATGGCATAATACTTACAAATCAATCATCAATGGAAGAGGTCGTCCACCATGTCCATAATACGTACTATGACTACTCCAATTTTCGCTCTAACCTATTAGCTGTAAAGTGTACGTCCACAAGACATAGACAATGACCCCTATGGAAATAATGGGAATGGGACACTACTACAACATGCATAAACAAATACATTGAATTCATTAAATTAAAATAAATTACATTTTCCTTTTTACTTTATATTATATGAGTTACTCCCAAAATTCTACTCCCTCATTTATATTCTCTAAGGTGGTAAATCAAGATTGGTTATTTTTATCATGTGGGTTCACAAAAAAATATTTACATCAAAAGCATGTTAAAGGGAATACAAGTTGAAAATTTAAAATGGGAGTACACCAAGTATTTTTCATATTATATTGCACTTTATCATGTACGTAATCTACTCATGTAAGCATAGGAATTATATATGTTAGCAACAGATAGACACAATCAAAGCAAACCTTATCATCTCATCTCTCTCTAAAAGTCATTCAGTCTCCACTGCTACAGATCGAGTACGGAGTGAATCATGGCCGACGCTATCATCTCCATTATTGTGGATCAGCTGTTCATCATCATCAAGGACCAAGCCCAGGAGCTAAGAGCAGCGTTGGGTGTGGAAAAGGAGATCAAAAACCTCTCATCAAAGCTCAAGAAAATCAGGGTGGTGTTGGATGATGCAGAGAAGAGAAGCTTCAAGGAAAACGACGTCAAGCTGTGGGTGGAAGAGATGAAAGACTTCTGCTACGATGTGGAAGATGTTCTTGACGAGTGGAGCACCAGAAATCGCAGACAACAGATGGAGAGGTCGTCCCAGGTTGCAGCAGCTCGGGCTGCAGGAAGCTGTAGCTCTTTCCTGCCTTCTTGTTTCCATTTCAAAAGGATTGTTATGCATCAAGACATTGCCAAGAAAATAAAAAATCTTGATTCCAGACTTGATCAGATTATGAAAGACAAAGATGTGTACAATTTTGTTGCTGTAACACACACTACACACATTTCTGGTCAAGAATCCAAGCGAGTGCCCAGTACTTCGAATGTGGATGCATCAGAGATTCAAGGTCGGAAATCCGATGCCAGTGCTTTAATAAGCAAGTTGCTTCAAGGTCCCCCTGGCCCTCTCGTCATTTCCATAGTCGGCGCGGGAGGGATAGGGAAAACTACCCTTGCTCAACTAGTCTATAACGATCAACAGATAAAGGCTCATTTTCCTGAAAGGGTGTGGGTTTGTGTTTCACAACCTTTTGACGAGATCAAGATTGCAAAAGCCATTGTTGAGTCAACCACTAAAAGCTCCCCAAATCTGTGTGAACTGGAAATGTTACTGAACAAAATCCAAAACACTTTATCTGAGAAAAGGTTAGATTACGTTCTATTAGAATAATGCTATGTTATATTTTGCTGCTGCACACAGTATTTTTCGGTTATGATCAGTTCTCTTTGTTTTTTTTTTTTTTTTGGGCAAGATTTTAGTTGAATTTATTTGTTTGAATTACTCTTTTCTTGTGTTTCTGTTTGTTGACTCCCGGGTATTGGAGATATTTTAGGAGTACGTAGATTGTCAGAATTTTGTTACTCTTTCATGTATAAATTGATCAATACAATGGTAGGGTGGAATGAATGTTATGTTCCTTTCCAAATGTCTGAGTGCATGTTTTTCTTTATAGGTTCCTACTTGTGTTGGATGATGTGTGGACAGAGGAGTATGCGAAGTGGGAGCCATTTAAGAACTGCCTCCTCAAGGTTGGAGTCCCTGGGAGTAGAATCTTGGTGACCTCAAGGAAAAACAACGTTGCAAGAATGATGGGAAGTGTGTATATGCATCGGGTGGAGCTCATATCCGACTCAGATGCTTGGTTATTGCTTAGCAGGATGGCATTTTACAATAGGCCGGAGAAGGCTTATTCTGAGAAACTGAAAGATATTGGTCAGAAAATTGCTCAAAAGTGCAAAGGACTGCCACTTGCTGTTAAGGTCATGGGAAGCCTGCTACAATGCAAAGATACCGAGGAGGAATGGCAATATGTTTTATCTAACCTGGATGATAAACTTTGGAAGATGGAGAAAGTGGAAACAGATCTCTTTCCTCATTTGCATCTAAGCTATGATGATTTAACCCCACAGATGAAGAGATGTTTCTCATATTGTGCTGTATTTCCCAAGGATTATGAAATAAAGGTAGATGAGCTCATAAGAATTTGGATGGCACAAGGTTATCTCACAACGACAAATGGTAGTGATCATAATCAAATGGAACAGAAAGGCCGGGAGGTTTTCCAGAATTTAGCAATGCGTTCTTTGTTCCAAGATTTTCACAAAGATTACGTGGATTCTAACATCATTATATCTTGCAAAATGCATGACATAGTGCATGATTTTGCTGAGTTTCTTACCAAAAATGAGTGCTACAGTGTTGATCGGCAAGAGGATAAGGTGAAGATTGAAAATTTACGTCACCTATCATGGCCGAAAATTGGAAGGCCTATGGATCTTGCTTCCATTTGTGATGTCTTTGGAAAACTTCGAAGCTTTTTTGCTGAAGACCTTTCTCCAGAACAACTTACTCCAAAAATGTTCAATGGTTTAAAATATGTAAGAGTATTGAGATTGTGTGGTTGTAAGTTGCGGAAACTCCCAAAAGAGATTGGAGATTTGCTTCAACTGAGATACATTGATTTAAGTCGGAGCAACATAGAGGAGTTACCTGATTCAATTTGCTTTTTGGATAACTTGGAAACTCTAAATCTTGATAGATGTATGTGTCTTTCTAGACTACCTGAAAGGATTGGAAATCTACGTCAACTAAGGAAGATTGTTTTAACACATAGCAATGTTGAGGTGTTACCTGATTCAATTTGCTCTTTGGATAACTTGGAAATTCTAGACCTAAAAGGATGTAAGTGTCTTTCTAGACTTCCTAAAGAGATTGGAAATTTGCGTCACCTAAGCAAGATTTATTTAAGTTGGACCAAATTTGAGGAGTTACCTGCTTCAATTTGCTCTTTGGATAACTTGAAAATTCTAAACCTTGACGGATGTAAGTGTCTTTCTAGACTTCCTGAAGACATTGGAAATTTGCGTTACCTACAGATGATTGATTTAAGTTTGAGCAAAGTTGAAGAGTTACCTGATTCAATTTGCTCTTTGGATAACTTGAAAATTCTAGACCTTGAAAGATGTGAGTGTCTTTCTAGACTTCCTGAAAGGATTGGAAATTTGCGTAACCTAAGCAAGATTTATTTAGGTCATAGTAAAGTTGAGGAGTTACCTGATTCAATTTGCTGTTTGGATAACTTGGAAATTCTAGACCTTGAAGGATGTGAGTGTCTTTCTAGACTTCCTGAAGGGATTGGAAATTTGCGTCACCTAAGGATGATTTATTTAAGTTC
This sequence comes from Ipomoea nil, assembly GCF_001879475.1. Classification (NCBI taxonomy): domain Eukaryota; kingdom Viridiplantae; phylum Streptophyta; class Magnoliopsida; order Solanales; family Convolvulaceae; genus Ipomoea; species Ipomoea nil. The sequence goes on along the minus strand of NW_017617690.1, from coordinate 805,908 downwards.
GAGCAAAGTTGAGGAGTTACCTGATTCAATTTGCTTTTTGGATAACTTGAAAATTCTAGACCTTGAAGGATGTGAGTGTCTTTCTAGACTTCCTGAAGGGATTGGAAATTTGCATAAGTTAAGATGGATTGATTTAAGAGGGTGCAAAGTAGAAGTGTTGCCTGATTCAATTTACTCTTTGAAGAAGTTGGAAATTCGACAAGGCAACCTGATTTGAAGATTGGCAAATTGGAAAATCAGTAAAGTTGAGGATCAGATTATTGTTTAGGGTGGGGATGTTGCATGCCAGCCTCGGGCTGAAGGTATGTTGAAGGTAATAACTCATCTGCAGCTTTGTTTGTACGTAGTTGAAGTGTTTGAGTGAGTAACTCCAAGGGGATAGATAGATGGGGAAGTTGAAGTAATTAAGTAACAGCAAGGGAAGGGGAGGTGTGAATTACCATTGAATTGAAGAATCAAATCCAATCTTCTAAAAGCTGTAGTTTTACATACAACTCACTCCATCTTTGTTTCCTGTACACATTCATTTCTTCATCATTAAGTTTATGCACTTCACTCATTTCTCTCACTTCTGCTCTGCATTCATGAATCTTGTTTATTGTATAATTATATATTTATATATATATTTTTAAAACAATTATATATTTACTGTGCGAGGAAGTCAGGTAAAACCAGCATTTGAATATGCGCAAACTCCTTGTTGAGGCCCTGCGAAACAGAGAAATAATGGTAAAATTTGTTTTATATTTGCAATACTGTAGGAACTAACACAGAGAAGAATAGGTTTACTGTAGCATTTGAAATAATTTATTGCAAGTTTGCCATATTTTTTCATCCTCTGTTTATTAACATTTTAAATGGTTTTATAGAATAATATTATTCTTCTTTTTCAAATGACATCCAAACCATCACTCAATTGAAGTACGTGTGTAGCTTACACACACAATATTCTAAGCTGTTGCATTATACAACATATATTCTCATCTCATCTTTTACCAAACTTGCTGTGTGTTGCTTTTGTATCATCTAGCTTCTAACATCGTTTTTATTTCATTTATATAAATACGGCAGCAACTTAGAAATAGAGGGAGTAAATCACAAGCTGGCATGTCTCAAAAACACCATCATTGCATGTATTAATTGAAGGCTCGGAAGAAGCAAGTACACACGTGAGGGCAACACCGCGTAATGAAGTCCCTCGACTATTGCGGATACTCATTCTGAGCGTACTCATTTTTATCAGACATTGATCATTCCTTCCTTCCTTCCCTCATTCCTGGTTACTTTATTTGTCAAACATGACACTATATTTTGTCATAATTAATTTTGATGTTTAAATATATTGCTATTTTGAAATTTAGTATGTATATTTGATAAGTGTTAATTTTTAGTAATTTTATGTGCACAATTAATATCAAACTCATATGATTTCATGTTAATTGGAAGCTGAGTATGTGCTTATTTGATTCCTTTGTGTCATCTTGACACAAATGCTTGTTCCTGGAGTAATGAGAGGTCAAGAAAGTTAAAACATGACATGACCCAGGAAATCAAAGGAACAAAGGAGATGAAGAAATATGCATTTTGAAGTGAAAAACATGGGTCAAGCTGGCATTCACTTGAGAGAAATCTTCCAAATTCTGGAATCATGAGGAAAATCTTAATGAGTTTGCTTTTCCTGTTATTGATTGTGAGAATTAGCATTTATAGTCTGGATTGTTCTTCTGTTTTCTCTCTTTTCTCCTTTACCCTAATGACGGTCAATAGACTCTGAAAAACCAAGTGCCTAATTTTTTCAATTCTTATCCTTTTCAAGGATTTCGGTGTTGACATCAAGGAGATAGAAGGAAAGCCGAGCTTTCTATACCTGTATTTAGATCTGGAAGCTGTGTTGAGATGGGACCGAAGCAGTACATGGAGGATGAACACATTCGAATAGATAATGTAGCTGATCGAGTATTTGGGAGAATTTGCCAGGACCTTTCTATGGGGTGTGTATCTTAGATAGCTTGATGCTTCTAACTTTTAGTGTTGGTGCAGTTTAATGTGTCCCTCTTCTCTCCTCGCTCAATCTCAATGGATTAGTTAATCAGTAAATGTGATTTGCATAATACTTCTTCTAGAGCTTTACTTCTCTGTGGAGTAAAATGGTGCTATCTGAGATATAATACCTATTTAGTGTCTGCAGAAGATTAATGAGAAATTGGTTTTATTCTTTTATTGGAAGGTTTTTGATGGGCATGGTGGAACGGATGCAGCATCGTTTGTTAGGAATAATATTCTGAAGTTTATAATAGAGGACTCTTGTTTTCCTATCTGCCTGGAAAAGGCAATGGGAAGAACTCTTTTTTGAAAGCTGATTATGCCTTTGTTGATGATAGCTCCGTTGATACATCATCTGGCACAACAGCACTGACTGCCCTCTTATGTGAACGGTTAGTTAGTCTGCATATTCTTACCTTTAAAAAGAATTGTTTAAATCTTTCATAAGATTGGATGACTGAAACATTATTCTATACTTGGTCAAAAGTAAAGGAACAATGATAAGGAAAATATTTGCTTTTGTTTGCCATGTGTATTTTATTGTTGAACAATTGGAGAATTCAAATGTTTCATTCACATACCTTGTGTCTCTTTTGGACTTTCGGTTTTCATTGTGAAAAGTATGATACATCATAAAAATATTTTAAATGGTTGGCTCAATGTGCGAATCTAATGGTGTGGTAGGTTTGTCTCCTATTATTACTCCATAGACTATCTTCTGATGGCCTGGCAATTAGAAGTCCGTTGCACTTTTCATTTTTCTATCAGGAAAGTTTATGCAGAATGGTAATAGTATACTACTCGTTACAGAAAATTGATAATTGCGAATGCTGGGGATTGTCGTGCTGTTTTGGGGAAACGAGGGAAAGCCATTGAGCTATCCAAGGACCATAAACCAGATAGCAAGTCTGAGAGACACAGGATTGAAAAACTCGGAGGTGTCATCTATAATGGATACTTAAACGGCCAACTATCTGTAGCGCGGGCATTGGGAGACTGGCATAGGAAGGCTCCAAAGGGCTCTGCCTGCCCCTTGAGTGCAGAGCCGGAGTTGCAAGAGATTATATTGACGGATGACGATGAGTTCCTAATCATGGGATGCGATGGTCTTTGGGATGTGATGAGTAGCCAGTGTGCTGTGACAATGGCCAGGAAGGAATTGATGATGCACAACGACCCCGAGAGGTGTTCAAGAGAGCTAGTTAGGGAAGCTCTCAAACGCAACACTTGTGACAACTTGACAGTAATTGTGGTTTGTTTCTCCCCCGATCCGCCACCTCAGATAGAAACGCCTCAAACACGAGTCAGGCAGAGCGCATCAACGGAAAGATCCAATCTTCTAAAAGGCGTATTAGAAAGCAACTCATGACAGAACTTTGGAAAAAGCGGAAGAAAGCCAGCAAAGACCACTGCTATGGAACATAGATCAGATCCCCGATCAATGGAGGTTTTCACCCCCTATGAGGCACCCGCGGTGCTGCTGCCATGATGCAAAGTTCCACTGTATGATTGTTTGAGTAGCTTCCTGTATTGGGATTTCTTGTATCTATTGAATCAATTTGCTATTTTTCTTCTTTATGTACAGATTCATAAACATATGATTTCTTCATCAGTTATGCAGTTCAGTTCACTGATTTGTCTCACTTCTACTCTGCATGGATCTGGTATCATTTTAGTGGATAGTAAATTGTGGATAGTAAATTGTAACTTAAGGGATGTGTAAGGCTGTGATTTTTTATTTTTATTTTTATTTATTATTATTATTATTATTATTATTATTATTATTATTATTATTTTGGTTTTGTTTTGTTTTAATTTCGGCATGTAGGTTTAGGCAGGGGTGGTATCAGGGACGGAGGGAGAAGGGGGGGAGAAGGGGGAGGGGGGGGGGGCGGCTGCCCCCTCACCCCACCCCCACCCCCACCCCATATATAGTATTTGTATGTATATATGTATATATAGTACATGTTTTAGTATTAGTATAAAAAAACTATAAAATGTTAACAAGAAGTGATTTAGAGAAGGTGGTAGAGCACATCTTTTGTAATAATGAGGTTAAGGGTTCTAATTGTAGCATCAACATATTTTTACAATTCTTTTTTAATAGCTTTTTTAATATTACACACACACTCTATAATAAGATGTGTAATTTATAATGTGTTTTCTATTCAAATTATTTTATTAATTATGTTTCATATTTTGTTATGAATATTTTTATAAAGTTTCGATATGTTTTATTTTTCGTTCATATCCAACAATATTTACAATTATATTTCTTAGGTAGTTTATTTATTTATTTTTAAATTATCTCTTTTATTTTAATGTTTCGCCTTTTCTAGAAAAATTTTCTGAATCCGTCTGTACTGTTTCGCCCCCCCTCAACCGAATTTCTGGCTCCGTGCCTAGGTGGTATGGTAAATGTATGTTACTTTTAATCTTTTTAATATTTTATATGGTTGTTACACATGATTTTGGAGAACGAATTTATTTTATTTTAAATCTTATTATTTTATGATGACAATCTTATGCTTGATTTTGATAAAACTGGATTTTCTTACTTATATACTCTCTTTCTTCGTGTGGATTCTATTTCCATTATGCTCTGAATTTTTTTCTCTACATTTTTTTTTATTCAACAATGGACGCAAGTTCATTTTTATATTTTTTTAATAGTATATTATTTGAGTATAATATATATATATATTTTTTTATAGTTGTGATTAGGGTTGACGTAATTCAGATCATCTGAACCAACACCCGAAACTCGAACTGAATTTTAAATTTTGGGTGAATCCAAATAATTATCGGTTCGAATATTATAAATTTTGGTATAACCGAATATAAATTCGGTTCGGATATCGGGTGTTAAAAATTTATCCACACCCGACCTGAAACCCGAACTAACCGAAATTTTATTATAAAACTAAAAATATAATTTATATATTTAGTTTTAAATGTATTTCATAATTGATAATACATTAATTATTAATACTTTTCTTATTTTAGTTTGATAGTATATAAAAATAAAAATAATAAAATAATTAAGTCATAAAAAAAAAACTCAAAATTGATAAAACAACATTTTGGATATATTCAAACTAATCCGAAATAAAATCAAAATAATTTCACCCGAATCGAACATATCTGAATTAAATTTGGTTCGGATATCGGGTGTCAAAAAATCACCTGAAATTTTCAGATATCCGAAATAAAATTCAGGTATCACCAACCGAACCGACGCCACACCTAGTTGTAATTGGCATATATGTAGTTTTCGCGAGAAATGTACTGGTGTGCATTATGGCCTTTGTAGGTGTACATTTGCATTGACGTCCTCATTGTTGGGTTTTCATTGTATGTATGCACCTCGTTGTGACTTAGTCTGCACTTTTTGTTTATGTGATGTGTGTGTGCATTGTAAACTTGGCGTGTGTACAATATAGTACATATGCGCGTGAATTGTGGTTTGTATCTATTGATGTTCTTGTGCACTAGTCAACATGTGAATCAACTGGGTTTTTTTTTTTTATCCCGTCTTCCTTAGCTTACTGGTGGTGGTAGTGCATGATGTGTATGTGTACATTTCAAAGTGAACGTGTGCACTATGCAATTTTAGAGTGTGCATAGTGTAATGTATAAATATAGCGTTTGTGCATTATAGTACTATTTGTGTGCATTTTTTTCTAATGTTGTTTACATTTAATGATGCGTTTTTGCACTAGTTAGATATGTGAATCAACTGAGTTGTTATCATTGTTTTCCTTGCTATTGATAGTGGTGCATGATGTGTTTGTGCATTTTAATGTGAACATGTGCACAAAAGCACAATGCAATATTAGAGTGAGTACAATACAATGTTTAAGTGTGCATAGAGCAATATATAATTGTGCACACGATTTCGACGATATTCTACGGGGTGCACACGATGTTATGCATGAGGGTGCACACTGTCACCCAGACAGAACTTTGGAAAAAGCGGAAGAAAGCCAGCAAAGACCACTGCCACGAAACACACATCAGATCCCCGATTAATGGAGGAGTTTTTCACCCCCAATGAGGCACCGGCGGTGCTGCTGCCATGATGCAAAGTTCCACTGTATGATTGTTTGAGTAGCTTCCTGTATTGAGATTTCTTGTATCTATTGAATCAATTTGGTACTTTTCTTCTTTATGTACAGATTCATAAACATATGATTTCTTCATCAGTTATGCATTTCAGTTCAATGATTTGTCTCACTTCTACTCTGCATGGATCTGGTATCATTTTAGTGGATAGTAAATTGTAACTTAGGGATGTGTAAGGCTGTGTTTATTTATTTATTTATTTTTAATTTCGGCATGTAGGTTTAGGCAGGGGTGGTATGGTAAATATATGTTAGTTTTAATCTTTTTAATATTCTTGTGATTTTGGAGAATGAATTTATTTTATTTTAAATCTTGTTATTATTTTATGATGATGATGATGTTATGCTTGATTTTGATAAAATTGGACTTTATTACTGATGTACTCTCTTTCTTTTTGTGGTTTTATTTTTTTGCTTTGAAATTTTTCTACATTTATTTTATTCAACCATGGGCTCAAGTTTATTTTAATGTTTTTAATAGTCTATAGTTTGAGTATAATATTTTTTTATGTTTGTGATTGACATATATTTAGTTTTCACAGGCAATGTACTGGTGTGCACTATGGTCTCTGTAGGTGTACATTTGCATTGTTGTCCTCGCTGCTGGGTTTTCGTCATATGTATACACCTCGTCATGTGTTAGTGTGCACTTTTTGTTTATGTGACGTGTATGTGCATTGTAAACTTGGCGTGTGTGTAATACATTACATATGCATGTGAATTGTGATTTGCATCGAATGATGTGCTTGTGCACTAGTTAATATGTGAATTAACTGGTTTTTATTTTTTTTTTTGTTTTTTTTTTGTTTTTTAATTTTTTTTGATCCTTTCTTCCTTACTGGTGGTGGTGGTGGTGGTGCATGATGTGTATATGTGCATTTCAACCTGAACATGTGCACAATGCAATTTTAGAGTGTGCATAGTGTAATGTATAAATGTAGCGTTTGTGCATTATAGTACTATGTGCTTGCATTTGTTTTTAATGTTGTTTGCATCTAATGATGCGTTTTTGCATTAGTTATATATGTAAATCAACTAGGGTTTTATCATTGTTTTCCTTGTTGTTGGTAGTGCATGGTGTGTATATGTGCATTTTAATGTGAAAGCGTGCACAATGCAATATTAGACTGTGTACAGTGCAACCAACATGGTTGGCGTGGTGATTTAACACCTTGTCCTTAAGCATGAGGTTGGGGGTTCGATCACCACCCATGTGAATGGAGCAAACCATTTGGCCAGTCCCCTACCACTTAGTGTGCTGACCGTTGGGACGGATGATTAGTCTTCTGGTTATCGGCTAGAGGGATACCAGTGTGCACATGATGTTATGCATGCACACTGTCACCCAGAGAGTACAACACAACACCCCATTTTGTTGTCCTGTGCTCCACGTGTTTGTCTTGCTAAATTAAAGTACCAACATTAACAAAACAATCAGATTTTCTTATATTTAATAATATTAAAAATAATTTATTATTTAATAATATAAAAACTCCTAATTTGTTGCTGTCTATACCTATTTCGATGAAAGTTTAAAATTTTGCTTAGATAGATTTGTCCCTTAATTGATATTTATGAGTGATTTAGATTGATGATTAGACGTATGAATTTAGAATGTTGACTTTTAATCATATATGTTGATCACTTATTTTCTATGGCTACAATTTGTCTACAGTTTCTATTATTTATACCTATGATGCTAAGTCTCAAATTGGTTATGTTATGAATTACTTTAATGTCCTATATGAGGACAATAAAGCTTGTGTTGCACAAATGATAAATGAGTTTATTTAATAATATTTGATAGAGCATATATAATGTCAAGATGCTATCCACGTGAGCTCTATAAGAGTCATGAGATTGTTATGAAGAATGTTCTCCGTAAGAGTCACGAGATTGTTATATATAATGTTCTCTCTAGTGACAATCTTGAAGATTGCATTATATCCTTTTTTTTTTACACTCTTTTTGAAACAATGTTTTTATTATACTAGTATTTTTACCCATGTGATGCACATAATGGATTTGTTATAATATATTAAGAATATTTGGATTGATATACAATTATTTAAATAATAACATCAAATACAATATTGTATAGTGCAATTGAAGATATGGTTTGAATCGTTTGATGTTATCATTGCTTGAATTAATAGTTAATGTGTAGATGTACGCATGCGGTGCTGTAACTTTAGAGATTTTTATATATCATTGTTTAGGATTTTTATAAATTGGGCAAATGTGCTCGTTTTCTAGCAACTTAGTTATAGTAATCAATTGTTATCCTAATTCATTGGTATAAATGATATATTTTTGTCTAGATATATAGCAATTTTGTCATTTTGGAAAAAAAAAAAAATATATCATCAATTTTATTTACATATTATTGAAAACTTCTTTGTAGACGACATTGGTAGTCGCAACACAATCTTGCCCATCCTTGTCTAGAGCTAACACCTTTAGGCAATCAAAATGGGTAACTCGGGCAAAAGCCACCTACAATTGTCTGTGATTAAAGACTCTTTTTTTAGCAATAACTCACGTACCCAACGTGAGTTAGTGTTTGACATTGGCTTTTGTTGATAGTCATGGCATATGCAAACATCAACGGGAATATTTACGCTGGAATTTGAAGGATAATCTCGTATCGAAAAGAGCGAGAGACATTCGGGAGATAAGAACTTTGGTTCCTTCATGTGTCCCATTAACTATTCTTGCTTCGACAATGTGATCTACCAATCTTTTGATGATGGTTCGCGTCCCGTTACAAACACCAAGAGAGTGGTCTACCTATGTTCCACAATAACATAACAGGTGCAACGACCTTTAATGTCAATGAATGATTATGAAGACCCGATAATCTCAAACTATTTAAGAATCCAGGAGTGTGTACTTCTAATAGATTTTCACTGTCTGATTCTACTTTACACAAAGAGTCACAACTTAAATATATTCGTCCTTCTGCAGTATTCATGTCGCACATGTACTGATTAATTATTTTGATAACTGATTCATTGGAACTTCCTTCACTCTCAGAACTAGATTATATTTGAGTAGATGAGGAGGTTCGAGAGTTTACCTCATCATCGTTGGCCATCAGGCATAAATCATTTTCATCTTCCTCTCGGCTAAACAGACACATGAGTCCTTTTTCAGCTTCTGAACTTTCGCTATCTGAGCTGGAGCTTGATGTGCTCTCTTCGGGTTCAGCCACTTTACGACCATTGATTTCCTTCTTCTCTCGTGCCGTGACTGATTGGACTCTTGTCGTGTGTTTCATCTTTTTTATTCGGGTGCATCATTTCTTTCGGTCGGAGAGCTTCTGCTGGATTCCTTGTGCTGGTATTTGCGGACAATGGGATGGGGACAGTTTTCCTTGAAGTTTCCCGGCTTTCTGCAATTGTAGCATAGCACCTGAGCTTAGCTTCCTCCGTCTTCATTTTCTTGGGATAGGACAATATTTCTGCTTGCCTTCGGTTTGAGGAACTTGGGAATGTTTGCAGCTCTTGAAAGTTGTTCTTTCTTATGAACCTTTTAAACTTTCGCACAAATAAAGCAAACTGTTCGTCAGATAAAAATTCAGATGGGTTAGAAGTTGACCTACTTGAAGTAGAAGTTTGTTGACTAGCTGCAAGCGCGATATTTCTGGTTTCTGGTTCCTCAATTTCCTTGGGCTCATTCTCGAACTCATAAGCTTTGAGACCGCTGATGATTTTAGTCGTTTGAGTGGATTTCAGATCTCGATGATCTCTCATAGCGGTCACTTTCATGTCCCATGCTTTCGGTAATCCACGAAGAATCTTCAGGTTGATCTCCTTCTGAGTTGGTTCTTTGCCAAGGTCAGAGATGTCTACAAGAAGCTTTAGTAAACTGAAACTCCATTTCGGCGATTGTTTCATTTGGAAGCATCTTGAAGTCTTCAAATCTCATCATGGAAATGGTTAGCTTGTTGTCCTTTTCCTGTTCACTCCCTCACCTAGATTCATGAGGGTATCCAATATCTCTTTGGTTGTTTTACACTTTCTCACTCTTGGAAACAATGAATCGTCCAGAGACTTATATAGGATGTCATGCGCAACGTTGTCAAGGTTTGCTCTCGTCTTCTCTTCTGAAGTAAGCTGAGAGTTAGGTTTCGGAATCATTACTTGAGGATCCGCTCCTTGAGCTGCTTCTTGCGTGTTCACCATTGTTATCACAATGGGTTCATCTTCAGTGACATCCCACGTCTCATCATGGATGGCCGAAAGATGTGCATGCATTCTCAGTTTCTAGTCATCAAACTTAGATAAGTTGAAAGCAAGAGGTCTAGACCTATTTCCATGATCTTTTTCCATTTTTATAAAAATGTGCAAAGATCAAAATTGAGATTTTAAGATTTTTGAGAAGGGTTCTACTAGGCAGTAAATGCAAAGCGTTTACCATTCAAGGCAACTGCTCTGGTACCACTTGTTGGTCCCGGTAGGGTCGAAAGATAGTCTAGAAGGGGGGGGGGGGGGGGGGTGAATAAACTATACTCGAATTTTAGAAACAATTCCTTTCGGAAGTTATACGAAGCGGAAAAATGTATGTTTGTTTTAAATTAAACTTTGCACAATTTGATTATGGAAATCTTAGGGTTTAGTTAATATGAATGCAATGCCAGATAGATAGTTAAGCGAAATTAATGAGAGAGTGAGAGAGAGATTTTTATAGTGGTTCGGCTGTTAACAAAGCCTACTCCACTCTTCTTTCACAACTCGTGAAAGGGTTTGCACTATCACTCCTAGTACAAACTAAACAAGCTAGTCTCCTTAATCACTAAGCCTGACAACTACTTGTGTAGATTTTTCAACTCCTCGAGTTTAATCCGCCTCTATCAACTTCTTCTTCAGAATTGAGGGTTGGAAAGAATTGATGTTGTTCTCCAACTCGTGAAATCTTCGATTACAAAATGCAAGATTTCTCCGTGTTGTAAAACTTGAAGACTAGATGATCTCTCTTTTTAAAACACTTCACAACAACACACTGGTTTGAAAGCATGTAGGATGACACTTTAACAAAAGCTTTTGTAGATAGAGATTGAGTGAAAAACCAGCACATTCTTCAGTGGTGAAGAGGGGTATTTATAGGTGAGGAAAAATTCATCCGTTGGAGGTAGATGAAAATTCAAACCTATTAACCAGTGTGTAATAACCACTGGGCATGAAACATTTAATTCGGGTGTACTGTGTAGCCGTTGGTGGCAAAAGTTGCTTGTCCTTTTGTCCTTTTTCACTGACAAGGGTACTAATCATTTAATGCTTTTTGGTTTTTGTGAATATCGATCCTAGGACTCCATTTGTCTAGGATGATTGCCCAGCTTTGAGACATAGACAAGCATTCTTCGTGTAAAGATTGTCTATTCAAGTCTGACTTCGACTTCTTGTCTCGGGAACGAAAGATTATCATATTCTTTCGTCTTTCTTCTAGTCAAGTGATCTTTCTTATCATTTGACATTTACACGAGAGTTAGACCCTTCCATGTTTCGGTCTAAGTTGCTTTCTCGGCCTTCTCTTGTTCTTGTATTCTTCAGGTAGACCTAATTTTCTAAACACAACTCATATTCGTGTAAATGTGCTACTTAACCGAATCACATGGTGAGTTGAGACTGCTTTTATCTAACACGAAAGATGCAGTGTATCGAAAGTAAAAAGAGGGGTCTACAATCCTAGTTTGGTATCATCAAAATCTAAATACATCTGTTTCTAACAGATTTGTTATAATATTTAAGAATATTTGGATCGATATACAATTATATAAAGTATAACAATGAACATTATATAGTGCTATTGATGAAATGAGTTTGATCGATTATGTTTTCTGATGTTATTTCTGCTTGAATTCGAGCAAATAATTGCCAATTACCGGTGTACGAACAAAATAAATTTTTGAAATGGAATAGTCCATCAACTTATTATTATTCTTAACTTTTTGCAAAATATTTTATAACCTTATAATTATGTGCATTTTGTTTTATATTATTATTAAAACAATTAAATTAATGTACATTAAAAGGAAATCGTGATTTTTTTATTTTTATTTTTTTGTAATAACAATTTGTAAGAGAAACAGTTTAAATATGTCTCAGTCATATATATTGGATAACTTTACTACATAATAATACTTTAATTACTCTTCAGCGCGTAATATCAGTAAGCATATTATAATCCATCATGTCACTTTTAGTAAAAAATAAATTAAATTTTACTGATTATCAATGGTCATCAATATTGCATTATGAAGACTTAATTTATTTTAATATAAAAATTGTTAGGACATATTTTATTTCAATTATAACTATCTTCATTGATACTCATTTTTAATGCGGACTATTACTTTTATCACAAGTTGAAAATACTCGATTTGATTATATCGAAAGTACTCTTTAATACCTTTGGTTTCTTCCAAAAAGGGTACAACCATGGAGACATGGAGTTCGTTGTTGGATTATACACGCAGAGATAGAAGCGAAGTAAGGCCAACTCCAACGGAGCGCCATTTTGGCGCTGGATTGTCTCCAATGAAGGCGCCAAATTGGGCACCATTTTGGCGTGAAGCTACAGTGCAAAAATGGTGTAAGCCATTTGCATTCCACTTTTGCCCTTGGTTTTTTATTAATTCTTTTTGTATCCCTATTTTGTTTTTTAGGGATTTACATATTTTATTAAATACATAAACATAAAATTTGAATAATTAAAAATACATTATACCATTTGAAAGATCTCATCAAGACGATTAAAACAAGCCTAATATTACACACACACACACACACACACACACACACACACACACACACACACACACACACACACACACACACACACACACACACACATATATATATATATATATATATATATATATATATATATATATATATATATATATATTAAAAATTAAAGTACATAAACTAAAATTTTCATAATATTCAAATGAAAACATTCGAAATTAAACAAAATATACGTAGAATTAATAGTTTCCAAGATCACCCCGTCGATATGTTTGCTCGTTAAGAAAATATGGAAACAATATGTTAATTTTGAAAATTAAATGTAATAATTGTTATATGTTATATTATTGTGGAATAAAAATATTATTTGCATTAAAATTAAATTTTATAATAAAAAAATTAAAGTAAAAAATTAAAATTTTAATTTATGAAAAAACAAATTATTTTAGTGTAGAAATAGAATTTGGTGTAATAGATTGAAGATGAATAAAGTTTTGTATAAAAAATATGCTGGGAATATTTCTTATAATGTAAAATTTGGTGTAGTGGGTTGAAGATGGCCTAATACTTACAAATCAATCATCAATGGAAGAGGTCGTCCACCATGTCCATAATACGTACTATGACTACTCCAATTTTCTCTCTATACTATTTATTAGCTGTAAAGTGGACGTCCACAAGACATAGACAATGACCCCTGTGGAAATAATGGGAATGGGACACTACTACAACATGCATAAACAAATACATTGAATTCATTAAATTAAAATAAATTACATTTTCCTTTTTACTTTATATTATATGAATTCTACTACATATACTCTCAAAATTCTACTCCCTCATTTATACTTCCTGAGATGGCAAATCGAGAGGTTATTTTCATCATGTGAGTTCACAGAAAAATGTCTACATAAAAAATATGTTAGAGGGAGTACAAGTTGGGAGTTTAAAATGGGAGTGCACCAAGTATTTTCCATATTATATTGCACTTTATCATGTACGTAATCTACTCATGTAAGCATAGGAATTAGGGTTTTTGACTGAAATGGGCATTGGGAAATGATTGTGGACAATAATTGGAAGTCAAATTTTTTTTGACAAGAATAGGAAAAACGAGTTTGGGAAAAGCGATTGTGGTCAAAACCGCATTTCCCAAACTCGTGTGGGTCACATTCATACTCTACGGACAACCGCATTTGGGAAATGCGGTTGTCGTATAATATACGACAGCCGCATTTCTCAAATGCGGTTGTCGTATAGACATAGCCGCGTTTGAGAAATGCGGCTCTCGTATATCATACGATAGCCGCATTTCCCAAATGCGGCTATGGTATTTCTTTATCGCCGGCCACCGGCCGGCCGGCGATAAGCCAACGTCATAAACGCGTTTGGGAAATGCGTTTTTCGAAAAACGCATTTCCCAAACGCAAATTTGTCCTTGGCGGGCCGGATATTATTCTAATGTTTTGCTACATACATCCCTTTTTTCTGGACACATAATATTTTTCCAAATTTTGCGACTCTAATGTGCGTGTAGTTATCTGAAAGTCTTCATTTACATATTTATACTTTTTTTTTGAAGTTGAGTAGAGTAGACTAGAGTTTTGATTGGAATTTATGTGTGTATTAAACTACACATTACGAAATTTAATTTGAGGACACAATACATAACAAGAATTTTAAGGGCGTTTGTAGTATGTAACTGCAACATAATATATGCATCTAATTTGTGGTTTTTAAGAAAGCCGTAAAAAACAAAGCATAAAATTTTGTATATGCACGTTTCATGATATAGTATTTAATTAAAAATTTATGCGTAATGTTAATAAATAAATTGTCGATTACATGGCATATATAAATTATATAATACATGATTACAATTTACATAGTTTGAAATATAAAATTTCATAGTTTTTGACAGACTAATATTACACATTTAATAATATTTTACATAAATAAACAAATATTCGTTACAAATTTCACAAAGGCAAACCCATGTGGGAGCGTATTACTTGTCAGCTTACAAAATCTGGGCGACGCCACGAATGAATAATATCCCATTCAGGCTTTGAATTGAAGGAGTATGTCTGCGGAATTCTGAGGCTGTTGTCCACGACGAATAAATAATCTCCCTTTTGGATTTTGAATTGAAGGAGTATGTCTGCGGAACTGTCAGGCTGCTGTTCTGACAAAAGAACTACTCCTCGTTTTCATTGGAACTTTGATTGAGCATTTTGTCAACGTAACAACAACCTAGCAATGTAAAGTGAGAGTTATAGAAAAAAAATTAAGAAGTGGTTGTATTAAAAATTTAGGATAATTTGGTCGAAACTCACCGCAAATCCAACAATTCCGTGCATAACAAGAGCAATCGATTGTGATTGTAATCACAAGCACTTGCTTTAACCTCAAACCCAACCAATAGAAGGATAGCAATGGCGGAAGGAACCTTTCCCTTCCGAATCGCTCAAAACTCTCATCTCTCGGGTTTATACGCATCCGCGAGATTTAATTACATGACATTCAACATTATCCTCCGTTGTATCAGAGTGTGATAAAATTTCAAACATTTTGAGAAATTTCCAATCAAAAAATAGAAATTTACAACTCTGAAATTGAGAAAAATACAACATGTAATTCAACATGATTAAATATCTTGTTTCAATTCACGAATGCAGAGGGAACAATTTATAGTCCAAGATGTATAATACATCCAAAAAAATTAAAATTCTACATTAATTAAAATCACATGAAGTGTCAGCCGTGAGATGACAACGCATGGGTTGTCATCTCAGGGCTGACAGCCCATGTGCGCTGTCAGCCCAGCTGACAGCCCTATGGGCTGTCATTTCGATGGCAGCCCCAGCCCATGTGGGTGTCATAATGAGATGTTATCTCATTATGACAACCCATGTGGGTTGATTCATGCATTGTTTTTAACCGTGTAGTGTGTTGAGTTTTTTGAAGTGTGGCTTTTACAAGGTGCGCTGTAAAAGTTTGCATTTTGAAACTGGAGTTAATTAAAGGTTAGTGTATTATAGCATTTTTTATTTTTTAAAGTTTATTTTTGATAGTTTGTAATGCATTTTTTATCATAGTTATACCTGATATGTATTTTTTTTTTTTTTTAGGAATTACCTTAAGGAAAATGGCAGGTATGAATTTCACTTCTTTATATGAAATTATTTTTATTGTAATTATAATTTTATGATGTATGAGATTTTATTTTCTATAGGTAACCAGGTGGTTTTGTTGATATGTCGTCATCCTGAACATGAAGGTCATAGAGATGATGTGGATTTCAACATTGCTCCCCAAAATGTCGTGTTCGTCTCTGCAACATGTTCGTTCGAGCAGTTAGTGTCCGAGATAAAGAATTGTGTTCAAATTGGAGACAATGTTGGTGAGATATTGTTATGGGAAAAATTTCAGCCAAATCAATCTCTGGGTGATGTAGTTTATCCATTTCCAATAACCGATAATCAGACGTGGTCATATTTTTTGGGGGCTATGTCCACGTTTGGGGCGCTAGTGGTTTTTGTGAAACTTTCACTGCCTTTCCATTCAACATTGAATCTGAATATTGTTCAAGGGGGTACTAGCGTTGACCGCACGCCAATTAGAACATGTGAAACACGAAGGCGTAGTGTTGGTCGGTCACGACAAAGCACGCAAGCAGAGCACATACAGATAGTACCAATGGATCATCTTATTTGTGACGCAAATAATGCCATTTTAGACGAAGAAACAAACACAAGTGGGGATGAATGTTTGTTTCCTTCCGATGATGATGACGACCCTGATTATGAGCCCGTTGAAGAGGTTGAATCGTCTGCCAACACGTCCATACATGATACGGGAGCTCGTCCGCAAGCACATGATCCAGATTGGTACAATGATTATACAGCATACGGGAATGCTTTTCAAACTGCTAGTTCGTCCATTGGAGTTGGAATGGTGTTCGACAGCTACCGACAGTTAAAGAATATGGTGGCACAACACAATCTTGACCAACATACGCAGTTTAAAACGGCGACCAAGAAGAGCAAATATTGGAAGGCTACCTGTTTATATCCCCAACAGTGTGCGTGGATGATAAGTGCTGCGCAGATTCAAGATTCCAATGGATTGAGAGTTAAAAAGTTTCATAATATCCACGGATGCCGTGTGGATTATACGGAGGGCGGAGATGACTACAACCTTACCATTAAAGTGATTTCGGAACTAATTTTGCAAAAAATTGCAGATGATCCGCGATACAAAATTAAATACGTCATCGAAGATGTCAAGGCAAAATGGGGTATTCGGGTTGATTACAAGAAGGCTTGGTACGCAAAGGTCATCGCGTTGGAGACGCTGTATGGAAAGTGGGATGAGTCCTACAACATATCGCCACAAACGTTAATGGCCATACAGCAAACAAATCCAGATTCCGTTGTTGATACTGTGTACATGCAAACGGCAATCCCGAATGAGTTCCGATTTAAGTATGTGTTTTGGGCATTCAAACCCGCAATTGAAGGGTTTAAACACTGTTTACCCGTACTTACGATCGATGGGACGCATTTGTACGGAAAGTACAAAGGACACCTTCTATTAGCAGTAGCTATAAATGCCAACAAAAATACATCCAGTTGCATACTCAATTGTTGACGCTGAAACAGGAGATAGTTGGAGTTAGTTCCTGAGATTGGTGGTTGAAAATGTTTTTGGCGATTTGGAACACATTTGTATTATCTCGGATAGGCATGGTGGCATCGACCATGCATTTCGGGAAGTACCTGAACTGGCCGAGCCGCGGGTCCAGCGTCGATACTGCCTCCGACATTTGTGGTCAAATTTGATGACCAAGTTTAAGAACAAGGAATTAAAAAATTTGTTTTGGCAGGCCGGTTGTGCTATGGATGTTCGGGGGTTTGAGGCTGTAATGAGTATAATTCGGGCAAGTGATGAGGCGGCATATAATTACTTGATGGCAATCCCTGCCCGGTTTTGGGCCCTAAGTCACGATGGGGGATTTAGACATGGATTGATGACGACCAACAGCTCGGAATCTTTCAACAACAGTCTAAAGCGTTGTCGTCTTCTGCCCGTCTCGGCTATAGTGAAGCTAACGTACGAAAAAGCTGCTTTAATGTTCGCCGAGAGGCGTACAACTGGACTGGTAATGCAACAAGGGGGGTTGCAATGGCCACGTAATATTCTCGATGAGATGTTGAAAAGGGAAAGCCACAAGTACCGCGCCATTGTAAAACGCCATGACGACCTTGACGGTATTTATTCGGTTGCGATTGAAGGTGATATAAATAGGTACGGGAGGCCGAACTTCGTGGCGATTAACATCAACGAACAGGTATGTAACTGTGGCCAGTGGTCTGTGGACGGACTGCCATGCATTCATGCACATGCGGCATGTCATTACGTTGGTAGAGTCCCCGATGGTATGGTTCCGGATAAATATTCCCTTGCTAAGTATCTCCAAACTTATGAAGGAACCATCATGCCTTTATTGTCTGAAAATTATTGGCCAGTCCCATCCTTTACGACGTTGCCCCCAACAGTTCGACCTGCTGCTGGTCGACCAGGTCGTCGCGAAAGTACAAGAATTCCAAACGAAATGGATTTGAGGGGAAAGCGTTGTAGTGTTTGTCGTTCAGCAAACCACGATATTAGACGATGTCCACGGTTGCAAAGGGATTAATGTGTAATATTAATGTACGCTCTGAGCTCACATCGGTGTCTTTCGTTGTTATGTTTAAATACAAGAAATTGGCCCCCAAAAAAAAAGTTTCATCCACTCAAAAGAAAAAAAAAATAGGTGACTTGTCATTCTGACTAGTCACCTTGTTTGCTGACAGTGTACAACTGATAGCAACATGATTAGTCACGTCGCTGGCTGTCAGTTGTACGTTGACAGCAAGCAACTGGGCCGGACTGTCACAATTGTCACTAATTGTGACAGTCCGGCCTTTATTTAGTTGGCCCCCAATTATTGGGGGCGATTTTTAAATAAGGTGAAAAAAAAAAAAACTTATACTAATTTGATCCAATATAGATATTGATAAGTGCAATATTAAAATAGAAATTCAAATGTGCATTACAACAAGTAGAAAAAGTAATTACACATTGATTATGTGCCACAAGGGGGTCGTCTAATATTACGCACTGGACGACGACGTTGGTAGTGTACGTGAACTCTGGACTGTTGCTGTTCTTGGGTATTGTTCACCACCTGAGATGTATTTATTGTAGCGTCTTCGTCATAATAATTCTGAATTGCATGTTGAAACGGTTCATTAGGCCGGAGATGCGAAGCGCTTCGAATTGGTCGTCCGTCATGCATCAGAGGTGCTTGCGATGACGACCCAACCCCATTCAAATTTGTTTGGTCTGCATATGCGTGTGGGGTCATGAATGATGCACCGGCCATTGTTGATTGGTTGAGATCTAATTGAGTGATATCTCCCATATCATATTCAGTATGAAATCCCTGCTCCTCTAAATTAGGACCTCGGCCATCGGGTTCATCATCGTCTCCTTCAAAATGTACGTCATCATTAAGATCCAACTGGGGAATACGGCCACGTCGTCAACCGCCTTGCGCACGACGACCACGGCGGTTATGATCCCGCCGTCGATCCGGAGGGCGCACTTGCTCGGTAGGGGTATAAAGAAAATCGTCATTGTCCCTAGGAAAATCCATAACATAACCATAATTTAGCCGAACAAGTTCGTGTCTTGCAATTTGTTGCATTGCATTGGTACGACTGTTGCTTTCTCCCTGTTCGACTGCAAATTCTCCGTGGATGTTAATATGTCGTAACGCTTCTACCTATACAATTTATAAATTGTTAACAAAAAAATTATTGTAATTATTACAGTTTTTTAAATAATTTCACAAATTGTTAAATTTTTAAAATATTAATTATTCGAAATATTTGAAATATTTTCGAAAATTCTTCATTTTTTACATTATAATTTTTCGAAAAATTTGAAATATTTTCCAAAATTCTTCAATTTTTTACAAAATTATTTTTCGAATAATTTGACATATTTTCGGAATTTCTTCAATTTTTTACATAATTTTTTTTTCGAAATTTTTTTAAATATTTTCAAAAGATAATATGTAAAAAAAGTTTGAAAATGAATAATTTTAAAGTTGTAATTGATATAAAACATTATTACCGTTTCAATGTATGATGGCGCCGTCTGCATGTACCCCTCGGAGTGACGGTGTTGGGGATTACCGATAACTCGCCGACCAACTCGGTAGAACCAATGGTCATAAGCCTGGCTTACATATGGGACAAGTGGTGCATGTGGTGGTATATGAATTACGTACTGTGCTCGGTCTTCCCACATAGCAACATATAAGTGATGGCGAACATCCCATTGTTCATTCCTAGTACGACCATCTAATTTGTGTAGTTCGGGGTCATACTTCACGTGTGTTGGAATGTCTTGGTAACCACCAAATTGCCTACAAACTCGGTCCGGATAGTGCCACTCTATGGCATAAAAAAATAGTAATGGAACACGTGCAGTCCAAACATCTCGCCCCGGCAGAAAATTGGCAAGGCATCAACGTTGTATGGCATCCACACAAACTGCATTTTTAAATTTGAAGCTATGTCTAAATTAAATTATATCTCACCCATAATATAAAATATTTTAAATTAATTATTATTTAAAATTAAAAAAAAAAAATTAGAAGAAGAAGATATCGTCTCCGCCGGAGGCGAAGAAACCTTCTTCGTCTCCGGCCATGGAGACGGAGTTAACTTCTTCGTCTCTGGCCGGAGACGAAGAACGTTCCTTTGTCTCCGGCCAGAGACGAAGAGGTTATCTTCGTCTCCATGGCTGGAGACGAAGAAACTCTTCGTCTCCATGGCCGGATACGAAGAGTCTCTTCCTCTCCGGCCATGGAGACGAAGATAACTTTTCTTCGTCTCCGGCCATGGAGACGTCTCCATGGCCGGAGACGAAGAAACCTTCTTCGTTTCCGGCGGAGTTTTTTTTTTTTTTTTTTTTTAGTAAATATTTTAAATAATAATTTGAAAAAAAAAATTTTTGAAAAGGTGTGACCTGCTAAGGAATATAATATACTCACGTTATCCACTTGACATCTATCGAGTTCATCGCGATATGCTGCAGACGTGTGATTAGAGGTAGATGCCCATGTGTGAGGACAATGCCATCTACATTCAAAATGTCCATGCGTTACAAAACATTGTGCATTTAGGGTTAAACAATGTCATAATGTAGATAAAAATTACCGTGCACCATAAGGTCTGGACAAATCATTTAATGGGAGTACTCTCGCCGGTCGAGTGCAAGGCAAGCGCTCCCATGCCCATAATTGAACCAAAAGTAGACATCCTCCAATAACAGATTGCTCAAAATTTGCAGCGCGACAAAGATATCTGTATAAGTATGCGAGCACACCCGAACCCCAGCTATATTGACCACACATTGTAAGATCCTCAATACAATCCAACAGAAATAATTTAATACTATTACGACTCGTTTCTGGAAACAGTAATCCACCCAGAAATAATAAAATTATGCCACGCACGTACTATTCCAGTTCTTCATCATTGGCATAGTCGATATTAATAGTATTCACGTGTTCATTTAACACAGTAATATTTAAAGACGATTTGCTATACGCACCATTTCTGGGAGTAAATCCTAAAAAGTTCTGAATTTGCACTAAACGTTCTTCTTTATTTTTTTCAATTTCGCCAATCAATGGCCTGCCATCAATTTTTAACCCGAGCAAAACTTCTACATCTTGGAGAGTAATGGTTACCTCACCGAACGGCAAGTGAAATGCATGTACTTCGTGCCTCCACCGTTCAACTAATGCCATGATCAAATGATGATCAAGTTTCATATCACAACCTAATCGTGTAAGTGCTAAAAATCCTGCCCGGCGTAACAATTCCTCTACACGATCGGTCACACGGAGGCTTCTAAAAGCATTACCCAATGTTCCTTAACGGTTCAGGGTCGAGTCTCTATCCATGCTTGGGCCTGGGCCGACTCCTGGACTCGGCCCGAGCTTTTCACTGGGCTTCTTTTCGCTACTGGCCCATATCTTCTTTTCTGGACTCCTCTTTTGGGCCCTTCTTCTTGGGCCGGGGTCCTCACCCCATCAGTAGCAACAAAAATGAGCCCTATATTAAATTAATATATATTTTTATAACTAAAATTTAAATTAAATAAGGGAAAAATGCTAATGTCAAATAATTCACAATTTTTTAACAATTATACATACACATGAATACGTTTTTAATATCAAATTTATAAATACTTTTTTCTTTTAGTTAGATTAATTTCAAATTTTTCTATATTAATCTGAATATGATGACACACAATAGGACTTCTAACCTACATTGACTAGATTTTTTTTTTTTTTTTTTTTGAAAGGACATTGACTAGATAATTCATAAAAAAAAAACTAAATTATCTTTTAAAATATTTTTTCATAACTAAATTATAAAATATATTACATATAAATAACTCATTATAAAGTTCACAAAATAACACATTTTAAAAATATAAGTAATAAATTACTCGAATGAAAATAGATTCAAATTTTGATATTAATCACAAATCTCACTATAATTATAGAAAGGTAAAACAAAAAATCACAAAGTTACAAATTAAATTAAATAAAATACAAATTTAAAATATAAATAAATTTCATAAGTTATCATGTAGTGTGATGACATCTTGGTTATTTTTGTTTATGGATGGTCGTAGGTTCAAACCCTAGTGGTGGGGGCTTAGATTCTTTGAGCTGACAAATACTACCATATAAAAAATTAGGAGTATTTCCCAAAATTTATCTACTAAAGAGTAAGGAAAGAAATTTTAATGCAAAGTTAGACACAAATGGTTTCAAACCATTGACCTTACAAACAAAAACCACAAACCCTATCAACTCAGCTAGCTTTCAATTCGTTAAAAGAAATTTATAATAAGTCATTATAAGAAAGATTTACAGTATATATAAAAGGTCATTGGATAGCTAGGGTGGTGGGCCCCTTCCAAGTGTGGGCCCTGGACAAGGGCCCATCCTACACTTGCCCAGGGCCGGGCCTGGTTCTAAGACTATCTCTCTTGCGGAATATGAAGAGTTTGCCCGGTTTAAAGCTAATGCCCAAGCTGCTGTTGTCACTCCTTTGGCTCATCCCGGAGAGACTCATACTGCCCTTGTTTCTCAATCTGTACCTCTTGGACCATGGGTCCTTGATTCAAGTGCCTCTGAACATATCTGTGGTAATTCCTCTTTATTGACTCACCTTACAAACTCTAAGTCTCTTCCGTCTATTGTGTTTGGTAATGGATCCATATGTACTGCCAACGGGGTTGGTAAAGCAAGACCTCTTTCTAATTTACCTTTGTCATAAGTTTTGTATATACCTACGTGTCCTTTTAACTTGATTTCCATTCGTCAACTTACTCACTCTCTAGATTGCCTTGTCACCTTTTCTTCTTATTCGGTTATTATACAGGACCGTCGTTCGGGGAAGACGATTGGCTCGGGGTATGAATCAAAAGGATTATACCGTCTATCCACTCCTGCTTCCGCTGTCTGTAGTGCTACTATTCCTCCCTCCCTTGCTCATTTCCGTCTAGGTCATCCAAGTTTGAGGAAACTACAACAACTTGAACCGAGTCTACCAAAGTTGCCTTCACTAGAGTGTGAATCTTGTCAATTGGGAAAACATTCAAGAACCTCCTTTCCTGAACGGGTTAATAAAGTATCCTCATCCCCTTTTTCCTTAGTTCACAGTGATATATGGGGTCCTTGTCGTGTCACATCTTTGTTGGGTTTTAGGTATTTTGTTACTTTTATCGATGACTTTTCTCGTTGTACTTGGGTTTTCCTAATGCAACGATGTTCTGAAGTGTTCAACATCTTTCAAAAGTTTCATAATGAAATTAAAAATCAGTTTGGAGTGTCTATTAAAATTCTTCGGAGTGATAATGCCAAAGAATATTTCAATACTCCTTTGTCTACCCTTCTTGACTCTGAGGGTATTCTCCATGAGTCCTCCTGTCCAAATACCCCACAACAGTATGGTGTGTCTGAACGGAAGAATAGGCATCTAGTGGAAACTGCTCGGACTATGCTTCTTCACTACAAGGTTCCTTCTTATTTCTGGGGAGATGCTATCCTTCTTTCATGTTACCTTATTAACCGTATGCCATCATATGTTCTACACGGCAAAATACCTTATAGCATACTATTTCCTCAAGAGCCATTACACAAGCTCCCTCTTAAGGTTTTTGGTTGCACTTGCTTTGTCCGGGATATTACTCCTGGTCGTGATAAACTCTCACCCAAATCCTTGAAATGTATTTTTGTGGGGTATTCTAGGGTTCAAAAAGGGTTCAGATGTTATTGCCCTGACACACGACGACTCTATGTATCACCAAATGTTACCTTCTTTGAGTACACTCCATTCTTTTCATCTGACTGTGCAGGGGTTGTGGATCCTTTTCCTGAGGTCCTACCAGTCCCCTCGTTTGAAGGAGGGATAGAAATACCACTATCTCCGGGTGTCCCACCTCCCAATACATCACAAACCCATACTATTTCTCCTTTCCTGTTTACCTATCATCGTTGGTCAAAATTACCACAAACCACTACTGCTGCAAACATTGAACCTACTGATTCATCTCCTAAGCGGTCTCTTCCCTTGGATCCGGTTCCTGCTCCAATCTCTAGTTCTCCCATTGCGGGTCGAGTAGGTAACAGGTCTACTCGCAATCCCTACCCTACATATAATTTTGTCTCTTATCACCGTTTTTCCCCTGTTTATAACGTTTTCATCTCCAGTTTATCATCTGTTTCTGTTCCTAAATCGGTTGAGGATGCTATTTCCCATCCTGGTTGGCAACAGGCTATGGTAGATGAAATGACTGCTTTGTATTCCTCGGGAACTTGGGACTTGGTTCCATTACCTCCTGGAAAAACGGTTGTTGGTTGTCGATGGGTTTATAATGTCAAAGTTGGACCTGATGGACAAATAGATAGACTCAAAGCTCGTCTCGTAGCAAAGGGGTATACTCAAGTATTTGGCGTTGATTACACCGATACATTCTCACCCGTGGCCAAGATCTCTTCTGTCAGAATCTTTCTATCTATTGTTGCTATACATCATTGGCTTCTATACCAGTTAGACATCAAGAATGCGTTTTTACATGGGGATTTAAAAGAGGAAGTGTATATGGAGCAACCTCCTGGTTTTGTTGCTCAAGGGGGGGAGACTGACCTGGTTTGCAAATTAAAACGCTCTCTCTATGGATTGAAACAGTCTCCACGTGCCTGGTTTGGATGTTTTAGCACAGTTCTACAAGAGTTTGGGTTAGTTCGGAGCAAAGTGGACCATTCTGAGTTCTACAGGCATCGACAAGGTAAGAGCATTTATCTTGTTGTTTATGTCGATGATATTGTGATCACAGGAGATGATGCAGAAGGAATACTCCAGTTAAAGCAACATCGTTTCCAACACTTTGAGACAAAAGATCTTGGAAAATTGAAATACTTCTTAGGGATCGAAGTTGCCCAGTCAAAGCAGGGGATTTGTATATCTCAACGAAAATATGCTTTGGACATATTAGAGGAAACAGGTATGCTTGATTGTAGACCAATTGATACTCCCATGTATCCTAACATTAAGCTTGTACCGGAACAAGGGAACCCCTTTTCAGATCCAGGAAGATATCGAAGATTGGTTGGGAAATTGTTGTACTTAACAGTCACTCGCCCCGACATTTCTTTTGCAGTTAGCATTGTGAGTCAATTTCTGGCCTCTCTGTGTGATAGTCATTGGGATGCTGTCATTAGGATTCTAAGATACATCAAGAAGTCTCCAGGAACTGGTGTGTTATACAAAGATCATGGAAATACAGAGATTATTGGTTATACTGATGTAGATTGGGCTGGATGCCCTTGGGATAGAAAATCAACATCAGGATACTGTGTTTTTCTTGGTGGCAACCTAATTTCTTGGAAAAGTAAGAAGCAAAATGTAGTGGCTCGATAGAGTGCAGAGGCAGAATATCGGTCAATAGCCTTGGGAACATGTGAACTAATCTGGTTGAAACATCTCTTGACTAAATTAAAAATTTGTGTGAAAGGGCCAATTAAACTGATGTGCGACAATCAAGCTGCTTTGCATATTGCATCCAATCTTGTCTTTCATGAGAGAACAAAACACATCGAGATCGATTGTCATTTTATTCGTGAAAAGATCACATCCGTGGAAATTGTTACCTCATTCGTGGGTACAAATGATCAGTTGGCTGACATCTTCACCAAAGCTTTAAGAGGTCCCAGAGTTGAATAATTGTGTAACAAGCTTGGAGCTTTTGATATTCACGCTCCAGCTTGAGGGGGGATGTTGAGATGATTTATTTATTGTATTTACTATGCTTTTATTATTTGCTTTTATTGTATGTCTTTAGTATCCCTAGAGTTTATTGTATGTCTGTTAGGGTCTTTTAGCTTTCCTTTCACTGCCTATATATTGTGGTCAGTTCTTTTAGGTAAATACAAAATATATACAATTTCCTTCTTCAAACTTCTTCAACAGTAGGTTTAGGCAGGGGTGGTGTGGTAAATATATGTTAGTTTTAATCTTTTTAATATTCCTATTATTTTGGAGAATGAATTCATTTTATTTTAAATATTGTTATTATTTTATTTAGATGTTATGTTTTGATAAAATTGGACTTTATTACTGATGTACTGTCTTTCTTTTTTTCTTTCTTTTTTTTTATTTTTTTTATTTTTTTTGAATTTTTCTTTGATTTTTTTCTACATTTATTGTATTCAACCATGGACTCCAGTTTATTTTTGTGTTTTTAATAGTCTATAGTTTGAGTATAATATTTTTTATATTTGTAATTGACATATATGTAGTTTTCGCGGGCAATGTACTGGTGTGCACTATGGCCTTTGTAGGTGTATATTCGCATTGTCGTCCTCGCTGCTGGATTTTCGTCGTATGTATGCACCTCGTCGTGGCTTAGTGTGCACTTTTTTTGTGTGTGTTGTGTGTGTGCATTGTAAACTTGGCGTGTGTGCAATACAATACATATGCATGTGAATTGTAGTTTAATTTGCATCTAATGATGTGCTTGTGCACTAGTTAATATGTGAATCAACTGGGTTTTTTTTTTTTATCCTTTCTTCCTTGCTGGTGGTGGTGGTGCATGATGTGTATGTGTGCATTTCAACGTGAACATGTGCACAATGCAATTTTAGAGTGTGCATAGTGTAATGTATAAATGTAGCGTTTGTGCATTATAGTACTATGTGTGTGTGTATTTGTTTCTAATGTTGTTTAATTTGCATCCAATGATGCGTTTTTGCACTAGTTAGATATGTAAATCAACTGGGTTTTTATCATTATTTTCATTGTTGTTGGTAGTGGTGCATGTTGCGTATGTGTGCATTTTAATGTGAAAGTGTGCACAGTGCAACATTAGAGTGTGTATAGTGCAATGTTTAAGTGTGCATAGAGCAATATATAAGTGTGCATAGAGCAATATATAAGTGTACATACGATTTCGACGACATTCTACGGGGTGCACATGATGTTATGCATGATCACACACCGTTACCCAGAGTACAACACAACACCCCATTTTGGTGTCCTTTGCTTCACGTTTTTGTCTTGCTAAATTAAAGTACCAGACATTAACAAAAGAATCAGGTTTTCTTATATTTAATAATAGTAAAAATAATTTTTATTTAATAATATAAAAACTCCTATTTTGTCGCTGTCTATACCTATTTCGACGAAAATTTAAAATTTTGCTTAGATAGATTTGCCCCTTAATTGATATTAATGAGTGATTTAGATTGTTGATTAGACGTATGAATTTAGAATGTTGACTTTTAATCATATCCGTTGATCACTTATTTTCTATCGATACGATTTGTCTACACTTTCTATTATCTATCCCTATGATGCTAATTCTCAAATTGGTTATGTTATGAATTACCCTTAATGTCCTATATGAGGACAATAAAGCTTGTGTTGCACAAGTGATAAATGAGTTTATTTAATAATATTTGATAGAGCATATATAATGTCGAGATGCTATCCACGTGCAGGGACGGAGCCAAAGGGGGGGCTGCTGCCCCCCCCCCCCCTCTCCCCACCCCCACCCCCACCCCATATATAATTTTTGTATGTATATATGTATGATAGTACTAATTCCCCGTATAGTAGGGTGTATGTACATGTATATAAATATATGAAATGTACACATAGAATAGAGAGAAGATAAAGCCAAGGTATTGAGCAAATGTACTTCTTTTATTCAATGTTGTGTTCTCGGATCTATTTGGTATAGAGAGAAGGGAGAGCTCTTTTAGTGAGAGTAGAGAGTGGAGAGGATCAAGAGGCTAGATCCTTGATAGAGGGAAGGATGAGAATCTAGCATGCATTTAGAGAGAGAGAGAGAGAGAGAGAGAGAGAGCTAATGGAGTGAATCCCCTCACTTTGAGGGATTTAAGCCCTTTTATACGCAGGGTGGCGGGTTTGACCCGCCACCTCTGACTTTGACCCGCGAACCGGGTCCCGAACCACTTGACCCTGACCCGCTCATAAACAAACTCACGGACATATAGGTGGTCGGTACTGGGGGGTATATAACCTATCATGAAGCCCCCCAGCCCGTGCTCTGACGATGAGTTAGCGAGGAAGGGTTCGGGCTGGAAAAACCGGTTACACGGTCCGTGATATGTGCCGGTTGCCTCGTTAAAAATCTTAGGCTAACAAAAAACCCAGTGGGAAATAAAAATTTCAGCCAAGGGAAAAGAGTACAACGCTAAACACAGTCTGGTGGACTAAAAAGGTTGCCCGACTTAGGGGTCATACTTGCAACACGATTTTCGAGATTTACTTCACCAATTACGGGATTGGACTCGCGCACGATTGAGATACTGGATTTACTCGGGCGAAACGAACGCAATTCGACCGATCCGCCCGGGAAAACTTTAGTGAAGCGAACGAGCTACTCTATCGATGCATAAGGGAATAGATACAACGGGTTGTCGGGTTCGCCTTGCTAACTTTGACCGCGATCGGAAAATGACCCGACCGGGTCCGCGGTGCGAGTGCACCAGGCTACACCCACAACGTCGACGATCGAGAAATGACCCGACCAGGTCCGCAGTGCGAGTGCACCAGGCTATACCCACAACGTCGATGACCGGGAGGTGACTCGACCGAGCTCAATGTGCCGGCGTACCACCGGTTGACTTGCCTAATTTGTAGGACTTTGGAGTTTTACGAAGCCTGAATCGACCGATCCAGTGATCGGACCTCTAGTCGAGTAGAGGGTTTACGGGCTACGGATCAAGTGATCGGGTTTTTAACGAGATCGGGTGATCAATATCGAACTCGTAGGTCACGAAGCCGAGGTACGATCTCAGGCTAACTGGACCGGTAGTGGCAAGGCCAACCCTAACCGGTCTAAGAAATGCCTACCTCGTAGGGCTTAAAGTCGAGATACGATCTCTGGCTAACTAGGTCGGTGGTGGCAATGCCAACTTAACCGATCGAAGGAAATGCCTACCTCATAGGGCTTAAAGCCGAGATACGATCTCTGGCAAACTAGGTCGGTGGTGGCAAGGCCAACCTAACCGGTCTAAGAAATGCCTACCTCGTAGGGCTTAAAGCCGAGATATGATCTCTGGCTAACTAGGTCGGTGGTGGCAATGCCAACCTAACCGATCGAAGGAAATGCCTACCTCGTAGGGCTTAAAGCCGATATGCGATCTCTGGCTAACTTGGTCGGTGGTGGCAATGCCAACCTAACTGACCGCAGAGTGCCAGTGGTGGCGAGGCCAACCTAACTGGTCTTAAAAACGCCGGTGGTGGCAAAGCCAACCTACCCGGTCCAAAACACGTGTAGTTCGAGAGGTGATCTTGAACTGACCAAGCCAGTGGTGGCAATGCCTACCTAATCGGGCTTAGAGCGCCGGTGGTGGTAATGATGCCGACCGGTCCGGACTTAGAGTGCCAGTGGTGGCGAGGCCACCCTAACTGGTCTTTTTAAAATGCCTAACTTGTAGGGCTTGAAACCGAGATTGATCTCGAACTGACCAAGTCGATGGTGGCAATGCCGACCTAACCGAACTTGGAAACCTAACTGGAACTGAAGTTATAGGAACCTTGTATGCTTCAATCTTGGTGCGGTGGAATTTTAAGCGACATTAGGGTCATCGAGCTCGTACCTTCACCAGTGTTACCGGACAAGTTTAAGCCACATTGTGGTCGTCGGGCTTGGTAAAATTAGCGGTTAAGGTTAGCGACTAACATGTAAAATGACCAAAAGGGTATACATATATAATAATATTATTATTATTATTACTAATAATAATACAAATATTATTATTATTATTATTATTATTATTATTATTATTATTATTATTATTATTATTGTTATTAATTAAATAACAATAATAATAATAAGAAAAAAAATAAAAGAGATGTGGGATCACAGATCCCACATCGGTAGTTTAGAAGAAAAGGGGCGCTGAGCTCCCTTATAAAAGGGAGCTCAACGCCCCTTCTTTTTTACTCTTGGAGGCTTCTTTGGGTTTCTAATGCAGTATTAATTTTTTTTTTATTATTAATAAATGGAGGGTGTTTTGGGGAAAGTTAAAACCTTCCCCAAAACGCCAACCCCAAACGCTGCTAATTGCAGCGTTTGGGGTTTCAGCGGGTTGGAGCCAAGCTGCTGCTCCAAACCGCTGATAACCAAACACTAGAATTAGCTTTTTGACTAAGTTAAAACGCTGATTTTAGTCAAATCCGCCAAAAAATGGCGGATCCACTGCCTAATTAAACATGCCCAATATAAAATTAGAGTACAAATTTGTAAACTTTAATTCTTTGCGGCTTTGACCTTACTTCCCCGATCGCATCGTGAGGAGTGCTCGGGAAATGTCAGGCAGAAAATTTGCTGACTATTCTGCGTGACCAGGGATTCGCTTTGAGCTTAATTGTAATCGGGAAACTTTAAGAAATTATGGCTGCCTAGAACACGCCGTGGTCAGCGACCGGACTATAGTTTACGGTCGGGACCGAGCTCAGCGATGTTGGCGGCTTTGCTGGGAAAACTGCTCAGCGTTCTCCGGTCATTTGTTCACGGATGATGGCTAGGTGCGAATGAGATCGAGCTGAGATCGACCGGTGAGGAAACGACACTGCTCAGTAATTGGTCAGGAAACTAATAGCGATGCTGATCAGTAAGTGCTCGGGAAGGATAACGTCTGCACATCCCTTGACTTTGGGATTCCACGAAGCAACGAAATCGCAGCTCACGTCTGTTCAGGAAACCACATACCGACGGTCCGATCGGGAGGGTCGGAGGATCGTTGACTAGCCCGAGAGGTGGGTTGGTTTGCCTGGTGAAGTTGCCGTCGCAATGATGTACCCGCTCATGCAATACTACTGACTATCAACGCCTAAGCGGACCTTTAAGTAGTAGAGACAAATCAACACCGGTCGGTCAATGCACTGCCAACGTAGATCAGGAACGAAGCAGAGAGAAACCCAAGGAACGCAAAACCGGAGCAGACCACGACCGGATCGGAGTCAAATGTGTCGATGCTGCTTGGTGGTGCTCGGTGTGCTTGCCGGAGAAGACAGATGTACATGAAATAGATACATCCCGCCGTGACCGGATATAGCTTCCGAAATCAATACAAAGACAGATGTATAACACAATACATTAGACGTCAGTTATTTAAAAAATCGTCGTATATTAAGTGACGTAGTATACCATTTATGTAGTAGTGATTAGGGACGAAATTTGCAATTTTAGTATAACTCAGGGACAAAAAGTGCAACGTCAATGATAACTTAGGGACGAAAAGTGAACATGACCAACACTTAGGGATGAATCGTACAATTACCTTATAACTCAGGGACGAAAAGTGCAACGCTAGTGATAACTTAGGGACGAAAAGTGAGCATGACCAACACTTAGGGACAAATTCTACAATTACCCTATAACTTAGTGATGAAAAGTGCAATTTTCCCTTATACTAATATTGTACAATGCTTTTATACCTTAAGTATAAAAAAATATATATAGAGAGAGATTACCATAAAATTACCATAGTAATTACACTGTACCGAATAATAGTATTGATAATTTATTTTGTTTTATAATTACAATTTTTTTTTGTTGATCTATATATATTTTTATACTAATTTGTAACACCCACATTTTCCATTACTAAATTTTCTTTACAATAATACTTTTTTTTTTTTCAATTAAAAATTCACTAATACTATAGCGGAAGCATTAACTAACCAAAAGTAATGGGGGTTACCGCCACGCTTAGGCATTTCCCTATACCTAACCGCTAAGGCTAAAAATCACAACTATACATAAACCAAATCTCACTTATTAGTTATTACATAAAACTATTCAACCATGTATTCATCAAATCACAATTCTTTCAAGGTGTCTATTCTTAGATAGACTTAATTCTTCTCAACTTGAATTCATCTCGAATCCCTATATCCATGTTCACCTGTAAAAATAATTTGCAAACAAAATAGGATGTAGACAAAAATTAGCATAAGCTAAGTAAGTTCTACTTCATCCCGTAAAATATATGCTTGGATTTTTATATTTTCAAAATAATTTTGATACTTATAAACACTTATGAATATGTATCATACAATCGATTATGAATATATATATATATATATATATATATATATATATATATTTGGGGAAAAGTAATATTAGTGAATATGAAAACTTACCTTCGAAGCCCAAAACTCTTATCAACACTTAAAACATCTTAATCACATTGATAGGGAACCTGTGATAACACAAACTAATAATATTAATATTACTATCATATTAATAATATATAATAATTGATATTACAGAAATACCCCCAGACACTTCAATTATTATTATTATTATTAATTTATATATATTAAATACACTTTATCATGTACGAAATGTAATGATGTAAGCATAGGAATGATATATGGTAGCAAGTTAGCAACAGACAGACACAACCAAACCAAACCAATCTAGAAGTCATTCAGTCTCCACTGCTACAGATCGAGTACAGACTGAACTAACCATGGCCGACGCTATCATCTCCGGTGTTGTGAATCAGCTGTTCATCATCATCAAGGACCAAGCCCAGGAGCTAAGAGCAACGTTGGGTGTGGAGAAGGAGATCAAAAACCTCTCATCAAAGCTCAACAAAATCAGGGCGGTGTTGGTCGATGCAGAGAGGAGAAGCTTCAAGGAAGAGAGCGTCAAGCTGTGGGTGGAAGAGATGAAAGACTTGTGCTACGATGTGGAAGATGTTCTGGACGAGTGGAGCACCAAAAGTCGCAGACAACAGATGGAGAGGTCGTCCCAGGTTGCAGCTGCAGGAAGCTGTAGCTCTTTCCTGCCTTCTTGTTTCCATTTCAAAAGGATTGTTACGTATCGAGACATCGCCAAGAAAATAAAGGAACTTGATTCCAGACTTGATCGGATTACTAAAGAGAAAAATCAGTTCAAATTTGATCAAGCATCTGTAGCGCACACACACACTTGTGATCATGAATGGAAGCCAGTGCCCTCTACTGCGTATGTGGATGCATCAGAGATTCAAGGTCGGGAATCCGATGCCAGTGCTTTAATAAGCAAGTTGCTTCAAGGTCCCCCTGGCCCTCTCGTCATTTCCATAGTGGGTGCCGGAGGGATAGGGAAAACTACCCTTGCTCAACTAGTCTATAACCATGAACAGATAAAGGCTCATTTTCCTGAAAGGGTGTGGGTTTGTGTTTCACAATCTTTTGACGAGATCAAGATTGCAAAAGCAATTGTTGAGTCAACCACTAAAAGCTCCACGGATCTGTCTCAATTGCAAATGTTACTGAACAAAATCCAAACCACTTTGTCTCATCAAAGGTTAGGTTCGATCCATCTGTTAGAATAATATATGTTACAGTATATTATTGTATTATTATATTTTGCTGCTGCCCTACAGCATTTAATTTTTCAGTTATGATCAGTATATAGCAAGCAATTCAGATTTTAATTAGTACAGTTGAATTTTATTTTTTTGAATTACTATACTTTTTTTTTTAAATGTTTATGTTTGTTGGCTCCGATCCTGGCTATTGGAAATATTTTAGGAGTCGTTTGTTACTCTTTCATGTATAGTATAGCATGAATTGATGAATGGCACGGTGGAATGAAATAATCTAGCCCTAGCTAGTAGCTAGTATAGCTATCTGAGAGTATTGTTTATATATATATATATATTGATAATGTTTATATATATTGTTTTTCCTTATAGGTTCCTACTTGTGTTGGATGATGTGTGGACAGAGGATTATGCAAAGTGGGAGCCATTTAACAACTGTCTCAAAGATCTTGGTAACAACTGTTCTGGGAGTAGAATCTTGGTGACCTCAAGGAAAAAGAATGTTGCAAGAATGATGGGAAGTGTGTATGAGCATCCGGTGGAGCTAATATCCCACACAGATGCTTGGTCGTTTCTTAGCAGGATAGCATTTTCCGGGAGAAGCAGCAGGGAAGAGGAGGCTTATTCTGAGAAACTGAAAGAAATTGGTAAGCAAATTGCTCAAAAGTGCCAAGGACTGCCACTTGCTGTCAAGGTCATGGGAAGCGTTTTACGTAGTAAAGACACTGAAGAGGAATGGCAAACAGTTTTATCTCAGCTGGATACTAAATTTTCCAATGTGGAGGGAGTGGAAACACATCTCTTTCCTCATTTGTATCTAAGCTATCATGATCTAACTCCACAGATGAAGCGATGTTTCTCATATTGTGCTGTCTTTCCCAAAGATTATAAAATAAACGTAGACAGCCTCATCAGAATTTGGATGGCACAAGGTTATCTCACAACAACAAATGGAAGTGATCATAATGAGATGGAACAGAAAGGCCGGGAGGTTTTTGGAAATTTAGCAATGCGTTCTTTGTTCCAAGATTTTGAGAAAAATTACATGGATTCCAACATCATTATATCTTGCAAAATGCATGACATAGTGCATGATTTTGCCAAGTTTCTTACCAAAAATGAATGCTATAGTGTTGTTTGGCAAGAGGATAAGGTGAAGATTGAAAATCTACATCATCTATCATTGCAAAAAACTGGAAGGCTTATGGATCTTACTTCCATTTGTCATGTCCTTGAAAAACTTCGCAGCTTTTTCGCTGGGGACCTTTCTCCAGAACAACTTACTCCAAATATGTTCAATGGTTTAAAATCCGTGAGAGTATTGGGATTGCATGGTTGTAAGCGGTTTAAACTTCCGAAGGAGATAGGAAATTTGCATCATCTAAGGTATATTGATTTAAGTCGGAGTGAAGTAGACGAGTTACCTGATCTAATTTGCTCTTTGGATAATTTGCAAACTCTAGATCTTAGCGGATGTGAGTGTCTTTCTAGACTACCTGAAGGGATTGGAAGTTTGCATCACCTACGCATGATTGATTTAAGTTGGAGCAAAGTTGAGGAGTTACCTGATTCAATATGCTCTTTGGATAACTTGCAAACTCTAAATCTTAGATGTAAGTTTCTTTCTAGACTACCTAAAGGGATTGGAAATTTGCGTAACCTAAGGTACATTGATTTATCTTGGAGCAAAGTATTAGAAGAGTTACCTAATTCAATTTGCTCCTTGGATAATTTGCAAACTCTAGGTCTTTACAAATGTAAGCATCTTTCTAGACTACCTGAAAGGATTGGAAATTTGCATCACCTAAGGGAGATTAATTTAGGGCGGAGCAAAGTAGAGGAGTTACCTGATTCAATTTGCTCTTTGAATAACTTGCAAACACTAAATCTTGTAAGATGTATGTATCTTTCTAGGCTACCTGAAGGCATTGGAAATTTGAGTCACCTAAGGTACATTGGTTTATCTTGGAGCAATGTAGAGGAGTTACCTAATTCAACTTGCTCTTTGGATAATTTGCAAACTCTAGCTCTTTACAGCTGTCATTGTCTTTCTAGACTACCTGAAGGGATTGGAAATTTGCGTCACCTAAGCAATATCGATTTAAGTTGGAGCAAAGTAGAAGAGTTACCTGATTCAATTTGCTCTTTGGATAACTTGCAAACTTTAATTCTTCGAGGATGTGGGTGTCTTTCAAGACTACCTCAACAGATTGGAAAGTTGCGTCACCTTAGCGAGATTAATTTAAGTAGGAGCAAAGTTGAGGAGTTACCTGATTCAATTTGCTCTTTGGATAATTTGGAAATTCTAAACCTTAAAGAATGTACGTGCCTTTCTAGACTTCCTGAAGGGATTGGAAATTTGCATAGGTTAAGATCGATTGATTTAAGCGAGTGCAAATTAGAGAAGTTGCCTGATGCGATTTGCATTTTGGATAATTTGCAAACTCTAAATCTTCGAGGTTGTGGGTGTCTTTTTAGACTTCCTGAAGGGATTGGAAATTTACCTCACCTAAGCAAGATTGATTTAAGTCTGACCAAATTTGAGGAGTTACCTGATTCAATTTGCTCTTTGGATAACTTGAAAACTCTAAACCTTGCAAGATGTGAGTGTCTTTCTAGACTACCTGAAGGGATTGGAAATTTGCGTCACCTAAGCAATATCGATTTAAGTTGGAGCAAAGTAGAAGAGTTACCTGATTCAATTTGCTCTTTGGATAACTTGCAAACTTTAATTCTTCGAGGATGTGGGTGTCTTTCTAGACTACCTCAACGGATTGCAAAGTTGCGTCACCTTAGCGAGATTAATTTAAGTAGGAGCAAAGTTGAGGAGTTACCTGATTCAATTTGCTCTTTGGATAATTTGGAAATTCTAAACCTTAAAGAATGTACGTGCCTTTCTAGACTTCCTGAAGGGATTGGAAATTTGCATAAGTTAAGATTGATTGATTTAAGCGAGTGCAAATTAGAGAAGTTGCCTGATGCGATTTGCACTTTGAATAACTTGCAAACTCTAAATCTTCGAGGATGTGGGTGTCTTTTTAGACTTCCTGAAGGGATTGGAAATTTACGTCACCTAAGCAAGATTGATTCAAGCCTCACCAAATTTGAGGAGTTACCTGATTCAATTTGCTCTTTGGATAACTTGAAAACTCTAAACCTTGCAAGATGTGAGTGTCTTTCTAGACTACCTGAAGGGATTGGAAATTTGCGTCACCTAAGGGAGATTTATTTAGGTGGGAGCAAAGTTGAGGAGTTACCTGATTCAATTTGCTCTTTGGATAACTTGGAAATTCTAGACCTTGCAGGATGTGAGTGTCTTTCTAGACTTCCTGAAGGTATTGGAAATTTGCGTCACCTAAGGGAGATTTATTTAGGTGGGAGCAAAGTTGAGGAGTTACATGATTCAATTTGCTCTTTGGATAACTTGGAAATTCTACACCTTGAAGGATGTGCGTCTCTTTCTAGACTTCCTGAAGGGATTGGAAATTTGCGTCACCTAAATAAGATTTATTTAGGTCGGAGCAAAGTTGAGGAATTACCTGATTCAATTTGCTCTTTGAATAACTTGAAAATTCTAGATCTTGAAGGGTGTGAGTGTCTCTCTAGTCTTCCTGAAGGGATTGGAAATTTGCATAAGTTACGGTTAATTGATTTAAGAGGGTGTAAAGTAGTGTTACCTGATTCAGTTTACTCTTTGAACGACTACTTGGAAATCCGAGAGGGCAAAGTGGGCGATCAATCAGAATAATGCAGCAGATGTGGAGGAAGCAGTGAAAGTTATGTATGCTCTATTCATACAACCCACTCCATCATCACATGCAGCACTTTGAGGGGTCAGCAAACACCACTGTCATTGCCACTGCCACCAAACACACACATTAATGTAGGCGCCGGCCATGCTGCTCGCTCGCTGGCCGCATGCATGCCCTAATGTAAGCTTCCACTACTATATCATGTTCTAAGATGTTGCATTACACAACATATATTCTGATCTGATCTTTTACCAAACTTGCGGTGTGTAGCTTTTATATCATCTGATCTTCTATTTAATTTTATTTAATTTATATAGATATGGCTGGCAGCAGCTTAAAAGAAATAGAGGGAGTAAATCACAAGCGGGCAACACCATCATTATATTATTGCATGCATTAATTGAAGGTTCTTGCAATTGGTGGATACTGATTCAGACCGGAATGGAGAATGTAGGGATGGTGCAGATTGGTTCAAATGACATTTAAGCGCAGCACCCAAAATGGCTACGCCAATCAACAATTCTTACACCAGTGTTGGCCGATGTTGACAGGATA
Organism: Ipomoea nil; assembly: GCF_001879475.1. Classification (NCBI taxonomy): domain Eukaryota; kingdom Viridiplantae; phylum Streptophyta; class Magnoliopsida; order Solanales; family Convolvulaceae; genus Ipomoea; species Ipomoea nil. Next base: position 767,687 of record NW_017617690.1, on the reverse strand, counting down.
GCAGAATTGGATTGGTGCAGTGTGGATATCTGCTACAACGTAACGGTTGGTTAAAACAAACCAGGATTAGCTGATTTGATGAATTAATTCATTTTTCTCAAAAAACAAACCAGGATTGGGCAAACGATATGATGTAGCAGCACACTAGCCCAATCATATTCCTAATGGTAAGCTTGCATCTAGAAGAATTATAGTTTTTCTTTGAAAACAGTAGTATATATTATGAATGAAATCATGGAACAACTAACAATATATTTGTCATCCCAGATGTTTTACACGGATCGTTTGCTGGTCAAAGACCGTATTGTCCCTAGGGATATTCCTGCGTTCCGAGGTTGGACAACAAAATTTTTAAGAGAGCAAGAGTTCAGAGAGATTAGAACTGGAGGATTTGGACTGGGAAGAGTTGACATACCATTGAGGATCGGTGCTTCATCCTCTAATGGATAACACTGTCCAGGTTAGCGCCACACTGTCGGAACCACCTGATTACGTGCCAGGAAGTCAGGTAAAACCACTATTTGAATATGCGCAAACTCCTTGTTGAGGCTGTGTAAAACAGAGAATAATGGTCAAATTAAATTTGTTTTGTGTGGTGCAGGGATGTGATGAACATGAGGCCACCGGAGAGGCTCCAGAGGCAGAGCCACAATGCACAACTCCTAATGGAACTAACAAGGTGCAGTTTTCCACAAGTAGTGCTATTATAGTCAAGTTCTTTGCTATTTGTTAACAATTTTAATTTAATGGGGTGATATGAGTAATGTTTTGGCTGAGTTTTCTTGACAAATTTGCAGAGAAATCAAAGGTCTTAGCGTCTACTGTGTTGAGATGGTAAAGCATGCCCCGGAGCTGACATAGAGGGTGAAAATTAAAGGGGAATGCCATAACTGAGAAATGGACAGAGATGGGCGTAAATGAGGTTAGTATGCAGTTGGCATATAAGTACATAAGATCTAGACCAGCTGTGCAATGTGGATTTTAAAGCTGTGCAATGAGGTAGAAGGTGATGCCTCCACTGACATAGAGGGTGAATGAATCTGATCAGAATTGCAAGTTTGCCGTTTTTTTTTTTCATCCTCTGTTTATTAAAATTTGAAATCTAGATAGGGTTTTATAGAATATTCATCTTTTTCAAATGACATCCAAACCATCACTCAATTGAAGCGTGTAGCTTACACACACAACTTGCTGCTATTCTCATCTTTTACCAAACTTGCAGTGTGTAGCTTTTATATCATCTTCTAACAACATTGATCCTTCTGAGCGTACTGTTCTTTATCAGACATTGATCCTTCCTTCCTTCCTTCATTCCTTGTTACTTTTATTTGTCAAACATGACACTATTTTTTGTCGTAAATAATTTTGATGTTTAAATATATTGCCATTTTTTAAATTTAGTATGTATATTTGATAAGTGCGCTCATTCTTAGTACTTTTAGTACTTTTTTTATGTGTGCAATTAATATCAAACTCATAAGATTTCATGTTAATTGGAAGCTAAGTATGTGCTATTATTTGATTTCTTTGTGTCGTTTAGGTGATTTGGAGGCATTGGTTGTAACATGTAAATTGGAGCTCAATTGTATGTGTTTTGAAGTCATCTTGGCACAAAGGCGTGTTCCGGGAGTCATGAGAGGTCAAGAAAGTTAAAAGTAGCTAGTTGAAAGTATCATGACATAACTCGGGGACCCAAAGGAGCAAAAGAGATGAAAAAATAGGCATTTTGTAGTGAAGAACATGGTGTTGGGAAATAATATTCTGTGGCTCAAAATCCATGAGACCATCTCCTTCCACATTGCATGCAGCATGGTCTCTATTCTTGCACATTCTCCGAGATTTGTGGAGGTTCATGCATTTGCCTTATTTCTCTCTCAATTTAATGTATAAATAGGCTAAGTGTTTTATTTTGTAATGCATCAATATCAATTCATTATCCATCCTTAATTCATTCCTTTCCTTCACGTACAAATATATATATATTTGTTTTGTAATTCTCTGTTTGAGAGTTTATATATATATATATATATATATATATATATATATATATATATATATATTTTTATATTTCCCAATTTAGCAACACTTTTGTCATTTATATACTTTCCCTATTATTTAACTTCTATAATTCTCAATTTTCGATTCTTCGCTTCCGCTATATTCCGCTATATTCCTAACAAGTGGTATCAGAGCGGTTTAATTGAGAATTATTTTTAAAGATGTCGACAGTTACCAAGTTCGATATCGAGAAGTTCGACGGGAAAATTAGTTTTTCTATCTGGAAGGTTCAGATGGAAGCCGTTCTAACCCAAAACGGTTTGAAGAAAGCGCTAGCTGGGAAGAAGAAGAAGAAACCGGCTGCAATGACAAATGAAGATTGGGAAGATTTGGATGACAAGGCACGTTCAACCATCCTGTTGTGCCTGTCTAAAGAGGTTCTACGTGAGGTAGTAAGTGAGACGACTGCGTCAGATTTATGGTCCAAGCTGGATACGCTTTACATGGCCAAAACTCTGGCGAACACGCTACGCTTGAAGGAGCGTCTGTACACAATCCGTATGACGGAAGGTACTTCTATTAAATCTCACTTGGATGAATTCAATTCTATTTTATTGGACTTGGAAAATATTGATGTCATAATTGAAGATGAGGATTGCGTTGTTTTATTGCTTGTCTCTCTCCCAAAATCATAAAAGCATTTCAAAGAAATTATGCTGTATGGTAATAGTAGTGATACCCTTACTTTCGACAATGTTAAGTCAAACCTATTGTCCAAAGAAAAGTTTGACTTTGAAATTAAGTCTGAGGACAAAGGTGAAGGCTTGACTGTAAGGGGTCGTTCACTTGAATCAGGGAGTAGCAATAAAAATTCTAGATCCAAGTCCAAAGGACGTAAGTCCAACAAATCCTGCAAGTACTGCAAGAAGCATGGTCATGATGTGACTGAATGTTTTAAGTTGAAAAACAAGCAAGAGAGAGAAAAGTCCGCTGAAGCTAGTGTTGTTGAAAGTGATTTAGAAGGCGATGTTATGTTATCTGTTAGCTCCGGTTGCAAACGGAGCGAAATCGAGTGGATTCTGGACTCTGGTTGTTCATTCCACATGTGTCCTCACAAAGACTGGTTCGTCTCTCTGGAACCGGTTGATGGTGGAGTTGTCTTGTAGGGTAATGATACCCAATGCAAGGTTAGTGGAATTGGAAGTGTTCAGATTAAAACTCATGATAACGTTGTCAGGACTCTTACCAATGTTCAGTATATTCCTGATTTGAAACGCAATATGATATCATTGGGCACCTTGGAATCTCTGGGGTGCAAGTACACAGCTGAAGGTGGAGTTCTAAAGGTCATCAAAGGCTCTTTTGTTCTCATGAAAGCTTCTCGTTCCGGAAGCTTGTACATCTTGCAAGGCAGTACTGTGACAGGTTCAGTAGCGGTATCCTCATCGATGTCTGATGCGGATCTCACTCAATTATGGCATATGCGTTTGGGGCATATGAGTGAGAAAGGCGTGCATCTCCTGAGCAAGAAAGGCCTCCTTGTTGGTTCAGGTACGGGTAAATTACAATTTTGTTAGCATTGTGTTTTTAGGAAACAAAAGAGGGTTAGTTTCTCTACTGCTACACACCGTACCAAAGATGTATTGGAATACATACATTCCGATTTATGGGGACCAACTAAATTCCAGTCTATGGGAGGCTGTAGATATTTCATGTCTATTATTGATGACTTCTCTTGTAAGGTCTAGGTCTATTTCCTGAAACATAAAAATCAGGTATTTTCTATTTTCAAGAAGTGGAAAATACTTGTTGAGACTCAGACGGGTAAAAAAGTCAAGAAGCTCAGGACAGACAATGGTTTGGAGTTCTGTGAGTCAGATTTCAATGACTTTTGTGCGGCAAATGGAATCGCCAGGCACAAGACTTTGCCTGGTAAACCCCAGCAGAATGGTGTTGTCGAACGTTTGAATAGGACTCTATTGGAAAGAGCTCGTTGTATGCTCTCTAATGCTGGGTTATGGAAACGGCGTGATTTTTGGGCCGAGGCCGTTTCTACTGCTTGCTATTTGGTAAATAGATCTCCACATTCATCCCTTGATTTCAAAATTCCAGATGAAGTTTGGTCAGGTAATCCTGTTGATTACTCTATCTTAAGAGTTTTTGGATGTCCTGCTTATGCTCATTCTAGTACGGGTAAATTAAACCCGAGAGCTGTTAAATGCATTTTCCTTGGTTATGCCTCTGAGTCAAAAGGGTATCGTCTATGGTCTCCTGATTCTCATAAAATCATTCTGAGTCGTGATATCACTTTTGACGAAAATGCCCTACTTTCTTCTGGAAAAGTTCCCAGTACAAGTGAGACGCAGAGTACTGGTGAGAAGGTGGAGTTTGAGTTCAGGCCTATTGACAGTATTACTAACACTGATGGTAATACTAAAGATGATGCGTCTACTAGCACGACACCTCTCGTCGAGCCACAACGAGAGTATTCCATTGCTATGGATCGTCCTAGGAGGACAATCAAAAAACCTGCTAGGTATGCTAGTGATGATGAAACCAACATGGTTGCTTATGCTCTTTCAGTCGCATAGGAAGTTGATGGTTATCCATCCTGCTATTCTGAAGCTTTTCCTATTGCTAAAATCGAGCGGTGCTTGGATTTAGTCGACTGTTCAAATTGTCAATTCCACAATGGATTTGATCCAAGATGGAGATTGTTGGGAAATAATATTCTGTGGCTCAAAATCCATGAGACCATCTCCTTCCACATTGCATGCAGCATGGTCTCTATTCTTGCACATTCTCCGAGATTTGTGGAGGTTCATGCATTTGCCTTATTTCTCTCTCAATTTAATGTATAAATAGGCTAAGTGTTTTATTTTGTAATGCATCAATATCAATTCATTATCCATCCTTAATTCATTCCTTTCCTTCACGTACAAATATATATATATATTTGTTTTGTAATTCTCTGTTTGAGAGTTTATATATATATATATATATATATATATATATATATATATATATATATATTTTATATTTCCCAATTTAGCAACACTTTTGTCATTTATATACTTTCCCTGTTATTTAACTTCTATAATTCTCAATTTTTGATTCTTCCCTTCCGCTATATTCCGCTATATTCCTAACACATGGGTCACGCTGACATTTACGCCGTGACTACATTATACTTTACACTTAACTCAAAGAGCTACAACTTTCATGGAGAATTTGGGGCTAAAGCTTCTTAAGTCTGATCATTGAACCTTCTATTGTCTTTGAAATTGGGTGAGGATTGAGGTGGAACAAAGTTAGTTATAATAAGAGCAAAAGATGAATTTGAAGAGGAATCAGATGAGTGGAAGCAGCCAAGTGTTAAACCTCCTCGCCATTTTTCTGTTGACCACCATTCTATAAGCTCTGATGAGACACTTTTGGTGTCAGCTCATTTGGTAACTTTCTTGTCATGTCGTTTGAGCTTTCAGCTGTGTTTAAACTTTAAATAGTGTTACTTGCTGCAATTTATGAATTGGTTTGGGTCAATCTGAATAACATTTTCCTGGATTCATGAGGGAGGCTTTGTGACTCTTATCGCTTTATTTAATTTTCTTGAGCCAATAGCTTTTTGATAATAAGATAGACTAGATGAAGTTATTGCTTGTGTAGGTAAGTAAGCCTGTATTTATTCATCAAGGGATCAGTTAAAGTTATGACATATACTTTAATAGTCTCCATTTCTATGTAGTCTTACTACCCTATCTAGTGCAGTATATATTTTCACTTGAGTCTAGAACATGAAAAAGAACTGCAATTATAAGCTTGGTTCAGTCCAAATACTTGAGGGAAATCTTGCAAATTCTGGAATTATGTGGAAAATCTTAAAGACTTCGTTTTGCCTGTTATTATTGATTGCAAGAATTAGCATTTATAGTCTGGAGTGTGCTTCTGTTTTCTCTCTTTTTACCTTTTCCCTAATGACCAAGTGGCTAATTTTTTCAATTCTTATCGTTTTCAAGGATTTCGATGTTGACATCAAGGAGATAGAAGGTTAATGATATTGGTTTTATTCTTTTATTGGCAGGTTTTTGAAAGCTGATTATGCCTTTGTTGATGATAGCTCTGTTGATACATCCTCTGGCACAACAGCGCTGACTGCTCTCTTATGTGAACGGTTAGTTAGTCTTTACTTTTTCGTTATTCTATACTTGGTCAAAAGGAAAGGAACAATGATAATAATATACTACTCGTTACAGAAAATTGGTAATTGCGAATGCTGGGGATTGTCGTGCTTTTTTGGGGAAACGAGGGAGAGCCATTGAGCTATCCAAGGACCATAAACCAGATAGCAAGTCTGAGAGACAGGATAGAAAAATAGAAAAACTGGGAGGTGTCATCTATAATGAATACTTAAACGGCAACTATTTGTGGTGCGGGTATTGGGAGACTGGCATATGAAGTCTCCAAAGGGCTCCGCCTGCCCCTTGACTGCAGAGCCGGAGTTGCAAGAGATTATATTGATAGATGAAGATGAGTTCCTAATCATGGGGTACGATGGTCTTTGGGATGTCATGAGTAGCCAGTGTGCTGTGACAATATAATGGCTAGGAAAGAATTGATGATGCACAACGACCTCGAGAGGTGTTCAAGAGAGCTAGTTAGAGAAGCCGCGCCCTCAAGCGCAACACTTGTGACAACTTGAGAGCAATTGTGGTTTGCTTCTCCTCCGATCCTCCACCTCAGATAGAAACGCCTCAAACACGAGTCAGGCAAAGCGCATCAACAGAAGGATCCAATATTCTAAAAGGCTTATTAGAAAGCAAGTCATGACAGCACTTTGGAAAAAGCGGAAGCAAGCAAGCCAGCAAGACCATTGCCACGAAACACAGATCAGATCCCCGATATATCAATGGAGGAGTTTTTCACCCCCTATGAGGCACCCGCGGTGCTACTGCCATGATGCAAAGATCCACTGTATATGATTGTTTGAGTAGTTTCCTGTATTGGAATTTCTTGTATCTATTGAATCAATTTGCTATTTTTCTTCTTTATGTACAGATTCATAAACATATGATTTCTTCATCAGTTATGCAGTTCACTTCACTGCGGATTTGTCTCACTTCTACTCTCTACATGAATCTACTGTAATTCTAGTAGATTGTAAATTGTAACTTGAGAGGTAATCTTTAGCAGGATCTTATTTGCTAATTTAAAATTTTGAAATATTTGTTATTGGGACTTTAAACTCATATGTGCTGTTATAAATAACTTAATGTTGGACATTATTTGTAACGGATGTATTCATTTATCATTATGTATGTCATTTGTTATACCTTATGTATTGTATATATATGTGTGTATTCTTGGATTATTGAGAGAAGATAAATAAGATCACACCCTTGCTTTATTTTGTCTCTTATTATACTTTGGCTATTTGCAATTTTTCTTTGATCTATAGTATACAAGCTAATGGGCATTCTTATTAGAACATGTTATAGCACGCTCTTTCGATAAACGGTACGCTATATATATCATTTTGCCTACAAATCATTTATCTATGCATTGTGAGCATATAGCCATTAATGTGCAATCCAACTATCAGTTTAGACTTTTAGTTGAGATAGAGCACATGCTTCAATTTAGTATCAGAGCCAGAAAGTCATGCGTTCAAATCTCAGTGCCACCTATAAGTGACTACGGTCCGGTCCACGTGTTTTGGAACTCACCGCACACACGTATAGGGGTGTGCAAAACCGACAAACCCGTCGGGTCAACCCGACCCATTCGGGTAAAACCACCCTGTCGAACCGAACCGGAGCCCGACATAATAGAACCGAACCAGACCGGCAATTTGAACGGTTTATTGAAGTCGGTTTGGGTCTCGTGTATGCTTACCCGAACCGTCCGACTACCCGATGTAGCCTAGGGTTAGAATGGATGTGTATTAAACGGCGTCGTGTCCCTCGTTTATATATACGCTCCTTTGTACGCTGCGCAGCCTTGAGTCTTAGTCTCTCATAGACCATTCTCTGATTTCTCTCTCGACTCTCAACCTAGGGTTTCTCAGTTCTCCCGTTCTCTCAACTCTCAGCTCTCAATCTTTGAGAGTTGAGACTGAGAATCTCCGATTTTCCGGTGGAAGCCTTTTCTCTGAGTTCTCTCAAGTCTCAAATCTCTATCTCTGAGATTTCTGATAGTCCGGTAGAAGTCCTTTCTCTGATTCTCTCTTCGATATTCTCTGGGGTCTCACCGTCTCAGGCTCTCAGCTGTTCTGGTGTTCTCTTTGACTCTTTGTGAGACTGTGGTGGAAGCTGTGTGGTGGAGGCTTTGTTCGGTTGTTGACTGACTCACTTGTGGACAGCTGGAGGCCTGGACGTTGCTTGAACTCTTGAAGGCCCTTGTTCTCAGGGTAATTTGTGTGAGAAAAGAAGTAAATCTCCAACCTTACTTATGATTTGTCATTTGTGATTCTTGTGAACTTGTTAGTTGTGATAATGTGATATATTATGAATATATGAAACTGTTATGATTTGTGACTCTGTTGTCTTTCTTGTTTATGGATTGAGGACCCTTAAATATTATGATATTTATTGCCTGTGAAATGTGGAAGCTATATGACACTATGACAGTATAGTGGTTGTCTTTGATAGTTTGAATGTTTGATGAAATGTGGAAGCTATATATATATTGCCTAACTGCCTATGTGTTGTGACTGCTGTCCATACTCCATAGTCCATATGATGAGCATTCAGAGATGAGACATGACAGTATAGTGGTTGTCTTTGATACTTTGAATGTTTGATGAAATGTGGAAGCTATATATATTGCCTAACTGCCTGTGTTGTGACTGTTGTCCATAGTCCATAGATGATTAGCATTCAGAGATGAGAGTCTTTTTGATGTCTTTGTCTCTTTGATAGTTTGAATGTTTGATGAATGCCTAATGGAAATATGGAGTTGGAAATATGTTAAGTGTTAAATGTTAATATGTTATGTGTATTATGATTTCCTATCTCCTACTATGTGTACTGATTATGTTCCACAGTTTATAGATGGACAATATCAGTATACCTAGTTCTGGTTGTGAACCTCCCAATTCTTCTTCTCAAGGAGCAACAGCAGTGGAAGCCCAAACTGTTGACACAATTACTCAACAGACTGTGCTCCCTACTGCTGCAGTTCCTGCAAAGAAAAGGAAAGTGGTTGAATCCAGATCAAGAGTTTGGGATCATTTTGTAAAGATTACTGATAGTAGTAATGTTACTGTTGAAGCAAAGTGTATCTACTGTGCAAAAGTGTATCAATGTCAATCAAAAAAACATGGTACTACATCTTTAAGGAACCACATGGTTAGCTGTATGAAAAACCCTCACTCTAAAGATACTAGGCAGTCCCTTCTAACATTTCAAACTGTTGCTACTAGTGATGCATCTGAACCAACTGTGGGAGAGTTGGGGACTTGGGTATTTAATCAGGAAACCATTAGGAGAGCCTTGGTAGAAATGATTATCATAGATGAACTTCCCTTTATATTTGTTGAGGGGCAAGGGTTTAGGAGGTTCATTGCAGTGGCTTGTCCTAGGTTTAAAATTCCATCTAGGTGGACAATCAGTAGGGATATCAATGTCATTTATGAAGAAGAAAAATTGAACTTGAAGTGCTTGTTTAGGGGAAACACTCAAAGAGTCAGTATTACAACTGACTCTTGGACATCTATTCAGAGGATAAACTATATGGTTGTAACTGCACATTTTATAGATGAGGAGTGGAAGCTGCATAAAAAAATTATCTCTTTTGTCCCTGTTACATCACATAAGGGTGAGTATATTGCAAAAGCACTTGAAAGTTGTTTGATAGAGTGGGGGCTTAGGAATGTTTTTACTATGACAGTAGATAATGCTTCATCAAATGATGTTGCACTTGGTTTTTTAAAAAGGAAAGTGTTGTCATGGGGATCATCTACTGTGAAGAGTAAATATCTTCACATGAGATGCATTGCTCATATTCTGAACTTGGTGGTACAAGATGGTCTAAAACAATGTGATATTGCTGTTAAGAGGGTTAGGGAGGTTGTTAGATATGTCAGAAGTTCTCCTTCAAGGTTGAAGAAGTTTAGGGACTTGGCAGAGTATAGTGGAATTGAGCAAAAAACATCCTTGTGTCTTGATGTGCCAACAAGGTGGAATTCCACATATTTGATGTTACAGTCTGCTTTGATCTACCAGAAAGTATTTGATGACTATGAATACAGTGATAACTCTTTCAAATCTGATCTGGGTGATTCTATTCCTACTTCTCTGGATTGGGAGTCAGTGAACAACTTGGTTAAGCTGTTGAAATGTTTCTATGAGATGACTATCAGAATTTCAGGGTCCCTATATGTGACAGCTAACACATTTTTCTCTGAAATTTCTGACCTGTATTGTATCTTGAATGAAATGGTGGAAGCTGATGAGGCTGTGAAACTAATGGGGGCTAACATGAAAGCAAAATTTGAAAAATATTGGGGTGATATTGACAAAATGAATTATATGATTTTCTTTGCAAACATTTTAGATCCCAGGGACAAGTTAGAATATATGCCAACTCAATTAGTTCATATGTATGGTGAGCAAAAAGGAAAAGATTACCTTGACAAATTGTTGGCTGGTTTGAATGAATTGTATGATGATTATGCTGTGAGTTATAGCCCATCTGTTGTCCCAGCTTCTGGTTCTGGTTCTGTAGCATCTGTTAATCCTAATGTTGAGTCTGTTTCTGCCCCTGTTGGGAGGCCACAACATCTATTGAAGGCCCAAATTAAGAAACAAAGAATGGAAACTGGTGGGAGGAAAAAAACTGAGTTGGAATATTATTTGAGTGAGGCAATAACTGAAGATGAAGGATCATTTGATATACTGCGATGGTGGAAGGTCAATTCTGCAAGGTTTCCTATCCTTTCAAAGATTGCTAGGGATATCTTAGCTATTCCTATCTCAACTGTTGCCTCAGAATCTGCCTTTAGTACATCTGGGAGGGTTTTAGATCCTTTTAGGAGTTCTTTAACTCCTAAAATTGTGGAAGCCTTGGTATGTACCCAGGATTGGCTTAGGCTGCCAAATACCCCCATTTCAATTGAAGAAAATCTAGAAGAATTAGAAAGATTTGAGAAAGGTAAAATAATGTATTATTTCAATCATTCAATTTAAGTGTTCATTCAATTGAATTCTAACAAGCTTCTTCTTCTTTGATTTAATTGCAGAATTTAGTGTTGATGGTGGAAGTGCATCTGGTGGGAGGACTTGTGGAACTACACTACCAACTATTCCTGTAATGGTCTTCTCCAATCTCTATACTTTATATCATATATTAATATCTTAATCTTGTATTCAACTATTCTACTGACTTTATATTCTGATGTTAAGGCAATGAAACTTGGTGAGTGGTGACTTTAAGTTGCTTCCCTTGATGAGTAAGTAAAGGCTTGGTAACTTACTAACTTGTAAGAGTAAGTAAGGTTGCTGCCTTTTGCAGTTTTGCATTACTGTTAATCTGTAATTATGTTAATGTCTTCACATGAGTTTTTGATATATTTTGGCAAATTGGCAATGATGAAAGCTTCCACCAAAGATCTGAAATAAGGATTAAGCTGGTATGTTGCTCAATGTTCACTTGTTGAACATTTGAAGCAATTTGCCCTTAATCCATACATTGATATGGACAAATATGCTTACTGAGCCCTTAATATTATTGACTTATTGTTTTTTTAATTGTTTAGTTGTTTCACTTGTTTCAGTTGTTTGTTTCCTTTACTAAATTGCACTAAGTTTTAACAGGAAGAAGAATAGCAGTCTAGAACACTACTACACTAGGAGTATTACAGATTTACAGATTTAGTTTAGGAATCAAGATTCAGGAATCAGGATGGCTTTTTGTGATCAGGAATGAGGAATCAACATGGCTTATTGTGATCAGGAATCAAGAATTCAACATAGCTTTTTGTGAATTTGTAAATCTGTAATTCTGGTTTTTTTGTGAAGTGTAATCTGTCAAACTGTAAATCATTAACTTTTTATGGTTTTAAGGTTTTTTGTATGGCATTAAGGCATTTTGTCTTGAATTGAATTGGTTTACATTTTTAGTTTTATTACTCTAAGTTAGAACATTTTATCTCTTATATCAATTTAGCATTACCCGAACATGAGTCGGATATCCGACCAACCCGACCGAACCCGAAAACATAAGAACCCGAAAGATAATATAAATAAAATGAAAGGTTCGGTTATACAATTCCCAAACCGAAATCCGCACGGTTTAGGCAAACCACACCCCGAACCGAACCGAACCGTCCGATGCACACCCCTACACACGTAATATAAAATTTATATTTATTTTGACATATGCATATATATTCTCCATATTTTTGTCTTTCCTTGTATATATATTCCCAAACATATGAATGCTACGAAGCGGTAGTTTTGTGTGTATATATGAATTTGTGTGTTTGTATAGGTGTTACATGCGTATTTACAAGTTGTTGGATTCTGGAGCATGATTATATCGATTGTATAGTCTCTAGGATTTTTTGTGTATTGTGAAATGCCAGAATTGCATGTGGTATCCAATATATCTATTCAGAAGTTCTTATAAATTTGCAATGATCAGAAAGATTTTTTTCGTTATTATAATAGCCTGGTATGAAATTCGACTAAGTACAAATGGAAATCATAGAACGATTTTGTTTTTTCTGTACCTTTCTTCCCCATCGCGCCGATCATCGGCCGTGTTGTGTTGTGTCGCGTTAGAGGCGTGTGACGGCCGTTTTCCTCCATTGTCTACTGAGGATGTTGGTCGGCGCCGCTTCTCGTCTTCGATCGGGAGGCAAGTTTTGAAGAAAAAAGGTTAAAAAAGCTATAAATCTTAACCATTAGATATTGACAAGTTTTGAAGAGTCCATATTAGTCATCACGTTCCCACCAATTATTGATTGTTATCCACTCTTCCGGGAGCCTTCAACGATCCAAAATCCTTGAGTTTGAACATGTGTTTGGAAAAATCGGATTCATCTTGATCCATAATGCTAATCAAAGTGTTGTGGTTTGCTTTCATAATGTACTTATGCTCGTACAACTTAAACCTCATGTGACACGTCTGCACAACGAAATTGTGAATATCATATATAGGCTTTCCCTTCTTTCAAGAGTTTATTAAATTTTCTGACAAACTCTTTGGAGATTTGTAAATGGATGCAAGTTCCATGAGGAAGATCATGTCATTGTAGAATAGTGAAGCGACCATGAAATTAGAAAACCAAGCCAACAAACATAATTGCGGATTAGCTAAGAGGATAATGAAGGTGGAAGTGAAACATATATTTTCTCATTACTTTGCTGAAGGAAGGAGTTTACATACATTGAAAAGGGAGGGAAAGCCTAACAGATTAAGTACTAACAGACATAACAGAAAGATAGATGGAGATGATGCCAAGTGTCAATGATTGCAGTATAATTTGACAAACAAATAATATCCAGAGTATCGTCCACAGAGAAGTGGGGGTATCAAACTCTAGCTACTAATCTATTCTTATGAACAAATAATACCCAGAGTATCGTCCATAGAGAAGTGGGGATATCAAACACTAGCTACTAATCTATTCTTATGAAGTTAATCCTAACGAAAGACATGGATGATTGATTAAAAATAAAATTAATGTAAAAGCAAGAATCAGGTTTTGAAATCAATAGAGAGAAGATGAAATTCCTGGGATTCAAGTATTTAATCACCTAGCATTGCCAACCTTATGGACAATAGCAAATCTAGGTTTAAACAAGTGTGGGGATGCAAGGTGGTATAGAGCTACTCCCGTAGTCCCTAACACTGGTGAATATCTACTTCCGTGATATAAACACCCAATAAAACAAGAACAAGCTAGCATTCATAATAAATTCCTAACTACTACCATCTCTCGATGTGCAACAATCAAGAATTCAACTCCCTAATAATATCCTCTATCCTCGGCTTTGTCTTCGTTTGTACCACAAGTTACACAGGTTATGATGCACGCTTTACAAAATTCACTTGTTCCTGCAAATTCACTCACTCCACAAACTTCACCTGCTGCCTCACAAAATATACCTGCCATCTCACAAAATTCACCTTCTACCTCACAAAATATACTTGTTGCTCCACAAATTTCACCTGCCACCTCACAAAATTCACCTGCTGCTTCCCAAAATCCACCAGTTGTCTCACAAAAGTCACCTACTTCACAAAATTCAATTTCTTCACATAACCTGCCTGTTCT